>NC_140000.1:49093584-49693584 GCF_964263955.1 Coregonus lavaretus
GACATGTGTCCTAATATTGCACATACTATGACCTGGGGTTGTTTTGGGTCCCTCAATGCAGTGTAAGTCCATCTGTAGATGCTCTACAGACTATCAGTAACATTTCAACTATCTACTAACCCTAACCCTTATCCTAACCCTAAACTTAACCCTAACCTTAGCCCTAGCCCTAACCCTAATCTTAACCCTCAACCTTATTCTTAACCTAACCCTAACCGTTACCTTAACAAGACGTTGCTGATCAACAAATAGTTTGTTGATAGTATGACCATTTGTAGAGCATCTACAGATGAAAAATCCAGACTATCCAAATAAAGTGTGACCCAATCCACTTCTTCCTAGTTGAACTGTGAGTATTAACGTCTTAACGCACGGCCCCGGCAGCTGGCACCACGTTTGGTTTCTACCCCCGTTCTCAGTCAGCTCCATAGCCCAGGGGGTCACTATAGCCCGGTTCCCTCCACGGCTCAACGACCCATGACGGCCCGCACCCCTCAGACGAAGCTCTGTGATCCAGCCGTGTGTGTAGTGGTTAATTAAAGCCCCTGAATTTCCATAATTCATGGATGCCCATCTGTTTGCCACCACCCCTGTGCCCGGCAGAGAATAAACAAACACAGGAGTGGGGCTGAGGGGCCATTTACTGACAGCTCCAGACTCAGAAAGAGGAAACGCACACACACACACAAACACGAGCGCATAGACACACACAAATGCACATCACAAACAGTCAATCCCCGGAACCCCTAAACACACACACACCGATACAGACGCGCAATTACATTTGGCAAACACAATCACCTGCTCAAAGAAACATAGTCAATCATCTGCACTCATTTCTCATGAATACAAACCTTGGATGGAGGTTGGTGAGGTACACCCATGTGGAAATGCTAGTGTAATTTAACATTGAGACCGTTACATCATTATTGTATTAGCTTCAGGCTCAGGGCTGGCAGGGTTTGGGGGATGGGAGTGTGTTCCATCTTCATACAGAGAGATAGTGATGGATGAGTTAATAAAGCCTCAGCTATTCGTAGCAGGGCCGTAACATACCGGCAAACATACTACCGCCTGCAGACATGGACACGATACTGTAGCCTACACATAGAGATGCACACAGTATTTCTTATGGTGTTCTTAACAAAATAGTAGCAGATGTTATTTTTAGAGGGCAGTTGGATCACTGGGACTTAAGGTGAGCTTAGGTCAGACTTGCAGCTCACAAGAAATGACCTGCCACACAGACCACTGCAAACCCTGAGCTTGTTACTGGGACATAGGACCACCTATAGATAATTGGCACTGGGTTTAGGGGTCTCCCTCCCGTCTGGCCTGCAGAAGGCCATGGTTTAATGGAGGGAACACTGTTTTAATTTTGTGGGTGAAGGAGATGAAGTAGTCTTTTCAGAGATCTCACACCTGTCTGCCTGCCTGTCTCTCAGCTTTCCCCGTAGATAAAGAGAGATAGGTGAAGGAGGGAACAAGACAGAAAGAGTTGGTGGAGGGGAAGAGAGGGAGGGTGTGAGAGAGAGCAAGAAGGAGGGATGTCATGGGTAGGTGTCGTTTTGTAATGAGAGAGAGAACAGGAGGTAGGCAAATCATTTAGAGGCTTTAATATGCGATATAGGTAACATGGGCGATTTCAAAGTATCTGTTTTCTCATCTTATCATATGTTCACACCTCTCCCACATACAGCATGTTGTCAGACTGGGTTGATGTGTATGCAGCGGTGAAGTCAGGCGCAGGACACAGAGGATCAGGATGACTACTTTAATTCCAGTAAACACGCACCAAACAAAAGTCTCCTCAACACTGGAGGAGTAACACGCGCTGTGCGTAATAGGCGAACTAGAAATGCCGAACATCAGACAGGACAAAACGACAATAACACACAAAGGCCAAACGTAAAACAAGGGAACTTATATGTTACATAATCAACACAAAATAAGTAACAGGTGTACAAACTAGACAACACAAGACAAACACCGAAACATCGATCGGCAGTAGCTAGTACTCCGGGGACGACGAACGCCGAAGCCTGCCCGAGCAAGGAGGAGGAGCAGCCTCGGCGGAATCCGTGACAGTACCCCCCCCTTGACGCACGGCTCCAGCCGTGCGCCGACCCCGGCCTCGGAGACGGCCAGGAGGACGCGGAGCAGGGCATATGGGATGACTCCGGTGGAACTCCGTCAGGAGGGAGGGATCTAAGATGTCCCTCCTAGGCACCCAGCACTGTTCCTCCGGACTGTACCCCTCCCACTCCACGAGATACTGCAGACCCCCCATCCGACGTCTCAAATCCACGATGGACCGGACTGAGTACGCCGGAGCCCCCTCGATGTCCAGTGGGGGCGGAGGAGTCTCCCATATCTCATTGTCCTGGAGTGGACCAGCTACCACCGGCCTGAGGAGAGACACATGGAACGAGGGGTTAATGCGATAATCATTAGGCAGTTCTAACCTGTAACATACCTCGTCCAATCTCCTCAGGACTTTAAATGGCCCCACAAACCGCCGACCCAGCTTCCGGCAGGGCAGGCGAAGGGGCAGGTTTTGAGTCGAGAGCCAGACTCGATCTCCAGGTGCATACACTGGACCCTCACTGCGGTGGCGATCGGCGCTCGCCTTCTGCCTACGGATAGCCCGCTGCATATGGACATGCGCAGCGTTCCATGTCTCCTCCGAGCGCCGAAACCATTCATCCACCGCAGGAGCCTCGATCTGGCTCTGATGCCATGGTGCCAGAACCGGCTGATACCCCAACACACACTGAAAAGGGGTCAGATTCGTAGAGGAGTGGCGAAGGGAGTTCTGGGCAATCTCTGCCCAGGGGATATACCCCGACCACTCCTCCTGCCAGTCCTGGCAATAAGACCTCAGAAACCTACCCACATCCTGGTTCACTCTCTCCACCTGCCCATTACTCTCAGGGTGGAAACCCGAGGTAAGGCTAACCGAGACCCCCAAGCGTTCCATAAACGCCCTCCAGACTCTAGAGGTGAACTGGGGACCCCGATCAGACACTATATCCTCAGGTACCCCGTAGTGCCGGAAGACGTGGGTAAACAGGGCCTCAGCAGTTTGTAGGGCAGTAGGGAGACCCGGCATTGGGATGAGACGACAGGCCTTAGAAAACCGATCCACAACGACCAGAATAGTGGTATTCCCCTGGGAGGGGGGAAGGTCCGTGACAAAGTCTACCGATAGGTGAGACCACGGCCGTTGTGGAACGGGTAGGGGTTGTAACTTCCCCCTGGGCAGGTGTCTAGGCGCCTTATACTGAGCGCACACCGAGCAGGAGGAGACATAAACCCTCACGTCCTTTGCCAATGTTGGCCACCAGTACTTTTCACTAAGGCAGTGCACTGTCCGGCCAATACCAGGATGTCCAGAGGAGGGTGACGTATGAGCCCAATAAATTAGTCGATCACGAATCTCGAGCGGCACGTACTTCCGCCCCTCCGGACACTCTGGAGGAGTAGGGTCGGTACGTAACGGCCACTCGATCTCCGCATCGACCTCCCACACCACCGGTGCCACCAGACAAGACTCCGGCAGTATGGGAGTGGGCTCAATGGACCTCTCCTCTGTGTCATATCGCCTGGACAGGGCGTATGCCTTAACGTTCTGTGACCCTGGTATGTAGGTGAGCTTAAAAACAAACCGGGTCAGAAACATGGCCCACCTAGCCTGACGAGGGTTCAGTCTCCTAGCTGCCCGAATGTACTCCAGGTTACGATGGTCAGTCAGAATGAGAAAAGGGTGTTGAGCCCCCTCAAGCCAATGCCTCCACACCTTTAGGGCTTGGACCACAGCCAGCAGCTCCCTGTCCCCCACGTCGTATTTACGTTCCGCCGGGCTGAGCTTCTTAGAGTAAAAAGCACAGGGCCGGAGTTTAGGAGGCGTGCCTGAGCGTTGAGACAGTACAGCCCCAATACCAGCCTCTGACGCGTCCACCTCCACTTGGAACGCTAAAGAGGGGTCCGGATGTGCCAGCACCGGAACCGAGGTGAACAGGTCCTTCAGTCGTCTAAACGCCCTGTCCGCCTCAGCCGACCACTGCAAACACACTGGGCCCCCCTTTAGCAGGGAGGTGATGGGAGCTGCTACCTGTCCAAAACCCCGGATAAACCTCCGGTAGTAATTGGCAAAACCCAAAAACCGCTGCACCTCCTTAACCGTGGTGGGAGTCTGCCAATTACGCACGGCTGAAACGCGGTCAATCTCCATCTCCACCCCTGACGTGGACAACCGATGGCCCAGGAAGGAGATGGACTCCTGGAAAAACAGGCATTTCTCTGCCTTCACATACAAGTCATGCTCCAACAGCCTACCCAACACTCGACGCACCAGGGCCACATGCTCGGCTCGTGTAGCAGAGTATACTAGAATGTCGTCAATATACACCACTACACCCTGCCCATGCAAATCCCGGAAGATCTCGTCCACAAAAGATTGGAAGACTGAAGGAGCATTCATTAACCCGTATGGCATGACGAGATACTCATAGTGACCTGAGGTGGTACTAAATGCTGTTTTCCATTCATCTCCCTCCCTAATGCGCACCAGGTTGTAGGCGCTCCTGAGATCCAATTTTGTGAAGAAGCGCGCTCCGTGTAATGATTCCGTCATACTCGCAATCAGAGGGAGAGGATAACTGTATTTAACAGTGATCTGATTGAGACTACGGTAATCAATACACGGGCGCAAACCTCCATCCTTCTTCTTCACAAAAAATAAACTAGAGGACGCAGGAGAAGTGGAGGGCCGTATGTATCCCTGTCTCAGAGACTCTGCGATGTATGTCTCCATAGCCGCCGTCTCCTCTTGAGACAGAGGATACACATGACTACGCGGAAGTGCAGCACCTGCCTGGAGGTCTATCATACAATCCCCCTGTCTATGAGGTGGCAATCGCGTCGCCCTCTTCTTACTGAACATGAGTGCCAAATCATCATACTCAGGAGGAATGTGCAGTGCGGGCATTTGGTTCGGACTTTCCACCGTGGTCGCCCCTACGGAAACACCTATACACCGCCCGACACACTGATCAGACCACTCCCTGAGAGCCCTCTGTTGCCACGAAATGGTGGGATCATGAGAGATTAACCAAGGAAGCCCCAGTACCACGGGAAACGCAGGAGAGTCGATCAGATACAACTGTATGATTTCCTCATGACCCCCCTGCGTCTTCATCTTTAGTGGCGCCGTGACCTCCCTGATCAAACCTGATCCCAACGGACGGCTATCTAGGGCATGAATAGGAAAAGGCACATCAACTGGTAGGAGGGGAATCCCTAACTTAACACAGAAATTACGATCAATAAAATTCCCAGCTGCGCCTGAATCGACTAGCGCCTTATGCTGGGAATGAGATGAAACCTGGGGAAATTCCACTTGAATACACAAGTGAACAACAGAGAGCTCTGGGTGAGTTGGGCGCCTACTCACCTGAAATGACTCATCAGTGCGTGACCTGTTGCCTCGATCTCCAGGAGACCCTCCCCAGCACCGAGCCGCAGTGTGTCCTCTACGGCCACAGTTGGTGCAGGGGACGGCCTCTCTCCGGGTCTCTCTCCTCCTCTCTCTAGCACCAGCACCCCCGAGCTCCATAGGGCTTGGCTCGGAGGTGCTGGGGGATTGAATGGACGGCCCCAACTCCGGACGTCCGCGGGTAGCCAGCAGGGTATCCAGACGGATCGATATGTCCACCAACTGATCGAAGCTTAGATTGGTGTCCCTGCAGGCCAACTCTCGGTGAACGTCCTCTCGTAGGCTGCACCGATAGTGGTCGATGAGGGCCCTCTCATTCCACCCCGCATTAGCCACCAGTGTCTGGAAGTCCAGGGCGAACTCTTGTGCACTCCTCTTCCCCTGTCGGAGGTGAAACAGACATTCCCCCGCCGCTTTACCCTCTGGGGGATGATCGAAAACCGCCCTGAAGCGACGGGAGAACTCCGCACAGCTGATGGTGGCGGCGTCGATTCCCCTCCATTCGGCATTGGCCCACTCCAATGCCTTGCCGGATAGACAGGAGATGAGGGCGGAAACGCTCTCGTATCCCGAGGGTGCCGGGTGTATGGTTGCCAGGTAGAGTTCCACTTGAAGTAGGAAACCTTGACACCCGGCTGTGGTGCCATCATATGCCCTCGGGAGCGAGAGCCGAATCCCACTGGACTCCGGAGATGGAACGATGGGTCTGGCCGATGGTGGTGGTATTGTAGGAGGAGGTGTGGGCAAGCCTCCTCTTTCCCATCGGCTCAGAGTGTCCATCACATCTTGCATGGCGGTGCCGAGTCTACGGATCATGGCATCCTGGCTGGTGACCCGATCCTAAAGAGACTCAGTTATCACCGCTGGTCCTGCTGACTCCATGGGTGGTGTGTTATTCTGTCAGACTGGGTTGATGTGTATGCGGCGGTGAAGTCAGGCGCAGGACACAGAGGATCAGGATGACTACTTTAATTCCAGTAAACACGCACCAAACAAAAGTCTCCTCAACACTGGAGGAGTAACACGCGCTGTGCGTAATAGGCGAACTAGAAATGCCGAACATCAGACAGGACAAAACGACAATAACACACAAAGGCCAAACGTAAAACAAGGGAACTTATATGTTACATAATCAACACAAAATAAGTAACAGGTGTACAAACTAGACAACACAAGACAAACACCGAAACATCGATCGGCAGTAGCTAGTACTCCGGGGACGACGAACGCCAAAGCCTGCCCGAGCAAGGAGGAGGAGCAGCCTCGGCGGAATCCGTGACACATGTTCTCTTCTCTGGTTAATTGTTTTGACCCCATTCAAGAACAACCAGCCCAGTAAAATGCATGCAGGTGTTCCTGGTCACTGAGCTAGCAATATCTCCATTTCTATGGAGAAGGCTTCTTCAATATATTAGCTAGGGCCTTGACATAGACATAGACGTAGTTTCGCTGAAATAAATAGTTCTACTGGTGGTGAGGCAGGTTCTACCTTCTTCCTTTTTAAGTAGTGAAGGTGATATAATGGGGAGGAAAAAGGAAGTTGGTTCTGAGGTGTGAGGAACGTAGTCTATTCATGGCCACGGCACGGTTGACCCTTGTTCTTTCAGTAACACTTAATTTGGAAAGTCCCTGCTCTACAGACTACCAGTAACATTTCAACTAACTATCTACTAACCCTAACCCTTATTCTAAACATAACCCTAACCTTAGCAAGCAGTTGCTTATCAACAGATAGTTTGTTGATAGTATGACCATCTGTAGAGCATCTACAGATGGAAAATCCGGACTATCCAAATAAAGTGTGACCGTTCTTTCCATTTCAGGGACTGATTCAGACCTGCATGGAACGCCAGGTGAATGGACTCTCTGGCCATTCAAGAATATTAATCTATGTATTAACTCCCAGGTAGAAATTAAAAAGGTCATTAGTTCAGGCCTCAGGGAGCGGAATTGAATTGCCCTGAACTAAACACACATGGGTTTTGTATCAAATATCTTGACTGAGCTATTTCCCCTTGAGCCTTATAGGCCTAACTATCTACCTGGGCGTTAAAAGAGGTAGAAATCCCTTGCGTCCTCAACTCACAGAACAATTACAGTATTGTAATGTCCCACTGCCAACCATGTAATAGTTCCCACAACATTCACTTGAGAAAACAATGTTAAAGGGAGAAAACCGCAAACATATACTCATTAACCATTAAACTATCTTGGGACATGATACATAATTATAAAAATGATCTTACTGCCCAGTAGAGAGATGTGTATTCATATTCCCTGCATTCCCCGATGGCCATTCTCCCCCTTCTAAGAGCAAGGGGGGTAGGGGTGGCGGAGCAAAAATCCCTCATTATCCACAACAGCCAATTCATTTCTCTGCACCTTCTTCATGTTCAGACAACAACCCAATTATCACTGTCAGCATCGGCCACAGAGGCACGACTCATTTCAGTGATCTTTGGTATTTCCTCATATTAGCATGCATGCAGTGTGGTGGTTTCACTATCGCCTGACAAAATGTCAATACAATAGAAATATAACGAGAAGGGTGAGATAATGAGAACGTACAGAGAGGAAGTCATGGATAATTTGGAGAGAGAGAGTGCGAGAGAGAGAGAGAGCGAGAGAGAGAGAGAGAGAGAGAGAGAGAGAGAGAGAGAGAGAGAGAGAGAGAGAGAGAGAGAGAGAGAGAATGGCCACATTAGCAAAGTATATTTCCACAAGCCTAGATTGGTCGATTATTTCAGGTGTTGAGACATTGTTAAAAGCACTTTAAATAAACTGAGACTTGACTTGACTACATAGCATCATTGATGAGAGGTATTTTTGTAATTGGTCCTTATGTTAGTCAGTCTATTAAAATTGCATAGATATAGCCTTCCCTTAGGTGTCCTGTCTGAATCCGTTTTCATTAGTGCGGTATGTAAAAATCATATGTTACACAACCCTGCTTTCCTGCTGTGCCTGACTAGTAAACTGTCATCCACAGTTGAATCAACAATGAGCCTCCTCTTCATCTTCTATTGGGAGTCTGACCCACTAATGTATACTGCTAAAGTTGCCTGGACAAGACCATCACCTGTCCTGCTGTGGTTAGCTCTGGATGGCTGGGACTGTTGCCTCTGAACCAGCCTCCCATCCTCACTGGACAGCTGTCTGTACAATGCTGGTAATGGTGACTGAGCACTCTGAGCCCTCCAGAGCGACTGGCTAGCCTGTGGTTGCTGGACCAGGAAGACAGGCCGATGTCATGACAGACAGCATTTCTATATTTTTTAGTACCTCAGAAGTTGTTTGCTTTTTATGGCACAGTTCAACCTCATTCTACAGTAGGATACACACATAATGGAAAAGCACCCAAGAAAGAGGAAAGATAGTTTGTCTTTGGTCAGACTACAGCCTAACAAGCTAGGACTCCTTCAATCTGAAGAACTTCAATCTACTTACCCTGTCAACATGGGTTTTGCCTGTAAGGCTTTTCAGCGAGTGAGGAATCACTCCTCAAAGTATTTGTAGAAACCATGGCAGCACTGCAGGAAAACAGGCTATGTTTTTAGGCGTTTTTCTCAGTGAGAGGGTTGTGGAAGGGATGACAGAGGGTTGGTGGAGGGTTGTGATCACACATCAAAGATATGTCCCCTTTAGATTTCACTCTGTGATGAAACACAAAGCAAATGAAGCGCGGGCTGAGAGGGGAGGAGGAGAGAGGAGCAGAGGAGGGAACTGCAGCTATAGAAGTGTGTACTGTCTGTGCCCAACTAAAAGGATGGAACAGTGAAGAAACAGAGCACACTGTGCTCCGAAACACTAGTAGACCAGAGCCACATGCATAGTATACACACTCAGACAAACACAGCATATATCTAAAGTTAGGATATCATCAGTTCGATCTGTGACAGTATCCACGAGTGTTAGAACCTGTTTTTTTGTGAGACTTTGGTTTGACCAAGTGTGGCGTTGCACTCAAGTCTTTACAAAACATTACTTCAGCTAAAACCTCAAGGAGAGGTCAGAGGGAGTTGTATGTAATATTTATGGCATATAATGTGGCACATGCTACATCATTGTCCCTAGTCTTTCCAATAAGACTTCCTGGGGCAAAACCTTATTCCATTGCAGACATATTGCAGCACAAGCATAGAGAAATGGAACGGGGGAGAAATGCAATAGGAGAGCATCATCTAGCCTTGTTAGTGAGGAGAACCTTTACCCTAGGGCAGAAAGCTTCTCTCAGCGAAGTTGCTGTGATGGCCAAGAAAAATACTTATTAACCAAGGAATGGAATAACACATGCAGGCAGGCACGCACACACACACACACACACACACACACACACACACACACACACACACACACACACACACACACACACACACACACACACACACACACACACACACACACACACACACACACACACACACACACACACACACACATACACACACACACACACACACACTGAATGCTTTATGCTTCAATGCAGGAGGTCCTATATTAGAACTAACACATTTAGTAAGCAATACATGACATATTAATAAAACACAACAATTCATAAGTGCTTGTTAGTCAACATATGGAGGTATGAAAAAAGTAATACTTAAACTGTAAAGTCCATAGAAAACCCACCTACCATAAAGTCTCTGTGACGTTCATTTGCTGCACAGAAAGATACACAGATAGATGAGACAGACGCACAGTATGAGCAGTATACAGACAGATAGATGGGACAGACGCACAGTATGAGCAGTATACAGACAGATAATGAGACAGACAGTTCAGGGGTTGCTTTTGAAGTTGCTCCCTGGGCACTAATGAATCACTCGTCTGGGGTCAGTTCAGTTGGTGTGCTTTTCATTACACTTTCAACAGGCGATAATGAGCCGAGAGGGCTTTGGACACTGGAGCGCTCTGATCCCACATCAGCCTTTGGAGTGATTCAAGAGGACCTGACCACATTCTCACCATATCAGAGGGAGAGCATTCAACATCCTCTCTCTCTCTCTCTCTCTCGATCTCTCTCTCGCTCTCTGTCTGTCTGTCTGTCTCTCTGTCTCTGTCTCTCATTCTCTCTCTCTCATGCTGTCTCTTTCCGTCTCTCTCTCTCTCTCTCTCTCTCTCTCTCTCTCTCTCTCTCTCTCTCTCTCTCTCTCTCACACACACACACTCTCTTATTCTCTCTCTCTCTCTCTCTCTCTTTCTCTCTCCTGTCAGAAGACTCAGAACGCTGAGCGAGCCACCTGGACTCTTACGCCATTACCATATAAATGAGGTGCTTCACACTAACCTCTGTTCTCTTTGCTTCCTGCTCCTCGCGCAAACAATGGCGGTGGCCGAGAACCGGAGACAGCGAGCGAGCGAGAGAGAGAGAGCGCTAGGGTATATCAATTCAATTACATTCTGGAGGGGTTTTCATGTTGGTGGAAAGAGAAATGCTTTGGCTGCACCAATTTAGCCCTCTGAGAAAACAACCATGCACCAGCTTTCTGCTAAGATAAAAGCCCTGAGGAAACAGCCATGCTACAGCTATTCCAACTGAGCCTGAAGGGAAATAGATAGCTTTTAATGAGTCTTGCTGAGCCATCGCCTTTGGGAGACCTACTGCTATGGTCAGATTTTTGTGTAGGGTGTCTACCAAGTTAAATCCTCATGCAGCAACACAGATATACAGTAGCTATGTTTATTCCTGATGAGCACAAACTAGAGTATAGCTGTGTCTTTGACACCGTTTTATTTGAATGTTCAACTTGTTCTCATCTATACACAAGGTTGTCCTAAACAGTTGAAATTTGACCTTACTGTAATGACAATTTACATTGTATAACATTGTACGACAACTTTTGTCACATCTCCCCCATAAACCTGCTAGACGCATTGGAACCGTGTCTAAACTCTATAGGAATGGTCTGGCTGCCACAGTGTACCATAGCACTTCATTATACTCTCCACCCCATTACTTCCCTGTTCTCATTAGACTGCACAGACCAATCAATAGACCCATGTCCCTTGACTGTAGGCTCGTCTCATTCATTTTGTCTGCAACAGACCAGTGTTTGAAGGCTATTATGTTTCAGGGGACCCTAGTCAACCCTTACCTGTTTTCATTTAGCTATCCCAACACCAGGGATTAGAGACTATCCCAACACCAGGGATTAGAGACTATCCCAACACCAGGGTTTAGAGACTATCCCAACACCAGGGATTAGAGACTATCCCAACACCAGGGTTTAGAGACCATCCCAACACCAGGGTTTAGAGACCATCCCAACACCAAGGATTAGAGACTATCCCAACACCAGGGTTTAGAGACTATCCCAACACCAGGGTTTAGAGACTATCCCAACACCAGGGTTTAGAGACTATCCCAACACCAAGGATTCAAGACTATCCCAAAACCCGGGTTTAGAGACTATCCCAACACCAAGGATTCGAGACTATCCCAACACCAGGGATTAGAGACTATCCCAACATCAAGGATTAGAGACTATCCCAACATCAAGGATTAGAGGCTATCCCAACACCAGGGATTAGAGACTATCCCAACATCAAGGATTAGAGACTATCCCAACACCAGGGATTAGAGACTATTCCAACACCAGGGTTTAGAGACTATCCCAACACCAGGGATTAGAGACTATCCCAACACCAGGGTTTAGAGACTATCCCAACACCAGGGTTTAGAGACCATCCCAACACCAGGGATTAGAGACTATCCAAACACCAGGGTTTAGAGACTATCCCAACACCAGGGATTAGAGACTATCCCAACACCAGGGTTTAGAGACTATCCCAACACCAGGGTTTAGATACTATCCCAACACCAGGGTTTAGAGACTATCCCAACACCAGGGATTAGAGACTATCCCAACACCAGGGTTTAGAGACTATCCCAACAACAGGGATTAGAGACTATCCCAACACCAGGGTTTAGAGACTATCCCAACACCAGGGATTAGAGACTATCCCAACACCAGGGTTTAGAGACTATCCCAACACCAGGGTTTAGAGACTATCCCAACACCAGGGTTTAGAGACTATCCCAACACCAAGGATTAGAGACTATCCCAACACCAGAGTTTAGAGATGTGACATTGTGTTCCTGTTTGGGGACTATTAACTTCAGGTAGAGAAAGTCCACCTTGAAGTATAAATTGTGGTACAGTATAGACACTGTATGTTGTGTGCGCCTATGCTGGGCCAGCCTGCCCCCTAGAGGATAAACTAGGTAGGACCAACAATCTGGATCCCTTTCAGCTCCCTATGAGGCAATATTCTCACATAATGGGTTGACTGGGTTTGTGGGGTATGATAGCATTCCTGTTGTACTGCAAGAGTGCATGTTTGTATTCACGTAGTCATTTAAACCTTCTAAAAATGCTAACTCTGTCACAGTATGGCAGCGCTTACCTCCCTTCCTAGAATAATGTCCAAATACCAATCCTGTATTGTAAAAAAACAACAACATAGGATCTATTTTCTATTGGTATATTTTCACTTTCACTTTTTGTGTTAAGAAATGTTTTTAATTCTTCACTGTCACAGGATTCTTGCCAAAAGCCGAAACTACTTTTGTGACTAAAACTCACAGCCTATAGTGCCGAATCCTATTTCCAGCTATGCATGGTACTACTGAATGCACGGCATATCTTACCGCCAATCAAGTAGTGAGATGAAGACAACAGCCAGGCTGTTGTTCCACTCTGTTCCCCTAAGGTGTGTGGGATCATTAGATTTAGACCTCTATTAGAGAAGCAGTATACTCATTAGATGGAAAGGAAGACTGCCATCATATATACATTCACTATCTCTTTCACAAGCAATTACACATGCAGCTCACACACATATACATGCCCGCGCGTACATACAGACACATGTGTACATGCACACACACACACACACACACACACACACACTTGCAAATTCAGTTTCTCCTTCACACAAAAAGCACACTCGCACCTAGACATACAAACACCAAATAATCAAATTCTACTGTAATGTATTCACAGGCACAGTTCTCTGTCAATGTAAAAAAAAGATGTATACATCTGAAACACACACAAACACTTTCTCACAAGCTCTCTCTCCCTCATACACACACACACGCACCCACTCACAAAAAGCTCATTATAACTTGACAGGGGATTGGCTTGACGTCCACATCTCCAGTTGATTAATTCTCCATCCCCCATTATTAAAGATCCTTTATTAAAATATTCTAAAGAAAGATAACCTGCAGCTCCTCCCCCACCCCCCAACTGTGGACATAATTGTAAATCTTCAAACAGTTAGAAAGAAAACTTCCTCTAGTGTGAACAGTGTGCTCCAAGGACAGTTAATATATTTTCTAGTCTTGTTCCCATTGTTTTAAACTTTTTCCAACTCGGATCGTTTAGCCTATCCATCCAGATTTACAATGGCTTTGGAAGTTGCCATGGCCACAGACAGTCCCTGAGCAAACTGAGGAGTTCACTTGAGGAAATCTACTCAGCAGGCTTGAGGAAGAGGACTGGGCCGTGTTATCTATAGTCCAGTGAGATGGACACCTTGGGCCGCATTTTCTATTAGAAAGTCGTTTCACATCCAATTGTCACGCCGACGGCCATTCGGATCTCGTTGTCTGCACTCCTGAGGAAACAATTTCTTTGGCGAGAGGGTAGCCCCGTAATCATGGTTACCGGCGTGTCACGTTCAAAAGAACTGGGCAGGATCGATATAATGTTATTTAAGAAATCCATCGACTCCAGGGAACCAGACACTATTATCTTACCTGCCTCCTGTCCTCTGCAAATTGCAATCCGGGAACATGATTTAACTTTACGAACTGCAAACCGCTGAGATAAAAAGAGATGCAACGACAAGCTGTCAATTAGGACCTCTCTAACTCCATCTCCATCTCTCTCCCTCTGTCTGTCTTTCTTTCTTACTTTCTTTCTTTCTTTCTTTCTATCTGTCTCTCTTCCCCTTTCTATCTGTCTCTCTTCCCCTTTCTATCTGTCTCTCTGTGTGATTCATCAGCAAGCAGTGTTCACTCTCGGAACAAATATTGAAACCTTTTATAACGGAATAGTTTACCAAAGCTCCACTCTGCTCCACAGTTGAATCCATTCAGGTGACCTATGGTATGGAGGAAGTGGTTGGGGGTCAAAACATGGCAGCCAGATTATTAATTGATGGACCCAGATTTATTTTTTAACTGCAGGCTTCGTTTATGAGGTTTCCAAGACAATACTATGTCAATAACAGTTTGAATTCATGGAGACCAAAATGTTTTATTGTGAGAAAAGAAAACCATCGGCCTCCTGATTCAAACACGTCTGTGGAGGATAAAAATTAAATTGCTTTAGTAACCAGATTTAACCAGTTGCTGGATACCAGTTTTTACTGACTAAGGTCTTGATGTTGTTGTCACAACAAACTTTCTAATCATTGATTAGAATATGCAGAGATACTGTATGGGTTATGGGCACATCAATGAGCAGAGGAATACTTTGATATTCAAATGTCCAGATGTCTTGCCAGAGGCTGTCCTTCTTGGTGTTGACAGTTCACACACCCTTTTCATAGTCTGAAATGTATTTCACTGTAGTGAGTTCTGAGACATGTTTTGAATAAAGCCCAAAAATATAAATACCCAAGAAAATAACTTAAAATATATCAACTGCTTTGGGGAAGCTTGTTTAACAGTAGTCAGAAGAGGAAATACCAACCATACTAATGTCTATCTGTGTAAAGACATAATTTAAAACACTGGCAGCTTTTGAACCTCTGTTCCATCCCATAGTGCAGGTTTGATTGAATACCAGCCTTAGTTTTCCATTAAGTTGTTTATACTTACAGTACTACATTTACATTAAGACATAGTTAAGAGACAGTGTTAAGAGGTCCCCTGCGGTACCCTAAAAATGCTGGAGCTGTGGCCAAATCTAGCAGAGACTTTACCGGGGAATCAGTGACCCATAGATTTCCATTTATCTCCTGCAATTGTGTGTGGGGGGTGGGGGGGGGGGTTTGGGGGGGCTCAGTTGATGATGAGTTTCGGCTTCCCTGTAGGGACTTGATTAAAGTCACTGCCCTTTGAAAGGAAGGGGGTTGATTTCACTGAGATTCATTCTAAACACAATTTTTTCATTAGATGATCAATATATCCTGACAGCAGATGGTGGCGGTAGCAGCTGCACTGGGCCTAAACTGCCAATCAGAGACCAGGCCAGCAGCAACCGGCTTGCCTTCTGCTAAACCCAATGACCACCTGGACATGGTTCCATAGGTCTGTCATAGCTCTCAGTTGAAAATTGTATTAGGCAGGTCAAAATGGAAAGATGGAGCCATTGATTTAGTGGGTTAAAGGAAAAGAAGAAGGAACATCTCAAATTACAGGCAGAGAGGAAAGATCTGGCTGACTTACACAGGCTTGGGTTTGGATTTAGATTTGGATCTGTGCTATGAACATGGTTTTGTTTGGTACACCCTCGACACACATAAAATCTCTTATTCTCTCTCTCTCTCTCTCTCTCTCTCTCTCTCTCTCTCTCTCTCTCTCTCTCTCTCTCTCTCTCTCTCTCTCTCTCTCTCTCTCTCTGTCTCTCCCTCTCTCTCTCTCTCTCTCTCTCTCTCTCTCTCTCTCTCTCTCTCTTTCACACACACACACAAAAACACATGCATGTGTGCGCTCGAACACATACACACACCCATCACCCCCTCCTCTCTGAGACTCAGAGGGTCCCTCTCCACTCCAACAGAAGAGGCTATAGGGATGGTGGGCTACCAGTCCAGCTGTCTCCATCTGGCCAGCTCACTTGGCAGAGTGTGACACCACACAACTCCTGCCAAACTGTGTCCCAGCAGCTGGAGGGCCACGGCAAAAACCAATCAACAAACAGAACAGCATCGGTATCACTGTCGCTGGGCCAGCTCCTATACGCTCAGAGAAAATGTTCACTCTACAGTATACTGTAGGCCTATCCTACCAAAACTAAAGTCCCTGTTCCATTCAATTATTTTTCTATCCACTACTGGGATGCTCCCAACTAGCAGACATTGGCTGGGACATTATGTGCTATATATGAGTGTTGATTACAGCACATAGCTGGGCTTGGGTGTGCAGTGAATAGCACATCTATTGTGTCTTGTTGCCTCGATAGAACCATTAGCCTGTATCGTTCATTTAGATAATAATACATTGCTTGTATGCCTAGATAGGTTATTAAATATTTCCATTGTGGCAAGTTACCACATACTATTAAAAGATCTAGCTCGAAGTTGCATACGCACTCACGTGTGTGTCCACTGTTCATTATTCATTTGCATAACAGACTGCTGTATGATCATTCTCCATTTGCCAAGAGACAGCATATCTAAATGTCATTGAGAACATTAATCAGCTGCTGAAATATGAGGGACCCTGTTTTCTCTCGGCTTGAGAGAATAATAGGCAGATGTCGCCACAGGTCATAGGTCACCCCTATGAATTAATGTTGATGGTTGAGAGACAGCCCCCCTATTGTGTCCCCAGAAAACTGCAGATGACTTTGACCTCCGTCTGACAAGGCAAGCAGGCTGGACAAGCCTATTGCACAATGATGAGTGCTCTAACTTTCTTGGTAAGACGGCAGGATGACAGTAATGGTTCTTTTGTTGACATTTGAAAAATAAACATTAATAATATTTCATTCGTTATAATTCATTTTGAATTACTGAAGTGGAGCTGTCCCACAGTTAGGAAGCCATTGCTTGCCTCTTACATTCCTTATGTATGTCATGTGACATTTCTTGTTGTGATTTTAGTGGGCAATATTATAAACCCTCAATTAAACTAAATTATATATTGTAATGACTAGATACAAAGAGATTCATATTTGAAATTCGCATCTTTCTCTTTATTGTGAACGAATTACTTTTTTTCCTTATCCGTAATGGAATTGACCTTTTTTTAAATTTATTTTTATCCCCCGTCCAACTGGTAGCAGCAATACAACATTAGTTATGGTACGCCATAAAAGCGTCTGACAAAACACATTTCAGTGTGTCCTCGCTTAGTTCAACGTTGACCTCTCCAGTTACATGCTGCTCATCGGATTCAGTTGTCATAGAGTTTACATTTTTCCTCATCCGATAAACCTCTACCGTAACTTTCTGTCTCTAAGTGGTAGTATTTATTCCCAATATCTTGGGTGTCTGAGATTTGATTGAGCTGCACCACTGACACTCCCTCATATGAACTCTTGGCTACATCAGGATGAAAATTAGAAGCATGTTCTTTATCCTCAAAAGTATGTCTGAGGGTCTTCGCTGGGCAGTTGACATTCTCTCATTTAAACTCTCCAGAGGCAATAGGTTTTTAACCTGAGCCTCATTTACATTCTCTGTTTGTACCATTTTGCTTAATTTCACCTTGAGGGTTGGGATAGGATGGGAAGAGTCTTATGATGGAACGAACGATGGGCAGCTACTGGCTGCAATTACTGTACATCTGTCCCTAGTCCTGCTTTTCACATATCCAGCTGGTTTTAGAGTTGTGTCGCAGTGAGGGTACAGCTGACTTCCTGACCATCCAGGCCCACCTGGACATAATCCACAATTTGACAGAAAAATCCTTACACAAAGAGGTAGGTTAAATTGGCAACACTTTATGAATGAGACACTGGAAGAACTTTATTTCTGAGAGATACACTCCTGTACCTTTGTCAGATGTTTTGTTTTCTTGTGCCTAATGACAGAGTCATGGTGATGAATTGGAGGCTTCAGAGACAGTTCAAACCCTGCTGGAAGACCCTTCTGAGAGGGAGCATTTCTCCCAGGTGAGGAACTTTCTCTCTAGACTTCTTTATGATCCTATTGCTTGAGTATATTTCTGAAATAGGCTACCAGTTGAACATCATCTACTTAGATTAAAGATTATAAGTATCCTTCGTCTGCATTCGGGAGTTTCTCTCCAGACTGGAGGAGCTGCTGCCTGTACCAGACCTCACACAGGTACTGAGGAAAACATCTGTTCTAAAAGATTGACGGAACATAGCGTGTGGCTCTAAAGATTAATTGAATGGTGTTTTTGGTCATTTCAAAACTTGTCTAAAACCTCAAGTGGCTGGCACAACGTATTTGAACTCTTTATTATCTTTTATTCCCCCGGCCCTGCTCCTCTTAGACAACAGCATGGTTCGGTGCTGCCCCCTCTGTCCTGGAGGAATGTAGACAGACTGTCTTTGACCCTGAACAACTGAAGACAGTGATGCAGCACCATCAGCGTCATGGAAACCTGAACAATAGTAAGGCCTAGATTCAATCAAATCAACATTTTTTAGCCAATACAATCACGGTTACATCAAATGTTCCCTCCTTTGGCCATTTAGTTACTATCTTTCTGATCCTTTTTCTCATTTGTTAGAGATATTACCAATATCTTCACTATTTTCTGGGAACCTTCTCTTCATGATTGCTACTGGTGATCCTGCCATCTCTACTTCTGGTGTGGTCTAATGTCTACATTAGGGTGTAAGGTAAATTATTCCTGTTGTCTTTTTCAGCTAAACGTTTTATATCCCTCAGTTAATGGTATTTTCTCCCTAATATATCTTCATACTCTTCTTCTTTCCCTAAATGAGATTTAATCCCTTGCCTTTCTTCTACTATCCTTCTATCATTACTGGATCAATGATAATAACTGTAATAACTATTAATAATAATTGTAATAACTATTTCACATTAAATTGTGCCTTTTTCTGATAATGTTATAATTGTAGCCTATTGCATTACTTTAGTTTAAAATATAAGTTTGTTTATTTAACAAATCTAGAACCCACTATAGGTTGGTGCTATTCCCTCAGCATAATAGCTAAAGCTACTTGCATCCCCTGGTCCTCGTAACGAAAATAAATTATCGTTATAGAATTCACCAACTATTTGCATACACCACTGGTGTTAAGCAACCTATCGAATAAAGTAATAACAATTAGAATTTATCAAAGCACTGCCTTCCAGTCAAGTATTTAGTCCTCTACTTGAAATCTTACAGCTCAATCTAACTCGCTGGACTGTCTCTATTTTTTTTTCTTTTTTTTTCCATAAATTATTCTCCTTTGTCCTCAACTCAATTTTCACAGCTCTATCGCCATTTCAGTTCGCTATTCAATTTCTTTAACTGTTCTCTCTGATTAGGCCCTAATTAATAAAACAAATATTTGCTATCGTTGATAAGCATACATTTAATGATATTCCTATCATTTGAACGATGTACTGTCTCTCACCTATATTATACATTACTTCTATAACCTCATTAGTTATGGTCCGATTACCCATTAAACCTTATCACATAATCAAACAACGGCACAACCTTAAACTCATTTTCTCTACTTTCTCACCCATGATGTACGTCTACGTTCGGGTGAGCAAGTTCATACGTATATATCGTTAGAAATGTATAGGTACCTCTCAAATAATCGCTTTGTGGTGTTTTTAGCCAATTCTTAATTGACACAAATCACTTCTTCAAACTTTTTACCCGTGGAACCAAAAAATAGACTGTCATTTCCCGGACATTGCCCTTTCCTTTAGCTCTGCAGTCACAATGGTTATGACCTGTTTTGTTACAGTATTTACACGGGGCCTCACACTCTCTGGCAAAATGTCCCTCCTTGTTACAATTAAAGCATTGACCTCCCCCGCTGTAGCCTTCACTTTTCCCTGCCTTTACCCGCTATTTCCCCAAGAGTGGCCATTAGGTACTCTGCTCCTTTCTGCTCTTTCTTGGCTCTGTCCTGTCTGTTATTCTGCTCATGATGGATTGCATGTCTCTCTGAGGCTATTACACAATTAGTGTTATTTTCCCAACATACTCTCCGTGATCGGCCCATGGCAAAAGTGTCCTCTGGGCATCCCCTGAAACCCACTGCCCTCTAACGGCAGCCAAAACCTTACTATTTCTGTTTTGGGGTGGGTCATTCCTTCTACCGCTCTGGCCACGTCCTCTGTGTTCATGGCCTGTCTGCTAAATGGCATATTATTATTATTATTACTGTATACATCTAAGGTTGCTGGGGCCCCTTTCATTCCCCGCCAATAGATTAGGTAAGGCTATCAGTGGGTACTGGCCCCCTCCTACTCTCTCTCTCTCTCTCTCTCTCTCTCTCTCTCTCTCTCTCTCTCTCTCTCTCTCTCTCTCACTGCTTCTTCATGCTCTTCTCCCATGTCTATATAGTGCCATCTGGGAGGTGAAACCGGTCTGTGCATCATTGGTGGAGAGGTTGCTCTACTTCCTTGTTTCCTCTCCTCGCTCAGGTCTCGCATAGTTTGTTCAATTTCCTTCAGCTGTTTCGCGCCTCTTCTTACTTCCTCTTCCAATATTTTCACTTTCCTTTTTCTTTCTTCTCTCTCTCTGTCCTCCCTTTCCTGATTCTTCAGTTCTGTTTGGGTCAAACCCCCATCAAGCATCAGGCTTCCCCTGTCGCCGTCACCCGTCAGGCTCATACGACTTTCTCCTTCCTGTAATCTGGACATGTTCTCAACCCCGTCTCGTATAGCTCTTGCTGCTTCTAGCAGAGCCCCTACCTCCTGTCTATAATCGTCCAGATCGCAAGCCCTCACCCATTTTTCTCCATCTTCCTCTTCTGGTCGCTTATGATATTCGACTTTCCCCACAATGTCAAGCGTTGGAGCCATCAGTTTTGGTACCTCGTATGGGGGTGGTGACGTAGGCAGTTCTGGGTATAATCTGGGCGGGGGTGGAGCCGTAGGCAATCTGGATCCTTCTTTCTTGTCCTGCTTCTCCTCGTTGTTCTGTTTTTCTTCCCATATTTTCTTAAGTTTTCCCAACATTGCTAGTCCTATTCTTTCCTTCAGCCTTGCTTTTTCCATTGCTTCCTTGATTTTACCCCTTCTGGGTTCTCCCTCTTTCTTCCATTCTCCCTCTGTTTTCTGGGTTTTCCGCTTCAACGTTTCCAGTATTCTCCCTGGTTCGCCTCCTACAGGCACTCCATCGGGGGATAGTATACAACCATCCTCTATCCATTCCTTATAGAGTTTCTCTCCTCGCCTGCTCCATTCCTTCCTGTCCTTTCCTCCATTAGTTTCAAGTGTGGATTTTAGAACCTTCAATATTCTTTCCGCTTCTCCACTGGTAGTCATGTTTTTTGTTTTAATTTGTAATATTCGTCCGTTATTTAATTATTTAAAGTACGTCTATCTATTTATTTAAATCTAATTATTCCCACCTAATTAGTTGAAGTCGGTGCATATTTATATTTCAACGATAAACCAAATTATTTCCGACTAATTATTTAACCAGTATTTTGCAGGGTCAAACATCAAACGTTAAATCAAATAATAAACCAAATTGCTTCAACATAATTATTTAAAACCAGTATTCTGCTATGTCAAACATCAAACGTTAAATCAAATAATAAACCAAATTGCTTCAACATAATTATTTAAAACCAGTATTATGCTATGTCAAACATCAAACGTTACAGTTCAGTTATATCAGTTCAAACGTTTCAGTTTAGTCATACTAGTTATTCATTATTTTTACCTTTATATTCCCAATTTACTACTACTCCTTCCAACCTCGCCTACTATTCCTATCTACCAAATAATCCGCCGAACCTAGCCGTACCCTCGTAGTTACGGACCTTGCCGGTCGCCAGTATTTATCTAAAATTTCCCGAACCTAGCCGTACCCTCGTAGTTACGGACCTTGCCGGTGTAATTCCTCGAACCTAGCCGTACCCTCGTAGTTACGAACCTTGCCGATACCAATTACTAATTCAATTATTCCCTATATTATCAAAAATTTCCCGAACCTAGCCGTACCCTCGTAGTTACGGACCTTGCCGGTGTAATTCCTCGAACCTAGCCGTACCCTCGTAGTTACGAACCTTGCCGATACCAATTACTAATTCAATTATTCCCTATATCCTCGAACCTAGCCGTACCCTCGTAGTTACGGACCTTGCCGAGAGATTTCAGTATTTTCCCCGAACCTAGCCGTACCCTCGTAGTTACGGACCTTGCCGGTAGAACAATACTCTATGGTACCATGGTTTAACATCACATTCACCAAAGGTTTGCATGTCACAATATGGTGCTTATCTACTCATAATAATTCGTATAATAATTCATAATTTAGTTCACTTACATCAAACAGGTGTTTCACAAAATTAATTTGGATAAAGCCAATGTGCAGAACTTTAGTTATATAACAATAGGTGTCTGCTTACCTGTTTTTAGTTGTCCGGACTCTTTGTGAAACACACCATCCAACGACAGCGATGTCCAATCGGCCGGACAATACCCAGCGAAGTCCCTCTACCAGATCACGTCGGGGTCACCAATTGTCAAGTTGCGTCAATTCGAATCTGGTATAGGAACAAAAAGAGGTCAATACACGTCTTCTAAGATAGACTAGTATTTTAATTAATGCAAACACTTGAATGGTAAATATGATGTTCGTATATACGGGCCCACTGAAAAACCACGCAGGGCAGACAGAGAACTGAGCTATTGTTATAAGTTCTTCTTTAAATACTCTGACAGAGATAGTTCCCGCTCCCTGCTGGGCCTGTCAGAATAGAGGCTGGGTGTGGTTTAAACTTACCCAACCTATCGTTGGCGCTCAGGCTGGTCCCAGACCCTTGGCGCTTCACTGTTGCCGGGCATTAGTTGTTATCTTTACAACTTGTCTCGAGTCAGCAACCTCAGACATAGTTTGTTCTTCTTCATTGTAGCAGTACACATGTCCTTGAGCAGTTTAACAAAGAGGCAGTGTGTGTGTGTGTGTGTGTGTGAGTCACAAGCCTATCTCAGCCTACCCCCTAACGGTTCCTCACATTAATCACAGCTTGTTATGTTAAACAATCTATATCAGTACAGCACAAACCTATTATGTTTAATCATTAATGTATTCTTTCTAACCTAGGCATCACATCTAGATGTAAGAAAATAGATCCCCACACTATCATAAGTTGAATGCACCAATTTGTAAGTCGCTCTGGATAAGAGCGTCTGCTAAATGATGTAAATGTAAATGTATTTGACTGATATGTGGTGGTTGTCTCGCCTAGCCATTTTTATAGGGGCGCTTTCACATATCCCCTTATGATACGGATCCTGGAGCGTTTGGTACCCTTATTCACGCTATAAATAATATGTGAAACGCAAATTAACCCTGTCTGTAACGAATCCTGGACCTGCGCGAGTAGCGGGTCCCAGATCCAGGACCAGAGTGCCAGGTATTGTGATGCAGCAGCGCGAGTCGCGTGGAACTTTTTTGCTAGTTGTAAACAAGCTAGCTAGCTCACTAACATCATATAGAATGTGCGTCTTGTGTACTAGCTAAAAGCTCGGGAAAAGCGCATATGCTAAATGACTCAAATGCCAAATGTAAATGTTTTACATACACATCTCATTACTGCATTGATTCATTTTGTAAATATTGATGTCACAAATGTATCATTTGTACAGTTAAAAATGTAGTTAGGCTTTGTTAAATTCGACTACATAAACCTATCAGTAACCTAGGCCTACTAATTATTTATCTGAGTGTCACGTTCGTTTACAGACGGGTCAGACCAAGGCGCAGCGTGATATGCATACATGTTTATTTTAACCGAATAAACAATGACAAAACAACAAACGAAACGTGAAGTCCAAGGTACACAAACAACATACCTAACACGGAACAAGATCCCACAACCCACTAGTGCCAATAGGCTGCCTAAGTATGGTCCCCAATCAGAGACAACGAGCGACAGCTGCCTCTGATTGGGAACCACACCGGCTCTGAGGCGGATCCGGCTCAGGGCGTGACGACCTCTCACTCTTCGCCTCCCTGTTGCGCCCCTGGTCTGGTCTAGACCTCAGCGCGTTGCTTCCCCTCTCCTTCCTCCCACTATACTCCAAGCCCTGTCTGGACCCTGGTGTGGGAGACCCCGAACCTGGAGAGGGGCTTCTCCTCGTTGTTCTGTTTTTCTTCCCATATTTTCTTAAGTTTTCCCAACATTGCTAGTCCTATTCTTTCCTTCAGCCTTGCTTTTTCCATTGCTTCCTTGATTTTACCCCTTCTGGGTTCTCCCTCTTTCTTCCATTCTCCCTCTGTTTTCTGGGTTTTCCGCTTCAACGTTTCCAGTATTCTCCCTGGTTCGCCTCCTACAGGCACTCCATCGGGGGATAGTATACAACCATCCTCTATCCATTCCTTATAGAGTTTCTCTCCTCGCCTGCTCCATTCCTTCCCGTCCTTTCCTCCATTAGTTTCAAGTGTGGATTTTAGAACCTTCAATATTCTTTCCGCTTCTCCACTGGTAGTCATGTTTTTCGTTTTAATTTGTAATATTTGTCCGTTATTTAATTATTTAAAGTACGTCTATCTATTTATTTAAATCAAATTATTCCCACCTAATTAGTTAAAGTCGGTGCATATTTATATTTCAACGATAAACCAAATGATTTCCGACTAAATATTTAACCAGTATTTTGCAGGGTCAAACATCAAACGTTAAATCAAATAATAAACCAAATTGCTTCAACATAATTATTTAAAACCAGTATTCTGCTATGTCAAACATCAAACGTTAAATCAAATAATAAACCAAATTGCTTCAACATAATTATTTAAAACCAGTATTATGCTATGTCAAACATCAAACGTTACAGTTCAGTTATATCAGTTCAAACGTTTCAGTTTAGTCATACTAGTTATTCATTATTTTTACCTTTATATTCCCAATTTACTACTACCCCTTCCAACCTCGCCTACTATTCCTATCTACCAAATACTCTGCCGAACCTAGCCGTACCCTCGTAGTTACGGACCTTGCCGGTCGCCAGTATTTATCTAAAATTTCCCGAACCTAGCCGTACCCTCGTAATTACGGACCTTGCCGGTGTAATTCCTCGAACCTAGCCGTACCCTCGTAGTTACAAACCTTGCCGATACCAATTACTAATTCAATTATTCCCTATATTATAAAAAAATTCCCGAACCTTGCCGTACCCTCGTAGTTACGGACCTTGCCGGTGTAATTCCTCGAACCTAGCCGTACCCTCGTAGTTACGAACCTTGCCGATACCAATTACTAATTCAATTATTCCCTATATCCTCGAACCTAGCCGTACCCTCGTAGTTACGGACCTTGCCGAGAGATTTCAGTATTTTCCCCGAACCTAGCCGTACCCTCGTAGTTACGGACCTTGCCGGTAGAACAATACTCTATGGTACCATGGTTTAACATCACATTCACCAAAGGTTTGCATGTCACAATATGGTGCTTATCTACTCATAATAATTCGTATAATAATTCATAATTTAGTTCACTTATATCAAACAGGTGTTTCACAAAATTAATTTGGATAAAGCCAATGTGCAGAACTTTAGTTATATAACAATAGATGTCTGCTTACCTGTTTTTAGTTGTCCGGACTCTTTGTGAAACACACCGTCCAACGACAGCGATGTCCAATCGGCCGGACAATACCCAGCGAAGTCCCTCTACCAGATCACGTCGGGGTCACCAATTGTCAAGTTGCGTCAATTCGAATCTGGTATAGGAACAAAAAGAGGTCAATACACGTCTTCTAAGATAGACTAGTATTTTAATTAATGCAAACACTTGAATGGTAAATATGATGTTCGTATATACGGGCCCACTGAAAAACCACGCAGGGCAGACAGAGAACTGAGCTATTGTTATAAGTTCTTCTTTAAATACTCTGACAGAGATAGTTCCCGCTCCCTGCTGGGCCTGTCAGAATAGAGGCTGGGTGTGGTTTAAACTTACCCAACCTATCGTTGGCGCTCAGGCTGGTCCCAGACCCTTGGCGCTTCACTGTTGCCGGGCATTAGTTGTTATCTTTACAACTTGTCTCGAGTCAGCAACCTCAGACATAGTTTGTTCTTCTTCATTGTAGCAGTACACATGTCCTTGAGCAGTTTAACAAAGAGGCAGTGTGTGTGTGTGTGTGTGTGTGAGTCACAAGCCTATCTCAGCCTACCCCCTAACGGTTCCTCACATTAATCACAGCTTGTTATGTTAAACAATCTATATCAGTACAGCACAAACCTATTATGTTTAATCATTAATGTATTCTTTCTAACCTAGGCATCACATCTAGATGTAAGAAAATAGATCCCCACACTATCATAAGTTGAATGCACCAATTTGTAAGTCGCTCTGGATAAGAGCGTCTGCTAAATGATGTATATGTAAATGTATTTGACTGATATGTGGTGGTTGTCTCGCCTAGCCATTTTTATAGGGGCGCTTTCACATATCCCCTTATGATACGGATCCTGGAGCGTTTGGTACCCTTATTCACGCTATAAATAATATGTGAAACGCAAATTAACCCTGTCTGTAACGAATCCTGGACCTGCACGAGTAGCGGGTCCCAGATCCAGGACCAGAGTGCCAGGTATTGTGACGCAGCAGCGCGAGTCGCGTGGAACTTTTTTGCTAGTTGTAAACAAGCTAGCTAGCTCACTAACATCATGTAGAATGTGCGTCTTGTGTACTAACTAAAAGCTCGGGAAAAGCGCATGTGCTAAATGACTCAAATGCCTGATTACTGCATTGATTCATTTTGTAAATATTGATGTCACAAATGTCTCATTTGTACAGTTAAAAATGTAGTTAGGCTTTGTTAAATTCGACTACATTAACCTATCAGTAACCTAGGCCTACTAATTATTTATCTGAGTGTCACGTTCGTTTACAGACGGGTCAGACCAAGGCGCAGCGTGATATGCATACATGTTTATTTTAACCGAATAAACAATGACAAAACAACAAACGAAACGTGAAGTCCAAGGTACACAAACAACATACCTAACACCGAACAAGATCCCACAACCCACTAGTGCCAATAGGCTGCCTAAGTATGGTCCCCAATCAGAGACAACGAGCGACAGCTGCCTCTGATTGGGAACCACACCGGCTCGGAGGCGGATCCGGCTCAGGGCGTGACGACCTCTCACTCTTCGCCTCCCTGTTCTCTCACTCTTCGCCTCCCTGTTGCGCCCCTGGTCTGGTCTAGACCTCGGCGCGTTGCTTCCCCTCTCCTTCCTCCAACTATACTCCAAGCCCTGTCTGGACCCTGGTGTGGGAGACCCCGAACCTGGAGAGGGGCTGACGTCTGGGTCTGGACTGGAGCAACTGACCGGAGCTGAACTAGGCACCGGTGGAGCGGACTGCTCTGGCTCTGGAGTAGAGCAGCTGACCAGTGCCGAACCAGGTGGAACAGGCACGGGCCGTGCCGGACTGGACACACGCACCACTGGCTTGGTGCGAGGAGCAGGAACAGGCCGGACCGGGCTGGCGACGCGCACCACTGGCTTGGTGCGAGGGGCAGGAACAGGCCGGGCCGGGCCGGGCTGGCGACGCGCACCACTGCCTTGGTGCGAGGGGCAGGAACAGGCCGGACCGGGCTGGCGACGCGCACCACTGGCTTGGTGCGAGGGATAGGAACAGGCCCGGCTGGGCTGGCGACGCGCACCACTGGCTTGGTGCGAGGGACAGGAACAGGCCGG
The DNA here is from genome assembly GCF_964263955.1 of Coregonus lavaretus. Lineage (NCBI taxonomy): Eukaryota > Metazoa > Chordata > Actinopteri > Salmoniformes > Salmonidae > Coregonus > Coregonus lavaretus. The sequence goes on from NC_140000.1 coordinate 49,121,598, forward strand.
ACCGGGCTGGCGACGCGCACCACTGGCTTGGTGCGAGGGGCAGGAACAGGCCGGGCCGGGCTGGCGACGCGCACCACTGGCTTGGTGCGAGGGGCAGGAACAGGCCGGGCCGGGCTGGCGACGCGCACCACTGGCTTGGTGCGAGGAGCAGGAACAGGCCGGGCCGGGCTGGCGACGCGCACCACTGGCTTGGTGCGAGGGGCAGGAACAGGCCGGACCGGGCTGGCGACGCGCGCCTCTCGGGTCTCCGTCGTCGGCACGGTTGGCGCCGTTTCTCCTCTCCTGCCTGGGCATCTACCTTCGCCCATGGCCCTTTCCCCGCAAATATCTCCTCCCATGACCACCATTTGCCCACCTGTGACATGGCTATTCGCTCTTCCTGGGCACGCTGCTTGGTCCTCGTTTGGTAGGATCTTCTGTCACGTTAGTTTACAGACGGGTCAGACCAAGGCGCAGCGTGATATGCATACATGTTTATTTGAACCGAATAAACAATGACAAAACAACAAACGAAACATGAAGTCCAAGGTAAACAAACAACATACCAAACACGGAACAAGATCCCACAACCCACTAGTGCCAATAGGCTGCCTAAGTATGGACCCCAATCAGAGACAACGAGCAACAGCTGCCTCTGATTGGGAACCACACCGGCCAACATAGATCTAGACATACTAGATCTAAACATAGAAAATACAACATAAAACATCACAACAAGGAATATACACACCCTGACTCAACATATAAGCGTCCTCTGAGTCAGGGTGTGACACTGAGTAAGGCGATATAGCGTTTTGCAACAAAAAAACATTATTTGTCTCTGAAATGAAACCAAGTGATGGATTTCAAACAAATACATTTCTGTCATTCAACAACCCCATGCCATGATTAGATAGCCTAGTGAAAAAACACCAATGTCTTTCACAAGTTCTTTAAACAATCAAAGCTAATTTACCAACATTAATGTTCTGTCGACTATAGCGATTTGAAAATAAAAATGTGAATGTCAAATGTGGACAAAATCAGGACAGGACTTACAGTATGTTAGCCCAAGGTACAAATGGCGCTTAGGGATGGATCGAAAATGTGGGAGCTTCGTGTTTTTTCAATTTCAGTCAAGGGGATATGGGTTTAGTATTTTAAAAAATATATAGTCATGGGGAAGGTCATGTAATTGATGAAATGTATATATTTCTCAGTGTTTTAGAATTAGTTGCTTATTAGGCTATATATCGATGTGGGCGATGCCGCCCCTCATCTCTGATTCTCCACTGTGCGCGCAATTTCAAGTGCGCTTATAAACTATTTAGTGTGGTCTCAATCAAATTATCCCTAGCCTGTAGGCTACGAAGTCCATGTTCAGAGAAGCACAGAGCAAAGTTATATTTCTAACAGTGGTGACGCGTCATTCAGGGCAGGTGAGCCCCACCTGGTTTTTTTGTGTGCCAGTTTTGCATGTTATTTTGGCATTAATACGTGTCACATATCAGTTTGCAAACAATGTAAAAAAAATCCTTGAGTTAATAAAGCCGCATACAAACATGGTCTCTTTTTTGCTTTCTTGAGTAAGGCAGCTCCAAATTGCAGGTGTTTCAGCCTAGCTTAGTGCTTTCTGTGGTGGTGGGCCAGCCAGCGGAAAATACGGAGCATCGGGGTTGGTAATATTCTCTAGTTGCGCTGTGATTGGCTCAGTGTTCTGTCACTCATGGGGACACTACCTCGCTGCAAAATCTAGTGGTAGAGCTCGAAAATTCAAGCCCCTTGGGTGCTGCCATAGACTTACATTAGAAGTGCCTATCCAAGAAGGCTCACGGTCATTGGCCACAGATAAAATGACGTCAAATCACGTTATATCTACCGTAGCATTGATTGGACTGATCATGTCAACATCATACTTTCAAAATCTTAGTTAGCAAGCTAGACAAGCAGTCATCATCATGCATCAAGTCGGCAATCTACTGGCAAATCCTTTTCAATCCATGTCATATGAAGAGAAATTATAGATAAAATGTATCAGTGCTCATCAGCCAGTGGACAGAAACATTACACAACAAGTTGGAAATTGCAAATTCCACAATGAGTGCTAAGGCGCCACTGCAGCCCCGGGTTTGATCCCAGGCTGTGTCACACCCGGCTGTGACCGGGAGACCCATGAGGCGGCGCACAATTGGCCCAGCGTCATCCGGGTTAGGAGAGGGTTTGGCCGGCCGGGATGTCCTTGTCTCATCGTGCTCTAACGACTCCTTGTGGCGGGCCGGGCGCCTGTAGGCTGACTTCGGTCGTCAGTTCGACAGTGTTTCCTCCGACACATTGGTGCAGCTGGCTTCCGGGTTAAGCGAGCAGTGTGTCAAGAAGCAGTGCAGCTTGGCTCTCAATCTTTGTAGAGTCCGTAGGGGAGTTGCAACGATGAGACAAGATCGTAACTACCAATTGGATATCAAGAAAAAGGGTGTAACGCCATTGGCCAGAAAAGTTTGAATACATTGGCCATGCTGTCAATCCAGCATGACTTCTGCCGCGTTCAAAACAACTGGAAACTCGGAACTGGGAAATCTCAGACTTCAGTGAGTTCAAGACAATTGGGAACTTGGATAAAACTAGCTTCCCCTGGGAAAATACAGAAAATAATTTTGAACGGTCATCTAACTCGCAATTCCTAGTCGAGCCTCTTTCTAGAGCCCACAAGAAGGACCGCTGCACCACCTTCCTGTTCAAGTGAGCACAGCACAACAAGATGAGTCCAAAAATGTATTGTATGCTGCTGCATAAATGATGTAATATGCCAGGGAGATATGTATACTGTAGCCTCACCCTAATAATTTGGTCCCTTTCCTCCCTCATAACTTAGCCTACTGTTCTGACTTGATGGTGCACATGTAGCCTATAGCCTGTTTTAGATAAATGTAATCATTGAATATTGTAAGAGCTTTCATTGTCTGCTTATATGCCCCCTTTATTTATCCTACGGTTCTGACTTGGTGTACAGGGAGAACACTGTAAGAACGGCCCATGTTCTGAATTATGTCACTGTACATTTCAAAAGTGCTGAACAAATAGTTATATTGACTACGTCTGTCCTAGCTCGCTCATTAATGTCTTAATCGAAATTACGGATTGCTTCTTATCCGCTCGTCGTTCCCTTATGCCATAGTTTGTACATCTCAATTGTCAGTAGAAACCACATTTGTTTAAGCAAGTCAGCCATATCAGCTATGTTTTAAAAAAAGGCAGTAAATGAGACTGAATGAACAGTTTTGCTGCCAGACAAGGTTCCGCTGATAGCCAGGTGTAGCAGTGGTAAGAATTCACTCCACAGTGCTGAAAAGAAAGCTCTGCTGTTGGGACAGCTTTATGTAGGCCCTAACAGTTTGTGGGCACCGTTTGTCACCGTTATAGTGCAATGAATGTATTGTTTAGTGTTGTGGCTTTGCTGGCATGCATATTTGATTTTTTTTTGCCCCACCAACATTTACATGCTAAAATCGCCACTGATTTCTAAGATAGCTGCTGGGATGGTGTAAGTAAAACTAGGCTGCATTATACACTGCAATGGATATTCCAAACCTGAGCCCCGGCCTGCTCTGCTCTCGCTGATGAAAAACGTTTTGATTTGCTGCCTAACCCAATGACTATGTTGTGTGTAGGCCTACAGTGGCTGTTCATTTTAATTAGTCTTTACTAACAACAAGAGGGCTTTGTGTTGATGCCTATTTCCTCCTATTTAAGAAATAACATGTAGGCCTACCTGTTTGACAGACGAAATTAGGCTATAGGCTGCTATATCCATAGATTTGTCTGTCAATTCCTCCACTCACCATGCAGTCTTTAAATAGCCTACCTCCGTGTCAGTGAAGGGCTGTTAAGTTAAAACCAAGACTCGAACTGAGGGGGTATGAGACGGTTTGCCATAGGCCTACCTTTTATTAAAGAAAATGGCAAAAAGCACAGGCCTACCACTTGTTAGCTTGTTAGCAGATCTACAAGACCAGCGGTGCAGAGAGTTTGTCTTGAGCCTTGTAGGCATGAGCTTCAAGTTCCTTGGCGTCCACATCACTAAGGACCTAACACGGTCCACACATACCCGCACAGTCGTGAAGAGGGCATGGCAGCGCCACTTTCCCTTCAGGAGGCTGAAAAGATTTGGCATGGGCCCTCGGATCCCCAAAAAGTTCTACAGCTGCACCATCGAGAGCATCTTGACTGGCTGCATCACCGCTTGGTATGGCAAATGCACCGCTCTTGACCGCAAAGCACTACAGAGGGGAGTCCGGAGCTGCCTGCCATCCAGGACCTCTATATCAGGCGGTGCCAGAGGAAGGCCGGAAAATTGCCAAAGACTCCAGGCCACCCAAGCCATAGACTGTTCACTCTGCTACCATCCGACAAACGGTACCGGAGCATCTGCTTTCGGACCAACAGGCTCCGAGACAGCTTCTACCCCCAAGCCATAAGATTGCTAATTAGCCAGACTTCTAAATAGTCCATTAAGGGTACCCAAACTATCTACACTAACTCTATCTTGCACTGACCCTACGCACACTCACTAGACTATGTAAACAAACCATATACACACTCACTCACACACACTACATTGACACTCCCACACAAAACCCACTCACATTCACATACACTACATATGCACACACACACATAACACACACACGCAGACCGACACAAACACACATTCATACACATTACACACACACACATGCACACTCTCACAAACACACACACTTTTACACTCATTATTTGCTACTGCTGCTACTCTGTTCTTTATTTTACTCTTATTGTTATCTATCCTGAAGCCTAGTCACTTTACCCTGCCTTCATGTATACACTACCAGTCAAAAGTTTGGACACACCTACTCATTCAAGGGTTTTTCTTTATTTTTACTATTTTTTACATTGTAGAATAATAGTGAAGAATTCAAAACTATGAAATAACACATATGGAATCATGTAGTAACCAAAAAGTGTTAAACAAATATATTTTATATTTGAGATTCTTCAAATAGCCACCCTTTGCCTTGATGACAGCTTTGCACACTCTTGGCATTCTCTCAACCAGCTTCACCTGGAATGCTTTTCCAACAGTCTTGAAGGAGTTCCCACATATGCTGAGCACTTGTTGGCTGCTTTTCCATCACTCTGCCGTCCGACTCATCCCAAACCATCTCAATTGGGTTGAGGTCGGGGATTGTGGAGGCCAGGTCAGCCTCCAAATTTTTTTTACTCTGCATTGTTGGGAAGGGCTAGTAAGCAAGCATTTCATGGTAAAGTCTACACCAGTTATATTCAGCAAATAAATACAATTTTATTTGATGTCCAGGGTTCAAATCCTTGTCTTCTTTTCTTGTATTGGGTTATTGAGATACACAATGACTCAACAAATCTGCCAATCCTCAAGTGGCATAGTACAGTAGGATTGTTCAAGATACAAAATCATGTGTGGACAGACAAGATCGTAGCTTAATCTAAACCTGTCAGTTCCTCATTTCTTAACATCAGGTATTATCAATAATTGAATGAGTCAGCTGTGCCATACTATTAGTGCTGCAGGACAACAAAATAAGTTATTGCAGTCCAAAAGTTAAAATATCGTCTTTTCATATTTTGAGTTGAAATCAGCTACAACAGAAACAAACACAAGAAAGGACAAACTTTCAACACTGGTCTAAATGTATTAATTAAGCATTTCATATTATAACATCAGCTTATTATAATGATGCCATAGACGTGGCAAAGTCATTTCTCGCAGATGTTTGTGGGGAAAACAAAGTAGATCATGTAATTCTCATACACAACAGCTCCGTCCGACATAGAGAGCAATAGTAATGGTGCCTTTTTGTAGGCACTAACTCCGCCATGGTTCGTTGGACAAAGCCTATGGGGAAATGAGTGGAGTTTTTGGATAAACGGCGAAAATTAGGTCTGTGGTAAACACAGGCTTGGGAGATCTTATACGTTTTGTTCTATAAGATCATCTTCATCAGCTAACGTCACTTTTTGTGAATTTTGAAGCATTTATGCAATAAAAAAAAGCACAAAGCACGTAAAGGCTTCATAATTCATAAAGGTCATGTTAAATGACTGATATTATCTCATAGAACAAAACGTAGAAGATCTCCTAAGCCTGTGTAACCTCTGACTTAATTTTCGGCATTTATCCCAAAACCCTATTCTTTCCCCATTCATTTTCCCCATGGGAATGGCTGAATGTTTGAGAGGTAACTCATTTCCGGCTTTTAGGACTACAAGCTGGCGAGCTCTATCATCATCCTTGTTAATTAATGTTGATGGTTAAGAGGCAGCTCCCCAGAAAACTGCAGATGACTTTGACCTCCGTCTGACAAGGCAAGTATGCTGGACAAGCATTTTGCACAATGATGAGCGCTCTAACTTTCTTGGTAAGATAGCTGGAGGAGAGTAACAGCGCTTTTGTTGACATTTGAAACATAAACATATAAACCATTAACAATATTTCATTCGTTATAATACATTTTAATTACGGAAGTGGAGCTGTCTCTCAGTTAGGGTTTTGACTAGGAGGTATACAGGAACTTTTTCGTAGTAGGTTAGGAGAACTTTCACAACAGGTTAGGAGAATTAGGCTAAGGTTAGAAAAAGGGTTAGGGTTAGCAAAAATGCTCCTAATCTGCTATGAAAAGTCACCTTCGGTTGTAGCTGTCCTCCATCCAGTCACAACCACTGGGTCACAAACCACAGTATTAGGGAACTATTGCTGCCTCTTACATTCCTTATGTCTGTCATGTGACATTTCTTGTTGTGATTTTAGTGGGCAATATTATAAACCCTCAATTAAACTAAATTATATATTGTAATGACTAAATTCAAAGAGAATAATATTTGTGGTATGCCTCTTTCTCTTTTGAAATGAGGACCTTTATTGTGAAGGACTTTTTAAAAACATCACCCGGAAGTACTTGGTCAAGGTCAATGATTTGTTTGTTGTTAGTAAAAGTAATGGGATGTGCAAATGTTGGCTATCTATAGAAAACGGGTTTAGTTTGCTAGCTAACTAGTACATTATTATCTAGCTTGCATCCAGATATCAACCTTTTTAGCTACGTTGTAAGCGCTTAGTATATATTCTAGGCATGGACACTCTATCTAACGTTAGCTTCAAACTCATTAGCTAGCTAACAGTAGCTTGTTTCAGTGGCTTTTTTTATTTTCTTCGCCAACTAGCTATGGATAACATTATTGATCCAGCATCGGAACAAGGTTAGTTTGTGTTAAATGTAGCCAAGTAGCTAAATGTAGAAAAATGAAGTCGTGACTCATTGCATTTTTGTTTTGTTTTTACATGGACCATTCAAATATGTCCTATAGCCTACACATAGCTTGTAATATTATTAACTCGCAGAGTTATGGAATTGATTTGTTTATCTGCAGCGGTGTAAAGTACTTAAGTACAAATACTTTAAAGTACTACTTAAGTAGTTTTTTGGGGTATCTGTACATTACTATTTATATTTCTGACAACTTTTACTTCACTACATTCCTAAAGAGAATTATGTACTTTTTACTCCATACATTTTTCCTGACACCCAAAAGGACTCGTTACATTTTGAATGCTTAGCAGGACAGAAATGGTCCAATTCACTCACTTATCAAGAGAACATCCCTGGTCATCTCTACTGCCTCTGATCTGGCAACTCACTAAACACATGCTTTGTTCCTGAATGATGCCTGAGGGTTGGCGTGTGCCCCTGGCTATCCGTAAATAAAAATAAAATAAACATTTGTGCCATCTGGTTTGCTAAATATAAGGAATTTGAAATGATTCATACTTTTACTTTTGATACTTAAGTACATTTTTGCAACTACATTTACTTTTGATACTTAAGTATATTTTAAACCAAATACTTTTAGACTTTTACTCAAGTAGTGTTTTACTGGGTGACTTTCACTTCTACTTGAGTCATTTTCTATTAAGGTATCTTTACTTTTACTAAAGTATGACAATTGGGTACTTTTACCACCACTGTTTATCTGTTAATTGCTCTTCTCTTCGGTGACAGATCTCCCTCTGTTCTCCTTGCGTCTCCTGGTTCCACCTCTACGCCTGATGTCCGCTTTCATGTGGCAAGTGGCTCAACAGCGTAATGTGATGCAGTATGGGAAGCTGGAGGAGTTTGTGACTTTGGTGACAGAGATGGTTCCAGAGCTGCTGAGCTCCAGGCAGAGGACCCAACTCATCCTGGGACTGAGAGCAAGGGTGAGAAAGGTGGAAATGTTGAGGGTTGGGATGGGAAGAGTCTTATGATGGAACGAACTATGGGCAGCTACTAACTGCAATTACTGTACATATGCCCATGCCCTGGTCTGATTAATCAGGCTGTAATACACAATTCATTGGTACATACAGCCTGAAACTAATGCCTGCAAAATCGTGTAAATGTTCATTACAAGCCAGAATGTTGAATAAAATTACATTTAAACTTACTTTACCGGTTGTCTGTGCGTTTTGTCCTTCAGCTATTTGAAATTTGAGACAAAAACCACAGGAAAGTATTGTTTACACAACTTTTTAGAGATATGGTTAGGCACCTAGGTAAAATGAATCGGGAGGATGGAGAATATTTTTTCAATATTTTGTTCCCCTACAATTCCACCCCCCAAAATTCTCCATCCTCCTAATTCAGAATATAACATTTTCATTGTCATGGCTATCTTGGAGTGAGAAAAAAAATCCAATATATATGTAACTTTACCTTGGTATGCCCTAGACAATACTTTCCTCTGGATATTTTATCTCAAATTTAAAGCATCTTATGGACAAAACGTGCAGACAACCGGTAGAGTGAGTTTACATTTAATTTTATTCAACATTCTGCCTTGTAAGGAACACTTACACAATTTTGCAGGCATTCGTTTCAGGCTGGATGTACAAATGAATGGTGTATTACAGCCTGATTAATCCGACTACCCTGTACCTAGTCCTGCTTTTTACATATCCAACTCTTTCCCAGCTGGTTTTAGAGTTGTGTCGCAGTGAGGGTACAGCTGACTTCCTGACCATCCAGGCCCATCTGGACATAATCCACACTTTGACAGAAAAATCCTTACACAAAGAGGTAGGTTAAATTGGTAACAATTTATGAATGAGCCACTGGAATAACTTTATTTCTGAGAGATGCACTCCTGTACCTTTGTCAGATGTTTTGTTTTCTTGTGCCTAATGACAGAGTCATGGTGATGAATTGGAGGCTTCAGATTCTAACTTTGTGGAGCTGGTTCAAACCCTGCTGGAAGACCCTTCTGAGAGGGAGCATTTCTTCCAGGTGAGGAACTTTCTCTCTAGACTTCTTTTTGATCCTTTTGCTTGAGTATATTTCTGAAATAGGCTACCAGTTGAACGTCAAATACTTAGATGATGTTCAACTGCTCCTCCATTGTTCCCACAAGCAAGGGAGGAGGCTGATGACATCACATCAGACCAACTCAACTCCTTGAATGGCCTACTCCAAAATAGCTGGAGTGCATCTTTTAGAGGAGACATTTCGCACTAGACCCATTTCATGCTAAATTGTCTACTTCACAGGAGGTGTTCCCAGTCCACTATGGCCCTCGGTATGACACAGCGCTGCAGACACTGGTGTGGGAGTTTCTCTCCAGACTGGAGGAGCTGCTGCCAGTACCAGACCTCACACAGGTACTGAGGAAAACATCTGTTCTAAAAGATTGACGGAACATAGCGTGTGGCTCTACAGATGAATTGAATGGTGTTTTTGGTCATTTCAAAACTTGTCTAAAACCTCAAGTGGCTGGCACAACGTATTTGAACTCTTTATTATCTTGTATTCCCTCGGCCCTGCTCCTCTTAGACAACAGCATGGCTCTGTGCTGCCCCCTCTGTCCTGGAGGAATGTAGACAGACAGTCTTTGACCCTGAACAACTGAAGACAGTGATGCAGCACCATCAGCGTCATGGAAACCTGAACAATAGTAAGTCTTCATCCAGATGATGGCTATGAAGTAAATAGTCCAATTGGACACCTCTTGTATTTTTTACTTGGCAATGTAGGTGAGTGTAACTGATGTTCTCTCATACCCAGGTCATGTCTCTAAATACACTGCAGATACCATCCTGTCCACACTGTCCCTCCCTCCAAAAATGAGAGTTGTTATTAACAATGAGCCGGACAACTCTGACAATGTGAAGACATGCTCAGATGAAGATGAATGCATAGATAATGGGGTAGAGGTCTGGGAATATGAGGACAACAATGAAATCCTGGATGATGACACTGATAGATGTTTGGAGGATCTAGGACTGTCAACATCAGAGCAACAGGAGGGTCTATCACCTGGAGAGACCTCAGCGTTGGTTACTCCAGGACCCTGTGATGGTAAGGAAAATAAAAAAAGGTCAAACACTCATCCATTATTTATGACTAATAAAGTATATGAATTGCAATGTGCAGGGAACTGCCAAAATAAAGGAAACACTTGAGTAACTGAGGGATACAAAGTATATTGAAAGCAGGTGCTTCCACACAGGTGTGGTTCTTGAGTTAATTAAACAATTAACGTCCCATCATGCTTAGGGTCATGTATAAAAATGCTGGGCAGGCCATTATTTTGCCTACCATGGCTATGCAAGAGTGGTAACTGAATGGTTTGAGCATGAAAACGATGTTAACTATGTGCCATGGCTGTCGGTCACAGATCTCAACCCAATTGAACACTTATGGGAGATTATGGGGAGGTGCCTGAGACAGTATTTTCCACCACCATCAACAAAGCACAAAATGATGGAATTTATTGTGGAAGAATGGTGTCAGATCCCTCCAACAGAGTTCCAGACACTTGTAGAGTCTATGCCAAGTTGCATTGAAGCTATTCTGGCACGTGGTGTCCCAACGCCCTTTTAAGACATTTTATAATGGTGTTCACCTTTGGTTCGGCAGTTATCTGTGTAAAAAAATATATATATACAGTGAGGGAAAAAAGTATTTGATCCCCTGCTGATTTTGTACGTTTGCCCACTGACAAAGAAATGATCAGTCTATAATTTTAATGGTAGGTTTATTTGAACAGTGAGAGACAGAATAACAACAAAAACATCCAGAAAAACACATGTCAAAAATGTTATAAATTGATTTGCATTTTAATGAGGGAAATAAGTATTTGACCCCTCTGCAAAACATGACTTAGTACTTGGTGGCAAAACCCTTGTTGGCAATCAGAGGTCAGACGTTTCTTGTAGTTGGCCACCAGGTTTGCACACATCTCAGGAGGGATTTTGTCCCACTCCTCTTTGCAAATCTTCTCCAAGTCATTAAGGTTTCGAGGCTGATGTCTGATCATGTCTTTGTCAGTGGGCAAACGTACAAAATCAGCAGGGGATCAAATACTTTTTTCCCTCACTGTATATATATATATATTACCAGTCAAAAGTTTGGACACACCTACTCACTCCAGGGTTTTCCTTAATTTTTACTATTTTCTACATTGTAGAATAATAGTGAAGACATAAACTATGAAATAACACATAGGGATCATGTAGTAACCCAAAAAGTGTTAAACAAATCAAAATATATTTTAGATTCTTCAAAGTAGCCACCCTTTGCCTTGATGACAGCTTTGCACACTCTTGGCATTCTCTCAACCAGCTTCACCTGGAATGCTTTTCCAACAGTCTTGAAGGAGTTCCCACATATGCTGAGCACTTGTTGGCTGCTTTTCCTTTACTCTGCGGTCCAACTCATCCCAAACCATCTCAATTGGGTTGAGGTCGGGGGATTGTGGAGGCCAGGTCATCTGATGCAGCACTCCATCACTCTCCTTCTTAGTCAATTAGCTCTTACACAGCCTGGAGGTATGTTGGGTCATTGTCCTGTTGAAAAACAAATGATAGTCCCACCAAGCGCAAACCAGATGGGATGGCGTATCGCTGCGGTAGCCATGCTGGTTAAGTGTGCCTTGAATTCTAAATAAGTCACAGACAGTGTCACCAGCAAAGCACCCCAACACCATCACACCTCCTCCTCCATGCTTCACGGTGGGAACCACACATGCAGAGATCATCCGTTCACCTACTCTGCGTCTCACAAAGACACAGCGGTTGGAACCAAAAAACAGATTTCCACCGGTGTAATGTCCATTGCTCGTGTTTCTTGGCCCAAGCAAATCTCTTCTTATTGGTGTCCTTTAGTAGTGGTTTCTTTGCAGCAATTCGACCATGAAGGCCTGATTCACGCAGTCTCCTCTGAACAGTTGATGTTGAGATGTGTCTGTTACTTGAACTCTGAAACTGAAACATTTCTTTGGGCTGCAATTTCTGAGGCTGGTAACTCTAATGAACTTACCCTCTGCAGCAGAGGTAACTCTGGGTCTTCCTGTGGCGGTCCTCATGAGAGCCAGTTTCATCATAGCGCTTGATGGTTTTTGCTACTGCACTTGAAGAATCTTTTAAAGTTCTTGAAATGCTCTGTATTGACTGACCTTCATGTCTTAAAGTAATGATGGACTATCGTTTCTCTTTGCTTATTTGAGCTGTTCTTGCCATAATATGGACTTGGTCTTTTACCAAATAGGGCTATCTTCTGTATAACACCCTACCTTGTCACAACAACTGATTGGCTCAAATGCATTAAGAAGGAAAAAATTACACAAATTAACTTTTAACAAGGCACACCTGTTAATTGAAATGCATTCCAGGTGACTACCTCATGAAGCTGGTTGACAGAATGCCAAGAGTGTGCAAAGCTGTCATCAAGGCAAAGGGTGGCTACTTTGAAGAATCTCAAATATAAAATATGTTTTGATTTGTTTAACACTTTTTTTTTGGTTACTACATGATTCCATATGTGTTATTTCATAGTTTTAATGTCTTCACTATTATTCTACAATGTAGAAAATAGTTTAAAAAATAAAGAAAAACCCTGGAATGAGTAGGTGTGCCTAAACTTTTGACTGGTACTGTATATATAAATAAATGGTGGTTATGTAATCTTATCTCTTGTATTTTCTCCTTACAGAATTGAAATTGGATAATTCTCTCAACGTAGTGGTGAATGCTGACGAACCATCCCAGGTTCTTACCTGCACTCTGCCTCCATTCTCTCACAGTGAAATGGCCAACCTCTGCAAGGACATCAAGATAAACCAAGTAGAAAAGGACAGCAAACAGGTTGACAAGAAAAAAAAGGTGGTCAGAAAGGGGGACAAAAAGAGGGTCATCAAAAAAAGGGTGATCAAAAGGAGAGTGATCAAAAAGAGGGTGATCAAACAGGTTGACAAGAAAAAAGAAGGATCCCCTGCACCCCAAAACAGGACTCATACATGTGAGTGTGGGAAGGTTTTCAAAAAACCATCACTGCTGACGCTACATATGGGAGTTCACACGATGCCATATCATTGTGACCAGTGTCCCAAACGATATGCTACTCCTGGGGCTCTAAAAAAACACCAGCTACTTCACACAGAAGAAAGGCCATTCGCATGTGAACACTGTGACCGGAGGTACAGGAGTGCTTATGATCTCAAAGTGCACATACGCAGTCACTCTGGGGAGCGCCGTCACATGTGTATTATCTGTGGTAAGAGGTTTACCCAGCAGTGTACACTAGTGAGACACATGCGAATGCATGCTGGGGAGAATAATTATTTATGTAGCATATGTGGTAAGGCATTCCTTAGCTCAGGAGAACTGCGGCTGCATACACGAACGCACACGGGAGAAAACCCCCACACCTGTAAACATTGTGGAAAGGGTTTCAAAGCATCTTGCCAACTTACGGTTCATCTGCGCTCTCACACAGGCGAGCGTCCTTACACCTGCACCCAATGCCCAAAATCTTTCACTACCTCAGACTCCCTGAGAACGCACATGTATACTCACACTGGGGAGAAACCTCACCAGTGCTCAGAGTGTGGGAAAACATTTACTCAAAGGGGTAATATGGTAAATCATATGAGAAGAGTTCATAGACTGGTTAAGATTCTCCAAAAGCACTCCAACAGAAAGACAGACAAAGTCTCGTAAAAATGTTTGAGATCGAAATAATCTTTTTAGGAGTTCATTCGAATCTAAATACTAGAAGTTTGAGACAAGAAATTGCATGCATAATCCTGTTTTAAATACATTATTTTACAGGTCCTCTTTTGTATATCAGATTATCATACCAAAACATGTTTTTCAATAAACTTCTTCAGGTTTGTCATGTCTACACCTGATATCCGAAACTGCAAATAACGATAATGATTTTAGAAGCGGAAATATGGTTGACATTGACCCAGTGACATTGACCGGTACATTTACATTTTACATTTTAGTCATTTAGCGGACGCTCTTATCCAGAGCGACTTACAGGAGCAATTAGGGTTAAGTGCCTTGCTCAAGGGCACATCGACAGATATTTCACCTAGTCGGCTCGGGGATTAGAACCAGCGACCTTTCGGTTACTGGCACAACGCTCTTACCCACTAAGCTACCTGCCATCCCCGGTAAACGCTGCATATGTCGGCTCAATCGGAAATAATCTTTAAATTTGAACACAGATCTTCTGTGATACGGATTGAATCCAGCCATAGTCTATACATTTCTCTCCCAGATCTGCAAAACCAGTGGTGCAGAGAGTTTGAGGTCCAGGGTTCAAATCCATATTTTCTTGTGTTGGGTTATTGAGACATACAATATGACTCAACAAATCTGCCAATCCTTAAGTGGCGCATTAGGATTGTTCAAGACACAGAATCATGTGTGGACAGACAAGATCGTAGCTTCTAATATTGTCAGTTCCTCATTTATTTACATTAGGTAATATCAATAATTGAATGAGTCAGCTGTGCCATACTATTAGTGCTGCAGGACAACAAAATAAGTTATTGCAGTCCAAAAGTTCAAATATTGTCTTTTCATATTTTGAGTTGAAATCAGCTACAACAGAAACAAACACAAGAAAGGACAAACTTTCAACACTGGTCGTAATGTATTAATTAAGCATTTCATATTATAACATCAGTTTATTACAATGATGCCATAGACGTGGTAAAGTCATTTCTCTCAAATGTTTGTGGGGAAAAGGAAGTATATCATGTAATTCTCATACACAACAGGTCCGTCCGACAGGTTGGCGGAGTTTCCTTCCAATCATTTACTCTTTGGGCTGGTTTCCCGGACACATCATCAGCCTAGTCCTAGACTAAAAAATATGTTCACAGGAGATTCTCCATTGAACGTGCTTCTCAATCCAAAACTAGTTTTAAGGCTGGATTTAATCCATATCGCTGAAGAGCTGCGCCACAGAGTTTCTAAATCCAGAGGCGCAACATCGAGAGACTTCCGGGAACGCTTGCGAAGCAGACTAGGCCGGGGTTTGAGAAGTCAATGAGAGAAGTGAAAAATTATTCCTTAGTTGTTAATTTTCTCAATCTAAAGGCACAACCTTGATTCATGCCAATATCTTAAGTAGTTGAACATGTTATTACTCAAACCTTGTGAAAGTGACACGTTTTCATTTTTGTCTAATATAACTTTTATATCGAAGGAGTGCCTTTGATTTGATGACCTGCACATGCGCAGTTCGGCACAAGACGACCGTTAGACCCGATGACGTGTTTCTGCGCATGAGCCTAGCTAGCCAATGTCGCCATGTCATCGCCTACAAGTGTGATCAAGGATTTCTATTGGAGAAGCAGTTTATGCCTATCTTCATACTGTACTGTCTTTGGCTGCACGAGAGAAGTGTAAAGGCAATGTTCCTGCATTCGTGGAGACCGCATTCACGGTAAACGCTGCATATGTTGCTCAATCAGAAATTACAAACATTTCAATCGCGCTAGAGCGCTGAACTTCAACGTTACAGATTGAATCCAGCCCTTAATCTGTGCCTGGAAAAACGGCAGTTGATTTCAGACATCATGTATACAAAGACAGGCTCTTAAAAGACTTATAAGAACACCATACTCAGTTGGTGCAACATTTAAGAACAGTCCTAATAGAAATGTAATGCATAGAGTGGATTATATTTATTTTTACCCCAAGAGATTTCCGTGCAGAGTCATTCCATGTCATTTCAGCAATCCATGACAGCCACCATCTCAGAATGATCAGAAATTGTTTGTTAGAAACAGGTAAGATTGGCATTCCTGAAACATTATTTTGTTGAAATGTAATTTTATCTCTCCGAAATTAAGCTAATTGATTGCACACACATTAGCCGTTTTAATTAATAGGATTCAGATAATTCAATATACAAAGTACCCAACATCCGATTTGGATCAAGAATATTCCTTATGTCTTACTCATTGGTAGGAAGAAGTTTGGTCCAGATTTTGGGTACTATGTTTATTGAATATTATCTGAATCCTATAAATTAAAATGGCCAATTTGGGCACAATCAATTTCCTTAATTTCTCAGATCAAATTCTATTTCAACAAAATAATGTTTCAGGAATACTAATCGTATCTGTTACTAACTACAGAAACGATTTCAGAAAAATCTGAAATGGTGGGTGTCAATCCTCTTTCTTGTCCTTTTTGAGGTGGAATTACCCTGCATCTTTGGGCCTGTATTGATAGGTTGTGTCTAATAACCACCAAAAGATGGGGCACTTTTTAGGGTTTCAAAACCCTATTTGTTTACAGTTTGCATTGTGGTGTCCTCTGACCTATTATGACATCATATTTGAGTGAATGCACTGGTCTGGGACCAAGACATACCACCGTAGAAGACAGAGCCATACAGTCAGTAACATATACTGTGATAAATATGGAATACACGTTATCCTTCCATACGTATCTATAACTCCACTATCATCGTAAGCCTCTGGTAATTTAAACAATAAAAAACGTAAATGAAACCAAGCCATTAGTGCATGCACCAAGATGTCCATAGAGTAGCAGGATAAAACAAAAGTTAATTCATATTAGGTACAATTATTGTCTTTGTCAGCATTATGCATTATTTTAAATATAGTACAAAATATTCCATAATACTATATAGTGATTATTTACAATTCAGTAAGGCATGCTAATAGTGTATGTCGTTAACAGCCACTGTTCTTGTGTTAGTGGGTTACAGTTCGGTTACAGTTCGGCGACACAGCTCAACCCTCCTTCATGATCCAAACTAGGACGTCAATAATACTGAATGGAACAAGCTTTAGGTCAGTCTGTTGACCTTGATGTGTGTCCACAGGCTACTGTTGGTAGGTTCCTTGGTATCTACTAGTCCACAACCAAACAAAAACCACATCTCACACAGTCCTCTCTCCATGAGGCTGAGGAGCCACACAGACACAGAGTGGAGTTCGATCTATTGACAGATACATTCACAGTCCAATAACAATTCTCTCCATTACAAATGCATCACTTTTAAAGTGGAGGCAGATACAGTGGCCCCTATAAAGGTATTTACAGGCACGTTCTGTTTGAACAAATTAAGTACATTCAGGTTGACTGCTACCAATCACATTGTCTAACTTGCTTTGGTTCATGTGAGACATCTTTTTAACTTCATAAAAATGTAAGACAATAGACAAACCCACAATTCTTCAAGAGGTTACAAATGAAAAAAGAAAACCACAACACAAATAAGACATGATCTATTAAAACTGAAAATGGTAAGTACAAATTCTACAGGCCCTTCCAAAGTAAAATGGAAACGGAAAACTTACAGCACACTAAAAGATTTCAACGATGAAAGTGAGTAACCACATAAATTGCATAATGTAACATTTTTGCATGTATAATCGATATGAAATGACCACTATTAAGATCCTAGCTAAATGTTTTGTGAGATGTCTTCTGCCACCCAGTGGCAGACCAGATTCTACAGCTATTGACATCAGTCACAAAAAATCTTCAACAAAACTGATCAACAATCAGTCACTAGATTGCTGTGTTGACCATAAATCAATGAAAATAGTGACGCATGCTTTGACAATGGTGCATTGGATCTCTGGAGCATAGCTGCCATGTCTATAAGTATCTGTTGTAATAGCCTTTACTGTTCTTAATGTCTTTAAAACAGAAAAATACTTATAAGGCAGTCAGATATGTCTATAATACACACCACAGGTCTCACACAAGGTGGCCTATCTGTGTAAAATATGGTTTTCTGACCCAATTCTGACTTTTGAGACCTCTATCTTTGTCATGGTTGTCTGAAGATATTTGAATCTCCTCTCTATGGCCTGATCTCAAAAGGACCTTCTTCAGTCTCAACCCCTACAAACATCTGGATTTCCCCATGGTTGTCCAGGGCCAGGGGCAGCAGTTGACTCTTTAGTTAAGTGTCATCACATGACTGTGATTGTGCACTTTACTATTCCATTAGCTTGCTATATGATGGTAACAGGGTGCTAGGTGGTGTTAATACCATATTTCTCACATCTACTCAGTCCTTGTAGATCTTCGAGAGGAAATAGAGAAGGGCACAGAGGTGAGGCTAAAACTTTGTTTGAAATTGGGTCTTCTGTACCTCAAAGATGCATGACTGTTTGAAAAGCATAGCAAGGACGTGGTTGAGCTCTCTAGCTGTCAGCCAGTGGTAGAACAGCCCAAACGAGGCAAACGTTCTAAATCCTATAGTCTTGACGAAACTGTTGGGGGTCTCTGTGTGTTCTCATGGGAGAGAGAGGGAACTCATAGAGGAGGAAGGGGAAGTATGGCATTGTGGGAGTACAGGGTGGAGATCAGAGGAGGCTAGTGGGATGAGCTGCAGGAGGAAGTGCTTATTGTAATGGTTGTTTCCATGTGTTTGGTACCATTCCATTGATTCCATTCCAGCCATTACATTGAGCCCGTCCTCCTATAGCTCCTCCCACCAGCCTCCTCTGGAGATGATAAGAGATGGATCCTCCAGGGGAGAAGCCGACTCAATTCCAGCAGAGGGTCACTGATGGTAGCCAGCAGAAGGTAAAGGTCAGGGGTCAGACGTAGATGCCCTCAGGGTTGAGGCCTGAAGACACTGGACTCTGCAGAGCCCGGAGGTCACTGGGGAGGAGGCGGGAGGAGCCCAGCCGTTTCAGCGAGCCTGGAGAGAGGGGGGAGGAGGAAGTAATCAAGAAGTCAATGTTAAGTGGTATTTTTAATAACAATTTTTTAGAATTCTTACTTTCAGGTTGAGCAGTTAGTGTGTAGATTTGACTGTGGTGTGACAAAAAGTGATATTACTAGCCATATAATGAGCTTTACAAAAACCTAAGATGGTATATTAACTTCCACTAGGGGGTAGTGTTGGATAATAGAACAATGTTTGAAATGTCTGAGCCCAGATTGGGCAAAAACAATCTGACTAGGATGCTTTGTAATACTTGTGTGTACCTGTGTTATTCTCCTGGTCATTGGGCTGGGCTGGTAGAACAGTGACCTTGGTGCCAGTCTGATGGATGAACTGCTGAAGGTTCACCTGTCTCAGCTCCCTGGTCAATATCTCCAACTCCTGCTCCTTCTCCTGCAACAAACAACCAGTCAACAAGTCATTTACTTCCCCTGCAGTTTCTCCTGTCACAGTTCCACTTCCCTGTATACTCGGTTTGTCCACTGATGGGGGCCCGTCTGGCCACTCACGGCTAACAAGCAACTTTATAGATTCATACGATGTTTAAAATATTATATTTTTCTCTCGTGGAATTGTATTCCTTTACATTTAAGGCTATTTGCAGGTGGAATTGTTGCATTGAGAACCTTTAAAAACAGAAAATGTACGGTAACATACATGTTGCAGGTGGTTAAACCCACTAATAAAGGAGCGGTCATTCTAGGCCCCAGCTAAGGAAGAGTTGGTTCTAGGGAAAGAGTAATGGAAGTCTAGTCTGGTGGAGTAGATCTGTAGTTCTTTTCAGGCCCCAAAATCACCAGTAGTAACCCAAATATATATATATTTTTTTAACCTCACGCCCACACTATGGCTGCATTTAGACAGGCAGCCCAATTCTGATATTTTTTCCACTAATTGGTCTTTTGACCAATCACATCAGATCTTTTCACACCAGCTCTTTTTTCAGAGCTGATCTGATTGGTCAAAAGACCAATTAGTGAAAATAAGATCAGAATTGGGCTGCCTGTCTAAATGCAGCCTATGTGGTGTACTCCACCCTGTAAGTAAACGTTACATCATGGGGACTAATAAGAGGCCTCCAAAATGTTCCTACTAAAAACACAGGGCCCTATTCAATCAAACCCCGTAACTTCAAAAACAACATTCTTCTCAAGCAGTGAGAAACCATGCTTGAATTAATAAACAGTTCTGTTTCATTGTAAACATGGTTTTGTCAAGGACATGAATCCAAATGAATATTAATCAGCGCCAGACGAATGTAAAAAATATATATATTCCAGTTCATTATGCAGCCCTGTAAAATGGGTTTACGTGTCTTAGTTCATTATATTTATTTCTGCAAAAGGTATCATCACAGTATAATCACCTTCATCCATTTTACGTGTTTGTGTGTCCTCCAATCAATGATAAATCTTGTTGTTTACAACCCTATTCTACATAAGGTGTTTGTTTATGTACATCATGTATTGTTTTCAAAACCATTAGGAATCAGTGGTACATTTTAGTATGGCACTTCTCTCTCTATTGCTGTTTCAACCCTTAAGTCTTCATCAGTCAAAGCACATAGGAGCGTAGATTGCAGTGTCTCCAGCACCTGCCTAAAACGCTGAATTTGTGTATGTACAATCAATGTTTTCCTATATATTTGTATTTCTATCAAAGCTCACCTGTAGTTTCTTGCTGGACTGTCCCAGTGAGCGGTCCACAGCCCTGCAGCTGCTCTCCAGCTGCACTCTGTGTTGAACCTGTTGCTCCAGCTCCGCCCTGACCTTCCCCAGCTGGGCCCGGGCCTCCTCCTCGTCCACCTGCCTGCTCTGCTCAGTCTCCTGCTCCAGGCCTGCCTCCATGCCCTGGATACGGGTCAGGTATTCCCCCAGCCGGGCCTCGCACTCCCGCACCCGTCCCATCAGCTCCTGGAGCTGCTCCCTCAGCTGCCGCTCGCTCTCCTGCTCGATCTGCAGCTCGTTCTGCCAGAACTCCTCCTCCGACATCTCCACCTCGTTCCTCCGCAGCTGCTGCTCCAGATGCACCAGCTCCTCCTCCAGCACGCTGACACCCTCGACGCACACACCGCCATCACCACCGCCTCTCTCCCAGCCGTGTAGCTCCGCCTCGCAGCCCTGCAGCCGGCTCTCCAGCAGCTGGAGCTTGTCCTTCTGCAGCTGGACCAGGCGCGCCAGCTCCCGGGCTGGACTGGGGGGCACAGACACCACGCCCCTGCCCTGGTTCAGTACTCTCTGCTGCTGCTTGGCCTCGGCATCTCTGCCCTTCCCAAAAATATCCCTCAGGCCCTTGGCCCCAGCCGTGAAGGTGAGGGACTTACGCTTGGGCTCCCGGCGCTTGAGCGAGCGGTCGTTGGCTGCCGGGTGTAGCTTGGCCAGAGGAGGCAGGCTCTGGCGGTAGAGGCCGCGCTCGGGGACGCGGGGTGAGCCGTCGGAGTTGGGACGTTCGCTGAGGGAGGGGCCGGTGCGCTGGAGGACCAGCTGCACGTCGCTGGCATACTGGCCCCACTTGTTGAGGGACACCACAGGGTTCTCATGCGGGGCCAAGTGGCGCTCTGTCTCCCGCCATCTCTCGATCAACGTGTACCTGCCAGTACGCCCTGGGAAAGAGAGAATAATTTGATCAGATGAATGAATTGGATTCATATAGAGTTTTACAAAGTAACTGAGCTTAATAGTCACGCGGCTGAAAAAGAACACGTTGTTTGCTATTTCTTGCCACATACCAAACGGTGACCAGTTACAGACAGACCAGTAGCTAGACTACATTCTGCAGTAGCAACAGACTACAGAGTTCATCTACCATTGACTTTGTCATTGTTATCCCAACCCTAATCTGAACTTTTCACCTCAGCTAAGAACAGGGAAACTCTATGGCAGATCCATTCACAATTACCCCGCTTGCTTTCAGACACAGTTTAGTGGGCGGGCACTGTGCAGAGTTTTCAGAGTAATGGGTTGTTTTTTCCAGGAAGAACCCACCAGGAATTTCTCTGTTCAAATATAGGAGCAGTTGTTCAGTTCCCATTCATGCTAGGGTTGGAGTACGGTTCAATAAAATTCCTCCAGCCCCAAATCAGTGTGTGTGTGTGTGTGTGTGTGTGTGTGTGTGTGTGTTCTGCTGCAGATAAGAGCACAAGCCACAGTCTTTCCCCTCTCAACAGCAGAACCACCGTGAAAGGAACACAGTTGTCACTACAGCTGAATCTGGCTGAAGGCCTTTCACATCAAAGTGCCCTGGGCCAGACAAAAGACTGAACACATACAAAAGAGGCCCTGGACCATAACTCCTGTACTGTTGATGAAAAGACACGGCATTTAACTGCTAGTCCTACAATCATGCATCTGTGCATGGATCACAATGGAATAGCATGTACAAATCCAATGGATTCATTTAACCCTTACATGCTACCTCTAGGATCTCCAAGTATTTTCTCTAAAAGCAAATGACCTATGTAAACCATGACATCTCTACAGAATTTTGATTCTAAGCAGTGCAAAGTGCAAGTGCAAAACTATGCCGGTATGAACTGAAAACAGTATGAACTGAAAACAGTATGAACTGAAAACAGTATGAACTGAAAAAAGTATGAATTCACAGCAGTATTAAATGAAAACAGTATGAAATTAAAACAGTATGAAATGACAGCAGTATGAAATTAAAACAGTATCAAATCAAATCAAATGTTATTTCCCACATGCGCCGAATACAACAGGTGTAGAACCCTTAACCAACGCAGTTAAGAAAAATAAGTATTTACTCAAACTGAAGTTTAATTTTTTTTAAATTTAAATTAAAGAGCAACAATAAAATAACAGTAACAAGGCTATATACAGAGGGTACCGGTACAGAATCAATCTGCGGGGGCACAGGTTAGTCGAGGTAATTGAGGTAATATGTACATGTAGGTAGAGGTTAATGCAAATAGTCCAGGTAGCCACTTGATTAACTGTTCAGGAGTCTTATGGCTTGGGGGTAGAAGCTGTTAAGAAGCCTTTTGGACCTAGACTTGGCGCTCCGGTCCCACTTGCTGTGCGGTAGCAGAGAGAACAGTCTATGACTAGGGTGGCTGGAGTCTTTGGCAATTTTTAGAGCCTTCCTCTGACACCGCCTGGTATAGAGGTCCTGGATGGCAGGAAGCTTGGCCCTAGCGATGTACTGGCCCGTACGCACTACCCTCTGTAGTGCCTTGCGGTCGGAGGCCGAGCAGTTGCCCTACCAGGCGGTGATGCAACCAGTCAGGATGCTCTCGATGGTGCAGCTGTATAACTTTTTGAGGATGTCAGGACCAATGCCAAATCTTTTCAGTCTCCTGAGGGAGAATAGGTGTTGTCGTGCCCTCTTCACAACTGTCTTGGTGTGTTTGGACCATGATAGTTTGTTGGTGATGTGGACACCAAGGACCTTTAAGCTCTCAACCTGCTCCACTACAGCCCTGTCGATGAGAATGAGGGCGTGCTCGGCCCTCCTTTTCCTGTAGTCCACGATCATCTCCTTTGTCTTGATCACGTTGAGGGAGAGGTTGTTATCCTGGTACTATACTGCCAGGTCTCTGACCTCCTCCCTATAGGCTGTCTCATCGTTGTCGGTGATCAGGCCTACCACTGTTGTGTCGTCAGCAAACTTAATGATGGTGTTGGAGTCGTGTTTGGCCATGCAGTCATGGGTGAACAGGGAGTACAGGAGGGGACTGAGCACGACCCCTGAGGGGCCCCCGTGTTGAGGATCAGCGTGGCAGATGTGTTGTTACCTACCCTTATCACCTGGGGGCGGCCTGTCAGGAAGTCCAGAATCCAGTTGCAGAGGGAGGTGTTTATTCCCAGGGTCCTTAGCTTAGTGATGAGCTTTTAGGGCACTATAGTGTTGAACGCTGAGCTGTAGTCAATGAATAGCATTCTCACGTAGGTGTTCCTTTTGTCCAGGTGGGAAAGGGAAGTGTGGAGATCTGTGGATCTGTTCGGGCGGTATGCAAATTGGAGTGGGTCTAGGGTTTCTGGGATAATGCTGTTGATGTGAGCCATGATCAGCCTTTCAAAGCACTTCATGGCTATAGACGAATGAAAGCAGGGTATTGTCGGGCTGAGCCATACTCACACAGACAGTTCAGTACAGGTCCATAATGCAAAGAGGTGAACCTTTAAAAGTGGCTCCATGCTGGTTCTACAGCTATTTCTACCTAGAAGCGGTGGGAACAGACAGCTTCTTTAAATCTTATTTTGTTGCCTCTAGATGTGGCTGGGGAAATAGCTTCTCATACATAAATTCAGTATCATCATGGGAATACAATACAGTCATTATGTACTGTAGTTCTCTATTCTCCTCAGCGAGCATCTCAATGACACAACATCTATGAATCATCCCAACACAGCTCATCTTGATTCTCACAATCTCTGTTCACTCCCAGTCAACTCTCATCTTGGTGCACTCCACTATCTTTAGCATCTTTCAGAAACAGACTGTCAAATATGCTGCATGCACTGTGGATGTGGCAAAACGCTCCACATTAGAATCATTAGAAGATAGGTGAGGATTCAGCTGACTTGACTAATCAGATAAATTGTGGGTGTGGCTCAATCCCATAGAAGTGAAGGTTATGGGGGTGGGGCTAGTGTCCTGTGAAAGGATGCATTCTTACACGAACTATGGTAAGGCTTAAAGGGATACAGTAGTTCACTTTAGTTTGATCTTATTTTCAACTTATCCCTTGAACTATCCCTTTAATTCTTTTTTGGACAATATTGCTGATGGATTAACTCACCAATGGCCTGGGCCAGGGCGATGACCACCTCCTGGCATGTGGTGAGCTCTGTGACGCCACACACGATCCGCTGCACTCCGTCCACCCACACTTTCAGCTCCATTGCTCTCATCGAGGGGGCGTCGTCATTCCTCTTCCACACAAGGGGGCGCTACACAGGATCTCTCCAGCATTCTATAGAACAGAGAAACTGTCAAATGCTGGGTTTACTATATAGCTCTGTGTGTACACTGTATTCCAAAATGCACACACACAAACACTGAAATACAGACACTCACAAACAATGCTAAATTATCTATCTTACTCAGTAGGCCTAGCCTACATAGTTCCCAAATGTACACATCAGAGGTTCTGGGAAATCACAACTTTCTTGTTGACTACAAGTGAGATGAGACAGTAAAGAAGATGCCAGTTCATTGATGTGAATTAAACCACTCAACATCGCCTCGTACCTTTGACGACATTGCAGCCGTGCCAAAAATCACAATAACACACCTACTATAGTGCAGTTTCCCAACCTCGGTCCTGGGGCCACCTCCCCCTGGGCGCACATTTTGGTTTTTGCCCTAGCACTACACAGCTGATTAAAATAATCAAAGCTTGATGATGAGTTGTTATTTGAATCACCTGTTGCTTTGTCATATTCCTCTCTTATTACTGCTACAGTCATTATTGGCAGCCAGCCAATCCCATAGAATCAGAGCATTGAATTTCCAAACCGTTGCGGGTTACGGGGAAAGAAAAAGGTTTATACACTGCATCACAGTGCTAGAGGCGTTACTACAGACCCAGGTTCATTCCCAGTCTCTGCCACAACCGGCCGTGACCGGGAGTCCCATAGGGACGGTGCACAATTGGCCCAGCGTCGTCCGGGTTAGGGGAGGATTTGGCCGGTGGGGCTTTACTTGGCTCATCGCGCTATAGCAACTCCTTGTGGCATGCCGGGTGCCTGCAGGCTGACCCTGGTCGCCAGTTGAACAGTGTTTCCTCCGACACATTGGTGTGGCTGGCTTCCGGGTTAAGCTGGCGGGTGTTAAGGAGCGTGGTTAGGCGGGTCATGTTTAGGCGGACGCATGACTCCACCTTTGCCTCTCCCGACCCCGTTGGGGAGTTGCAGCGATGAGACAAGATCGAAAAAATTCAGTTGGTTTCGAGGTACACATTTAATCAATGGAATAATGGGTTTAATGCAGTGTCGGTCGGTCTATTTCGAAGGCCCTTTCTGATGATGGCGGTTCTATTTGGTAATGCCTACGGGAAAGCTTTCTCTGGTCGCTTGCATGAGGAACCCTTTAAACTGCTGACACAAGCACCTTATCTGAAAGGCACTCATTACAGACCTGGCAAGGCATCAGGCAGATGCAACAGTGCAGATCTGAACCGCTTGCCTCCCGGGCCAGGGAAAACACAGATTCCCATAGTTTAAGCATCTTTTTTTATCCCTCTCGGCCATCCGTTTTCCTGTTTTGTCCCATATCCACTTTCTGATCCTTAACTCCCTAATGACACGTGAGGCGGCAACAGCTCCCTTGCCTCTTTAAGCATCTCCATCACACCTGCTGCCAGCCACACAACAATTCCCTGTCACGTTCCCTCTGGTTTGACACCATCCTGCCATGGGTATCCCTCCAAGACGCCTCTGGTTACTGTGGCCTTCCCTGACTGAGGTAGCCGTTCAGGGGCACCACCCTATGTCTACAGGCCTTTGGACTCCCGGAGGCGGTGTTGTGTTCCACTGGGAACTGGCAGAGTGATTTGTAACTGTAGACAGTTACTGCAGAATCCCCAGGCCAGAGCCGCCTGGTAACTGGCTGTAAATAGGACCATTCCCATGCTGCACACAGCTCAGGGGTAGGAGAGTGAGGTGCAGGCTGCCAGGTGGTAAGTGTTCACATGGAAATTGTATTTTGGGGGGCAGAGGAGGGGGTAAGGATATGGGATTATATGATACAATGTAGAGGTCTGGTGTTTTTCCAATCTAATAAATTATATTCCTCAAGCATTTGATAAGATCATAAAAATACCCTTTGTGGAATACTGAGAAATATGGATTGGGGTATAGAATCTTGACCACAGGACCTCTGAAGGCAGGAGCTGGGTGTCAGACTGAGGAGCTCCCTTTGAGATTATCTCTCCATCCTCTATTCTCAACATCTGTCATGTGTTAAGTATAACTGAAACCACCCTTCTTCGACTGAGAGCCTCGATGGAAAAACAAGCTCGACTGCTAAGGGTAAAATTGTGGTGTACATATTGGGGGGGGGGGGGGGACAGTAGATGGGGGGTCCTGGGAGTCCTCCCCAAACATTTTTAAAGACATTTTTAAATGCAAAACAAAGAGCAAATGTATCCAACAAATTTGTAGCGTCACAAGCTTGATGTAGTCATTGCGTGCTATGAATATGGGAACAAATACTTAATTTGTCACAATACTTTTGCTCCCCTAAAATGGGACTATGTACAAAAAGTGCAGTAATTTCTAAACGGTTCACCCAATATGGATTAAAATACCCTCAAATTAAAGCTGACAGTCTGCACTTTAATCTCATAGTCATTGTTTTATTTAAAATCCAAACTTTTAGAGTATAGAGCCAAAAGAAGAAAAAGATGCTTCACTGTCCCAATAATTAAAGAGGGGGCCAAATCGACCTGTTCTGAATATGCTCTGATTCTATGGGATTGGCTGGCTGCCAATATTGACTGTAGCAGTAATAAGAGAGGAATATGACAAAGCAATAAGACACTAGAGCAGGGTCCTGGGCCCCCCTGGGTGCACCTTTTGGTCCCCGTGGCAATTTTGCCTATGTTACTTCATCCTGTAAGGCTCACACTCCTCACATCTGACATCTTCAGCACACGTACACAAGGACTACAAAATGTATGAATTAGCACTTAGACCAAAGTTATTTCTTCAATGCAAAAGTATTTGTTTGGGGTGAATATCAACAGTTATGGTTCTTTGGTGGATCATGTATAAATGTCATCTGACTCAGAAAACCCTCTCCAAATAGGCTTTGTAGAAAACATCTGTCTTGCATCAGAATATTGATGTAACTTGGGATGCCTAATGCCATAATAGATGTTATTAAACAATGTGAAATGCATAATCAATTATCATCAATGTGGTAAATAGGCTGTAATGGATGACACAACATCGCTAATCAAATACAGTACTAGTGTTACTGTCTTAATGCCAACTGACACTCAATCATAGTTCTGACCCGAGTTGAACTAACAATGACCACATACACCCAATATTGTGTGTTCCTAATTTGGTATGGACACATCTATGAGAATATGTGTGCTGAAGTAATTTTCCCCTCCATCATAAGATTATCACTTAGTACTGGGTATTAGGCAACCACATGCAAGCACAGCCTCAGAATTGGCAGTGAGAAACTTGAGCCCTTGAGCGTCATTTAGCCTACTTACAGTATTTAAATGCTAAACAGACAAAATAGTATAGCTACATGCATAAAACATTTGATAGTGTGTTTTCCTTAATACCTCAATTCTGGTGGTACCACATTCTGGTGGTACCAAATTCACTTTCAGTCAGGAGTGGGAAATGTGGACTTTTCTTCAGTACAGACCTACCTTGACTATAACTAAATCATGGTGCCAGTCTAAAAGGCAAGAGATTGTGTAGCACGATGACCTCAGGATGGCAGGTCTCCTTGGTCTTTGGTGGGTCCCTGCTCAGGGTCCGCGCACATAATAATAATAATATGCCATTTAACAGACGCTTTTATCCAAAGCGACTTACAGTCATGCGTGCATACATTTTTTGTGTATGGGTGGTCCCGGGGATCGAACCCACTACCTTGGCGTTACAAGCGCCGTGCTCTACCAGCTGAGCTACAGAGGACCACATGGCTGAAGCCTGCTTTCCCTAACAGCTGATGGGATACAGTATCTACAGTTTACCCAGAAAGGGTGGCCGTCTGAGTCTGTCTGGCCTCCACTGAAAACCTGGAGCTAAACTTAGGGTTCCCTTTAGCCTGGCCCTCTACACAACCTGCATTCTCTCCATGCCTCGAAGACGGGGGGAGGGGAGGGACTCTACTGCACAGTAAGCTCACAGAACGGTGAAAGGTCTGCAGTTTTGCTAAGCTTCACAGGAGAGAAAATGTTAGAATAGAAGTCGCTGTGGTTGAGCCACATAATAAATTGTTCTTGGATATCATGCTGTTGCTCGTTATTAAATGAATTTAGTTATTTCTTTAGTAAATAGGAAATCCAAATACTATACTAAATCGGTTAAAAGTACGGTTGATAAAATAAACAGATATTATTCCAGATTTTCCACTGGTAAAACCAAAGATGAACAGGAGTGATAGACCAATGCAAAATGGGTCCAATGATGTGTTCACAGAGGAGGGGGGTTGTTCTAACAAGTGGCACACAAACAAAGAAGCATGCTGACGAGGGGACCGCCCACATGGGCAGTGCTGGCATGACTGGATGCAAACAATATCTCGCCATGGCAACTGGCCTCTGGATTTGTAAGGCCCCAACACAGCTGACTGGATTGGTTGGCACAGCCCTGGGAAAGAACAAACATTCACTGGTAATTAGGAAATAATCCATGCTTTTCTGTCACTTTTTTCTACAATATGGTCAGAGTGGAGTGGACTAGTCTATGGATAAGCATAAACTCTCCTTATCAAAGCTAGAGGTAACACAGATCCTCAGTGCAGGTTATGTCTGGGTAATATTCTATTTTTAAGCACTACAGGCATATTAATTGCTAACCAAGAGAGGAAAGCAGTGGTGCAGCGGATGACATTGAACACGATGACATCATTCAGCATTTTTACTCCACCTCAGCAATTGATGACCTTCACAGCTACACATACTCATCACACACACAGACTCTGTCTTACATCACAGACACATTTGCAAAATCATAGAAAAAAACACAGCCGCAGCAACGGACGATAAAAACAGAAGGCACATTTTCTGAATGTTAATGTTGCCTGGGCTGGCCTGGTTGGGTCTTGGTGCGAGTCTTATCCCCCAGTTGATTGTAAGGGGTCAAACAGAGCCCTCTTCAAGCTAGAATCCGCAGTTGAAAGAATAAAGTGCCACCCCGCCTCTGTTTTGGTAAAAAGCTGAGGGATGGGCCTGGACAAATGTAACCACTCTCAAATTAATAGCGCTATGAATGCAAGGACTGACCATCCATGATATGAACAATTATAGTTTTAACAATGTGGAGGCTTTAAAGTGTTTGTTTACATTTACATTGGTTACAAACATTGGCGCAAAAAAAGTTTACATTTTTGGTTATGATGGGGTACAACAGTTAAACTAAACTCATGAGGCATTTATAAGTTATATTCAAGGATCAATTGGAGCCTTCAAAAAGTATTCATACACCTTGACTTAATCCACATTTTGTTGTTACAGCTCGAATTCGAAATGTATTAAATATTTATTTTTTTCGCACCCATCTACACACAATGTTCTTAGAAATGTTTGAAAATTTCTTGAAAATGAAATACAGAAATATCTAATTTACACAAGTTTTCACACCATTGAGTCAATATATGTTAGAATCACCTTTGGAAGTCTATAAGAGCTTTGCTCACCTGGATTGTACAATATTTGAACATTATTTTTTAATTCTTCAAGCTCTGTCAAGGTGGTTGTTGATCATTGCTTGACAGCCATTTTTCAAGTCTTGCCATAGAAGCCGATTGAAATTTAAAAAATGGACCAAGAAAATATTATTGATCTTTCGTCTCTCTGAGTTTCATAATTTTCCCACAATTCGCAAGAGGCAGAATGTATCTCACTAGAGAAAGCATCAGAGCGAGCGAAACAGCGCCCCTCTGTCTCTGTATGTGTAGGCCATCTATCTGATGCTGTCTGATCAAAACGAGTATGACATTGTTGCCGACGGTAGCATTGAATGCAAGTTAAGCCAGCGAGCATTTGGCCTCCCTTGATAAAAAAAAGTATAAGATAATAGCTAATGGTCCTGGTGCACCAATGGTCCTGGCGCACCAAAGAAACATGTCAAGGGAAGCCAGTTTGGATTTGCTTCACTCCTATCACATTGCATCAAGATAAATACTTCATTGACAGAAACAACTTGAATTGTTGCATCTCGTTGTGTTGTCCTCCGGTGGCTAGCTAGCTAGCTAGCTAAAATTGTCCCTTTCCTAAATTAGCAATGGATAGAGATAGGGATTTGGACTTGTGGTTTTACTTACAGTGGGGAAAAAAAGTATTTAGTCAGCCACCAATTATGCAAGTTCTCCCACTTAAAAAGATGAGAGAGGCCTGTAATTTTCATCATAGGTACACATCAACTATGACAGCCAAAATGAGAAAAAAAAAATCCAGAAAATCACATTGTAGGATTTTTTATGAATTTATTTGCAAATTATGGTGAAAAATAAGTATTTGGTCAATAACAAAAGTTTCTCAATACTTTGTTATATACCCTTTGTTGGCAATGACACAGGTCAAACGTTTTATGTAAGTCTTCACAAGGTTTTCACACACTGTTGCTGGTATTTTGGCCCATTCCTCCATGCAGATCTCCTCTAGAGCAGTGATGTTTTGGGGCTGTTGCTGGGCAACACAGACTTTCAACTCCCTCCAAAGATTTTCTATGGGGTTGAGATCTGGAGACTGGCTAGGCCACTCCAGGACCTTGAAATGCTTCTTACGAAGCCACTCCTTCGTTGCCCGGGCGGTGTGTTTGGGATCATTGTCATGCTGAAAGACCCAGCCACGTTTCATCTTCAATGCCCTTGCTGATGGAAGGAGGTTATCGCTCAAAATCTCACGATACATGGCCCCATTCATTCTTTCCTTTACACGGATCAGTCGTCCTGGTCCCTTTGCAGAAAAACAGCCCCAAAGCATGATGTTTCCACCCCCATGTTTCACAGTAGGTATGGTGTTCTTTGGATGCAACTCAGCATTCTTTGTCCTCCAAACACATCTGACCATATGACATTCTCCAAAATCCTCTTCTGGATCATCCAAATGCACTCTAGAAAACTTCAGACGGGCCTGGACATGTACTGGCTTAAACAGGGGGACACGTCTTGCACTGCAGGATTTGAG
Organism: Coregonus lavaretus; assembly: GCF_964263955.1. Classification (NCBI taxonomy): domain Eukaryota; kingdom Metazoa; phylum Chordata; class Actinopteri; order Salmoniformes; family Salmonidae; genus Coregonus; species Coregonus lavaretus. The sequence goes on from NC_140000.1 coordinate 49,153,485, forward strand.
TCCCTGGCGGCGTAGTGTGTTACTGATGGTAGGCTTTGTTACTTTGGTCCCAGCTCTACGCAGGTCATTCACTAGGTCCCCCTGTGTGGTTCTGGGATTTTTGCTCACCGTTCTTGTGATGATTTTGACCCCACGGGGTGAGATCTTGCGTGGAGCCCCAGATCGAGGGAGATTATCAGTGGTCTTTTATGTCTTCCATTTCCTAATAATTGCTCCCACAGTTGATTTCTTCAAACCAAGCTGCTTACCTATTGCAGATTCAGTCTTTCCAGCCTGGTGCAGGTCTACAATTTTGTTTCTGGTGTCCTTTGACAGCTCTTTGGTCTTGGCCATAGTGGAGTTTGGAGTGTGACTGTTTGAGGTTGTGGACAGGTGTCTTTTATACTGATAACAAGTTCAAACAGGTGCCATTAATACAGGTAACGAGTGGAGGACAGAGGAGCCTCTTAAAGAATAAGTTACAGGTCTGTGAGAGCCAGAAATCTTGCTTGTTTGTAGGTGACCAAATACTTATTTTCCACCATAATTTGCAAATAAATTCATAAAAAATCCTACAATGTGATTTTCTGGATTTTTTTTCCTCAATTTGTCTGTCATAGTTGACGTGTACCTATGATGAAAATTACAGGCCTCTCTCATCTTTTTAAGTGGGAGAACTTGCACAATTGGTGGCTGACTAAATACTTTTTTCCCCCCACTGTAATTCTCCATACTGGCCAATGATAACGGCGATTCTGGTCCAACCATAAATCATACATTGTGCCCCTGGACTGAGAGGATGTTAGTTCAATATGTAGCTACATGTAGAAGGTTAATGTTAACTAGCTAACGTTGCCCATAAAAGGAAGTTTGGCTAGTGAGCAAGCATTTTAGCCAGGTATCCTAGGACAACAAAAAATAAAAGCGTGTTCTGTATGACAGAGTCAAAGACCATTTCGTCAACATGAAAGAGAGGAGGACGGCATTGGCGTTTCTCTACAAGTAGGGTGAGTCAACATGTTTTTTCTACTTGCAAGCGCACGTGCACACTCCCACACGCACACACAAAAATCTAAACCATGGGCAGCCACATGGGCAGCCACACGCTTACGTTGATTGGACTAAATAGTTTTTGGTCTTTTTTAGTTGTCACTGTATTAGACTAAGCATAGGTGATTTGATGATGTTGAACTTTAAATGGTGCTGGAATAGTGGAGGCAGCTCCTGTTTTCTTTGCGACTTGAGGTAACTCTGTGGTTCTAAATCAATAGTTGTTTAGTAGTCCGAAAATGTCAGAAACATTAACTTGCTGTAGGTCATGCAACTGTTTGTTACATGCAATATGCTTTGTGGACTTCACTGGACAGATGTTGCTCTCCGGTTTTGTGATGAAACAAAGGTGTGGTTGAATTTATTCTGCCACTGTGTCTTCTCATCTCGGCCTTAGGCCTATATATCACGGTGTCAAGGCATATGAACTAAGATTTTAAAGCAAACAACGCAATTATCACAACACATAGGTTGTAATTTGGCTTTTTTTCCCCCTGGCTTGGCCTTCCCAGTGATTTTACCCACGCACCACTACTGATTGTGGACTAACTACAATGTTGTTGATCCATCCTCAGTTCTCTCTCATCACACTCATTAAACTCTGTAACTATTTTAAAGTCACCATTGGCCTCATGGTGAAATCACTGAGCGGTTTCCTTCCTCTCCAGCAACTGAGTTGGGAAGGACGCCTGTATCTTTGTAGTGACTGGGTGTATTGATACACCATCCAAATTGTAATTATTAACTTCACCATGCTTAAAGGGATAGTAAATGTCTGCTTTTTATTTTTACCCATCTAACAACAGGTCCCCTTCTTTGCGAGGCATTGGAAAACCTCCCTGGTCTTTGTGGTTGAATCTGTGTTTGAAATTCACTGCTCGACTGAGAGACCTTACAGATAATTGTATGTGTGGGGTACAGAGATGAGGTAGTCATGTTAAACACTATTATTGCACACAGAGTAGGTCCATGTAACTTTTTGTGACTTGTTAGCACATTTTTACTCCTGAACTTGTTTAGGCTTGTCCTAACAAAGGGGTTGAATACTTATTGATTCAAAACATTTCGGCTTTTCATTTTTTATTAATTTAAAAAGAAAAATCTAAAAACATAATTCCACTTTGACATTATGGGGTATTATGTGTAACCAGTGACACAAAATCTAAATTTAATCCATTTAAAATTCAGGCTGTAACACAACAAAATGTGGAAAAAGTCAAGGGGTGTGAATCCTTTCTGAAGGCACTGTGTATCTTTAATTTAGAAGTCCAAAAATGGATGTGGCAACTAAGGATTCTAGATTTAACAGAGATCTTCTTTCATTTACCTAATTTACCTAATTGTACTGAAATGTTTTGGATGTATTTTATACTCATTGTTGGTATGCTGACGATGCCTTCATGCTTCTGAAACCAAGCCAAGGGAACTCTGTCCTTTGAAACAGCTAATAGAAATGTCAAAGTGGGCGGCTAGTCTTTCAAGTATGGAAAACTGGAAATGTCAATATTTTACCTCAACATATCCCTTGGAGAAAGTGATATTTCATTTTGAAGCAAAGATGGTTTGGAATTAAAACGTTTGGGTGCTGTACTGGAAAGAAAATGGATAGTATTGCTGATTGCTGATTGGCAGTCGGCATCATCAGCCATTTGTCAAATATCTCCATCCCCAACCGTTGCATTCTTCACAATTGTATGAATTGCATGTCCACGTCTCCAAGACATGCCATACAGCCATATTCAGTGGGTGAGATTTGCCCAGGTAAGCCCCTCAGCAGGAAGACCACAGACTTGCCCCACTCTCTGCCCATCTAAAATTACACTTAATCTGATGCCAGCTTTACTGAGTACAGACAGATCCCCAGGCAGCCAAAATCACTTCATTTCCTGGTGACATAGGTTGGAGTAATGACCCAGGCAGAGATGAACTGCTACTGACCCAGTTCTGAGGCTGGGAGGCTAGCTGCAGATATCAGGCATGGCATCACAAACAGCATGGCATTGGCAGAGGAGTTCCTAGGATGGGCCTGCTTAGAATTATATCACAGAGAATTCCCCAAATTTCCCCCAAACTGGGTATGTTTACAACATTTGTTACAACGCTTGTTTACCATGTGACTGACATTTCTTACTCACAATACCTGAAACTGGAGCCTAGACTGACCTTTCCAGCTGTATATGCAGCGAAACCTTTGTCAGTCACCAAACAACCAGTGTGGCAGCCAATTGGCTCACTGTCATCAGAGTTTAAAGGGGTTCAGTTTATAATGAAGGCAGGCAAGGATGTTAAGTGAGCCTTCACATATGGTCAACTAATGTTAAAGCTGATGCCCAGTTTTCAAATTTAGTGAGCCAATATGAAAGAAAGAGGGAAACGAAATGCACTTTGCCACACAGAGAGTTGTCAGTTTTGTTAGAATCAGGGGAGGTTATTATTATTAGTAGATTGTTAGCCTTACACTCAGTTAAGAGAAGTTCATTTGAAGTCACCCAGTGAGGCTAATGAGGCAATAATCTACTGTGCCATTGCGGTGACTCGCTAGGCACAGCGAGAGTCTATTTCCTGATCTTAATCAGTGCTGGAAATGATTGAGCAAATGCTGCTTCAAGAAAAATACTAGCACTTGGCTTTTAATCTATAGTTGGAAAAGCTTAACTTTCAAATCAATTCCATTACATAGGCTTCAAGAGTTTCCAAAAATAAATGACCTTTCCTAGTAGGCCTTTTCTTGAAAGATCACGGGATGCTTGAATGAGCTCACTCAAGTGTTGCGTAGTTGGACTGACAGGGTGGTACTGGCTAGTCTTGCTTGGCCAGATTTACTAGACGACTTTACCTGAAGATTGGAAGATTTGCCTCAAATTATAACAAAAGCACATGCTTAGAACCTTGTGTTTTGGATTGGTTCAGTACAAAGAAGAGACACATGGTAGAGCTCCACATGGCCAAGTGTGGCTGTCCAGATCTCTAACAGTCTGCTCTGAAGGGGGGTGGGGGCTGCAGGATTAGTGCCTCATGGAGTAATTGGAGGGAGAGACTGCAGCTTCTAATGAATCTCAATTTCAGCAGACCAGGGGTAGTTCAGCAGGACACCATGTGAAGTATCTTCAAGTTAAAATACAAAACGTGCCTTTTAAAAAAAATCAACTGATGCTGCTACTTACAAAACAGTCTGGTGGTCTAATGTAGTCGGGAGACTTTATGAAAACCATATCTTCCACTACTGGTGACAATACCAGCGTGAAAACAAAAGTGATTTTTGAATCTGCATGTTTGGTTCAGAACGTTTATTTTTATTTTTTATAAATGCACAGCCGCCTTTTCCAATTCGAAGGCCAACCTTAACGAATAGGAGTAGTGAACCAAGACACATGGCTAAATCTTCTCACTCTGTTGGTCACATGCTAAAATCCCATCACTCAGGATGGCGTGCCAAGTCATCTTTCACTGCATCGCTCCTAGTGAGAAAATGTGGAGCCTCAAAAGTTGAATGTAAGCAGCTTGGGGAGAGTAATAAGCTGTTAACCCTGTAAGAAGAGGAGCTTATGTTGACAACAGGGGGCAGAGAAAGCCAAGTAGTAGTAAACAGACCACAGCATGCAATCTGTCATGTGTTTTCACAAGTTCATCTGGGTTCTCAATTGTCCTCTTAGTAAGGCGCTCAATACTTAAAATGTGTACATTTCAAAATGTTTAGTAATACACTAAATATAATAAAATATAAATATACTGATTGTACAAAACATTAGGAACACCTGCTCTTTCCATGACATAGACTGACCAGGTGAATCTAGGTGAAAGCTATGATCCCTTATTGATGTCACTTGTTAACTCCACTTCAATCCGTGTAGATGAAGGAGTAGACAGGTTAAAGATGGATTTTTAAGCCTTGAGACAATTGAGACATGGATTGTGTATGTGTGCCATTCAGAGGGTGAATTGGCAAGGTGCACCGGTTTGAGTGTGTCAAGAACTGCAACGCTGTGTATCAAGAATGGTCCACCACCCGACGAATGGAGGCTGTTCTGAGGGCAGAAGGGGATGCAACTCAATATTAGGAAGATTTAAATAATCAAAGCTTGATGAAGAGTTGGGTATTTGAATCAGCTGTGTAGTGCTAGGGCAAAAACCAAAACATGCACCCAGGGAGGGCCCCAGGACAGAGTTTGGCAAACCATGTACTAGGCCACTATTGTGAGCTTTTTGTATGAGTAGGATTTCACAAGGGAGTTCAAGTAGGCTAACAATTTGTGCTACTCTATAACAGCATCTAGATCAGAGATTCTATGTATGGATGAGAGGCAGGGGTACACAACTCCTGTCCGGCTAGAGCACCACAGTATATGCCGGGTTGTCCACCTTGGCCTTTCACAGACTGATTAAGACGTGGTGTGTAGACGCTCAAGACACACTTGTTGAAATAATAACTAGCTTAGTTAATAATCCGTTGTTATATGGAGTGTGTACCCTTTGTTTTACCTTTAAAAAATAGTTTCATCCAAAAACAATGGGCCCTAAACATGTGCAACCTTCCAACACCCCTCCAGCTATGCTCGACAGAGAGGAGTTTTAGCCCATTTTTCACTTTAAAATGTATGCCAAACAAAAACCAATGATTTCAAAGTTAAACGAAACATACAACTCTATGCACAAGGACTACTTTTAACAATTTCCACAGAAAATTTTACAAAAACACATTTACTTGAAGAACAGTGCAGATGCAATGTTAGGTAACATAATGACGGCGCAAACAGCACAAACAGTCATTCTGTTACCAAACTCTGCATCTGCACTGTTCTTCAAGTAAATGTGTTTGTCACATTTTCCGTGTATGTTGTTAAAAGTAGTCCTTGTTCCTTTGGTTTATTTTAAGGATGAACTTTAATTCCAACTGTGGGTCTTGATAGGCCACCTGTAATTACAGCCCAGTGTATGCACTCCAGCAATGAAATAAGACCCACGACTCTGGAGAAACATAGTCTCACCACATGGGGAGAGGAGGCCTACAGTGCGGGGGAGTCAGCCCTCAGTAAAGGCCTAAACCTGTGGCTATCTCTTGATGTCTGAAGCTGTCTGAAAACAACTGTTCCGGCCCCACCCACTGTACAACCCTGGTAACGCCTCAAAGATGTTGGACCCCCTGACAATTATATTTGTTTTAGCTAAAACCCACACTATAAAAAGTACTTCATCCCCAAATCTGGTCTGCTCTTTTAGGTTTACCAAAGGATGTTTTCTAGTGTCGTTTCACTCCAGCTGTACTGTATGACTCCGCTCACCTCTTCCCAGTATTTTATTGGCAAGCTAGAATACTTAATCACTGCTGATAACATTCAGCAAATCCGCCCGTATAACACCAACAATGCCTCATTTCCTGTGATGCCACTCATCAGGTATGTCACCATTAACAGGGATGAACCCTTGTTTGTGTCATTCACCGGCTGTGCTACAAGCCTGAATACAGCCTCATACTCCTAAAACAGTTGCACAGGCCTTTACCTCACAGATTAGTATAAATCCTAAAAGAGCTTTGAACCGTGACACAATGAAAATTCACGTCTAACACAGCCCCATACACGGACAGTGTATTGATGTGAGGAGATAAGTGCAGAAAAGTGCCTGGAAGTTTGTCAGTGACCGTACAAACACGCGTTGGCACTTACAGTAGTCTGCTGGAGTTCAGTGGGTTGTCTGTGTTCGATTGCACATTGTTATACCATGTAGATCATCCAGTAGCTGTTCACTTGTGAAGGGTAAAATAACCAAACCAAAATATATTGGACTTTTTTTTAATCGTAAGAGCACACAGCCACAATTTGAAAAGATGTGAGTGTTTGCTTTTTCTGCAACTTTTTAAAATATTGTTTGTCATTTAACAGACACTCTTATCCAGAGTGACTTACAGTAGCAATTAGGGTTAAGTGCCTTGCTCAAGGGCACATCTGCAGATCTTTCACAGAGTTAGCTCAGGGATTCAAACCAGCAACCTTCCGGTTACTGGCCCAACACTCTTACCCACTAGGCTACCTACAGCCCCTTCTGCTGTCCCTTTTACAACTTGTAGTTCCACTTCCAGTGGGTCTTTATTTTACGATAGGCCTACTATTTCTACTGCTTTAATAGGAAATTACTGGTATGTAGTAACAATGGTTACTTTCTGGTAAATAACTGGTAACAACATAGCATGGTGCCTAAAGGTGCCTAGCGGTACCTGTTTAAATGAATCCCAAAGAAACAAACAATTAATTGGTTACTGCAGTGTGATTACCATTGTACCCTGTAACTTTCAGTAAATACCTGGTAACTTATGTAGCATGAAATGAAGTGCTACTCTATATGTCCTTGGCAAGAAGCTCAATAGGGACTCAGACTCCAACTTGTTACAAACTTAGTCAGCAGAAAACAGCACTGCCACATCAAACAAATAAATGAGACGGAAGGTTCAATTAAAAAAAGCAGCATTAATACTTTGGCCTGAAAATGTGTTTTTTCCCCACTGTCAAATAAAATTGCAAAATTGTGAAATATAGCAGGAACAGTGCCTTGAGAGAATGCCAAGAGTGTGCAAAGCTGTCATCAAGGCAAAGGGTGGCTATTTGAAGAATCTAAAATATAAAATATATTTTATTTTGTTGAACACTTTTTTGGTTACTACATGATTCCATATGTGTTATTTCATAGTTTTGATGTCTTCACTGTTATTCTACAATGTAGAAAATAGTAAAAATAAAGAAAAACCCTTGAGTAGGTGTGTCCAAACTTTTGACTGGTACTGTATGTCAAATCTGTAACTAGGCCACTCAGGAACATTCAATGTCGTCTTGGTATGCAACTCCAGTGTATATTTGGCCTTGTTTTTTTTAGGTTATTGTCCTGCTGAAAGGTGAATTCATTTCCCAGTGTCTGTTGGAAAGCAGACTGAACCAGGTTTTCCTCTAGGATGTTGCCTGTGCTTAGCTCTATTCCATTTTCCCCCCCTAAAAAACTCCCTATTCCTTGCCAATGACAAGCATACCCATAACATGATGCAGCCACCACCATGTTTGAAAATATGAAGAGTGATGTGTTGTGTTGGATTTGCCCCAAACATAACGCTTTGTATTCAGGACATAAAGTTAATTTATTTGCCACATGTTTTGCAGTTTTATTTTAGTGCCTTATTGCAAACAGGATGCATGTCTTGGAATATTTGTATTCCGTACAGGCTTCCTTTTTCCCACTGTTATTTAGGTTAATATGATGGGGTAACTACAATGTTGTTGATCCATCCTCAGTTTTCTATCACAGCCATTAAACTCTGTAACTGTTTTAAAGTCACCTTTGGCCTCATGGTTTCCTTCCTCTCCAGCAACTGAGTTAGGAAGGACACCTGTATCTTTGTAGTGACAGGGTGTATTGATACACCATCCAAAGTGTAATTAATAACTTCACCATGCTCCAAGGGATATTCAATGTCTGCTTTTTTATTTTTACCCCACTACCAACAGGTGCTCTTCTTTGTGAGGCATTGGGAAACCTCCCTGGTCTTTGTGGTTGAATCTGTGTTTGAAATTCACTGCTCGACTGAGGGACCTTACAGATAATTGTATGTGTGGGGTACAGAGATGAGGTAGTCATTCAAAAATCATGTTAACCACTATATCGCACACAGAGTAAGTCCATGCAACTTATTATGTGACTTGTTAAGCACATTTTCACTCCTAACTCAAGACATTTCAGCTTTTAATTAATGAGTAAATATTTCTCAAAACATAATTTCACTGACATTATGGGGTGTGTAGGCCAGTGACACAAAATCTCAATTTAATCCTTTTTAAATTCAGGCTGAAACACACAAAAAATGAATTCAATGGCATGAATGCAATGGCACAGTACTGTAATTTAAACAAAGCCTATTGCATGAACATGATGACAGGTTTGATTGAATCCAACCCCTTGTGTCACACAGAACTTTCACATGGGCTGGAGCATTTCACAAGATTGCTACTTGTTGGCCTCATTGGATACATTTATAAAAATAAATAAAAATCGCTCACCAATGTTTAATATATGTTTGTAGTATTTTTCAGGTCCTGTTGACACGTTGAAGCGAGTTAGTGACCACACACACAATTTTATTTTCTTATGATATCCAAATAACATAGACATTCAAAGTACCAAGGTATTCTCTCTGCAACCAGTCCAGATAGTCAGAGATTTGTTTTGGTCATATAGCCTACACAAGGGGGCCCTACATCCAAAATTCCCCATATCCCATTTGGCAATATCTTTTATGTGATTCAGACTTTTATTTTTTTACCCGAACTTAATATTTGAGGCCACCCAAAATGTATGTGGGTGTATATTTCTCTTGGTAGAAACAACACAGATGAATTAACTGAATAAAAATGCATTGGCTATACCACAGGCAATGTAACATTTCCAGCTATAGGCACCATCATACTTGAGTCATGTTGGGCTCTTTTTTCGCTCTTAACGCTGTACTGCGTAGTAGCCTTCTATGATGGGTAAAGCATTGACTGCGCGTATTACAAAATCCATTTACCTCTTTCCAGCCGCAGTCCTCCGCTAAAAGTGTATGAGAAACTCCCGTCTTTCTCTGGTATCACTCTGAATTCGCTCTGGCATTCTATCCGGTGATAGATAATTCTTCTCTGCAGGTTATTTTATCGCATAATCCAAAGGTTTATATACTGTTCAAATAGTCTACCTAATTAAAATTTGCGCTCTGCATACCCACGCGTGTTTACTGTGCAATCTGTTGTAGGACATCTGATTCCAGCTCCTTTTTGTGTAATATTGGCAACCATAAGGGGACCACAGAGTATCACTTCCGGGTAAATTCATTCAGCCTTCACAATAAAGGTCCCCCATATAAAAGTAAAAAATATATGTACAATATTAAGCTATATTTGATCAAATATAAGTGATATTTGCATGTATTTCGTTTTGTTGTAATCAAGCACTTTATGCCTACAACATGTGTTAAGCACATGTTGAACTGAACAGAAAACAAATATTGATTGTGTATCCATCAAATTGTTTAATCTTTTCAACATCCCTAACTAACAAGTGAGTTTTAATTCATATGGACTTTTCAAATTTAGTCCGGAAATTATGGCACACATAGGCTATTTTACAAGATAAAATATGTATTAATATAGTGTCCATAAAAATGGACTTCAATCTTCTCACCAGAGTCCCTATTAGTTCAGCTTAAGTGGCTGAAGTAAAGGTAGGCTACACTTGCTGATGCAGCTGCGTGCTTTAGATAGGGCCTCTGGGTAGATCCCTAAATTCATGGACGCACAATTAATTTGTTGTACAGTCCAATATGTTTTTGCAATACAACAAAATACAAATTACATTTTAATATTATAATGTAGCAAATTCTGGGATTAAACCGTGGCCTGGACTCAAACTCAGGTCCCAGTCTAGTTCTAAGGGTAGGTAGCCTACAGTGGTGGCTGGTGGCACATAAAATAGGGAGGACGCTCATAGTAATGGCTGGAACAGAATGAATGGAATGGTCTCAAACACATCAAACACCTGGTTTCCATGTGTTTGATACCATTCCGTTCACTCCATTCCATTCATTATTATGAGCCATCCTCCCCTCACCAGCCTCCTCTGGTAGCCAACCCTTATAATTAGAGGGACCTAAGTTTCAGTCCAGGGTGCAGGCTAGGATTGTTACACTACCTCACTCCTTTGGGATGTGCACAGAATGTATCAAAGTGAGCCTTTACTAAAAACATGGATTTACTATCATTTACAAAGAAGTTTCACTGGGGACTTTTATTTTGATGGCAGATATCGGAATAAGAAGTTATATTATTGCCAGTTGTTGGTTATTGTTGCCAGGATTACAGATCTCTCATTGCTTAATCTTGTAAATTACATTGTAATGTGGCTGGGACACTTTTCCTCAGGTTTGGAGCCCTTAACAGTCAGCAATGTGCAGGAATGTGCTGTGTTTATCAGAAACTCACTAACTGTCTCATCTGCATCATCCTAACATTGTTTTTTAACCCAAAATAAACAATGGATGTGTGGTGAACTTTTGATTGACGATGAAAAAAGTATTTATGACCCTACCAATGTTTTGCTTTTGAGGACATCTGCCTTTAGCTAATAGGCCTTTGTGATTCTAATTCAACCATTTTTGTTATAATAAATAGCCGGAGGGAGTTGTGTGTGTGTGGGGGGGTGTGTTTTCAAAGCCTAAAACGAAACAAATTATATACGTAAGACAATTGGAGGTAACTATAAGGCACAACCATATATATATATATATTTTAACCACATTTGTCTCTCTCATTCTGTAAACAGACCAGCCTCCAATCTCGAATCTACCATCACAGCTCAGGATGGAAGCACTATAATTGCTCCAGTAATCAACAACTCCACTGTAGGAGATTCTCTCTCTCTCTCTCTCTCTCTCTCTCTCTCGCTCTCTCTCTCTCTCTCTCTCTCTCTCTCTCTCTCTCTCTCTCTCTCTCTCTCTCTCTCTCTCTGTCTCTCGCTCGCTCTCTCTCTCTGTCTCTCTCTCTCTCTCTCTCTCTCTCTCTCTCTCTCTGCAGTGAATTGCGTGAGTTGGTCCATTTTACCTACCCCTAGTGTATAGAGAGACCCAGAACCCATCTTGTGCTGCATCCAGTACCACTGCAATATGAAGATAAATATAAATATAAACAAAACAAAGAAGACAAAAGACACACTTCATTATAAGTGCATATGCATAAAGCACTATAATGCAATGGCACGCTAATAGCTTATATTGTATTGTGCATTATAATGAATTTATAATGCATTATAAAGCAAGCACTCATAGGAGGTGCTACCATACATACAGTATAAGTAAATGTGGCTAAATGGTTTTGAATTTGTTGCAGAGGATGACACTACTGATATATAAAGCCCATTAAACCACATCACTACATTATACCCTATAGTGGCTAAGTAGTTTCATCCATATGAGTGACGAAAGGAGGATTCTGATAAGTTTGTATCTTGTGTTGTATTCTGACTCTCTCCTTACAGACGTCATACAGAGAGTTAAAGATCAACATCAAGCCCATCTGAAGGAGAAGTCTGAATTTGTGTTTGAAGGCATGTCAGTGGATCAAACATCCCTCAACAGCATTTACACAGAGCTATAGATCACACTGGGAGAAAGTGAAGGCGTTAATAAAGAACATGAGATACAGCAAATTGAGGATACATCCAGAAGAAAAATATAATCAGACACTTCAATCAACTGCAAGGACATGTTCAAACTCAAACCTGGTCAAAGACAAGACAATAAAAAACCCACCAGAGCTGTAATGACGAAGGGCATTGCTGGCGTCAGAAAAACAGTATCTGTTCAGAGGTTCATCCTTGACTGGGTAAAAGGTCAAGCCAATCAGGAAGTTGATTTCATCTGTGTGCTCGCTCTCAGAGAGCTGAATTTGATTAAAGATGACCAGTAGTCTTCAAGAGCTAAACAATGCACCAAAATCCATGACTATAATGTAATGTTCATCTTTGATGGTCTGGATGAAAGCAGTCTTCCTTTACATTTTCATCAGAACAAGAAGTTGAGTGATTTAACTGAGAAATCATCAGTGGATGTGTTGCTAACAAACCTCCTCAAGGGGAATCTGCTTCACAAAACTCTCATCTGGATAACCTCACAGCCAGCAGCAGCCAATCAGATCCCCCATTAGTACATCGACAAGGTGACGGAAGTACAAGGGTTCACTGACAAACAGAAAGAAGAATACTTCAGGAAGAGAGCCTCCACATCATGTGTCACATGCCAGTCTTATTTATGCCATGGTTCTAGAGCAAATGTTGGACATGAGAGTGGAGAGATTACAACGCTGACTGAGATGTGCAATCACCTCCTGTTCATTCAGACAAACCTGAAAAGCAGGAAGTGCTATGAGCAAAATAAAAATGATCTAGACATAGAACCAAACAAATAAATAACTCTTAAACTGCCCCAGCTGGCATTTGAACAGCTGGTGAAGGGCAATATCCTGTTCTATAAGAAAGACCTGTAAGAATGTGGCGTTGATGTCAGTGAAGCTCCAGTGTACTCTGGGTTTTGCACAGAACTCTTTAATGAAGACTTTATGTTTCATCAGAGGAAGGTGTACTGCTTTGTTCATCTAAACTTTCAGGAGTTCCTTGCTTCTCTGTATGTGTTCCACTGCTGTGTGAGCAAGAACACCAAGGTGCTTGAGTTTTTCCTGGAAAATGTGTCTACAGAGATCCCTTTGTGCATGAGTTGCTAAAGATGATAGTGGATAAAACCTTAAAAAGTGAGAATGGATAGCTGGACCTGTTCCTCCGCTTTCTTCTTGACATCTCACTGGAATCCAACTAGAAACGGTTGCAGTGGTGTGTATTCATGGATGCCAAGGGAAGCCAGGCAACAGGCTGAATGTATCTTACTGGAGAAAGCATCCGAGCGAGCGAAAAAGCGCCCCTCTGTCTATGTACAGTATGTTTAAGCATTCTATCTGATGCTGTCTGGTCAAAAAGAGTATGACATTGTTGTCGCCCGTAGCGTTGAATGCAAGGGAAGCCAGCGAGCATTTGGCCTCCCTTGATTAAAAAAAAGTATAAAATAATAACTAATCAGTATTAGGCTAAATTGAGTGAGCTTAACTGTGAATGGTCCTGGCGCACCAAAAGAAAGTGTCAAGGGAAGCGAGTTTGGATTCGACTTCACTCCTATCACATCGCATCGAGAGAAATACCATCATTGAGAAAAACAACTTCAATTGTTGCATCTCGTTGTGTTGTCCTCCAGTGGCTAGCTAGCTAGCTAAAATTGTCCCTTTCCTAAATTAGCCATGGATGGAGATAGGGATTTGGACTTGTGGTTTTACTTAATTCTCCGTACTGGCCAATGATTATAACGCAGATTCTGTTCCAACCATTAATTCATACATTGTGCCCCTGGACTGAGAGGATGGAAGTTCAATATGTAGCTAGATGTAGAAGGCTAATGTTAACTAGCTAACGTTGCCCATGAATGGAAATTAGGCTAGCGAGCAAGCATTTTAGCCAGGTAGCCTAGGACAACAAAAATCACAAACAGGAAAAGAGCTCTCAGGTACACACTGCTCAGCACTGCCCAATGCTGTGTTGATGTCAAAGGGCATTCTGGATGAGATTGACATGAGAAAATATAACATATCCGGTTTGGGGAGTGAGAGACTAATCCCTGCTGTGAGGAAATGTAGAAAGGCAATGTAAGTACAATAATAACAAAATGCCAAACTCACACATACCACATAACTATAAATAATTATAGAATTTTAGACCTTAGGGTGATTTTTTAAATTCACTTTGACACTTTGATACATCAATACGGTGCAAGACACAACAGCATTGGGGACAAACATATGACACTCTGTATGAATTATATTTTCTTTGCTTCTATAGATTGTTTAGACGTAGTCTTTCAGTTGAGAGCTGTGAATCACTGGCCTTCATACTCCAATCAGCAGACTCACCTCTAAGAGAGCTGGACTTGAGGAGAGTTATGGTGAGGGCAGACTGTGTTCTCTTTGCTGGACGGAAACAATCACACTGTAAACTAGAGACATTGAGGTCAGTACTTTGGGAATTTGGAGTGGTCTTCAAATTATGACTCAGTGGCCTTGTGGTTAGAGCATCTGCCCTCAGATTGAAGGTTGTGAGTTTGATCCCTGGCTGAGTCAAACCAAAGACTGTAAAAATGGGACCTGATGCGTCTCTGCTTGGCACTCAGCATTAAAGAGATAGAATCAGGGTAAGGCCCTGTGATAAACTAGCGTCCTGTCCAGGGGGTGTACTTCTACATAAAGCTGCCTAATGCTATAGAAACAGGAGATAGGCTCCTGCCATATGAGCTGGTCTGGCTCACATAAGGCTACTTACACATTATGATAGCCTATAGATTACTTGTTTGTTGAGGTCAAATTGTCTACATTTTTATTCCAATAATTATTTTAATGGGCACTCACACACCTACAGTCACATGCATACACTGAGTGTACAAAACATTAGGAACACTTGCTCTTTCCATGACAGGCTGACCAGGTGAATCCAGGTGAAAGCTATGATCCCTTATTGATGTCACTTGTTAAATCCACTTCAATCAGTGTAGATGAAAGGGAGGAGACAGGTTAAAGAAGGATTTTTAAGCCTTGAGACAATTGAGCCATGGATTGTATATGTCTGCCATTCAAAATATTTTTAAATACCTTTGAATGGGGTATGGTAGTAGCACATGGGTTTCAACTCAATATTCGGAAGGTGTTCTTAATGTTTTGTACACTCTGTATAACTAAAACAGATGACCCAAGACATGAACTTATCTCAACAGACAACCACTTTTGAGGTCTGAAAACATTTGACGTAATGAATGTGATTTTGGAATGTAATGTCCCTTTCATTGTTTAATCTCTAATAATAGACACATCAACATTGGATTTCACTCATTGTATTAAATGTAACATTTACGTTTTGTCCGTAAGATCAGATAGTTGATTAGCACAAGTTGGTAGGTAAAAGATGGTACCAATCGCAGTTGGGGTTTGGGTCAGCACATGTAGGCTGCTATAAATCAAATCTTAAACCCTCTATTGTTGCATGGTCTTATGGACTTCAAGCTGCCCCGTGGCAACCACAAACAAGCCCTTGACAAAGAAACTCCTGCAGCATGGAAACACAGAGAGAGTGGTCCAGAAAACAAGGCTCACATTAACGTTACATTACAAAGTGCCTGGAAATATGTCAGACATACTGGTGAGTTTGACATTTTTAATCGCCTTACAGAAACATTACTCTTTTTGTCAAGCCTTTCTAACAGATAGAGAAAGGTTAGGTTTTTGTTTAGTCACACTGTTCATTTAAAGGGAGTGTCAAATAAAATCAAGATCGACATGTAAGCACAAAAACTTAAACAGTCTTGAATATTTCACCTCTGAATTACTGTGGACCGAAATCATGTTCTTTACATAGACTTCAATGTTTACATGGGTGGTTCATTTTGGTCTGTTTTCAGGATTCATTTAAGTTTCATTAGGAGCAATCTGTAGCATGACTAGTGAAATGTGACATATCAGGGGAGGGGGAAAATATCCATCTATCTTGTCCTCCACTCCAGAGTGGTTATTGGAGTCTTGGTCAGAGCAGGAGGGCTCTTCTACTCACTACAGTATACAGTATATTGGCTCTGAGATGTAGCCTCTAAACAGAACACTAAACAGAACACTACAGTACATTGCATAAAGTCATGTTTTGGTATCATCCTACCCTAAGTTAGCCTGATCCACCACCCTGACCGCTGCGCTGAATTTTTGTTTCACTTCATGTAAGCTTGCGAGATCAGGATGGTCACGCGAGACTAACCCTAAGTATCCACTAAACATTGTTGTAACATTGTCATAAGAATTACAATATGCCTGACAGTACATGAAATTACAAGCAATGACACTGAAGTGATTTCCTTTGAAGCATCATGGCAGTTTCTTAAGTGTGTTCATAAGGAACACTAGGAACCAGCTGGATTGCATCCGCAATGAGGGATTGGCTTGCACATTAGGAATCCATCAGTCCAGCAACCACAGTTGTAGCTATAGCAATGCGCCCTTAACTGACCCTTTAGAGTGGTTGTTTTATTACTGGGATATATATTTAATCCTGGCTATATCGTTGATCCTAAAGCCTGTTAAAAGATGATCAACCCAACATGACAGTGTTAGATTTGAATGAGAGTGTATTTCTACTGTAAACTCTGAGACTGGTAGCTAGATTGAAGGATGTAGAAGCAATTCTCATTCTAGAGTAGTATGAGCATTAATCATGAGCACTGCGTGTGGTGCTGATCAGGCAGAATCCCTAATCACTTCTCTCGCTAGCCTCATTTCCGCTCAACCAGCCCACTCCCTATAGATGCGTAAGCAGAGAAAGAGAGGGTGTGGGAGTATGCTGTAGTGATTAAGAGCACTTGGAGGAAATCAATATATTACACAGGACAATACATACAGTTTTAGTTTTAGTTTTTTTGAATAATGTTTACTTTTCTATTTTTTACTATTTAATTTTTTTAATGAACAACAATTTACAGACACACACAAACAATGACTACATCTCCTCTGCCCAGACCCACATGCTCACACCCCCGTCCCTACTGCCTGCATTATTGTTTGCCACTTGGCTTTAGATTGTACCAATTTGTTTCTCTCAGTCGTTACATATTGTATCAAGCAATATGTTTATTAAGGACACCCCATCAAGGTTGTTCAGGTATTCCCAATGACCTGTGTTTAGTTCCTATATGGTAGGAGGGATTTGATTTGACCTCACCCTCTGAACCTACAGGAATTAAAATGATCCATGTTCTGACCCTCATGCCTAACCAGATGAAGCCTCTAGGATCTTTGACAGATGTTTGTCTACAGCTTGCAGGATTTAGTCAATGTTACAGAATAACGGACTACTCGAGACTTAAATACCTCTGCTCAATTACCTGGTCATTTTAAATTACACCAGCCTTCAAATCAAATCAAATTGTATTTGTCACATGCTTCGTAAAAAACTATTGTAGACTAACAGTGAAATGCTTAGTTACGGACCCTTCCCAACAATGCAGAGAGAAAGAAAATAGCAAAATAATAGAAATGTAATAATACATAATAGTAAAAGTAAAAGTAATAATAAATACACAATGAGTAACGATAACTTGGCTCTATACACAAGGTACCATTACGGAGTCGATCTGCAGGGGTACGTGCATTGGCTATGATGTCATTATGGTACAAGGTCCATGGTCAGCTGTTTCATTCGGAAACTAGGCTCGGATTTGGATTACGACATTGGATGATGTCTTATTGTGTTTGCCATTATGGAAGATCCCAATGGCAATATGCAATGCCATCTGTTTGCTATTACAATATTGTTGCACGTTAATACTGTGGGTGGATTTAGTATTTTATTTTATTTATTTAGTGGATTTAGTATCTATTGTTGGTTGACACAAAGACAGACGTAGTATATAACAGTTCACTAAGGGCCAGATACAGACATACAGGAACTCTAAAGCAAATCCACAGTGGCAAAAATCCATGCACATGTTAAAATATTTTAATGATTTATATACACCACAAGTGATAAACAAATAAAAATAAAATATTAAAGTTGAGGCTTGTGAGATTTTGTATGGTATATGAAATTACTTTAAGCTTGTCCTTTAACTTGAGTTGTGACTGAAATGTCATGCCTTTGTGACTCCATTTTGGATGAGAGCCAGATGAGGGACATGTAAAGACGGAAGAGTCTGTGTAAGTCACTGACCTACTCTACTCACACAAACAAGATAGCGTGTGTAAGTCAAAAGTTATTTTATCAACTATTCTCTATAGGATAGCTTGCTTTGTACGATAGTTTCAAGATCGTTCTCTGTGTGTGTGTGTGTGTGTGTGTGTGTGTGTGTGTGTGTGTGTGTGTGTGTGTGTGTGTGTGAGACTGTGTGTGTGAGACTGTGTGTGTGAGACTGTGTTTGTGTGTGAGAGAGAGAGACTGTGTGTGAGACTGTGTGTGTGTGTGTGTGTGTGTGTAAATCACTGTGTTCGGGAAAGAGCTGGACTGAAAAGGAGGAATGTGGGGAGGACACACTGATTCACAGTATAATCGATAAGAACTCTCTCTCTCTCAAACCCACACTGCAATTTTCTCCCAAAAAGTTTAAATCTGTGGTCAAGCATGCCAGGAAGAAATGGTGACCTCAACAAGATGATATGGTGTTTAAAAACACTTTCAAGAAAGTGGATGACTTTCAAACCTCCTCTCAAAAAGGTTGTCCACAAAGAACAAAAGCCCCCTGCTTACTTAGCGGTTGCCATGGCAGGGCCTCACAATGTTTGTTACATCATAGAGGGTGTTACTACATTCCATTCATTCTTAAGAGATCAGAGGGATAGTTTGGCGTACAATATGGGCTCCACCTCATGAAGCTGATATATGGAACCACTCTCCACAATGCTGGAGTTGTGCTGCATAGTACAGGCCTCAATGGCTTCATTATCTTCCAGAGTCCTTCTCTGCATTAACGTACTTCAGTGGATGATAATTCCCTCTAATGCAGAACACCACTAACAATGAGATGCAGTGTGGGGATTGGGAAAAGAGACAAGACACTGCAAATTGTCTCTGCATGCCTTGGCTTTCATCGCTGGCTGCCTTTCAAAAGATCCCCAAAATATCATTTTCATTTTCTCCATCTATGTCTGAGAGTTGAATACCAACTACACTGCTCAAAAAAATAAAGGGAACACTTAAACAACACAATGTAACTCCAAGTCAATCACACTTCTGTGAAATCAAACTGTCCACTTAGGAAGCAACACTGATTGACAATAAATTTCACATGCTGTTGTGCAAATGGAATAGACAACAGGTGGAAATTATAGGCAATTAGCAAGACACCCCCAATAAAGGACTGGTTTTGCAGGTGGTGACCACAGACCACTTCTCAGTTCCTATGCTTCCTGGCTGATGTTTTGGTCACTTTTGAATGCTGGCGGTGCTTTCACTCTAGTGGTAGCATGAGATGGAGTCTACAACCCACACAAGTGGCTCAGGTAGTGCAGCTCATCCAGGATGGCTCATCAATGCGAGCTGTGGCAAGAAGGTTTGCTGTGTCTGTCAGCGTAGTGTCCAGAGCATGGAGGCGCTACCAGGAGACAAGCCAGTACATCAGGAGACGTGGAGGAGGCCGTAGGAGGGCAACAACCCAGCAGCAGGACTGCTACCTCCGCCTTTGTGCAAGGAGGAGCAGGAGGAGCACTGCCAGAGCCAAGCAAAATGACCGCTAGCAGGCCACAAATGTGCATGTGTCTGCTCAAACGGTCAGAAACAGACTCCATGAGGGTGGTATGAGGGCCCGACGTCCACAGGTGGGGATTGTGCTTACAGCCCAACACTGTGCAGGACGTTTGGCATTTGCCAGAGAACACCAAGATTGGCAAATTCGCCACTGGTGCCCTGTGCTCTTCACAGATGAAAGCAGGTTCACACTGAGCACATGTGACAGACGTGACAGTCTGGAGACGCCGTGGAGAACGTTCTGCTGCCTGCAACATCCTCCAGCATGACCGGTTTGGTGGTGGGTCAGTCATGGTGTGGGGTGGCATTTCTTTGGGGGGCCGCACAGCCCTCCATGAGCTCGCCAGAGGTAGCCTGACTGCCATTAGGTACCAAGATGAGATCCTCAGACCCCTTGTGAGACCATATGCTAGTGCGGTTGGCCCTGGGTTCCTCCTAATGCAAGACAATGCTAGACCTCATGTGGCTGGAGTGTGTCAGCAGTTCCTGCAAGAGGAAGGCATTGATGCTATGGACTGGCCCGCCCGTTCCCCAGACCTGAATCCAATTGAGCACATCTGGGACATCATGTCTCGCTCCATCCACCAACGCCACGTTGCACCACAGACTGTCCAGGAGTTGGCGGATGCTTTAGTCCAGGTCTGGGAGGAGATCCCTCAGGAGACCATCCGCCACCTCATCAGGAGCATGCCCAGGCGTTGTAGTGAGGTCATACAGGCACGTGGAGGCCACACACACTACTGAACCTCATTTTGACTTGTTTTAAGGACATTACATCAAAGTTGGATCAGCCTGTAGTGTGGTTTTCCACTTTAATTTTGAAGGTGACTCTAAATCCAGACCTCCATGGGTTGATACATTTGATTGCCTTTGATAATTTTTGTGTGATTTTGTTGTCAGCACATTCAACTATGTAAAGAAAAAAGTATTTAATAAGATTATTTCATTCATTCAGATCTAGGATGTGTTATTTTTGTGTTCCCTTTATTTTTTTGAGCAGTGTACAAAGCAGGGGTGGAAAAAGTACCCAATTGTCATACTTGAGTAATAGTAAAGATACCTTAATTGAAAATGACTCAGGTAAAAGTGAAAATCACCCAGTAAAATACTACTTGAGTAAAAGTCTAAAAGTATTTTGTTTTAAATATACTTAAGTATCAAAAGTAAATGTAATTGCTCAAATATACTTAAGCATCAAAAGTAAAAGTATAAATAATTTCAAATTCCTTATATTAAGCAAACCAGACAGCACCATTTTCTTTTTTCTTTTTTAATTTACGGATAGCCAGGCACGCTCCAACACTCAGACATAATTTACAAATGAAAAATGTGTGTTTAGTGAGTCCGCCAGATCAGAGGCAGTAGGGATGACCAGGGATGTTCTCTTGATAAGTGTGTGAATTGGACAATTTTTCTGTCCTAATAAGCATTCAAAAAGTACTTTTGGGTGTCAAGGAAAATGTATGGAGTACATGATTTTCTTTAGGAATGTAGTGAAGTAAAAGTATAAGTTGTAAAAAAATATATAAATAGTAAAGTAAAGTACAGATACCCCAAAAAACCTACTTAAGTAGTACTTTAAATTATTTTTACTTGAGTATTTTACACCACTGCTACAAAGACAGTGCTCCACCCAAGCAAACTAGATACCCACTAGCTACTTGAATGAAAACATCTGGCGCTTATATAATGTAGACATCTTGAGGGAGTGCCAGATATGACAGGTTGTTGACCTTACAGATATGAAGTAATGCTTCAACATAATGGTTATGTTTACATCACTTCTCACATAGTCACGTGAAGCACACGTTCATGGAATGCTTTCAGTCATGTAATGGATATAGACACAGTAGGCTACTGCACAACGTTCACTAGTCAAACATGAGCTCCAAACACTGTAAACAAAGACTGCTCTTCAGGTTCCAAAAGTTATTAGAACATCCAAATTGGAGCATCAAATGAACACATTCATTGTGGTATCAGTAACAAAACAAAAGTCTTAAAATACAAATGAGAGTTGACTTTAAAGTATAACTTGTGCATGTTATCAAAGGTTTGGTGTTATAGGTATGTAGCTACTAGGAAAGTGCCTGCAAGTGCATTTCATTAGGGATGTGACTGACGTTTGCCAAATAATTTGCTTCAGCAACTCTATGTGACAGCTGCATAAACTTAAAGGTCCTGAGTGTGCTCATGCAGTTGGTGAGGTAACATTGTTGGCTAATTATATCAGATTACATCACTCAATACATATTAATCCATTTAGAGCTCTGTGGAATGATTACAGGGATTAGACATTTAGCTCCAAGAAAAGGTGTCTGTTGCCTCAATAATGTATCACTTTCTGAGGAATGAGAAAACAAGATAATACATTCTTTGATTGGCAGAATGATAGGTGGTGATATAGTATATAGCCCACCATAATGTTTAACAAAATTAGTTGTATGTTGTTTTGCTTTGTAAAATGGATCAAGGCACAAATGCTGATGTTGAGTGGCAGTGTTTATCTGTTTAGAAAATGATTGCAACATTGCCCTCTGTAGGAAAGATTTAGGAATGCTTGACTTGTGGTAGAAAAAGACAGTCAGATCATTATGTCAGTTCTGCATATTACATTTCTATGTCCAGATTTCCAAACTAAAAGGATGTTTTATAATATTTTTATAGGAATACTGTATTAGCTGTATGACTGTTTTTGTTGATGCTCCAGCATAGGTGTTTTGAAGTGACATGATAAAAAATAAATATAGCGAAGCCAGTTCAGAAGGGAAACCCGAGTGTTGTGGTATCAGCTGATTGCATCAGTATTTTGCTCCAATTGGATTTGCACTCTACTTACAGTGCATTCGGAAAGTATTCAGACCCCTTGACTTTTTCCACCTTTTGTTATGTAGAGCCTTATTCTAAAATGGATTAAATGCAAAATTCTCCTCATCAATCTATATACAATACCCCATAATCACGAAGCGAAAACTGGTTTTTAGAAATGTTTGCAAATGTATTGAAAACAAAAAACAGAAATACCTTATTTAAATACGTATTCAGACCCTTTGCTATGAGACTCAAAATTGAGCTCAGGTGCACCCTGTTTCCATTGATCATCCTTGAGATGTTTCTACAACTTGATTTGAGTCCACCTGTGGTAAATTCAAATAATTGGACATGATTTGGAAAGGCACACACCTGTCTATGTAAGTTCCCACAGTTAACAGTGCATGTCAGAGCAAAAACCAAGCCATGAGGTCGAAGGAATTGTCTGTAGAGCTCCGAGACAGGATTGTGTCGATGCACAGATCTGGGGAAGGGTACCAAAAAATGTCTGTAGCATTGAAGGTCCCGAAGAACACAGTGGCCTCCATCGTTTTTAAATGGAAGAAGTTTGGAACCACCAAGACTCTTCCTAGAGCTGGCCGCCTGGCCAAACTGAGCAATCGGGGGAGAAGAGCCTTGGTCAGGGAGGTGACCAAGAACCCGATGGTCACTCTGACAGAGCTCCAGAGTTCCTATGTGGACATGGGAGAATGTTATGATAATTATTTAACAAACTATTTCAGTGTCTCTGTGTGTCTCCCAAAATCAAGAAACGGACAGAGTCCCGGTCTGTATAGTCAGAGATGTTTATTCATTGAGAATTCTGGCATCACAATTTCAGAGTCCATCTTTTATACTCACACATCATACAAAAATCCTTCCTCTCTTTAGGCGGGCTGTAGTTTTCCACTTTAAAACTGCTCTTCTGACCATCAGTTCACACACACACACACACATACATACACACACCATACATACATACACACACACACACACACATGCATTCCTTAGTTATCGCCGTCACCATATTTCATACTCCTTAAAAAGCCTAACAGTTTCTCTCCTCCCTAAATTGGGAGGCCTCTTTATCTTGGTTTCTCAGTTGTCTGTAGACAGTTCTCCTTGTCCTTTGTTGTCTGGCCTAAGTCTTACTCACATTGCTAAATAGTAGCTCAATGTCATAGTCTTTACTGGTCCTAAACTCACACATTCTAACACATTTCACACAGTTTCAGGGTGTAATAATTAGTCATTAATAATTATTCTATCAATCCACCCTTTGACTAAATATTACACACATACTCACAAAATATATGTTGTTATAGAAATCAATCACACACATTGAAGCATATAAGTTGATTTGCATATAAAAACATTAAAAATTGTCTCATTCAATACAGGTTCATCAGGGTTACCCCATGATTAAAAGCGTAACGTTACTCTTTAGCAATGGTACCTAACCTGTTTACCCACTATCTGGAAACAACAGTCTAAGCCTATAGTGAAGAACATTTGCTTCATCACATCCTGCAACATCGGTTAACTAGTACATCATACTTAAAACAAGACTTTAATACACAAAAGATCATTACAATAACTTTTAAAATAGAGATTTGCAGTTCTAGGAAAACATCCAGTCTCAAACTATCTGAATCGTCGTCGTCCTCCACCAAGCCTGGGGGGTCATATTCTTCATTCCTTAGGTCGGAGTCCGGGATTGGGCCGTATCTCACCATCTGTTGGGAAACTGCATCTCCAACGCCTTTCTCACCAATCCTCGGACACAGGGAATAAGACAACATCCACAAAGAACAAGTATTCCCATAGAAGCTATAGCTGCACCCAGAATAGTTACAACAATAGTTTTCCATTTACCAAACATGTTATCAAACCAACCAGTCATTGATGTGTTCACCACCCAGTTCTCAGCCCATTCTTTACTTAATGCCAGTGCTCTAGTTACTGTACCATCTGGGGCTTTATTGTTTACCTCCCACCATCTTGTAAATCCGCTCTTCTCTGCTAAAAGCATTTTGAGAACCAAACGTATTCTGCAGGGCATGAGTGAGGTGGCGGATAGTTGGCCTGAGATTCTCTTCACTGCATCCCCTGTCTAATTAACAAACCTTTGTGGATGTATTTAATCCAGTCAACATTTTTATCAATTGTAACCCACCAGAAAAACGTGGTTGTAAACCCTTCTCCAATTTGATCTGTGATTCGCATTACTTTGGTGTCTATAACATTGATAATCTCCGGGGATCATGGTGAATTGGGGTGCCTTAGTATTATCCTTTTTAAGAGTGGTTATTTTAATATCAGAACAATTAGGTGAGGTTTGGTTTGATCCCAAATCTATCACACAAGAGAACATGGTCTGAGGCATAGGTGCAGTTAGAAGGGTTGGCCTACCTGTTGAACAGGCATAACAATTAGTTTGACCCAACACCCTAGCTGTGTAGTTCATCCACCTTACCCAGAAGTTCTCATTTGAAATTCCTTCTACTTCTCCTTGGTGCATTTCCTGCAAGAGGAAATATTCTACCCTTGGTGGTTTAGTGCTTTTTAGGATTCCTTCTGAGGGCCTGCCAAGGGGTGTTAGACTAGTTTTTGATACCTCTGGTGATAACATTAGATCTACCTGCTGTTCTGTCTCGGGGGTGGAAGATTCATTTATTTCCTGAAAAATGAGCCTCACACATGTATATGCCCCGACATCATCAACACAGACCCAATAGTTCCTTGCTATGTCATCTTGCATAATTGACTTTACCGTTATCACCAGTTCCGTTTTACATTTATCATGGGTTTGTTTAATTCCCCATCGGTGTACTGCGTCCATTCCATTCTCATAGTATGTTCCCCAGGTATGTTTAAACACCCTTGCCCAAGGACATGAGCGTTCCCCAGTGCAAATGTATTTACCATACCTTCTAGGACCTAACTTTCTTGTACACGCCCCCTTCTTACCAAATCCTCCAAAATCCTATCTCTTCATGGGGGAAGTCGAATGGTATCTTGAATCCCCCATCTTATCCTAAACTGACTTTAA
The DNA here is from genome assembly GCF_964263955.1 of Coregonus lavaretus. NCBI lineage: Eukaryota > Metazoa > Chordata > Actinopteri > Salmoniformes > Salmonidae > Coregonus > Coregonus lavaretus. The sequence goes on from NC_140000.1 coordinate 49,179,247, forward strand.
CTATTAAAATAATAATTCCCCCAATAGTCTTTCTTGGTTTCAGTATTTCTACGAGATCTAATCAGTGCATCATTTCCCTGTTTAGGTTGACCTGGATTAATCCATAATATGGTTAACATGATGATGCAGCTCAGAGTCCCCCAAAATCCCCAAAACCGCCATCCCAATCCTGTCCCTGACCCACCTGCCTGGTACTTCCCCATACCCACACCTCTATAAACACCCCACAGTGATGAAAGGTCGGGGTAGGGTTTCTTCGTTAACAGAGTTTACCCCCAAACCCTAGTGGTCAGTTCTTCTCTTTAACTCTTTGTGTGTTCAATGGTGTTGGTATGTGGGCCTACCTTTTTGCAGTGGGTAACGTGGACCCAAGTGGCTCTCTCAGCTATTCATATAGCGAAGGCAGTTACCAATAGGACTTGGTATGGTCCCTCCCAGCGTGACTGCTTTCAATCCTTTTTCCTCAACGTTTGGATCCACACCCAGTCTCCAGGTTATATACTATGAATCACCTTCTCCTTTAATTCTCCTGTAGGACACAAATTCTTAGACATACGGTTAACGAACAATTTTCTCATGTGTTCTGCTAGTGTATTCTCTAGTTCTATGTCTGCCTGTTCTGGTCCTGCCAACTGTGGCATTCCGTAAGGTCTTCCAAACACTTTAAAAACAAAAAAAATATATATATATATTTTGTAATTCGTTATACCATAGGCCACAAAGTGTTTCCTAACCTGCTCTACCATCCATCCCTCCCGGTGACACATGGCTCTGCCCGTGTGTCAATATTGCAGCATATCTAAACAGTAATTTCGGGAGAATTGGTAAACTGTCTTTGACCCATATTCCTTCCTTATTTACTGCGCCTTGCTTCACCCATCTGTGAACTTCCTTAATTGGGGCCCTACTGTAGCTCTCTATAAGTAGATCTCTATCTATCGAAACTTCCTCTTTTGACAGCTGACTGGGACCAGAGAAGTGTTTTAATCCTGCTGACAACATTTGATAATACCTCAATTTACTTCTATCCCATAAAAGTAATCCAAGATTAGTACAATTTACTAGCAATAGGTTGGTCTATGGTTGTGTGGTCGTTGTCGGGAGAGGTCGTGTTTTTCTCTAGCTGGAGGTAAGCAGGAGGTAATCTTCTCATTTGGTGTTGAGTAAAGCTTAACCATGTATTAGATCGTAGGTAGGTAGTTAGCTGTAGCTAGGTATTGTATTTATCATAGGTTAGTATTGTTGTTTTTGTAGGTTTCCGTAGGTAATTGTAGGTTAGTATCGAAGCACGAGGCTAGCTAGCTAGCGGGTAGCTACTGGTAACGATTAGCAACGCTAGAGAGCTGGTCCCAATGTTAATGTAGTGCTAGCCAACGTTTAATTTTTGCTTAACCATGTATTAGATCGTAGGTAGGTAGTTAGCCGTAGTTAGGTATTGTATTTATTATAGGTTAGTATTGTTGTTATTGTAGGTTTCCGTAGGTAATTGTAGGTTAGTATCGAAGCACGAGGCTAGCTAGCTAGCGGGTAGCTACTGGTAACGATTAGCAACGCTGGAGAGCTGGTTCCAATGTTAATTTACTGCTAGCCAACGTTTAATTTTTTGCTGCGTTATGCGTTATGAAAGGAACTAGACACGGACTTGAATTATCTGTTTAGTGTGCTAACACACTCTTGGCAGTTTGTTGTAACCAAGTATTGATGCTAAATTGTGTGTTAATGGATGCTAGCTTGCAAGTTAGCTACGGCGTCATAGCTAGGCATCGTGGGTTGTTGTGTGTAGTTACTGTGTCTTGGCAGTGCCGGCTGTAGCACGAAGCGAGCTACCTAGCCGTTTTTTCGAACAGAGTCAGAGTCAACACAATAGCCATTGTGTGCCGGGTGTAGCACGAAGCTAGCTAGCTAGCCGTTCTTCAAACAAAGTCAACACAGTGGCCATTGCTAGCTACCCAACACGACCAGCTGACTGTACGGTAGTAGCTAAATACAATATACTTGTCCTAGCTAGCCAACGTCTAATCATTGCTGCGTCATGAAAGGAACTTGACACAGACACGAATGATCTGTTTAGTGTGTTATCACACTATTGGTGGTTTGTTGTGACCAAGTGTTGGTGCTAAACGGTGTGTTATTGTTATTGGATGCTAGCCTGCTAGTTAGCTATGGTGTCATAGTTGGCTAGCTGAATAAAGTGGGTTGAGTCTATTCCTTTAAACATTGAACCGCTGTGGTTCACAACAATTCTGATTTCTAAAGGCGGAAGTTGGGAGAGTTTTTGTTCGGGTGGTTCAGTGAAACAATTTTAGTTTCTGAGGTAGACGTTTTTGGTGAGGGAGGCCCTGCTCTCTCCGCTCCCAGATGCTTAGCTCATTTCATTCCGATCTCCTCTGCATTTTTGTAGCCATTTGCTACAGCCTGTCAACTATGTCTCTGCCTATCCCTGTTCTCTCCTCTCTGCACAGGCTACACAAACGCACCACACCGCGTGGCTGCTGCCTCTCTAACCTGGTGGTCCCTGCACGCACCACCCACGTGGAGTTCCAGGTCGCAGGCAGCCTCTGGAACTGCCGTTCTGCTGCCAACAAAGTTGACTTCATCCCAGCCTATGCCAACCTCCAGTCCCTCGACTTCCTGGCGCTGACGGAAACATGGATCACCACTGAAAACACTGCTACTCCTACTGCTCTCTCCTCGTCTGACCATGTGTTCTCGCATACCCCGAGAGCATCTGGTCAGAGGGGTGGTGGTACAGGAATCCTCATCTCTCCCAAGTGGACATTCTCAATTTTTCCCCTAACCCATCTGTCTATCTCCTCATTTGAATTCCATGCTGTCACAGTCACTAGCCCATTTAAGCTTAATATCCTTGTCATCTATCGCCCTCCAGGTTCCCTTGGAGAGTTCATCAATGAGCTTGACGCCTTGATAAGTTCCTTCCCTGAGGATGGCTCACCCCTCACAGTTTTGGGGGATTTCAACCTCCCTATGTCCACATTTGACTCATTTCTCTCTGCCTCCTTCTTTCCACTCCTCTCCTCTTTTGACCTCACCCTCTCACCGTCCCCCCCTACTCACAAGGCAGGCAATACGCTTGACCTCATCTTCACTAGATGCTGCTCCTCTACTAACCTCACTGCAACTCCCCTCCATGTCTCTGACCACTACTTTGTTTCCTTTTCTCTCTCGCTCTCCTCCCACACTACTCACTCTGCCCCTACACAGATGGTAATGCGCCGCCGCAACCTTCGCTCTCTCTCTCCCACTACTCTCTCCTCTTCCATCCTATCATCTCTTCCCTCTGCTCAATCCTTCTCCCTCCAATCTCCTGATTCTGCCTCCTCAACCCTCCTTTCCTCCCTTTCTGCATCCTTTGACTCTCTGTGTCCCCTATCCTCCCGGCCGGCTCGGTCCTCCCCTCCAGCTCCGTGACTTGATGACTCATTGCGAGCTCACAGAACAGAGCTCCGGGCAGCGGAGCGGAAATGGAAGAAAACTAAACTCCCTGCCGACCTGGCATCTTTTCACTCCCTCCTCTCTACATTTTCTTCATCTGTTTCTGCTGCTAAGGCCACCTTCTACCACTCTAAATTCCAAGCATCTGCCTCTAACCCTAGGAAGCTCTTTGCCACATTTTCCTCCCTCCTGAATCCTCCCCCCCCCCCCCCCTCCTCTCTCTCTGTAGATGACTTCGTCAACCACTTTGAAAAGAAGGTTGACGACATCCGATCCTCGTTTGTTAAGTCTAATGACACTGCTGGTCCTGCTCACACTGCCCTACCCTATGCTTTGACTTCTTTCTCCCCTCTCTCTCCAGATAAAATCCTGCGACTTGTGACTGCAGGCCGCCCAACAACCTGCCCGCTTGACCCCATCCCCTCCTCCCTTCTCCAGACCATCTCCGGTGACCTTCTCCCCTACCTCACCTCGCTGATCAACTCATCCTTGACCACTGGCCATGTCCCTTCCGTCTTCAAGAGAGCGAGAGTTGCTCCCCTTCTCAAAAAACCAACACTCGACCCCACTGATGTCAACAACTACAGACCAGTATCCCTTCTTTCTTTTCTTTCCAAAACTATTGAGCGTGCCGTCTTTAGCCAACTCTCTTGCTATCTCTCTCAGAATGACCTTCTTGATCCAAACCAATCAGGTTTCAGGACTGGTCATTCAACTGAGACTGCTCTTCTCTGTGTCACTGAGACTCTCCGCACTGCTAAAGCTAACTCTCTCTCCTCTGCTCTTGTCCTTCTAGACCTGTCTGCTGCCTTTGATACTGTGAACCATCAGATCCTCCTCTCCACCCTCTCCGAGCTGGGCATCTCCGGCGCGGCTCACTCCTGGATTGCGTCCTACCTGACCGGTCGCTCCTACCAAGTGGCGTGGCGAGAAGCTGTCTCCGCACCACGTGCTCTCACCACTGGTGTCCCCCAGGGCTCAGTTCTAGGCCCTCTCCTTTTCTCCCTATACACCAAGTCACTTGGCTCTGTCATATCCTCACATGGCCTTTCCTATCATTGCTACGCTGACGATACACAACTAATCTTCTCCTTTCCCCCTTCTGATAACCAGGTGGCGAATCGCATCTCTGCATGTCTGGCAGACATATCAGTATGGATGACGGATCACCACCTCAAGCTGAACCCTGGCAAGACGGAGCTGCTCTTCCTCCCGGGGAAGGACTGCCCGTTCCATGATCTCGCCATCACGGTTGACAACTCCGCTGTGTCCTCCTCCCAGAGTGCGAAGAGCCTAGGCGTGACCCTGGACAACACCCTGTCGTTCTCCGCCAACATCAAGGCGGTGACCCGCTCCTGCAGGTTCATGCTCTACAACATTCGGAGAGTACGACCCTGCCTTACACAGGAAGCGGCACAGGTCCTAATCCAGGCACTTGTCATCTCCCGTCTGGACTACTGCAACTCGCTGTTGGCTGGCCTCCCTGCCTGTGCCATTAAACCCCTACAACTCATCCAGAATGCCGCAGCCCGTCTGGTGTTCAACCTTCCCAAGTTCTCTCACGTCACCCCCCTCCTCCGCACACTCCACTGGCTTCCAGTTGAAGCTCGCATCCGCTACAAGACCATGGTGCTTGCCTATGGAGCAGTGAGGGGAACGGCACCTCTGTACCTTCAGGCTCTGATCAGTCCCTACACCCAAACGAGGGCATTGCGTTCATCCACCTCTGGCCTGCTGGCTCCCCTTCCTCTGCGGAAGCATAGCTCCCGCTCAGCCCAGTCAAAACTGTTCGCTGCCCTGGCACCCCAATGGTGGAACAAGCTCCCTCACGACGCCAGGACAGCGGAGTCACTCACCACCTTCCGGAGACATTTGAAACCCCACCTCTTTAAGGAATACCTGGGATAGGATAAAGTGTTCCTTCTAACCCCCCCCCCCCCCCCCCCCCCCCCCCCAAATTGTAAAGTGGTTATCCCACTGGCTATAGGGTGAACGCACCAATTTGCGAGTCGCTCTGGCTAAGAGCGTCTGCTAAATGACGTTAATGTGCCCTTGAGCAAGGCACTTAACCCTAATTGCTCCTGTAAGTCGCTCTGGATAAGAGCGTCTGCTAAATGACTAAAATGTAAATGTAAATGTAAATGTATCCCTCATTCAGGGAAAGCTCTCTCTCTCTCTTCTGTTATTTTATGGTTCGAATCATACAGTGAGGGAAAAAAGGTATTTGATCCCCTGCTGATTTTGTACGTTTGCCCACTGACAAAGAAAGGATCAGTCTATAATTTCAATGGTAGGTTTATTTGAACAGTGAGTGACAGATTAACAACAAAAAAATCCTGAAAAACGCATGTCAAAAATGTTATAAATTGATTTGCATTTTAATGAGGGAAATAAGTATTTGACCCCCTCTCAATCAGAAATATTTCTGGCTCCCATGTGTCTTTTATACAGGTAACGAGCTGAGATTAGGAGCACACTCTTAAAGGGACTCACTCCTGTCTCCACTATTACCGTTTCCTTCTTGTCTGTCTTTGCTACCGTAACCTCTCTTCTCTCCTATGTCCTTCCAGTCTCTCCTACCTCCCATCTCCCCTAGGGCTGCCACTAGGTATTCAGCTCCCTTCACTTCCTTTTTCTTGTTTCGTTCCTTTCCATTCTGCTCATGATGGATTGCATAACGCTTAACTTCAGCTAAGGTTGCCGTGCCCCAGTTTTTTATTGCTTGAGAGATTTCTGGCCTCATTCCATTTAGGAAGGCAACCTTTAACTGTTGGTGATACGGACCCTCTTGTGCCGCCCCTGGTCCTGGATCTATTAGCCCACTGTTTGCATTGAACACATCTCTCAGTCTCTCTAGGTATTGACTAATAGTCTCACTGTCTCCCTGCCTACACTCGTGGACTTTGGAGAAGTCGGCATGTCTGTGATAATATTCTCTCAGATTATCACAGATGTTGTGCCAACTTATCTCCATAAACCCCTCCTGCTGCCCACTCTAGAACCGGCGCATTCCCATCTCCGGGAACCCAGTTTCCTCTCACTGCCGCCCAGTCCTTTAACACTATCTGTCTGACTGCCCTCTCTAGTTCCCCTGTATTCAGCTTAAAGCTGGCGGTCAGCCCTTCCATATCTCTTCTGAACTGGTGTACCCCCGTCTTAGGGTGGGGTATCCCTTCCACTGCTCTCACTATATCTCTCTGCTTCGTTTACTAAATCCTGGCATTAGTAAATTCTATCCACACACCACCAAAAATGAATAACATATTTGCATACACATAACTAGAAAGCATGAATTTAATGCCATTCTTGCTTAAACAAAGCAATTCAACATTTCTCATCACCCAATTTCTATTACTTTTTTTTCAAACAGGAAACCCTGTACAATCTCTATCCTCTATTGTTGACTTTCCATCTAACATTACATATCAACATTTCTCAAATCTAATTACCTCTGTTATCAACTAAAATTATAGCCACCTCTTATGAAACCCCCAATCTGTCATTGTTTAGAATACAGCAGATATGGGTAACTGTCCTTTCTAAGTAGGCTACAAATAACACCAAAAACATGCCGTAGTTGACCAGCATATATTGAATTTATCTCCATAGTATTAATATCCAATGTAGTGATTGACGTTCCTTAATGGAAACCCTAAATTGGCTTTGTACAATATTATGTTAATTATGTCTCACCCATGACATATGTCCACGTTTGGGTGAGCAAGTTAATATATAATTATTATGCCAATTATTATTTTATGAAGTCTCTAGCCTCTCATTCAACACAAATCCCCATCATCAAATATACTCCCAGCAGAACTGAAAAAAAAAAAAAAAAACAGACTGTGATTTACAGGACACCCTTTGTTTGTTGTCCCTTTGTTTCTGGCCTCACTATCTCCCCGAGAGTTGGCACTCCCTTAAGGTCTCTCTTACTCCTCTTTTTCTCTCCCAATCTGCTCTTGGTAAACTGCATACTTGTTTAACCTCAATCAGTGTTGCTGTGCCGTTCTCCACCCTATCAAAGTATTTTTAATGGTCCTGCTTATCTCTGGTCTCATTCCACTGAGGAACGCTATATTTTTAATTGCTGATGGTAGGGCGTATCATTTCCCTGTCTTTGGTCTGGCTCGGGTATGCCACTGTTTGCGTTAAACACATCTTTAAGCCTCTCTAAGTACTGGCTGACAGTCTCACTATCCTCTTGTTTACAATCATGTACTTTAGAGAAGTCTGCATGACGATGGTAATGTTCTCTGAGGCTATTACACAATTCAGTTATTTTCCCAACATACTCTCCGTGATAGGCCCATGGCAAAAGTGCCCTCTGGGCATCCCCTGAAACCCACTGCCCTCTAACAGCAGCTCAATCCTTACTATTCCTGTTTTGGGGTACGTCATTCCTTCTACCACTCTGGCCACGTCCTCGGTGTTCATGGCCTGTCTGCTAAATGGCATATTATTATTATTATTACTGTATACATCTATGGTTGCTGGGGCCCCTTCATTCCCTGCCAATAGATTAGGTAAGGCTATCAGTGGGTACTGGCCCCCTCCTACTCTCTCATCTCCTGACTCATACTGACTCCCTCCTGAGCTTAGCTCTGAATCCTCCTGTTCCTCTCTTTTCTGTTTCTTTAGATCATTACCACAATTTACATGCATTTGTTTAATCATGGACTCTAGTTTAATTACTCTCTTTTCTGTTTATATTGTAAACACTGTACCTTGTACAATCTCAATATTAACTAGTTTATATTGGTATTGGAGTAATAATTCAATCAATAATTATTTTCCTTGGGACTTATGATTAGGTGCGACTTTTGAGCAAATGTTATGATCAGCTTTTGTAATCAACCATTTAAATTATTCAACCCGTAACCCAGAGTGTTTTAAGACCCAAGTTTCATGAAACGGATGGGACAACCATTTTTTCTCACGCGACCTATTTTAGTCCATTCCTTGAAACAATTATCGCGTATTTCGGTGGATCATTAGGTCTCACACGTATACAACCTTATATGATTTTTTGCTAACACTATCCGTAACCCAGAGGTCGTAAAGCTCTAGTTTCATGAAACAGACAGTTAGAGCAAATCCCCAGTTGTTTATGACTCTTGACTTGTTTAATGTATCTATCTCACACGATGATAATTATCTCCCTTCCTGTATTTCTTTATCCCGGATTATTTGTTGAACATTACTGTTCTATAATCTACTACAGGTTCTCTGAATGCAGGGTAGTTACTTTTGGTAATGGCCTATTACCGTGAATCGTTACGGACCCACCCTGAGCAATCCCAGACTGCCCCAATTAATAAATAAAGACTACTGACCTTATCCTTGCAGTCGAGATTCAATGTAGGTTTGGATTCCGTCACCGTCTCTGTCATTAATCAGGTGTCCTCTGGCCTGTCTTAACCCTTAATGTCAAAGGGCAGGACTTTCTATTTACGAATGTATCATTCGCCCGTCGACAGTTTTCAGAGTTACCTGGAATGACAGAGGCAGGTATTGGATTGCGGCTCAGAAGGACCAAGCTGTTATGATAATTATATAACAAACTATTTCAGTGCCTCTGTGCGTCTCCCAAAATCAAGAAACGGACAGAGTCCCGGTCTGCATAGTCAGAGATGTTTATTCATTGAGAATTCTGCCATCACAATTTCAGAGTCCATCTTTTATACTCACACGTCATCCAAAAATCCCTCCTCTCTTTAGGCGGGCTGTAGTTTTCCACTTTAAAACTGCTCTCCTGACCATCAGTTCACACACACACACACATACACACACACACATACATACATACTGTCAAGGGTGTTGAAATGGTGTGGTGTGGAATCAGGCGCAGAAGCAGAGGTACAGTCCAACAAGACTTTACTAGAGCAAAATAATCCAAAAAGCGGCCTGAGGCCAAACAGACGCTCACAGGCGTCACACACGAGCGCACAAAACACAGAGCGCAAAACTCTCCTCAACCGAGGAGGAAGCCAATAGATAAGGCGTACCGAAAACACAGGTTACGCACATACACCTGACACGAAACAATTACACACAACACTATACACACAAACAGGGAACTAAATAGGGTGCATAATGATACCTAACACAAAACAGGTGTGGCTGACAGACACAACTAATCAAACAGGAAACACAGAACATAGAACGGTGGCAGCTAGAATTCCGGAGACGACGAACGCCGAAGCCTGCCCGAACAAGGGAGAGAGGCCGCCTCGGCCGAAACCGTGACAGTACCCCCCCCTTGACGCGCGGCTCCAGACGCGCGCCGACTCCGGCCTTGGGGACGACCCGGAGGCCGCGGCGCAGGGCGCGTCGGATACCCCCGATGGAATTCCGTCAGGAGCGACGGGTCCAAAATGTCTCTCCTCGGCACCCAGCACCGCTCCTCCGGACCGTACCCCTCCCACTCCACCAGATACTGAAGACCCCCCCTCCGACGTCTAGAATCCAGGATGGATCTTACAGTGTACGCCGGTGCCCCCTCGATGTCCAACGGGGGCGGGGGAGTCTCCAAGATCTCATGTTCTTGAAGTGGGCCCGCTACCACCGGCCTGAGAAGGGACACATGGAACGAGGGGTTAATACATTTATACTCCACTGGCAACTGTAATCTATAACAAACCTCGTTCAACCTTCTCAGGACTTTAAATGGCCCTACAAACCGCCGACCCAGTTTCCGACAGGGCAGGCGGAGGGGCAGGTTTCTGGCAGAGAGCCAGACTCGATCTCCAGGTGCGTACACAGGCCCCTCACTGCGGTGTAGGTCGGCGCTCGTCTTCTGTCGACGTATGGCACGCTGCAGATGGACGTGTGCAGCGTTCCACGTCTCCTCCGAGCGCCGCACCCACTCATCCACAGCGGGGGCCTCGATCTGGCTCTCATGCCATGGTGCCAGAACCGGCTGGTACCCTAAAACACACTGAAAAGGGGTTAGTTGGGTGGAGGAGTGGCGGAGAGAGTTCTGTGCCATCTCGGCCCAGGGCACATATCTCGCCCACTCCTCCGGCCGGTCCCGGCAGTATGTTCTGAGAAACCTGCCCACATCCTGGTTTACGCGTTCCACCTGCCCATTACTCTCCGGGTGGTAACCCGAGGTGAGACTCACCGAGACCCCCAACCGCTCCATAAAAGCTCTCCAGACTCTGGAGGTGAATTGGGGACCCCGGTCAGCCACAATGTCCTCGGGCACCCCGTAGTGCCGGAACACATGAGTGAATAGTGCTTCGGCGGTCTGTAGGGCAGTAGGAAGACCCGGCATGGGGAGCAAACGACAGGCCTTAGAGAACCGATCCACAACGACCAGGAGTGTAGTATTCCCTTGAGAGAGGGGAAGGTCAGTTATAAAATCCACCGAGAGGTGGGACCATGGTCGTTGTGGAACGGGCAGGGGCAGTAACTTACCCCTAGGCAGATGTCTAGGCGCCTTACACTGGGCGCACACCGAGCAGGAGGAAACATAAACCCTCACATCCCTGGCCAACGTGGGCCACCAATATTTAGCACTAAGACAGTGCACTGTCCGGCCGATACCCGGATGTCCAGAGGAGGGTGACGTGTGAGCCCAATAGATCAATCGATCCCGACACTCGAGCGGAACATACTTCCGACCCTCCGGGCATTGTGGTGGACTAGGGTCGGTGCGTAATGCCCGCTCGAGTTCAGAATCGAGCTCCCACACCACCGGTGCCACTAGACACGACTCCGGCAGTATGGGAGTGGGCTCCACGGACCTCTCCTCCCCGTCATACCGCCGAGACAGCGCATCTGCCTTACCGTTTTGTGACCCAGGGATGTAGGTGATCTTAAAAGAGAAACGGGTCAAAAACATACTCCATCTAGCCTGTCGAGGGTTCAGCCTCCTCGCTGCCCGGATGTACTCCAGGTTACGGTGGTCCGTCAAAATGAGGAAAGGGTGTTGAGCCCCCTCAAGCCAGTGCCTCCACACCTTAAGGGCTTGTACCACAGCTAACAGCTCCCTGTCCCCTACGTCATAATTTCGCTCCGCCGGGCTGAGCTTCTTGGAATAGAAGGCACAGGGGCGGAGTTTAGGTGGCGCGCCTGACCGTTGGGACAGCACGGCGCCAATACCGGCTTCAGACGCGTCCACCTCTACCTGAAATGGTAAAGAGGGATCCGGATGCGCCAGCACCGGAGCCGAGGTGAACAGGTCCTTCAGCTTCTCAAACGCCCTGTCCGCCTCGACTGACCACTGCAGACGCACCGGGCCCCCCTTTAAGAGAGACGTGATGGGAGCTGCCACCTGTCCAAAACCCCGGATAAACCTCCGGTAGTAATTCGCAAACCCCAAAAACTGCTGCACCTCTTTCACAGTGGTTGGTGTTTGCCAATTACGCACGGCTGACACTCGGTCTACCTCCATCTTCACCCCTGACGCAGACAACTGATACCCCAAAAAGGAAATCGACTCCTGGAAAAACAGACACTTCTCTGCCTTCACATACAGGTCGTGCTCCACCAGCCTCCGCAACACCCTGCGCACCAGGGCCACATGCTCGACACGGGTAGGTGAGTACACGAGAATGTCATCTATGTACACCACGACTCCCTGTCCCTGCATGTCCCTGAAGATCTCATCCACGAATGATTGGAAAACTGACGGAGCATTCATCAACCCGTATGGCATGACTAGATACTCGTAATGGCCCGAGGTGGTACTAAAGGCTGTTTTCCATTCATCATCCTTCCTGATGCGCACCAAGTTGTACGCGCTCCTGAGATCTAATTTCGTGAAGAAACGCGCCCCATGCAACGACTCAGTCATGGTCGCAATCAGCGGGAGTGGATAACTATACTTCACCGTAATCTGATTGAGACCACGGTAATCGATGCACGGACGCAACCCCCCATCCTTCTTCTTCACGAAAAAGAAACTCGAGGACGCGGGGGAAGTGGACGGCCGTATGTATCCTTGTCTCAGTGATTCGTCTATGTAAACCTCCATAGCTTTCTTCTCCTCCTGAGACAGAGGATACACATGACTCCGTGGGAGCGCAGCTCCTGCCTGAAGGTCTATCGCACAATCCCCCTGCCTATGGGGTGGCAACCGCGTCGCCCTCGCCTTACTAAACGCGATAGCCAGATCCCCATACTCAGGTGGAATGTGCAATGCGGGCACCTGGTTTGGACTTTCCACCGAGGTAGCCCCTAAGGAAACGCCCAAACATCTACCCACACACTGAGCAGACCACTCCATCAGAGCCCTCTCCTGCCACGAAATAACGGGGTTATGGGTACTTAACCAGGGCATGCCCAGCACCACCGGATACGCAGGAGAGTCAATCAGAAACAGTTGAATTATCTCCTGATGACTCCCCTGCGCACACATCCTAAGTGGCGCCGTGACCTCCCTGATTAAGCCCGTACCCAACGGACGACTATCTAGGGCGTGAACGGGAAAAGGAACTTCCACAGGGAGAAGGGGAAAACCTAACTCTAAACAAAACTTCTTATCAATGAAATTCCCAGCCGCGCCTGAATCTACCAGCGCCTTATACTGGGAATGAGGTGCCACCTGCGGGAAACACACAGGCATACAAAAATGGGCAACAGTGAGCTCTGGGTGAGTGGGGCGCCTACTCACCTGGAGGGAATCCCCAGTGCGGGACCTGTCGTCATCTCCCCGAGGAGGCCATCCCCAGCACCTAGCCGCGGTGTGTCCTCCCCGACCACAGTTGGTGCAGTGGATGGACCCCCTCACCTGCCGACTCCTCCTACCTCTAGCGCCAGCGCCCCCGAGCTCCATGGGACACGGCTCGGATGCGCTGGAGGGTGAAATGGACGGACCCCCCTCAGGACGTCCGCGGGTGGCCAATAGGTTATCTAACCTGATTGACATGTCGACCAGCTGGTCAAAAGAGAGACTGGTGTCCCTACAGGCCAGCTCCCTACGGACGTCCTCCCTTAGGCTACATCGATATATATCGACGAGGGCCCGCTCATTCCACCCTGCGTCAGCCGCTAGAGTACGGAATTCAAGCGCGAACTCCTGAGCACTCCTCCTCCCCTGCCGGAGGAAGACCAAACGCTCCCCCGCCGCTTTCCCCTCCGGGGGATGGTCGAACACCGCCCTAAAGCGACGGGAGAACTCGTCGTAGGTGATACTCGCGACGTCGATCTTCCTCCACTCCGCGTTGGCCCATTCCAACGCCTTCCCGGACAGGCAGGATATCAGGGCAGACACGCTCTCATGCCCCGAGGGGGCCGGGTGTACGGTGGCCAGGTACAACTCCACCTGGAGGAGGAATCCCTGACACCCAGCCGCAGTTCCGTCGTAGGCCCTCGGGAGAGCGAGTCGGATACCTCGGTGTTCTGGCGCTGGAATGGGCAGGCTGGCCGATGGTGCTGGCTGGGCTGGCGGTGAGGAAGGTGGTGGAGGTGCGCCCCAGCCTCGGAGCGTGGTGATTACCTCCTGCAGGGCGGTACCCATCTGGAGGATCTGTTCCTGTTGCTCCCGAACCTGGACCTCCAGTCTCGTCGGCGCTGCTTCGGCTCCCGCTGATTCCATGTTGTAAGGTGTGTAATTCTGTCAAGGGTGTTGAAATGGTGTGGTGTGGAATCAGGCGCAGAAGCAGAGGTACAGTCCAACAAGACTTTACTAGAGCAAAATAATCCAAAAAGCGGCCTGAGGCCAAACAGACGCTCACAGGCGTCACACACGAGCGCACAAAACACAGAGCGCAAAACTCTCCTCAACCGAGGAGGAAGCCAATAGATAAGGCGTACCGAAAACACAGGTTACGCACATACACCTGACACGAAACAATTACACACAACACTATACACACAAACAGGGAACTAAATAGGGTGCATAATGATACCTAACACAAAACAGGTGTGGCTGACAGACACAACTAATCAAACAGGAAACACAGAACATAGAACGGTGGCAGCTAGAATTCCGGAGACGACGAACGCCGAAGCCTGCCCGAACAAGGGAGAGAGGCCGCCTCGGCCGAAACCGTGACACATACACACACACACATGCATTCCTTAGTTATCACCGTCACCATATTTCATACTCCTTAAAAAGCCTAACAGTTTCTCTCCTCCCTAAATTGGGAGGCCTCTTTATCTTGGTTTCTCAGTTGTCTGTAGACAGTTCTCCTTGTCCTTTGTTGTCTGGCCTAACTCTTCCTCACATTGCTAAATAGTAGCTCAATGTCATAGTCTTTACTGGTCCTACACTCACACATTCTAACACATTTCACACCGTTTCAGGGTGTAATAATTAGTCATTAATAATTATTCTATCAGAGAACCTTCCAGAAGGACAACCAGCTCTGCAGCACTCCACCAATCAGGCATTTATGGTAGAGTGGCCAGACGGAAGTCACTCCTCAGTAAAAGGCACACGACAGCCCACTTAGAGTTTGCCAAAAGGCACCTAAAGACTCTAAGACCATGAGAAACAAGATTATCTGGTCTGATGAAACCAAGATTGAACTCTTTGGCCTGAATGCCAAGCGTCACGTCTGGAGGAAACCTGGCACCATCCCTACGGTGAAGCATGGTGGTGGCAGCATCATGCTGTGGGGATGTTTTTCAGCGGTAGGGACTGGGAGACTAGTGAGGATCAAGGGAAAGCTGAACGGAGAAAAGTACAGAGAGATCCTTGATGAAAACCTGCTCCAGAGCGCTCAGGACCTCAGACCGGGGGCGAAGGTTCACCTTCCAACAGGACAACGACCCTAAGCACACAGCCAAGACAACACAGGAGTGGCTTCGGGACAAGTCTCTGAATCCCCTTGAGTGGCTTAGCAGAGCCCGGACTTGAACCCGATCGAACATCTCTGGAGAGACCTGAAAATAGCTGTGCAGCGACGCTCCCCATCCAAACTGACAGAGCTCCCCAAATACAGGTGTGCCAAGTTTGTAGCGTCATACCCAAGAAGACATGAAGCTGTAATCCCTGCCAAAGGTGCTTCAACAAAGTACTGAGTAAAGGGTCTGAATACTTATGTAAATGCCATACTTCCGTTTAGAAAAATATATCTACATTTGCAAAAATTTCAAAAAAACTGTTTTTGCTTTGTCATTATGGGGTATTTTGTGTAGATTAATGAGGGGGGAAAACAATTTCATCCATTTTAGAATAAGGCTGTAACGTAACAAAATGTGGAAAAAGTCAAGGGGTCTGAATACTTTCCGAATGCACTGTACATGCGGTCCATTTAAATTGACATGCTACCTCGATGCTGGATGACACTTGCATTCATGCGCTGGTGTCGCTTGCTGCCATGGCTGCTGCTGCTCTAACTAGCTGTTACTCGCTATGCTTGCTGTTTTCTGATATCCCACCATCACCCCAGCCTCCACCTGTCTGGGTTCTGTGTTTCTTCATTCAGGGGATTTGGTATAGCATATTGTGCTCTCTGCCTGTAGTTATTTGATCATCTTTATATGACGCTTTTCTCTGGCAGTGAGCTACCCAGAAGGAGCAGAGCCTAATGCCAAGACTATGCATTGTCATCTTTTCTAATAAATGGCTAAACTTACATGTGGTGTTTCCTTTCTGAACTAGGCCTTACTGATACACATGAAATCAATTTGACGTACAGCATTTGAGAGAAGTGTTTGTCTTATCAAGGATATTTTTTAAATACTGTATCAGACCTATTTCAGTATATACAGTTGAAGTCGGAAGTTTACATACACTTAGGTTGGAGTCATTAAAACTTGTTTTTCAACCACTCCACAAATTTCCTGTTAAAAAACTATAGTTTTGGCAAGTCGGTTAGGACATCTACTTTTTGCATGACACAAGTAAGTTTTCCAACAATTGTTTACAGACAGATTATTTGACTTATAATGCATTGTATCACAATTCCAGTGGGTCAGAAGTTTACATACACTAAATTTACTGTGCATTTAAACAGCTTGGAAAATTCCAGAAAATGATGTCATGTCTTTAGACGCTTCTGATAGGCTAATTGACATCATTTGAGTCAATTGGAGGTGTACCTGTGGATGTATTTCAAGGCCTACCTTCAAACTCAGTGCCTCTTTGCTTGACATCATGGGAAAATCAAAAGAAATCAGCCAAGAAAATTGAGTTTGAAATTGAAAAAATGGTAGACCTCCACAAGTCTGGTTCATCATTGGGAGCAATTTCTAAATGCCTGAAGGTACTACGTTCATCTGTACAAACAATAGTACGCAAGTATAAACACCATGGGACGTCATACCGCTCAGGAAGGAGACGCGTTCTGTCTCCTAGAGATTAAAGTACTTTGGTGAGTGCAAATCAATCACCGAACAACAGCAAAGGACCTTGAGAAGATGCTGGAGGAAACAGGTACAAAAGTATCTATATCCACAGTAAAACAAGTCCTATATCGACATAACCTGAAAGGCCGCTCAGCAAGGAAGAAGCCACTGCTCCAAACCGCCATAAAAAAGCCAGACTATGGTTTGCAACTGCACATGGGGACAAAGATTGTACTTTTTGGAGAAATGTCCTCTGGTCTGATGAAACAAAAATAGAACTGTTTGGCCATAATGACCATCGTTATGTTTGGAGGAAAAAGGGGGGCGCTTGCAAGCCGAAGAACACCATCCCAACCGTGAAGCACGGGGGTGGCAGCATCATGCTGTGGGGGTGCTTTGCTACAGGAGGGACTGGTGCACTTCACAAAATAGATGGCATCATGAGGAAGGAAAATTATGTGGATATATTGAAGCAACATCTCAAGACATCAGTCAGGAAGTTAAAGCTTGGTCGCAAATGGGTTTTCCAAATGGACAATGACCCCAAGCATGCTTCCAAAGTTGTGGCAAAATGGCTTAAGGACAACAAAGTCAAGGTATTGGAGTGGCCATCACAAGGCCCTGACCTCAATCCTATAGAACATTTGTGGGCAGAACTGAAAAAGCGTGTGCGAGAAAGGAGGCCTACAAACCTGACTCAGTCACACCAGCTCTCAGGAGGAATGGGCCAAAATTCACCCAACTTATTGTGGGAAGCTTGTGGAAGGCTACCCGAAACGTTTGACCCAAGTTAAACAATTTAAAGGCAATGCTACCAAATACTAACTGAGTGTATGTAAACTTCTGACCCACTGGGAATATGATGAAAGAAATAAAAGCTGAAATAAATCATTCTCTCTACTATTATTCTGACATTTCACATTCTTGAAATAAAGTGGTGATCCTAACTGACCTAAGACATGGAATTGTTACTAGGATTAAATGTCAGGAATTGTGAAAAACTGAGTTTAAATGTATTTGGCTAAGGTGTATGTAAACTTCCGACTTCAACTGTAGATGGAATATAATCTCTTCCACACAGGCAATGTGGAAGGTGTCCTGGGATACCCATGGGACTTCAGCATTGGTCCCCAGGTAGGAAAGACTGGCTACATAACATATATAAATGGATGTGCATTTGTATGTGTGTACAAAGTTTAAAGTTTTCCACCTTGACCATCCCCAAAGACAGGGCAATGCGATGAGACCTGCTACAGCTGCAGACATCTACTCCAGAAAACCGCATCGGGGAGCGGATAGCAGTATGTATTTCTGCATTTGAATATAAATATAGAGAGCACAGGCTAAAACATTCAGGCAACAAGTCAAGTACTGTCATATTATAACAAACGAATGGTTTAGTTTCTATGTATTGTTCTGCTGCTTTCAATACCTAAACCGAGTGTGTGTGAAAGAAGTGAAAATTAGCGCATGCTGGGGTGGTGTCTGTATACCTAGTCGAGGCAGCTGCTCACCAGTAATCTTCGTTCGGGGTGTGTCCAATCTGGACTCTGTTAGATGGACAGCCCATGCAGATGTTGGGATGTTCAATTGTGGAAAAAAAGTAATTGTCCACAAAAATGAAACAAAAAATCCTAACTCTCCTCTTCTTTACCAGGTGAAAGCCAGCCTAATAATGAGTTTCCACCATATTATTTTTACCTGTCAAGTCTTTTCCAATCAACTTCAAATGCCTTTGCAGGTAGGGACAAAATGGCTGCTCATGCCAGGCGTCCTGTGTCGGCTGAGGCCAGTCGAGCCGGACGCACCACAGATATCTGGCACTCCCTGACTAAGGACCTGGTGGAGGAGAGCATTCCCTGCGGGACACAGGAAAGGAAGAGGAGGCCGTCCACAGCCAGGCAACACAGGCATGAATACTCCAGGTATGACCCTTGAACACAATCAGTAGGAAAGTGTCAAGTCATGCCAAGATGACTGTGGTGCTGGCTTATGGTGATGATGGAGATGATGATGGTTATGATGGTCATGATGATGGTAATGATGGAGATGATGATGGAGATGATGATGATGATGGAGATTGATGATGATGATGGTGATGATGGTGATGTCTGCGGTGTTGTGCCATAGTGCCTCAGGCAGTGTGCGGATCACAGATGTCCAGCTGCAGGGTCTGTTAGTGAGGCTGGGGAACTCCTCCCAGAGACAGCAGGACCTCGGGGGGTTCCGTCTCCAGCAAAACGTAGCGGGACGTCCCATCGCAGAGTTCCGCTTCCCTCCCAGAACACTCCTCCAGCCAGCTAGCTCTGTTACGGTAGGCCTACGATGACAACACAGACATTAACCCTTTGGTGAACATTGTTATAGATTGTCATAGTGTGTCGTCTTTTGTTTACAAAAAAAGCGTCATTTAACAACTTAATCAATCATTCTAGGAGGGGGTTTATGCTATGACAGAGGTTTTGTGAAGTCGACTCAGTTTTGACCGTGATTTGTACTGTACTGTAAGGTTTGGTCTGAAGCCTCTGGAAGGAAGACACAGAGCCCAGGGGAATTCCTTTGGGCAGGGCTGGAGCGCATCATGTTGGGACCAGAGTGCACCACAGTCCTATGCAAAGACAATGGCCAAGTGAGAACACTGTGAGGGGTGAAGGATGATTGAGTGTTTTTGTTCCTTTGGTTTGATAGACTGATAGTATATAATTGATCCAGGACTACATTATTTACCCCTTTATCGCATCATTCATCTAAAAAAGACATTTCCTACAAGTCTCTCGATATGCTATTACTTGTATGTTTGCATTGAATGTGCTGTATACATAACATGTGATGATCTGCATACTCTGGTGGGTGGCTAGGCCATAGCATGGTACACACCTGCACGCTGTACTGGGATAAAGCCACACCAGGCCTGGGCTGAGCCTGATGAGAAAGTGGAGAGCTGCAGAGAGGACACTTTGTCCTGTGAAGAGGCAAGCATCCCTGCTACAGAGATCAACTGCCCTGACAACACACCCTTTCTTCTGATTAAAAGGTAATCTGTGTTTTCAAATGCAACATTCAAGTCATGCTCTGTTGAGGTACCATTAGAACAAGAATTGATTGAAGTATCACATAAAGTGATACTATTTCTTTAATGCAAGTGGTTTGATTTTCCTACAGGAAGAAGCATGTCTTTAGGGTATGCCACAGTCCATGGACCCAGAACCCTTCATCCATAACCCATCCTTTCTGCTCCCCCTGTGCTCTGCTAGACTTCCGGGCCCAGCCCCAGAGCAACCCTGCAAGGCCACACACCGGTACAGACCTCCATAGTTCAAGTCAGAAATCTTATTCCGTCATGGAATTGAATCACTTTTTTTCCCCCTGATTCCTTAATTTAATTTAGAATGTGTGACACATTGAACTTGAGAGCTAAGTGTATCATAGTATGGTTCTCAAAGTCAAACTGTGTGTGTACCATCACATGCAGCCGGTGTCCAGGCCAGAAGACCTGCCACCCTACGTTCCCAGAGGACTGGAGTGGGGGGAGGGCCTGTTCGATCAGCAGGGGTATGTTGATATTACACATGCTATGTTCTTGCTGCTGACACTGAACAATGTAACCGGTCATTTTGTGAATAGAGAAACTTTAGATGATTCAGCAAGGGGGCTATTCAAAGTCAGTGTTAGTAACATTACATTTACATTTTAGTCATTTAGCAGACACTCTTATCCAGAGCGATTTACAGTTAGTGAGTGCATACATTTTCATACCGGCTAACTAACATCCCACTGGACACAGACATCAATTCAATGTTTATTTCATTGAAATGACGTGGAAACAACGTTGATTCAACCAGTACGTGCCAAGTCGGATGACCATTACCCAGAGTAGAGTAAACATATGGTTGCTTTGTGTTTTGTGTGTCAGCCCTGTGTAGGAGGCATGATGTTCCTTGGCCCTCAGCCCCCCTGCGCCTCCCCCCTCCAGCAGTACCGCACTGCAGCTACTCTACACAGCCACAACAGTGTTATCACTGCTTAGATGCATGAAAGTCAAGAGGTAGCTACTGCTGCATAGGCACATGACTGTCCAGGGACTATGGACATGAGACTGAAACCACCTTGGGAAAGCAGCAGAGACAGAGCCCCACTCTAATCTTCATCTGTCCTCCTACAATTTCATTAGATCTATTTTACAGAAGATCCTCTGTACTGTCAGCTTTGGCATCTATTGGTTGCCTGTTTAAAAATAAAATACATTGAACATGGTAAAATGGTCACAAATGTTAACTTTATTCAATTGGATAAAATAAAATATCTATTTTTTTTAATAGGCAAGTAGCAAATTTATTTTCCAGATGCTTCTACATCTGCATTGCTTGCTGTTTGGGGTTTTAGGCTGGGTTTCTGTATAGCACTTTGTGACATCTGCTGATGTAAAAAGGGCTTTATAAAAACATTTGATTGATTGATTGAACCAAACCAAGACAAAAACACAGGGGATGGAAAAGGGTCAAGGGGAAACACTACAACAGTGTAAATGGATCTAGAACTTTTCCCCACATTTTACATTTATGTCATTTAGCAGAAGCTCTTATCCAGAGCGACTTACAGTTAGTGAGTGCATACATTTTCATACTGGCCCCCCGTGGGAATCGAACCCACAACCCTGGCGTTGCAAACGCCATGCTCTACCAACTGAGCTACACGGGACACATCAATCATCCAAATTCCATCTCCTGGTTTTTCTCACGTAACAAAACAATAACTCCCAATACTAACTCTAACCACCCCTCAGGAACTTTAGTGTTGTTCTTTATTTTATCAAGTTAGAAATGATACTCCAAACAAAAATGATTTATTTAATGTATTATTTTACCTTGTCTTTTAATCGTTAAAACAATGGCCCCAACCCTCCCCAGTAGTAAAGCTGGAATCAAACGGCTTCGCAGCGGGACACCTAAATGATGTGTCAACTCCTGTCATCCGGGTCACGATTTTAAGCAAATCAACTTTCCCAAGTGATCGGTCTTATATTTCCTCACTATTTTCACTGGGGCCGAGCTCCCTGCCTTCCAGGACCTCTATACCAGGCGGTATCAGAGGAAGGCCCTAAACATTTTAAAAGACTCCAGCCACCCAAGTCATAGACTGTCTGGGACCAAAGGGCTCCTGAACAGCTTCTAGCCCCAAGCCATAAGACTGCTGAACAGTTAATCAGATGGCTACCCGGACTATTTGCATTGACCCATTTGTGCATAGAGCACTGGCTCTATACACACTCACTGGACTCCACCCACACACTCACACACACTACACTGACACTCCAACACACACACACACACACACACACATATGCATATTGACGCCACACACTCACACACACACATTTTCACACTCTTCACATACACTGCAGCTACTCTGTTTATTATCTATCCTGATTGCCTAGTCACTTTACCCCTAACTCCATGTACATATTACCTCAACTACCTCATACCCCTGCACATTGACTCCTTGTATATAGCCTCGTTATTGTTATTTTATTGTGTTACTATTTCCTTCATTTTTTCCCCTATTTGCTAATGTATTTTTTTTCTTACTTTTTAACTATGCATTGTTGGGAAAGGGCTCGTAAGTAACCACGGTAAAGTCTACACCTGTTGTATTCGGCGCATGTGACAAATACAATTTGATTTGAAATACACTTTATTCTATGACGTTCAGTCAACACAGAGCCACAGATGATCCACAACCAGGACCAACCCAAAACCCAGCACAGAGGTCCTCAGTGAATGTGGTCTGGACTCTGTGGAGGAGGGTCATTTTATCCGAGACGCTGTAGAAGGCCAGAGTCCCTGACCTGCTGTCCAGATACACTCCTACTCTTGTGGAGCAGGGGACAGGGATATCGGTCCTATTCTTATTGTGCCAGTAGGAACAACTGGAATTACGACACACCAAACTCCAGGACTGATCATTGGATCCAAAGCAACATTCCAATCCGCCCTTCCTTCTGATGCTTCTGTATGTGATGGCTACCTCACATTCCCCCCTCCTCTCCACCTCACAGTAGCGGGTTCCAGACAGATCCTCTTTACACAACACCTGGTAGTGGTCTGTGAATCTGTCTGGATGGTCAGAATAAGACAGAGCCTTGTCACTCCATGACACTTCTCTGTTGAACTCAGACAGACACAGGTGTTGATATGCCGAGTTGGGATCCAACGTTAGATGGCAGTAGTCTAAGAAAGTGAAAAAATAGGTGAAATGTGCATTTGTGATATAGGTGTGTGTATGTGTGTGTGTGTGTGTGTGTGTGTGTGACGGTATTACTTACTCTCCAGGAACTCCTCTCTGGTCTTGGGCTCATGATGAAAATGTTCTTCAGCGGCAGCAGTTACTATATAGAGTAGGGAGATACATTGATTAATTCATGTTTAATTAATAGATTGATTAATTCATGTTTAATTAAGAAGCATTCTAGACAAATACAGTGAGGGAAAAAAGTATTTGATCCCCTGCTGATTTTGTATGTTTGCCCACTGACAAAGAAATGATCAGTCTATAATTTTAATGGTAGGTTAATTTGAACAGTGAGAGACAGAATAACAACAAAAAAATCCAGAAAAACGCATGTCAAAAATGTTATAAATTGATTTGCATTTTAATGAGGGAAATAAGTATTTGACCCCCTCTCAATCAGAAAGATTTCTGGCTCCCAGGTGTCTTTTATACAGGTAACGAGCTGAGATTAGGAGCACACTCTTAAAGGGAGTGCTCTTAATCTCAGTTTGTTACCTGTATAAAAGACACCTGTCCACAGAAGCAATCAATCAATCAGATTCCAAACTCTCCACCATGGCCAAGACCAAAGAACTCTCCAAGGATGTCAGGGACAAGATTGTAGACCTACACAAGGCTGGAATGGGCTACAAGACCATCGCCAAGTAGCTTGGTGAGAAGGTGACAACAGTTGGTGCGATTATTCGCAAATGGAAGAAACACAAAATAACTGTCAATCTCCCTCGGCCTGGGGCTCCATGCAAGATCTCACCTCGTGGAGTTGCAATGATCATGAGAACGGTGAGGAATCAGCCCAGAACTACACGGGAGGATCTTGTCAATGATCTCAAGGCAGCTGGGACCATAGTCACCAAGAAAGCAATTGGTAACACACTACGCCGTGAAGGACTGAAATCCTGCAGCGCACTCAAGGTCCCCCTGCTCAAGAAAGCGCATATACATGCCCATCTGAAGTTTGCCAATGAACATCTGAATGATTCAGAGGAGAACTGGGTGAAAGTGTTGTGGTCAGATGACCGAAATTGAGCTCTTTGGCATCAACTCAACTCGCCGTATTTGGAGGAGGAGGAATGCTGCCTATGACCCCGAGAACACCATCCCCACCGTCAAACATGGAGATGGAAACATTATGCTTTGGAGGTTTTTTCTGCTAAGGGGACAGGACAACTTCACTGCATCAAAGGGACAATGGACGGGGCCATGTATCGTCAAATCTTGGGTGAGAACCTCCTTCCTTCAGCCAGGGCATTGAAAATGGGTTGTGGATGGGTATTCCAGCATGACAATGACCCAAAACACACGGCCAAGGCAACAAAGGAGTGGCTCAAGAAGAAGCACATTAAGGTCCTGGAGTGGCCTAGCCAGTCTCCAGACCTTAATCCCATAGAAAATCTGTAGAGGGAGCTGAAGGTTCGAGTTGCCAAACGTCAGCCTCGAAACCTTAATGACTTAGAGAAGATCTGCAAAGAGGAGTGGGACAAAATCCCTCCTGAGATGTGTGCAAACCTGGTGGCCAACTACAAGAAACATCTGACCTCTGTGATTGCCAACAAGGGTTTTGCCACCAAGTACTAAGTCATGTTTTGCAGAGGGGTCAAATACTTATTTCCCTCATTAAAATGCAAATCAATTTATAAAATTTTTGACATGCGTTTTTCTGGATTTTTTTGTTGTTATTCTGTCTCTCACTGTTCAGATAAACTTACCATTAAAATTATAGACTGATCATGTCTTTGTCAGTGGGCAAACGTACAAAATCAGCAGGGGATCAAATACTTATTTCCCTCACTGTATATACAAAATTAAACCAAGATGAAATATTCACTCATAACGTGAGTGTATTACTCACATTCTGGTCTTGGGCTGAGGACATAGACTTCGGAGACAGCCATTACTGTCCAGGGTAAGCAGACAAATGGATGTATTCATTTATAATCAAGAAGAATTTAACAGAAAGTTAACCAAATATTTTATCTTCACTATATCTGTAACATTTACCTTTTCCAGGTATCTCGACCATTTCCTCCTTCAATACATCCTCCAGTCGCTCCATCATTCCAGTGATGGAACTCTTCACTTCCTCAAAGGAGAAGTGTTGGTTGGCAGTGATAGAGGGTAAGAGCTCAGATCCAGGAGCCACACAAAGAGACTGGAAAGTCTAGAGTATGAGAGAGAGCGAGAGAGAGAGAGGAAGAATAGACAATAAGAAAATATGACGAATTCTGGAGCTCAAAGGTTATATGTTGTGTAGAAGTAAGGAATCCTGGGTCATGTTCGATGGGCACAAACAGGGAACATATTATGAAACAAAAATAAACGTTCTTATTGAACAAGCTCAGGTAGTTTCGTGCCTAGCTCTGAACACCACCCTGCCACTGTGGATAGAAAGAGTGATGTCACCTTGAGGAAATGAATGTTATCCTCAGTGTGTGCGAGCTGCTCCAGCTCCTTGTCTCTCCTCTTCAGCTCAGCCATCTCCTGCTCCAGTCGCTCCAGGAGTCCTTCAGCCTGGCTTACTGACGCCCTCTGTTGGACGCTGATCAGCTCCTTCACCTCACAGCGCCTTCTCTCAATGGAGTGGATCAGCTCATCAAAGACCAGCTCACAGTGCTCCACTGCTGCCTGAGCAGAAAGCTTTTACGAGAGAATAATAGATAAGGAAGGGGGGCCATTTTAACCAGCACATTCACTCTGCTCTCACCTAGACCCATAGAGATAGATAGAGGACTCCTCTTTGCATCTGTGTCACTTTAGCGTCCGTGACAGCATGGGCAGTGCTATTGAGGCGATCTCCATTTTGAAGCAGTGCATTTTCTTCCTCACACGACTCCAACAAGGTCACCAGGAGGGATCAGCCAATGAAGTTGGAAGGCCCACCCAGTTGACTACATTAAAATGGTGGAAGCCCTCCAATGGCACTGCCCATGCTAATGCAGCCTTTTGGCCACTAGAGGCCTCTATCATTCTCTATGCCTAGACCCCAGACAATCTGTCTGTTCCCTATAGTGTGTCCCAGTGGTATTAGGCTCCTCCCTGGTTTTAGTTTAGGAATAATACGTAACTTTCTTCAAAATAAATGTACATACTCTAAACGGTTAATAAATACTCACTGAATGGGACATCACCGCCTGTCTTACGTCCTGCATCTCCTTCTCTCTCACACAGATTCTCAGCCCGACTTGCTGCCGTTTCCCCCTCAACTGCCCCTGTAGAGAATAACATTTTCAAATGATTACCAAAATGACAACAGTTTTCATAATAGACCAAGCTTTGTTTTTTAGTGGGGAAATAGTTATTGAACTACACTTGTCATATGGCAACAAAATTGTATGATTATGCTAAACAAATAACTTATAGCTGATAAATGAGTGCCTTCAAGACAAAAAGGTTACGATAGTTCAGAGTTCATGCCTCTGCAGTATATGTAAATGTATGACCTTTGACTTTTGAGGTTACTGTCTGGATGTTATCTGGCCCATCCTGCTGTTGACTGTAATCTACTCCATCCTTAAAAAAATATTGAATCAATTCCTTAGTTTGTTTTAAAGTGATTTTGTTGTGACAGCCTATTTTGTCTAACAGAGTTGGTTTTTGAATCTATCATCAGTCTTTTTGAAAGCAGAAAAGAGAACTTACAAATAAGAACCTAATTGTGGATTGTGACACTGAAACCAGAGTGTGTCACTGAAACAGCTAAATTTTGGAGTTGGCTGGAATTTCCTGCTCTTCCAGTTTCTGGCAAAACAGTCAGCAGTAATGAAGCTGATCTCTAAGTATAATACATTATAGATGTCAGTATAATGTTCCAGATCCTTATGCCTACCTGCTTCTCAGTCCTCTCTGCTGCTGCAGCTGAGTCATCATCGTCATACTTCACATCTTCAGGTCCAGGGAAACAAGGAGCAGAGGGAACCGTTTTGAAATCTGTCTTCAATTTCTCTACCAACTCAGCCAGCAGAATGTTTCTGTTCAGAGCAGGTCTTGGGGTGAAGGTTTGTCGGCACTGGGGGCAGCTGTGAATTCCCTTTTGGTCATCAAGACTCCAATATCCCTTGATACAGCCTTTACAGTAGCTGTGTCCACAGGGAATAGTCACTGGATCCTTCAGTAGATCCAGGCAGATCGAACAACTGATCGAGTCCATGGCCTCGACTATTCTGGTGCACACACCAACCAACTGAGCAAAATAGTATCAGAGTCCCGAGAGCTGTGAATGCTGAGGAGTCGGAGAGAAGGGCTATGTCAGGCGCTGCTGATACATGAAAAGTGTTTACACTTCCTGGTTGGGTTGGGTCGTGTGTAGTCTCGGAAATCCCAGACTTGTGCCGAAACATTGAGGGGGTTGGATTAATCCCGCCCGGGCGCCCGTGTATGCGTGTTTTGCTTCGGCTGAAAGTTAATTGCATTCGAATTGGAACCGGGCTGCCTCACGGGCGTGAATCAGTTGCCCCGTTCAAAGCCAAGGGCGAAGTCGGCTCAAAACAAAAGTGACGTAGGGCTAATTAAGTACGTATAGTAATTACTTGGATTCTGTGTTTCCCCATGGAAAAGGGATTGCTTTTGATAAAAACGCTTTATGTGCATGCCTTCCCAATTAAAACTAGTTAAGAAAATTCTAACATTTTTATAGATAAGAGATATTTTATGTTTATGTTCCTGGACGATGCCTCGTTGACAAAATGACCGAGTGGCGCAGATTACTGTTCGATTTGAGAAGGGAGCGCCTCCCTCCCCGCTTTCGCCCGATGACATGACGGGCCTGTGCCCGGTGCCCCGCGGCTCAGCATAATCGAATCTGCCCATTGGTAAAATAGTGGCAGGCAACCCGTTTGTCTAGAGTAGTTCGTGAGTGTCTGTGCGGTTGTCATGTATGGATAGCGCGAAACACTGATTTGTCACTTACATCCACTCAATGACAATCATGGAAAACATAATAAGTAGTCTGGTTAAGAGCCAAAAAAAAAACCCAGAGAAGCCATCTATAGGCCTAAATGGATCTGAGGTTTGCCGGGGATGACGTTCCAACGCGCCAAAGAGATGCAGTTGAAAGGTGGGACTGGGAGGTGGCCGGGCATATTAAGTGCTGCGTCTTTGCTGTCAAGACTACCACAGCAAAATAACCATTCAACCTTAATGATTAACCACAATTGTATTTTATTTTAAGCCAAGTAGTAAAACAATGTAGTAACAAAACGATTCAACACCTACCTACCCATGCAGTTCCCAAGTAATCTCGAATGCATTGTACAACAAATATGTATATACAAATATTTACTCTAAAACTGGAGCACATCTATCAACTTCAGATTGATAAAATATTTGTGGCTTTTAGGCTTTTATTATCAACACTCTGCCACCTTCTAGTCTATAATTATTATTTGCATTACAGAGATATCACACCAGGGGTGCATTCAGCAAAACGCAACATTGTGCTACATTCAGATAGAAATCTGCTATGTAGAACAAACATGCCCTTTGACAAGTAGAATAAGGAACCATGTCTTAAACATTCATAGCATTTCTATCTGCAACGTTCTTGGCCCTGTTTTTGATTGACCCCCCCAAAAATCTATGATTGTGGACATTTTTAATAGACCTACAGGTAGTAATTTAATATTGTTTACAACCCCAATTATGTTAACATCACAACTATATTTTACAACTTAAGTTATGACATTCATTAGACTAACATACATGTTATACTTGTATCTTTATCTTGTCTTCCACGTCTATGCTGATTCATTTTCTTCCTCAAAACATTATCTTCCTCAAAATCCTTCCTTCAAATGTAATTCAAGTCTTTGCTGATCCTCCATCAGTTTTGTTTTTAATGCTTTTTTTCCATGGTAGAGAACTTGGTCTGCTACCAAGAGCTTGCAGCAATTGGTGTCACTGGAACAGGCTCACACACACACCAGTAAACGTAACACCTCACACTGTGGAGAGGTAGACACACAAACCAAGTATTTTATAAAGCAGTGAATTGAGTCATCCAAGTCCATACAGAAGAGAAACTACACTATTGCCTCAATCAGCACAATGCGTTGTGATCCTCCGCTTAGTCCCATATTATTTAGCAGACGCTTTTATCCAAAGCGACTTACAGTCATGCGTGCATACATTTTTGTGTATGGGTGGTCCCGGGGATCGAACCCACTACCTTGACGTTACAAGCGCCGTGCTCTACCAGCTGAGCTACAGCTGTATTGAATTTACAGCCTTTGATGTCCTGCTGTTGACGAAGTCTGCTTTCCTATATCCAGCCTACCAGAGAATGAGAGGAAAAGCAACACATTAGATGAATTAACAACTATTGTCACCACACCAAATGTTTCTTATCCTTGAGGTTATACTGTGTAGGGGCCTCACCTTCCTATAGGCCCCGTGGAGCTCTGAGTGGCTCCACATGCTGTGTAGTAGGATGCAGGCTGCCTGGCCAGCCCTGGTGGGACCAAACCTAAAGGGACACAAGCTTACAGTCATTGGACATAAAAGGAAAAGCATAAAGCAAGTAGAAGAGGTTTGACAGATGAAAAGAAACTCATAATGTTCAGGAATAATACAGTGCATATTAAGGCCATCTGCAGTCTTTGCATAGCATCAACCAACAGTGCCACGTCATTGACGGCGCAGTCTGGCATCAGATTGCTACGTACAGTATATAATATGTGGTTAGTTGATATGTTAAACATCTATCCAGGCAATGTAGTCAGCCTGGAACGCAGCCATGGTCTTCAGAAGCTACCCACTGACCCGTTGTCCTTTGCGCTGATGTTGATGATCTTGGGCAGCGACCCGTGGTTGACGATGGCCCTGACGTGCTGCGTCTCGTCCTGGCTCAGGTTGATGAGGATGTGGCACAGGGACACGGTCACCTCTGTAGGCAGGTCTGTGTCCGTGTCT
This sequence comes from Coregonus lavaretus, assembly GCF_964263955.1. Taxonomy (NCBI): domain Eukaryota; kingdom Metazoa; phylum Chordata; class Actinopteri; order Salmoniformes; family Salmonidae; genus Coregonus; species Coregonus lavaretus. Next base: position 49,209,139 of record NC_140000.1, read on the forward strand.
GAGTTGGGCAACATGACCACCAGCTGTGGCAACACCTGTTTGACTACAGAGAGAATGGAACGCTTTGTGAGAAATTGTTAGATTTTCTACAGCGGCAGGTTTTTATGCTTCTGTGCTTTTATATAGTTACAAGTCCCAAAGGAATATACTTTTTGGGGACTTATGTAGGACTAAAACATTGCGGTTGATGAGTCAATTCACAGCTCACCAATGTCAGCGTGAAGCTCTCTGTAGCGTGAGATGTTACTTAGCAGGGACACAGCAGACTTCTTCACATCCCGCTCTCCTTCCTGGAGCATCTTCCTGACCTGGAGAAGACCATTCTCCCGCTGTACTATGGTGTGGGCGATGGCCTTGGATACCTGCCCATACAGAGCCATGAGCCCAACATCATCACCAACTGACAGTCAATATAGTAATGCACAATATAGTAGTCACATCAATGTAATACTTAATATACAGTCAAGTCATGACAAGGTAATAGATGTGAGGCTGTATTGTAGTTATTCCCTCAAAGGAGCAGTACGAGGGTTAGACTGATACAAATCAAACCCATGGGAAAATCAATTCTACACTCCCAGAACAGTACATAGCCCACAGAAATAGGATCATAGATTTGTGATATAGCCGTACCAGGCCGTTCCTAGCTGTGATGTTCTGCAGGGCTCCGATGGCAGCCTCCTGGGTGTAGGGACGGATGCTGCGGGCCATGATTGACAGGTACATGCGCACCGTGATGGCGCTCCACAGCCACTCTATCCCACAGGGACTACCCTTCTCCTCCAGCAGAGGGCACTTTGGATCAAGATGCTATAGGACAAAAACAACCAGAAAACAGGAGGCCCTTTAATTTACATTTACACATTTTAGTCATTTAGCAGACGCTCTTATCCAAAGTTAACTTCCAGATACCAGGTTTCATAGTACTTTTCAATCAATGTGTATAAATCTTTTAACAAATACATTTGTCAAAGAAAACTGGGTTTAAAGAGTTAGTTCAAAATGTATGCTTTCTCACTTACCAAGGCGGCTTATCCATAACACAGGCATTGCTCATTTCCTTTAGTGGTAGTAACTTATTTATAACCAGATAGAAACAGTGGCTTTCAAGTACATGATAAGGGCAACAAAGAAGATAACAGCCACAACATAGAGGTCATGGGAGCCTACCTGGATGATTTTGGCACTGCGGGAGCCGAAACATCCGGGGGTCTTGGTCTTTGGAGCCAGGTTGAGTCGAGACTCATGAAGCTCGCTGGTGTACATCTGTGGAAGCTCCACCTCCATCTGGTAGGAGAGGTTGTGTAGGATGCACACACAGTTCTCTGTGGACTGTAGAGGAGAGAAGTGGTTCTGTTCAGGGGACCAGATTGGTGATTGCCTATGATTTTAAGATCAAACATTCTGCAGATGTCCATTGGCCAAAAATTAATTGTAGAGCAAAGCTGGTTCATTATGTTTTCTTGATATTTAACACTTAATATCAGATTAATAAGTTGTTCTAAAGAGACATAAATTGATAAAATATGGGCAAAAACAACCAGTCTTATTTAAGCGTTTGCCTCTGTCAATATTTATTCCACTTACAAATGTTAAGTAATGCTTGTACGAAAAGAAACAAGTGAACATTTTGCACAAATGCTTAGTAAATGTTACTTTAGTCATTCACATGCAGTACCTTGTCATCAGGCTTGTAGTCGGCTATGGTTCCCCGGATGTAGTATACCAGTGAGTCAATAAGGTTCTCACACTGCCGCATGGCTTTTCTCCCATCTGGACCAGTTGAGCTTATGTTTCTGACAACCACAATGACAGGTTGTGATTATCGCCACTAGGCAACAAAAGTATTCTTTGCATTCCAGACATTGGCCAAACTGGCTAAATATATATTCCAGCTGTTGGCCAGATGAGCCAAATGTTTATGTAGCAGAGATATTTGGTGTACTTTACCAAGGTTTTCTGGTTATCTGCAATTAAAGCCATTAGAATAGGTCAATGTAATAAAACGTCTCTTCTATGTGTTGAGAGATAGCAATGTGTGTTTCAAGCACAAAGGAAACATAAAGAAATGAGTAACATAATAATATGGCATTTAGCAGACGCTTTTATCCAAAGCGACTTACAGTCATGTGTGCATACATTTTTACGTATGGGTGGTCCCGGGGATCGAACCCATTACCCTGGCGTTACAAGCGCCATGCTCTACCAATTGAGCTACAGAGGACCACATTGAGCTACAGAGGACCAACAGAACATGAGTTCATTTTTCACTTTAATTTCAACCACTTGTCAATGAGTCAACTGTTCCACTTCCTTTTAGATTAAGTCAGCACAGAGAAAAAAACACATGACAGTTGCCTAAATACATGTGACCACATGGTCATTTTTTATTCCTAAAACCATGCGCATTTATCTGAAAAAGTCACTGATATAGAAAATAATTATATATACAGGTTAAAAGTAATGACTAAATGTTCCACCCATAAATATAGTTGTGAAATGTTCTTGTTTTAAGTATGATTAGTACTTTCTTAGTAGTGACTAATTATTACACTCTGAAACTGTGTGAGATGTGTTAGAATCTACTACCTGGTAATGTGTGAGTGTAGGACCAGTAAAGATTATGACATTGTGCTATTATTTAGCAATGTGAGTAAGAGTTAGACCAGACAACAAAGGACAAGGAGAACTGTCTACAGGCAACTGAGAAACCAAGATAACTGAGGAATTTAGGGAGGAGAGAAACTGTTAGGCTTGGAAGGTGTGTGTGTGTGTGTGTGTGTGTGTGTGTGTGTGTGTGTGTGTGTGTGTGTGTGTGTGTGTGTGTGAACTGATGGTCAGGAGAGCAATTATAAAGTGGAAAACTACAGCCCACCTAAAGAGGGGAGGGATTTTTGTATTACGTATGAGTATAAAAGATGGACTCTGAAATTGTGATGGCAGAATTCTCAATGAATAAATATCTCTGACTATGCAGACCAGGACTCTGTCCGTTTCTTGATTTTGGGAGACGCACAGAGACACTGAAATAGTTTGTTAAATAATTCACTTAACAGCTTGGTCCTTCAAGCCGGATTCCAATACCTGCATCTGTCATTCCAGATAACTCTGAAAACCGTCAAATGATACTTTCGTAAATAGAAAGTCCTGCCCTTTGACATTAAGGGTTAAGACAGGCCAGAGGACACCTGATTAATGACAGAGACGGTGACGGAATCCAAACCTACATTGAATCTCGGCTGCAAGGATAAGGTCAGTAGTCTTTATTCATTACTTGGTGAAATTGATTTGAGAACTTGCTAAAATAATGACTGAGGGTAACGTCATAATTTAAAGTAGCAAATCGATCAATGCATAGCCATTTTAAGTGAAATGTTGGTGGGTCCGTAATGATTCACGGTAATAGGCCATTACCAAAAGAAACTACCCAGTGTTGAAATAGAAGTAACTATTAAAAGTACACCTAAGGGATGTAACCTGTAAGAGATTATAGAACAGTCAACAAATAATCCGGGTTAAACAAATACAAAAAGTACACCAGAAGGAATTAAAATAGCATGTGTGAGAAATAGAATATTAGTAAAGTCAAAAGTCACAAACAACTGTAGATTTTGCTGTAACTCTATCCGTTTCATGAAACTGGAGCCTTACAAACTCTGGGTTACTGATAGTGTCAACCAATAATCATGTAAGGTTGTATACGTGTGAGACCTAATATTTGCTCAAAAGTCACATCTATGAATAATTCCAGGTGGTTGTATAGAGAAGAGAGAGAACCCATTACCTGTTGTATGAGACTGTCAGGAATTATCAAGATTACATTGTGGGGATAAATTCCTCCGTAGAGTATGAGATAATTCTGGGGGACTAGTCAAGTCTACATATACAGGAAGGGGTGATTCCAATTGTTGTGTGAAACTGTTTTGAATAACTTGTTATATACAAGAGGTGGCTAAGGGATTTTTAACAGTACCAACCATGGGAGGCTAATCCTCACAAGAAGTCCCAGAATTTACAGGGACCAAAATAGGTTGTGTGAGGAAGTAAGTAATCATAATTGACTATTTTGAGGAAGAAACATATAAGAAATTAATTAAAGTTCGAATAAATCATTAAAAGCAAAATTGTAAAATTATTTAATACCTAACAACTCAGTTAAAGTGACAAAAACAATTATTAGAGAGTTGGAAGTAATCTAAATTCAAATAAAGGTGAGATTCAGGAATTTGGTAAAAGCCATAAAGTAATTGTTCAAAGTTTTGGGTATTGGACGATCAAAGAGTCCTGCCAATATGGGAAGCAAACCCTCCAAGGAGGTCCCGGGGTCAACCGGAGATGAGAGATTTATGGAATCCAGGGATAGAAGAAATCTCCATTATGTAACCAGGTGGAGGGAGAGGTATGGTTTTGAGGGACGTCTGGACGCAGATAAACTTGAATCCATGCTTAAACAGATACATAAGGTGTGTAAAGGAGAAATAAGCAGTGAGAGAGAGAGGTCTGAGACAGAACCCACAGCTCCCCCTGTAGAAAGGTCTAGATCAAGACTATACACCTCCCTGGCAGATCAGGCCTGGAGGAATAAATCCAGACGATGAGGTGGTAGTGGTGAGGGGAAGGGTGCCACAGCAGGCTGCCATTTTGGAGTTTCCACCCCCTTACCAGAACAAAGGGGAAGCTGAGGGAGCACAGAGGGGGGTTGAGGATAAGGCAAAGGAAGATAGTACAGTTGAGGTTCTAACAAAATTTTTGGAACAACAGGAGCAACCTAATTGGTCATTGCAGAAATTAGAAAGAGAGAGAGAGACGGAAAGAGAAGGCTAAGAAAGTAACTAGAGTACTAGGATACAATAAGGGGGTCAAGGGACTGAAGGGTGGAAGACCAGGTCCCTGAGGAGACGAACCCCACGACAAAAGTCCAGTTAGGAGCTGAGCTCAGGAGGGAGTCAGTATGAGTCAGGAGATGAGAGAGTAGGAGGGGGCCAGTACCCACTGTTAGCCTTACTTAATCTATTGGCAGGGAATGAAGGGGCCCCAGCAACCTTAGATGTATACAGTAATAATAATAATAATAATAATAATAATAATAATAATAATAATAATAATAATAATAATATGCCATTTAGCAGACAGGCCATGAACACAGAGGACGTGGCCAGAGCGGTAGAAGGAATGACCACCCCAAAACAGGAATAGTAAGGTTTGGGCTGCCGTTAGAGGGCAGTGGGTTTCAGGGGATGCCCAGAGGGCACTTTTGCCATGGGCCGATCACGGAGAGTATGTTGGGAAAATAACTGAATTGTGTAATAGCCTCAGAGAACATTACCATCGTCATGCAGACTTCTCTAAATTACATGAGTGTAAACAAGAGGATAGTGAGACTGTCAGCCAGTACTTAGAGAGAGTTAAAGATGTGTTTAACGCAAACAGTGGCATACCCGAACTAGATCAGAGACAGGGGAATGATAAGCCCTACCATCAGCAATTAAAAATATAGTGTTCCTCAGTGGAATGAGACCAGAGATAAGCAGGACCATTAAAAATACTTTGATTGGGTGGAGAAAAGCACAGCAACACATATTGAGGTTAAAAGGTTTGCAGTTTCCCAAGAGCAGATTGGGAGAGACCTTAAGGGAGTGTCAACTCTCAGGGAGATAGTGAGGCCAGAACAAAGGAGCAGTGTCCTGGAAATCAGTCTGTTTTGTTTTTTTCAGTTCTGCTGGGAGTATATTTGATGATGGGGAATTTGTGTTGAATGAGAGGCTAGAGACTTCATAAAATAATCATTGGAATAATAATTATATATTAACTTGCTCACCCAAACGTAGACATACGTCATGGGTGAGACATAATTAATATAATATTGTACAAAGCCAATTTAGGGTTTCCATTAAGGAACGTCAATCACTACATTGGATATTAATACTATGGAGATAAATTCAATATATGCTGGTCAACTACGGCATGTGTTTGGTGTTATTTGTAGCCTACTTAGAAAGGACAGTTACCTAGATCTGCTGTATTCTAAACAATGACAGATTGGGGGTTTCATAAGAGGTGGCTATAATTTTAGTCGATAACAGAGGTAATTAGATTTGAGAAATGTTGAAAAGTAATGTTAGATGGAAAGTCAGCAATAGAGGATAGAGATTGTACAGGGTTTCCTGTGTGAAAAAAAAAGTAATAGAAATTGGGTGATGAGAAATGTTGAATTGCATTGTTTAAGCAAGAATGGCATTAAATTCATGCTTTCTAGTTATGTGTATGCAAATATGTTATTTGTTTTTGGTGGTGTGTGGATAGAATTGACTAATGCCAGGATTTAGTAAACGAAGCAGAGAGATTTAGTGAGAGCAGTGGAAGGGATACCCCACCCTAAGACGGGGGTACACCAGTTCAGAAGAGATATGGAAGGGCTGACCGCCAGCTTTAAGATGAATACAGGGGAAGTAGAGAGGGCAGTCAGACAGATAGAGCTAAAGGACTGGGCGGCAGTGAGAGGAAACTGGGTTCCCGGAGATGGGAATGCGCCGGTTCTAGAGTGGGCAGCAGGAGGGGCTTATGGAGATAAATTGGCACAACTCTGTGATAATCTGAGAGAATATTATCACAGACATGCCGACTTCTCCAAAGTCCACGAGTGTAAGCAGGGAGACAGTGAGACTATTAGTCAATACCTAGAGAGACTGAGAGATGTGTTCAATGCAAACAGTGGATTTATTAAACAATAGGTTTATATTTTTTTAAAACATCAATGCAACAGGTTGCGATGATTAAATTAATAGAAAGGGGTTATAGGTTTACAGTGGGGAAAAACGTATTTAGTCAGCCACCAATTGTGCAAGTTCTCCCACTTAAAAAGATGAGAGAGGCCTGTAATTTTCATCATAGGTACACGTCAACTATGACAGACAAATTGAGATTTTTTTTCTCCAGAAAATCACATTGTAGGATTTTTAATGAATTTATTTGCAAATTATGGTGGAAAATAAGTATTTGGTCACCTACAAACAAGCAAGATTTCTGGCTCTCACAGACCTGTAACTTCTTCTTTAAGAGGCTCCTCTGTCCTCCACTCGTTACCTGTATTAATGGCACCTGTTTGAACTTGTTATCAGTATAAAAGACACCTGTCCACAACCTCAAACAGTCACACTCCAAACTCCACTATGGCCAAGACCAAAGAGCTGTCAAAGGACACAAGAAACAAAATTGTAGACCTGCACCAGGCTGGGAAGACTGAATCTGCAATAGGTAAGCAGCTTGGTTTGAAGAAATCAACTGTGGGAGCAATTATTAGGAAATGGAAGACATACAAGACCACTGATAATCTCCCTCGATCTGGGGCTCCACGCAAGATCTCACCCCGTGGGGTCAAAATGATCACAAGAACGGTGAGCAAAAATCCCAGAACCCCACGGGGGGACCTAGTGAATGACCTGCAGAGAGCTGGGACCAAAGTAACAAAGCCTACCATCAGTAACACACTACGCCGCCAGGGACTCAAATCCTGCAGTGCCAGACGTGTCCCCCTGCTTAAGCCAGTACATGTCCAGGCCCGTCTGAAGTTTGCTAGAGTGCATTTGGCTGATCCAGAAGAGGATTGGGAGAATGTCATATGGTCAGATGAAACCAAAATATAACTTTTTGGTAAAAACTCAACTCGTCGTGTTTGGAGGACAAAGAATGCTGAGTTGCAACCAAAGAACACCATACCTACTGTGAAGCATGGGGGTGTAAACATCATGCTTTGGGGCTGTTTTTCTGCAAAGGGACCAGGACGACTGATCCGTGTAAAGGAAAGAATGAATGGGGCCATGTATCGTGAGATTTTGAGTGAAAACCTTCTTCCATCAGCAAGGGCATTGAAGATGAAACGTGGCTGGGTCTTTCAGCATGACAATGATCCCAAACACACCGCCCGGGCAACGAAGGAGTGGCTTCGTAAGAAGCATTTCAAGGTCCTGGAGTGGCCTAGCCAGTCTCCAGATCTCAACCCCATAGAAAATCTTTGGAGGGAGTTGAAAGTCTGTGTTGCCCAGCGACAGCCCCAAAACATCACTGCTCTAGAGGAGATCTGCATGGAGGAATGGGCCAAAATACCAGCAACAGTGTATGAAAACCTTGTGAAGACTTACAGAAAACATTTGACCTGTGTCATTGCCAAAAACATAGTTGATGTGTACCTATGATGAAAATTACAGGCCTCTCATCTTTTTAAGTGGGAGAACATGCACAATTGGTGGCTGACTAAATACTTTTTTTTCCCACTGTATATTAGAAGGTGTAGTGAACTTAATGAAACGTGGTATTATATAGTGTCTTCCAGGATTGATGGAAGTCTCCTATAGCATTATGTTAAGGGAATGCCTGGAATAAAATATAATGTCTTACTTACACGGAGTATGTGATTGTATTGGCTAATGAATGAAATATGACATTTACAGGGGCGACAGGAACAATAGAAGAGGAGACAGATTTTCCTATGGTGTTGATCAAATAATTGATAATGGATCCTTTGAGATGAGATCACATGGAGCAGATTTAGGGGTCAATAATCATTGTGAGATTTAAAGAGGATATGATCTGAAGGGTAATCAATTAAACAATCATTGTATACTTGAGGAATTTTTAGTGGTTTTATGGATTAGTTATGAGGAATTAGATTGATACAAATGATTATCGATGAGTTAGGACTGGGGATATCTGTATCATGTTTTGTGTGTACTTACCATCTTTAGATTACTGATGGTAATTGAAGGTTAACAAAATGAATAATTTATCTTCCAGGAGAAAGAGATTCGCTTATCTAATTGGAATGTTGCCCAGGGATAGGGGGAGCAGTTTAGTGGAGTTAGGCAGTATTTAGGTCGTAAAAGTGAGCGACCAAATTAAGTGGGGCCTGGCTATTTTAGGTTGTTGTTTTTTAATTGGGGTTTTCAAATAAAATAAAAACACACCTAGTATGATGTTTATCAAGCCTTGTTATTTTGATTTTAGGGGGTTTTCAACAGGTCAAAGGTGATAAGTCTTAAAGGAGCACACACAGTGAATTTTATGGAGTTTTTCTGTTTTGACTGAGTTTAGGGTATACATGATTTCTTATGAGAATAAATGTCATGAGGACTTAATGAACACTTGGGATAAGTAACATTTATGAAATATTTAGAATTAAGGTAATGTTTAGTATACTATGGGATGGAACAGTTTGTTGAATGATTTCAATGGCCTCTGAACTCTGTTTTGACACTGATAATTCTAAAGGCATGAGAGGAGGACTTTAAGATAGTTTATTTTACCAAGTTGAGGGTAATTTAATACTGTGAAAAGTGTGAAGATTATAATTAGGTAATAATATATATATGATTTGAACCATAAAATAACAGAAGAGAGAGAGAGCTTTCCCTGAATGAGGGATACCTGTTGCTAGTAAATTGTACTAATCTTGGATTACTTTTATGGGATAGAAGTAAGTTGAGGTATTATCAAATGTTTTCAGCAGGGTTAAAACACTTCTCTGGTCCCAGTCAGCTGACAAAAGAGGAAGTTTCGATACATAGAGATCTACTTATAGAGAGCTACAGTAGGGCCCCAATTAAGGAAGTTCACAGATGGGTGAAGCAAGGCACAGTAAATAAGAAAGGAATATGGGTCAAAGACAGCTTACCAATTCTCCCAAAATTACTGTTTAGATATGCTGCAATATTGACACACGGGCAGAGCCATGTGTCAACGGGAGGGATGGATGGTAGAGCAGGTTAGGAAACACTTTGTGGCCTATGGTATAACGAATTACAATAAAAAAAGTGTTTGGAAGACCTTACAGAATGCCACAGTTGGCAGGACCAGAACAGGCAGACATAGAACTAGAGAACACACTAGCAGAACACATGAGAAAATTGTTCATTAACCGTATGTCTAAGAATTTGTGTCCTACAGGAGAATTAAAGGTGACTCATAGTATATAACCTGGAGACTGGGTGTGGATCCAATCGTTGAGGAAAAAAGATTGAAAGCAGTCACGCTGGGAGGGACCATACCAAGTCCTATTGGTAACTGCCTTCGCTATAAGAATAGCTGAGAGAGCCACTTGGGTCCACGTTACCCACTGCAAAAAGGTAGGCCCACATACCAACACTGTTGAACACACACAGAGTTAAAGAGAAGAACTGACCCACTAGGGTTTGGGGGTAAACTCTGTTAACGAAGAAACCCTACCCCGACCTTTCATCACTGTGGGGTGTTTATAGAGGTGTGGGTATGGGGAAGTACCAGGCAGGTGGGTCAGGGACAGGATTGGGATGGCGGTTTTGGGGATTTTGGGGGACTCTGAGCTGCATCATCATGTTAACCATATTATGGGTTAATCCAGGTCAACCTAAACAGGGAAATTATGACCAAAATAATACCAAGGCACTGATTAGATCTCGTAGAAATACTGAAACCAAGAAAGACTATTGGGGGAAGGATTATTTTAATAGTTAAAGTCAGTTTAGGACAAGATGGGGGATTCAAGATACCATTCGACTTCTCCCATGAAGAGATAGGAGGTTTTGGGGGCTTTGGTAAGAAGGGGGCGTGTACAAGAAAGTTAGGTCCTAGAAGGTATGGTAAATACATTTGCCTGGGGAACACTCATGTCCTTGGGCAAGGGTTTTTAAACATACCTGGGGAACATACTATGAGAATGGGATGGACGCAGTACACCAATGGGGAATTAAACAAACCCATGATAAATGTAAAATGGAACTGGTGATAACGGTAAAGTCAATTATGCAAGATGACATAGCAAGGAACTATTGGGCCTGTGTTGATGATTTCGGGGCAGATACATGTTTGAGGCTCATTTTTCAGGAGAGAAATTAATCTTCCACCTCCGAGACAGATCAGCAGGTAGATCCAATGTTATCACCAGAGGTACCAAAAAACCTAGTCCAATACCCCTTGGAAGGCCCTCGGAAGGAATCCTAAATAGCACTAAACCACCAAGGGTAGAATATTTCCTCTTGCAGGAAATGAACCAAGGAGAAGTAGAAGGAATTTCAAATGAGAACTTTTGGGTAAGGTGGATGAACTACACAGCTAGGGCGTTGGGTCAAACTAATTGTTATGCCTGTTCAACAGGTAGGCCAACCCTTGTAACTGTGCCTATGCCTCAGACCATGTTCTCTTGTGTGATAGATTTGGGATCAAACCAAACCTCACCTAATTGTTCTGATATTAAAATAACCACTCTTAAAAAGGATAACACTAAGGCACCCCAATTTAGCATGAACCCCAGAGATTATCAATGTTATAGACACCAAAGTAATGCGAATCACAGATCAAATTGGAGAAGGGTTTACAACAACGTTTTTCTGGTGGGTTACAATTGATAAAAATGTTGACTGGATTAATTACATCTACAAAAGGTTCGTTAATTAGACAGGGGATGCAGTGAAGAGAATCTCAGGCCAACTATCCACCACCTCACTCATGACCTGCAGAATAGTTTGGTTCTCGAAATGCTTTTAGCAGAGAAGGGCGGATTTGCAAGATGGTGGGAGGTCATTGTTGTATGTTTATCCCCAACAATACAGCCCCAGATGGTACAGTAACTAGAGCACTGGCAGGTCTCACTGCATTAAGTAAAGAATGGGCTGAGAACTGGGGGGTGAATACATCAATGACTGGTTGGTTTGATAACATGTTTGGTTTGATAACATGTTTGGTAAATGGAAAACTATTGTTGTAACTATTTTAGGCGCGGCAATCGCGTCTATGGGTATGCTTGTTCTTTGTGCATGTTGTCTTATTCCCTGTGTCCGAGGGTTGGTGAGCAAGGCGTTGGAGGATGAAGTATCACAGCAGATGGTGAGATATGGCCCAATCCCGGACTCCGACCTAAGGAATTAAGAATATGACCCACCAGGCTTGGTGGAGGACGTTGACGATTCAGATAGTTTGAGACTGGATGTTTTCCTACAACTATAAATCTCTAGTTTAAAAGTAATTGTAATGATTTTCTGTGTATTCAAGTGTGGATAATTTAGTCAAGGGTGTATTGATATAGAAATTAATTCTATATACAGGTCAAAAGTAATGACTAAATGTTCCACCCTTAAATATAGTTGTGAAATGTTCTTGTTTTAAGTATGATTAGTACTTTCTTAGTAGTGACTAATTATTACACTCTGAAACTGTGTGAGATGTGTTAGAATCTACTACCTGGTAATGTGTGAGTGTAGGACCAGTAAAGATTATGACATTGTGCTACTATTTAGCAATGTGAGTAAGAGTTAGGCCAGACAACAAAGGACAAGGAGAACTGTCTACAGGCAACTGATAAACCAAGATAACTGAGGAATTTAGGGAGGAGAGAAACTGTTAGGCTTGGAAGGGTGTGTGTGTAAACTGATGGTCAGGAGAGCAATTATAAAGTGGAAAACTACAGCCTAGCCTGCCTAAAGAGGGGAGGGATTTTTGTATGACGTATGAGTATAAAAGATGGACTATGAAATTGTGATGGCAGAATTCTCAATGAATAAATATCTCTGACTATGCAGACCGGGACTCTGTCCGTTTCTTGATTTTGGGAGACGCACAGAGACACTGAAATAGTTTGTTAAATAATTCACTTAACAGTCACTCAAATATATAGAAAATTCTGCAGCCTTTTTGTTAACGTCAAGCAAAATACAGTAACATGAGTGATGCTGTGAGTTATGGCTGTGAGTTGGAGTGTCGTGTGTTTTCGTTTTAATCAGGCCAAAGACTGAGGAATTCAATGGTTGCCAGGGCTTGATAGCACCAGCCAATATGGATTCTGAGGTTTCAATTCTACTAGAGCCACTAAGAGGGAAAGGGCTCCGTTAATAATTTAGTCCCTGACTGTTTTCAGTCGTATCGGTCGCTAGGCAAAAGCGAAACACTGCTTGTAATACCATGTTTTGTTTGTCAGGTGCTATATCTGTGCCAAACCAAATCAATGGCCGCCGGTTCAACAGGAACGCAAGGTTTGCAGGATATTGTTTCCAGCGCATTACTGCTCCATCGAGGTGATGCTGACTAGGCAGAAGTCATCATGCCTGTTTTGTCAGGTGGAAATGAGTAACAGCATGACACTGGCCTTTGAGGAACCTCACAGTTCTCACTCATGGCGAGGAGGCTGTCAGAGATAAATAGAATATGCTTGACAAAGCCTTGTGAGATGTAACACTGTGTAGCTCAGTTGGTAGAGCATGTCGCTTGCAACGCCAGGGTTGTGGGTTCGATTCCCACGGGGGGCCAGTATGAAGAAAAAAAATCTACTTTGACATTAGTATTTTGTGTAGATCGTTGACAATTTTTTAAAAATTAAATCCATTTCAATCCCACTTTGTAACACAACAAAATGTGGAAAAGTCAAGGGGTGTGAATACCTTCTGAAGGCACTGTATACCATTTAGCAGACGCTTTTATCCAAAGCGACTTTCAGTCATGCATGCATGCATACATTTTACGTACGGGTAGACCCGGGAATCGAACCCACTATCCTGGCATTGAAAAACACTATGCTTTACCAACTAAGCTACAGAGGACCATCAATCAAGAAATGATTTCATGATAATTCCAAACATAACAACTATAACCCTTTCTGCGGCAGGTAGCTTAGTGGTTAAGAGCGTTGTGCCAGTAACCGAAAGGTCGCTGGTTCTAATCCCCGAGCCGACTAGGTGAAAAATCTGTCGATGTGCCCTTGAGCAAGGCACTTAACCCTAATTGCTCCTGTAAGTCGCTCTGGATCAGAGCGTCTGCTAAATGACTAAAATGTAAATGTAGTGTCCCAGGCTGCCCTAAGATGGATCACTAGAAATACTTGATCACAGATACTACATAGGTCAGTGCCAAACACACAAATGGCCAATAAACACCTGTGTCCAGACCAGACGACCTACCGGAGGCAGCCAGTGGCGTTGTAAAAGGTGTCTGGGTCAGCCAGCATGCCGTCTTTGGGGTTCTCCCCCTCAGACAGGCCTGAGCAGGGCACCAGGACAGAGGTGGTCAGGATCTCCAGGGCCTCTTTGGAGAGACGCTCCTTCAGCAGGTCATGGGAGGATAGGTTCCACAACAGCCCTGTGGAACATGTTTCATTCTTAGGTTACTACTGTCATTACATTTTATCACGTATATATTTCATGTAAATCACATGTTCACAAAGCATCTCAGAGTAGGAGTGCTGATCTAGGATCAGGTCCCCCCTCTTATTCATTATGATTTAAAAGGCTAAACTGATCCTAGATCAGCTCTCCTGCTCTGAGGCACTTTGTAAATACAGGCCCTGGTCATTAATAAAGTGCTACGACGATTTCTTTCAGATCTACCCGAGGAGGTGCTCAAACTAACCAGTGAGCTGCCGCCGGGTCTCTATGTCGCGACTTCTCCTGAGCAGACGCAGTACGGGGGCCACGCCCTCGTTGTCCTTCACCTCCATCTTGTTCTCGCTGCTCTCGAAGACAACGTTTCGGAGCGCCCCTGCCGCTATCTGCTCCAGCTCCTCGCTGTCGCTCTGCAGCAGTTTGATCAGCTTGGGTATCCCGTGGAGGTAGAACACCTGGGGACAGACAGGCACAGCTATTCAGCTACCATTGTTTCCTATGAAGTGTGAGCTCAACTTGAATTTTCATGTGAATCGCCCACATAATCTCAATATAAATTGAAGGGAAAATACCCCTACCAATCCAATTATTTGAAAATGGCACATACTGTATTGGCAACATCAGCTGTAGTGTAGGCCTACTGCCTGGCAGCCTTTAACCTCAATTGAGGGACCAAGTCAACATGAGTAGAGATGGGCCCCAGCTCACCATCTTCTTAGCGTCAGCGCTGTTGAAACATTGGTTTTGAATAAAGCTGGCAGCAGTGATCTGCATCTCCTCATTCTCCTGGCCCAGCAGGTTCACTGCCCTCTCCAATGTCAGCTCAGGCACCTTGCTCTCCGGCTTCCTGTGTATGGGAGAGAGCAATGAAGAGGAACTTCCTGTCAATGACAAACACACACTCACTTTATCAATCCCAAAGGCTGATTCATCCGATTTCTCATCCTCACAACACTTTCCATTGTATTCATTTATATGCACCTACTACAAAATCTAGGTAAATCATTGACCTGAAACGACAGATAAGCAACTGAACTACCTCTATTCTCTGGAAGACTCTTTTACAGTTAACCAATAGCTTTAGTACAAGCCTCAATCAGCCACCCAAATCTGGAACCAACCGGACCCTGAACAGCTATCCAAATTGCTAGTTAAATAGTTAACCAAATAGCTACCTGGACTATCTACATTTACCCTTTTTGCACTAACTTTTTTGCACTGACATATGCTGTTGCTACTGTTTATTATCTATCCTAGTCACTTTATTCCTAGTTATATGTACAAATCTACCTCAATTACCTCGTGACCCTGAAAATTAACTCAGTACTGGTACCCCGTGTACAGGGCCAAGTTATTGTTACTCATTGTGTATTTATTATTACTTTTACATATTATTACTTTTCTATTATTTCTCTATTTTCTTTCTCTCTGCATTGTTGGGAAGGGCCCGTAAGTAAGCATTTCACTGTTAGTCTACACCTTTTGTTTACAAAGCATGTGACAAATAACATTTGATTTGAGTTGTTGAGAACTAAATTAACTGCCAGATCTAATCAACTACAGGTGTGTAGAGCAACACATAAACCGTCTTACAGTGCAGTGAGTTCCTTCACGTCTCTCTGCTGGATCTCTGGCTCCGCCTCCTCCCTCTTCTGGCCCATGTCCACCTCCATGCTGACCAGCGAGGCCGGGTACGAGGGAGGCCATTTGGCTCCCACAGGCCCCTGGCTCTCCCTCCCCACCTGGGCCCGCCAGGCCAGGCCCTCTGCTCTCTGGGTAGCATTGAATGACCCGTAGCCTGTTTGTCTCCCTGCCCCCCTTTGAACCTCCATCTGGTAGGGGCTGTTGTCGGTGCGAATCGCAGGGCTGCTGCACAGGAATGAGTGGTCTGCCGAGAGGGGCTGAGGACCTCGAGTCTGTCTGAGGGACTGGCCCCAGTGGTAGTTGCCACCGTTAGCCATGGCGTGTGACCTTGTGCTACGGGCCATTTCCGAATGGGCATAACGCCGCATCAAGTCTGTCCCGTATGACCGCTCCACTGAAGTCCACATCATGGGCGGCTGGCTAGGGCCGGGGAGGGTGTAGGTTCCGAAACGGAGTGTCCCGTAGGCCAGACGGGAGCGAGGTAACTCAGGGCTGGAGACTGGGGTCAAATCCACCCTCTTAGACGGACGTCTTATATTCTCCTTCAAAGACGACAGGCTGCTGATGTCCACGCCGCCAATCTGGCCCAAAGATGAGTGTGTCTACATGGAAAGGTGAAAAGCAGTGGTTGCCCCATTTCAGAAGGTTTACAACTGAATCATCAACCATAAAGAGACTTCTGGTAATAATGCTAAAACATCTGTGTAAAGCAGTTGCATATAATTGGACACAGTCGTGATGACTCAAAGCAACACAAATGGTTTAGGGAAAAAGATCATACAAAATGCTCTCTCTGATGTTTGAATAATCACTGTTGTGCTTGTTGTGTTTGTATTGTTACATCATACTGTATTGTGTGTTTTATATACTGAAAGCCACACCTTAGGTTTCCTTTGGGAATCATAAAGGTATTATTCAATAAAATGCAGTTCAATTCAATTGTCTATGTGAGATAATAGAATTTCAACATTTGGTAGAACAGACAAAGGGGCGATAAATATGTCAAGTTTTTTTATTTATTTTATTTTTTATTTAACCTTTATTTAACCAGGCAAGCCAGTTGAGAACAAGTTCTCATTTACAACTGCGACCTGGCAGAAGTGTGCCAGAAGGAAAGGCTTCATTTGTCACATTATTGAGATAGTGTTGGATACCCACCTCTGCACTAGGGGCTGGGGTCTTATAATAGCTGCACATCCCTGAGACTATCCCATTTGTTTTTATGCAAACCATATGGGCGGTACATTCAAAACCAATGCAGACCACAGATTGTTTTAGGGCAATAGATATCATCTCCTTTTCCTGCTGTTTCTTGTGAAGTTCATCACCTCAGTGACGCACTAAATATGGAATTCAAGTTTTGAAAAACAACACTTCACCTATCCTCCAGACACATTGCACTTGACTGCCATGGAGGGTGAAGTCCCTTGCTCCGGAGTTGAATCAGGCTTATTAATTTCTGAGAGGCTAATGCACCTGTGACTGTGGATAATGGGTTGTGTGTGTGAGTTGTTTGTGTATACTATAGGATAGGCCTTACCATCATGTTAGACAAGATTCCATCTCTGGAACTGGTGATACTTGGTGGGTTTCTGGATAGATGAAGACTGCCTGAAAGATAAACCACGTGTTCTGAAGGATCATGCCATTTTACCAATTCCCTAATTACCCTTTGGACACTTGCCCTCTCCTATTGGAAAGGTAAATGGGGAGGACTACAAATACAGTAGGCTTGAGGAGATTGAATGGAATAGTTGCTGACATGATTGCAAACGTCATGGTAAATAAAATGTCACCCGTCTTGTTTTCCTGGTAGGCTATGCCTAAACATTTTTCCCCATCCTCAAATTCCCGAGGCGATATCAATAGCCTAATCTTACAGACCTTGCTTGTTCATGCAGACTCAATGTAAACACACGTTAAACTAACGTTACTATTTTACCATTGTCCTTTGTCTTTTTGCCCTTACGAGCAAGTGTGAGCCGCACTTGTTGCTGAACACGAAAACTCCGGTCATTTGAATGAGTCTTCGTATTACCCTCTGGTGGTAATGCCAAACTTGTGTCAACTGCGTCAAGTGTGAATGAGTCTAGCGCAGGTAAAACTGACTTCATACATTGCGGCTCTTCCATGATTCCGTAGATATCCAAACGTGTAATAACATAAAATAGGCCGCAGATTCATCAAAAGTGCCACTATCGTCCTTTTCCGACCCGTTCATACATAGTAACTCGGTGTTCCCGAACGGTGAATTATTCGGCTGAGTCCGTCCCTGTGCAAGTGGGACAGTTGAGTTCATTGTCACTGGGGTGTGGTCTGTATTGTCGTCACCTGTAATATCATTTTACAAATAAGGAAGCGAAGACATGCTGGGAAGAATGCCAAAATGTTATCGTTCCTAGGCTACAAGGCCAATAGCAACGCTTGTAGATCCGGGATGGGGCAACTGGCGCCCCGGCTTTGTAGGTGCAATTTCGAAATTTGGTTGTGCATCAGCTGTTTTTCTCTTATGTCAGTTACTGACAATCACTCACTTAGTTCATGTCAGCAAAACATTTTTAGATTGGTAAATTAGTCTAGAAGCCAGCTATCTAAACTTGTAGTAATCATGGTCGAATTATCGACCGGGGCCCCATTGATCATCAGATATCATATAAAAAACTGCAAACATGTCTCCACACTATGGCAAAATGTTTTTTTTTTAAATCAGGAAATTGGCTGTTTCTCTCTTCCCAACCTGGTCTCAGAGAATTTTGTATTATTCTGTATGTAAATTCGAGACACGTTTAAATATGATATGTTATGTTATGTATAGTATGTATTAATTTGTGGATGTCCATCATCCATTTCGTATATGTTACGAATTACAATTCGTATGATACAAATTTGCAAAACATATGATATGTTACAAATTCCAATATGTTGTGGCTGACGTTAGCTAGGTGGCTGACGCTAGCTAGGCGGCTCACGCTAGCTAGGCTGGGGGTTAGGGGAAGGGTTAGCTAACATGCAAAGTAGTTAAAAAGTTGCTAACATGCTAAAGTTATACGCTCATCCATCCACCCTGACCAACCACCCTCCTTTTGTTCTCGTCTTAAGTAACCTGTCTTACGTAATCATATCAAACATAACATATCATACTAATTTGAGTCTCAGATTTACAAAATGAGTAGAATTGCATGAAATTAGTTATACAATTGCAAAATCTTCTCTCCGGCCCATGGCAAAATGTGTAGAATTGCAGGAAATTAACTCAACTTCACTTAAGGCCCCCAAAAGGCTAGGGCTGGCACTGACTGCATGTGTGGGTAGGCAGACCAGCGAGCAACTGAGGCCCCTCATGAGTGCCAAATTAATTAATTAATTGTCACCCCCACCCCCATTCCTGTTGTAGATCAGTGGTTCCCAACCTTTTTCGGGTACTGTACCACCAACTGAATTTTGCTGTGCCCGGAGTACCCCTGAAGTACCCCCTCGTGCATTTTACCAGTAGGCCTATGGTCTCATGAGTATTCTCAAGTACCCCCTGTGGATAGGCCAAGTACCCCCAGGACTTCTAGTACTGGGAACCACTGTTGTAAATTATGCCGAATTCTGGATGAGGTCTGTTAATTGTAACACTTTTTTCCCTCCATTTTTCCATTTACTATCCAATCATTTTGGATATACAACACCTGTATCACACCTGTTACTAATACACACTTTATATTCTCTATACCACAGTTGGGTAGTTCTGTGTACTAATCAAGCAAAAGTGTTGGATATGCCTGAAGAGCAAGCAGGCTAGCATGCACCTGAAATTGAATGTAATGCTACCAAGCATGTGATGTGTGTGTTGTGTTTCAAGTTGGGTGCTGTGACAAAAATCAAGAATATTAGTGCAAATGAATAAAACAAGTATTGTATGAAACTAATGCATATTGATGATAACTAGTGTTATAGGCAAGACCATTCACCTCACTGTGTAATGGCTCTCTACATTTTCATTAAAGGAGGTGTTCCCAGTGAAGTACGGCTCTAAGTATGACACAGCACTGCAGATTCTGCTGTGGGAGTTCTTCTCCAGACTGGAGGAGCTGCTGCCGGTGCCCAGCTTTACACAGGTACTGATATGAATACATCTTCATCCTATCCATTCAAATGTGAAAAATGTTGCGTTTACAGTTGTGAACGAATGAACCCCCTTTAATAAATTAATCAATGGACTGAACATCAACACGTGTCCAGTAGGTAGGAGCTAGGGGTTGATTTGGGATTGGACTTTTTAACCTTTTAACTTTAAGTTTGCCTCTCTCACCCTCAGACAGCATCTTGTCTCAGCCTTGCCTTCTCTGACCTGGAGGAGTGTGTTCAGTCTGTCTCTGACCCTGAGCACCTGAAGACACTGCTACAGCATCAAAGACACCTGGGACACCTAAACAGAGGAAGGTAGCCTTCCTGTTATCTATCCTGAACAAAAATATAAACACAACATGCAACTATTTCTAAGATTTTACAGAGTTACAGTTCATATAAGGATATCAGTCAATTGAAATATATTAATTAGGCCCTAAATCTATGGATTTCACATGACTGGGAATACAGATATGCATCTGTTGGTCACAGATACCTTTTTTTTTAAAGTAGGGGCGTGGATCAGGAAACCAGTCAGTATCTGCTGTGACCATCATTTTCCTCATGTAGTGCGACATCTCCTTCACATAGAGTTGATCAGGCTGTTGATTGTGGAATGTTGTCTCACTCCTCTTCAATGGCTGTGCGAAGTTGCTGGATATTGGCGGGAACTGGAATATGCTGTCGTACATGTCGATCCAGAGCATCCCAAACATGCTCAATGGGTGACATGTCTGGTGAGTATGCAGGCCATGGAAGAACTGCAACATTTTCAGCTTCCAGGAATTGAGTACAGATCCTTGCGTCATGGGGCTGTGTATAATCATGCTGAAACCTGAGGTGATGGCGGCAGATGAATGGCACGAACAATGGGCCTCAGGATCTCGTCACGGTATCTCTCTGTGCATTCAACTTGCCATCAATAAAATGCAATCGTGTTCATTGTCCGTAGCTTATGCCTGCCCATACCATAACCCCACCGCCACCATGGGGCACTCTGTTCACAACAGTGACATCAGCAAACCGCTCGCCCACATGACGCCATACACGTGATCTGTGGTTGTGAGGCCGGTTGGATGTACTGCCAAATTCTCTAAAACAACATTGGAGGTGGCTTATAGTAGGGAAATTAACATCAAATTCTCTAGCAACAGCTCTGGTGGACATTCCTGCAGTCAGCATGCCAATTGCACACTCCCTCAAAACTTGAGACATCTGTGGCATTGTGTTGTGTGACAAAACTGCACATTTTAGAGTGGCCTTTTATTGTCCCCGGCACAAGGTGCACCTGTGTAATGATCATGCTGTTTAATCAGCTTCTTGATATGCCACACCTGTCAGGTGGATGGATTATCTTGGCAAAGGAGAAATGCTCACTAACAGGGATGTAAACAAATTTGTGCACAACATTTTAGAGAAATAAGCTTTTTGTGCGTATGGAAAATGTCTGGGATATTTTTTCTGCTCATTAAACATGGGACCAACACTTTACATGTTGCGTTTATATTTTTGTTCAGTGTACATGGTAGTTATATGGGCCATATAACAACCTTAAAAATATTGAGGGCCATACAGTAAGTTTCATGCATCTCTCCTAAGTGCCCTGGAGCAGTCATCTTGTGTCCGTTTCCATTAAGCATCCTTGTGGACTTCCTGTTCTATACTGTCTTTTTATTGGAAAATTAACACAAAGTAACAACTGACCCACCCACTAACACAACCATGCACCAACAATGTACCAAAAGACTGGAGAAACACTGAACAAAATGAGTAGATGCAGTACAGACAGGCTGGAGTCAAGTAATTCCCTTTTAATGAATGATTATTCCAAACAGAATAGTCTTCAATCCACTTTATCCCATTTCACTGTACATATGATCATAAAGGAAATTCTGTTTGCATTGATAAACAAGTGAGTGCTTCAACACACCCTAGTGAGACAGTGCCTGGCACAAAGTTGATCAGCACACATTCACAGCAGTCCTCCACGCATTCATTCTACAGGGACTGTTTAGTGTCAGTAATAAGGGTCCATTATTCATTCAAAATAAAACTACAGCTGCTGTAAATTTGTCACTTTTTTCAAATCAGGACAAATAGCATTAATGTCCTTACTTTCCTTCCTGAATGTAGTGTACCAGTATGCATCAACCAATCTATATAAATTGTTATATCCATTAAAAATAAAACTGGTTAAAGGTGATAGTTTCATGAATAACCATGTATTTTTAGAAATCCTTAGAACATTACCAAATGTACCAATTATTATCACGTATTAGACATGGCTAGAGTAAGTAGATTTTGACTTTATCATTCTGCCTGGCCAATTATATCAAACATGTTTCATTTGGCCCAGGATCGATATTTATTTAATTGTCACACAGACACAATGTATGCAACATACACCACATGTAGTCTGACCAAGTGGCAGACTTTATCCAATCACAGGCTTTATAGAAAGACTGGACCAGCCAGACGACTGTCCAATCACACATTTTGAGAAGGGTCAATATCAAACTCACAATAGATCCCACCTTCATCTTTTAACACGTTTTCTTGGGTTACTTACTGGCTCCTAAACGCTCTCTCCCAAATAACTGCTTTGATGAGGCATGAGCTCAAAACAAAACAAGCATTATCCACTATGGCAGACCTGGGTCAAGTACACATGTAAAATACAGTGCACTTGATTTAGCTTGCCTAGTAAAATGGAACCAATGGAATAATCCCCAAAATACAAACTCCGCCCACCCTACAATACCTCATGTATTTGAAAGTTGACATACTGGTATGTATTTGATCCAAGTCTGCCCCAGAGGGGTGTTCTTGTGATAATGTTAATGCTGGGAGTCTGGGTGAGATAGTGGTTGAGTAATAAGATTAAAAAGTGAAACCACTTTTATGCTTGTGTAATCTCCAGTAAAGCAGTACAATTTACAAGTGTGTTCTCAACTACAATATCTCACATACTTCGAGATATTAGCTGATGTATGAAGGGCTATATAAAATAAAATTGATTGATTGACATACATGTCCATCGTAAGAACATTTCCAGGTTCAGCCTAACCACCATTGCTGTTCCACCATAAATCCAACACCGAAAGCACCAATTTCCATCCACTCCCTTTCTCTTTCAGACAACTTTCCTATTCGTTGTTCCATGTCATCTCATCTCTGTTCTTAGGTGGAACTGAAAGGAGGAACATTTTTACTGTCAGACCTTCACTACATGGCACAGCATTTCTCCATGAAACACACACTTACAACAATTTTATATATATACAGTATATATATTTTTACATCATTAGAAAAACAATCTAAAAGATGGAGAGGAGAAAAGTTAAAATGGTTGCATTTCTGTTAACCAGACACACAATTCTACGCAGCAAAGTGTTTACAGATCCCCTGTGTTCAATCCTCATTCAGTGGTCAGACAAGATGCACAAGTGTGGTTTAAGGTACATTATCTCAGAATAGAGGAGACATAATTTGTGGCAATTTAATGAAATATAGATATTATTCTTTTAAAGAGGGCCTGCCTTCAACTTGTAAAGAGGCTCTTTTGAAGATTGAAGTGATCATATATGGGGCGGGGTTAATAATGAAATGAGTTTATCAAATGAGTGTTATTCATGATGATGATAGATGATGACAATCAAGGCAACACAATTAAAGGCAATTAAATGTGAAATGCTCCGTTTAAATTATAAAAAAAATTTAAAACAACCTTTTGTTGTTTTTCAACTAAACTTGAAGAAGGGCACCAATTACTGAGGTGAAGGGGGAGGGACAATAGTGAGCCCTTGTCTTCTGTCCACACTTTATGGTCCTACTTGAAGTAGATAAACAGTCATATTTTTGAGCTGTAGTTTGTTAGTATAGGTTAAACACCAGCCAAAGGGAATCCGACACCGTGCTAAGACGGTCCTTCCAGTGCTCGTCCAACTGAGGTAGCATCTCTTTGTTGTCAAGACTGCGCCAGCTCCCGAGGTCCAGTGACACCGCCATTTTCCATCCTATTGTCAGCCAATGACCCCTTTTCTGTGGCAGCCATGTTGTGTGATTTACTTCATTATGGAAGAAAATAATAATACAATTGACCCCAATAGAGCATTCTTAAAGAAGTTACTGAAAGGCATTCCTTAACGGAATCATCCAGACACAGTTCCAAGTATGGCTTTGGTTTGTCCAAGTATACAGTCATTTACATACATGTGGCGTGAGCCGTGACTCTGAGGATTCGTATATTCATGCAAAATGTCAGTTTTCAGTGTATCTGTACAGGTAGAAGATAGTTCATGGGCGTGGGAAGGGGCCAGTCCTATCTGCGCGAGGGGCCCAGAACAGATCCAGTGGTGGGGGGGCCGTAACGGGGGAAGTTGTCATTAGGGGGCGGGCTGGGGAGCAGGGAGTTCCCGTTAGTTGGGGAGCAGCTGAGATTAAGCCGCTTCAGGTACTCAGCGTGGTCCGGCTTGTGGTGCTGCAGGACTTTGATGGCCTCGTCCACCGTGAACCACTCCCGTTTACGACCTGCAGGGGGAGACAGAAACACAGAGTGTGAATCACTCCTGCTGTTGACCACCAGGGGGAGACAGAGATTAAAATAGTGAATCACTCCTGCTGTTGACCACCAGGGGGGCCAAGCAGTGGACATTTTACACCCACCACCTGAAGGCTTTGTCCTGAGTCATTTTGAAATTGAAGATCACCTGTGAAATGTTGACTTGTTTAAGGGTTTCATAAATATGTTGACTTTGAGACTCTGGGACACTCAAAATGACTGAAATATCCCAGTATGCATTTCTAAGACAAATATGGGGCTAATAAAACTGAGTTTAGATAAGAAAGAGGTTGTTACAACATTGATACCATACAACAGGATTAGTGGAGGCCCCGGGCCTCTTCCCCTTCCTGGGGGTACCTCCTCGTCCACACATACTTACTGGGAAACTTGTTAATAAAGAGC
The DNA here is from genome assembly GCF_964263955.1 of Coregonus lavaretus. Lineage (NCBI taxonomy): Eukaryota > Metazoa > Chordata > Actinopteri > Salmoniformes > Salmonidae > Coregonus > Coregonus lavaretus. Next base: position 49,233,979 of record NC_140000.1, read on the forward strand.
AGGAATTACTGTTTCAGTAATTATACCCCTACAATATCTATTCCTGCAACAACAAAAGCCTACTTAAAGAGACTATCTGGGTCTTTTGTATACTCTTTAGCCAGTAGTTCTGAAAGTGGCCCCCATAAATTGTGTACTATGTCACATATATGCAGATGTGTGCACCACGTCACTGGCCCAAAGCGCTTAACCGCTAGGCTACACATCCAGCCCAAAGTGGGAGGTTTAAAAAAATACTTACCGGTACTAGTCGCCAAAGTTCCAGAGCATGTCTTTAATACAGTCCCAATAACCAGTCAGCATTCAGAACTACTGGGGGTTTCCACATGAACTTAGGGTGACATTTGCCCTTTGAGGGGTGAAGATCTTCTCACAAAGAAATGGGATCTGGATCAACCCCATGTGGCACTGTCAATAAAATATTCTGGTATCCCCTTACCAATCTGCAAACACGCCCAACGTTTGTCATATAAACATTCAACATTTATTTCCCTATTAATTTCAGCCTACCTAAAGTCTTGTGAAGGGTGCTAATAGCCTGTTTGAATACATGTTTCCAGAATAGATGTTATCAGAATACATTGATTATCTCTAACAACAGCTACATTGTTATTGCCATAGACATTAACTCATTTAAAGGAAAGGTCATTCACAGTGGCATGCTTTCACACCATTCTTTTTGAGGAACAGGTCGTAGCCCATGTTTGGTAATCCTGTGTGTTAACAGGAATGAGGATTATTAGTGCAAAGGAACACATATTGGTGCGGTTAAGTCGGTAAACAAAAACGAAAGAAATACTGAGGTTGATATACTGAGTAATGTAAGATCTATAAGGACTAAAAGCTCCAGCCACTCAGGAGAAAGACTGATGAAGTCTAAAGGGTGTTTAGTGGATTTCAGAGGTCAGGTCACACGGTTCGGTGCAGTCAGTGGTGAGTCAAGGTCTGTTTGGGAAGGCCTGGGGTAGATGACCTGCTGAGTAATCCAATCACACGTTCACATTTTACTCTACCTTTTAGCAGCTATTTTAGTCCACCTCTCCAAGGCCAGAAGGCTGGTATGATTTAGCAGTTAGTAGCATAAGTTGAGTCTAAATCAGCCACTTTGGAATTGATGTGTTATGACTCCAAACTTTAGATTACGTGAAGCCGGATGTTATTGGAGAAATATTGAACTTGTTTGTTGCTTGTTTTCTGCAATCGCAGGCCTTTTAGTCAGTGAGACCTGTTGGTGCTGCCAATATCCTTCCTGGAATAACAGATTATTATAATAGACATTGAAGTCCTGATGTCATGTGACCATAAACTCACCTATGTTGACCGAGTCCTCCCATGCTTCCAATGTCTCCGTCACAGTCAATACGTAAACGTACGTTCGGTGCTTTCGGTCTTGGTTCTGCTGTAAAGTGAAAAATAAAAATACATTTCAAAATCCAGGTCGGAAGAACCTCTACCTGTGCCACCTCAAGAAAAAAAAGCCGCTTTCAGAGGGTGCACATGCTTTAGGGTAGTTTGTCAACCCTTGACTAGGCATCAACCAAATCCACTCACTTGAATTTAATTCATGTGACAATGTACACTTAGATAGCAATGCCAGTTTTGCAGGGAGTAAAAACGTAACTGTCTTATAATTACTGTCAGCCCAGAGTCACGCCTTACCTCGAACACACCTAGCAGACGTCCCAACTTGCCTTTCACTCCAGCCTGGTGGGAGAGAGGAGAGAGGTATTAGGAGGATGTGAGATGACAGTATTGGGCCTATGGCAATTTGACAAACCAAAACACTGGTGTTAGATTAAAAAGGAAAGTAGAGAAATCCCAATTCTTGACAATACAGTGTGGGGGTTTAGTATGAAAACCTTTGACTGGAGTTAGGAGTGTGTGTTGAGATGTGAAGAGTGGGTGTTGAGATGTGAAGAGTGGGTGTGTGTGTGTGTGTGTGTGTGTGTGTGATCAGAACGTTGACCGATATAATGTGATTGAATATCATAACACAAACCCACCTAGTCCTGCTGTATATTTAGAGGTCAAAATCAGAGAGACTGTTTCCAAAAAGACATATGACCCACCCCCTATTCGCCTTCCTTCCCCTTTAACAAGCTTCACAAAGACAATCTGTCCACGTCCACTGGACAGGCTTTAGGACCTGTGAATGTGCTGGAATCCAGCAGGGAGCCAAGTTTAGCCTGCTGACGTAGCCAAGTACGTTAGGTCTCCCACCAGCTGGACCTTTGGAATACCACCAGCTCCTCAGTCACTACCCAAACCAAATCCTTCTGACCCCTTTCTCTACAAACCCACTTTGGACCCACTAAAATGTACCTCCCAACCCCCTATTTCACATAGTAGAATTGCCATTGACTTCAAACAGAGGGCTCATAGAACCCCCCCAAAAAAGCCCCTACCTGGTTTGTCTGTTTAAAAATAGAGATTTGGTTGGTTTTTAAGGCGGCATGCCAGCCTACACCAACATCCTCCAGCTGTCAACACGGTATTCACCCCAAAAGCACCTCTGCCAAAATGTGTCCTCTGTAACCGTTTTGGGAAAATAATAACTAACCCAAAAACGAGACAGCCGTCGAAAAAGTACATGCCAAAATAGGAAGTGGGTATGTGACTCCCACACTGTTGGAATACAAAGCTAAAACAGGGTCACAGCCAAGATAAAAAAGAAGTGGGGAAAATATGGTGACATGTCATAAGTGCGTTCCCGTCACCCACAATCATTGCATACATCGTGTCTCTCAGAGCTGAACCCTTTAGCGGTGAAGCCACTTTGGAGAGGACATGCTGTGAAGTGCCATTGAGATATCCCAGAAGATCGGCAAGGTCAGTCACATGCCACAAGGAAGGCAGTGGTGAATTATAGAGGGTCTCTCTCTCTCTCTCATAGTGTATATGAGAATATTTAGGGCCTACAGACATTCCTGCACGTTGCCTGTAAATGACCAATCAGGGGCCAGCAAAACGTCTGATACTCATATAGATGACATGATCACTACATGACTTGAAGCCAGAGTTTACAACTAACACATTACAATAGTCTCACCCATCGCTAAAAGGCATGTTCTTTACAGACAAATCAATGAACGACCATCAGATCAATGTGTGTTTTGTGCGTGCATATAGCTATTAGTTATACACCAATTTTGTGATTCATTTAAATGTCATCATCATTGATGATTATGGTGATCATTGATTGGATTAAAGGAAAGATTCAACCATTTTGAATGTTATATTGTTTTTGTGCATCTCTGAGTGATGTTCTATCGACTCCCGGGGTCATTATTTTAATTTTTATGTGTATTATAACATTCAAATGGGTAAATATTTCCTTTAATATATCATGATGATGATGATGACAGGTGAACTCACCTCTTCAAACACCTCTCTGACTGCTGCGCCACAGGGCTCCTCCTCCGGCTCCATCCCTCCACCTGGGACGATCCACTGGTCCGGGTGCCGACTGCTACTCACCAGCAACACCTGGCAGAGAAAACACAATAGCTCTGTGAGTCCAGCTCCGACACAGGGCTCTATGCTCCATCACAGGGCTCTATGCTCCACCACAGGGCCCTCTTCTCCACCACAGGGCCCTCTGCTCCATCACAGGGCTCTATGCTCCACCACAGGGCTCTATGCTCCATCACAGGGCTCTCTGCTCCACCACAGGGCTCTATGCTCCACCACAGGGCTCTATGCTCCACCACAGGGCCCTCTTCTCCACCACAGGGCTCTATGCTCCACCACAGGGCTCTCTGCTCCACCACAGGGCTCTATGCTCCACCACAGGGCTCTATGCTCCACCACAGGGCTCTATGCTCCACCACAGGGCTATATGCTCCACCACAGGGCCCTCTGCTCCACCACAGGGCTCTATGCTCCACCACAGGGCCCTCTTCTCCACCACAAGGCCCTCTGCTCCACCACAGGGCCCTCTGCTCCACCTTTGCTGATAGATTGACCAGGATCAGGTCCTTTTGGGAGCATCCAAGCAGGTGCCTGAGCTTAAATTACACCACAGTCTGCAGTGTACAACGATCCATACTGATTGAATGAGCCTGTATCTGAATTTTCATGATGCAATACACACACACACACACACATGACCTACACACACACACTCATGACATAGTTGCTCAGTTGTCTCTTTCACCATGCTGAGGAAACACCCAGTAGGGCAGGTCAAGTTACTGGATGCTTTAGGTAGCTTGCCTTCTGCTCCTAAAGGCTGATCCCAGATCAGCTCATCCAACCCAAGTCAGTCGAATACGACAGACGACAGTGATCCAGCTTCAGCAGCAGCTTGTGTGGCTTTCACCTTCCATCTTTCCCCCATCCCGACCCCTCTATATCGGACCAGTGTGTCAGCATGACAGCCAGGTAATAAAAGCTAGCAGTGCGGCTTTGAGACTCCTCCGTGCTGCTCTAATGGGATTGCTGGAGGAGGCCCGTTGAGGTCCGAGCCAGGAGCCAGACAGTGACAAGTCGAGTGACCAAGAGTGGCCACACAGAGGATATGGCACGTGTCACCCTTCCACTTTAGGTCACCACGTCATGTTCCCGGGCCTTAACCGAGCCGACATCTCATCTGGCTCGTCCTGGGCTAAGAGGGGATGGAGGGTGGACAGAGGGTGGGACGGTTATCTATATTTACGGGCGCCACATACAGATGAGGGAATCCAACTGAAGCAGCAGGGTAGCCTACAGTATGAGCCCTAAAGCCACAAAACATGAGGATAGAATGAACCTACTAACCTATTTATACTAGACTGCTAGCGCTTCAGAATGTGTACGTGTGTGTGTACGTGTGTGTGTGTACACGTGTATGTATGTACACGTGTGTGTGTGTGTGTGTGTGTGTGTTGGGGGGGGGGGGGTACTGTCTGTGTTTATATATGGGGGTGGGGCACTGCTGTGTGCCTTTTGCAAATAGTTTTCTTCGGGCTTTAAGCAGCTCAGGGAGGGATGTCACTGCGTTTTACAATGTCTACCGTGGAGTTTACAAAACAAAGCTAGCTAGACTACATCCCGCCCAGTGTTATTTTTGCCTCACTTTTCAAGTCCTATGTTTTCTATTTCTTGCTCAAAATGTGGTTGGATATGAGCTGCTACGAATTTAATTATTTCCAGGAAAGACATAAGCACCTCATACAAATTAATGCAATACACAAAACATTGTTAATTTCATTTATGTCAACAGCTTAGGCTAGCAAGGTATGCTCCCCTAAACAATCATGGAACACTAGGCATGGTGAGGAGCAAAACTCCACACCAACATATTAGATAGGTTAAAGGTCAGGTGCAGAGGGAGCGGGGGTGGAAAAAGCCCAAAGGGAATAGAGCAGCGTCTCCCAGCGAGATTCCACTGCGTTTTGTAAGCCTGCTGAACGGGCCAGGAATCTCAGGGAGGAAATAAACACCTACTCTCTCGGAGGAGCAACACGATGGAGGAACTCCTGTGGCTGTCAAATAAGCCAGTCTCCTACATGCCAGCCTAAGGAGGTTAGAAGTTTTAGACTGGAGTATTTTAATGCATTAGGAGAGTGGTTAGTGGTAACCAAAATAGACCTATGAAGTCAACATACGGAAGTTTGCTGCCCCTTATTTTACACCAAATACACCTACTTTCAGCCTAGTCGGTATAAAAAAACAAAGGCCAAATATATGCCCATTCCAGACCACACACATTCAATACAGCTTTAAATCCTATCTAGCAATGTACAGGTAGGGCAACATAATGTGCCTAGTAATATGCTACCCTTTAATCCATCCAGACCAACAATAAACTGTACTTTACCAAGTGTCAACAAACCCTTAGTCTTGTAGTGACACAGTGGACTGAAAAGACACAGTGTACTGTAATACAGCCTCAGGAATGTTTCAGGGAGACACCCATTGCTGGATGAAGGCACCCATAACAGATCGCTCCTACCCTCCGGCATGAACACTCTTCTAGTCTCTACTGTTGTTGGAGGCAAATGGCCCGCCCACTGCCACTGACCCGCCCACTGCCACTGGCCCTGAGGGATGTAATGTTCCTGTTTTCCCTTGTTGGGCTTTAATCCTTGTCACTGAACACCTGACCATAGAGGGTTCATCTTTCTCCTTTTCCATTCCTTAAACAAAGTCTCTGACATCACAGGGAGTTCCTATTAACCTACTCAGGCCCTCTCAATGGGGGGTCACGTCTAACATGTTGTGTGTGTGTGTGTGTGTGTGTGTGTGTGTGTGTGTGTGTGTGTGTGTGTGTGTGTGTGTGTGTGTGTGTGTGTGTGTGTGTGTGTGTGTGTGTGGGGGGGGGGTGTGTGTGTGTGTGTGTGTGTGTGTGTGTGTGTGTGTGTGTGTGTGTGTGTGTGTGTGTGTGTGTGTGTGTGTGTGTGTGTGTGTGTGTGTGTGTGTGTGTGTGTGTGTGTGTGTGTGTGTGTGTGTGTGTGTGTGTGTGTTTGTGCTGGAGAAGCTACATTTTTGTTCCATCTCCACAAACGGGACTGAGATTTGATTGCTGAGATCTGACCAAAGCAGGTTGAGACAAGTTCTTCAGATACAGATGGGCCGCAATCCTTCAGGGATTCAACAGCATGGGATTGGCACAAAGAGGTGGCATTGGCAAAGACAGTATTGGCCATGCAGGAGCCACAGAGGCTTTACTCCTGTTCAGGCTTAATGAGTGCATGCAAGTACGGCAGAGTAGCTGGACAGATCTAGAGCAAACTCTGTAAAGATGTTCCTGGATGGCTGCTATACATTACAACAGCTCAGTAACAGTTGGACAGACACAGACGAAGCATTTCTTGACCTAACAATACCCTTGACCAGAGACACAGGTGGGTGACTGAAGATGGTCTCCATTAGTTCCACCACAGGTATCTTAAATATTAAAACAAGCTAAGACATTACATCAAGGTTGACTTGTTTTATAGCATGAAAAATGAATGTCAGCAACAAGACTATATGTGTAGGTAATTACTAATGTTTATAAATACTTCACAAGTAAAAATCTAAGTGGAGATTGGAATAAAGCATTGAGACTGAGATTGGGCAGTCTCATTAATATAACTCAGTGAGAAAGCCTTCCAGCTACCCAGCTGCTCTACCACAATGCAATGGGCCTATGGCACGGCACACACTGACACACAGCAAACTGATATATCTCGATTCCTTGTTCCTGAAAGAACTGGCTATGCATGAGGGAGAGAACAAGGCTCCCGCAGACTGAAGGGACAACAGTTTCTCCTTGAGGCCATCTCTCTCTCTCTCTCTTTGTGTGTGTGTGTGTGTGTGTGTGTGTGTGTGTGTGTGTGTGTGTGTGTGTGTGTGTGTGGTGTGTTGTACAAATACTTGAGTGCTCTGATAGAGTTCTTAATGACAGATACAGACAGATAAAGTCTGCAGCTTATATATTGCATAACAGTGGTGTAGGGGAAGTCAGAGGCTGCAGTGTCTTGAACTGTCTGACACAAATGTGGATTTGAAATCCAAACTAAGGAGCCTTTCATAAACAAGTATGTTGCTCAGTAAGAAATGAAAAGCATCGCCTCTTTTACATTAATGGCCAACCTTAATAGTCTTCTCGACCTTAGTTCATGCACTGAAAAATTACATAATTTGCTTACTAAGTCTTCTATGACCAACAAATCAAATCAATGAAATTGTATTTATCACATGCGCGGAATACAACTGGTGTAGTGTAGACTTTACCGTGAAATGCCTGCTTACAAGCCCTACCCAACAATGCAGTTTAGAAATTAAAATTAAATAGTAACACAAGATATGACAACAAAGTAAAGTCATAAACAATGGAATTGGTCCTTAGATTTTGGTTATGATAAAGTGGGCCTATTTAACTTATTATGGTAGTAGGCCTAAGTCATATTCTGTACATATTGTGGCTTTAAACATTTAAATAGACCTAGGCAGAAACAATTGGAGCATGCTATATTGAATGAAAGAACACATGCACAACAATATAGCCTATAACATGGAAATAATTGCTTAAAATAAAATAAAATAATTTACAATTATTTAATAAAATAAAAAAAGTATGGAACGAGTCCTATATGTTGCTATAACTTCGGGGAAATTGACTTCGGCAGACAGTCCATTTTGTCAAACCATAGTCAGTGAACGCTTGCATCATGATGGCGCGTAGGCTATCATGGTGAAGCCCGCTTAAAACCCAGAAACTATTACGAGGCATATGTCTAAGTCTACAGCTTTTTGTTAAAGATATTCTCTCAAAACAGAAATATAAAAAACAAAGCAATAATTGAGACTACTTTTCAGTGGACTACCTTTGGTTTTAGCCTAGGATCCTGAAAACCTGTCCAACAAAATGGCCACTTCATCAATAACGCATTTTATTTTCAGGCAGCAGAGATTATAAAGTGTTAAATGATAAAGGTGATATTGTTACTAGTTTTTAAAAGCGTATGCATTCGTACAGTGTTAGTGTCATACAATGTAGCAATGGCTGCACTGATGTCCCGCCCGTCATATGAAACATGCAACAGAGCGCCTCGCCCCCCTCGCTTTGCAATCAAACTAGCCCAAACTGGATAGCCGCGGGCAGTCACACACCAGTAAGGATGTATTACTAAAGCTATCGAACGTAGGCCCATAAAAAGCGTATTAATAGACTATAACACACCTGTTGTTTTTTTGTTTTTGTTTTGTTTAACATCAGGTCTACATCTCGAATCATTAGGTTTTAAAAACTCCGCAGAAGCATTTCTTTCAGACACGGCAAGACAGCCCCCGCACATCGACATTTTCTGATGAATTAAGTGGGAAAACCACAATGAAAACCTATTCAAGTCTATTACAATAGGCAAATATAGATACAATATGGACAATTGTAGGCTATAGCCGAGAGCAGTGGTTTGGTTAAAAGACAGGACAGCATCGGTCCCCTGAACTGTCAATGAGAAATATAACCATCTTTACCTCTTCTTCACGTTCGTTCTTGAAGCACAAGCATGCCGCTCGCTTCTTGAAGCCCTCGCCATCATAAGTCCTAGTCTGGTTCGGCTTGAACTTCATTATGTAGGTTACTCCTCTCCTCACCGGGCAGGCAACGAGATCCAGCAAATTAACTAACGAAGAGTGAGTCACCGAACCAAGGTTCTGAATGGCGAAGAGAAAACCGACATCTGTTTATCACTGAGGTCCAAGAACGCGATATACCGACAATCTACCCATTGGCGGTGTATTATCCCATTCACTCCAATCGCGTTTAGTGCGTTCTTGTCAGGGAATTCCCTCCGTGATGTTGGGTTATTGAATGCAGTTCAGTCCCCCATACTCTCTACTTCTATGTGCAATCTCTTATTTAAGTAGAGGGAGTCAATACTGTACCCTCCTCCGAAGTCCTCCCACCTTGGGTAGTGGGCTACAAGGTAGGCTTTGCGCAGTCGCTGACTGTCAATAGACAGAAGGCAACCTAGCGGAGCGCTGTTACGCACGTCACCATACGTCTGATAATTGTTGGAGGATAGGATAAATGCAGGACAAATCTAGCTGTGATTGAACATCTAAGTAGTGCACACTCCATCTGACTTTATGCTTTCTTGAAAAGTAGCCTATCCTGTTTGTTCCATAGGACCATCAATTTGGATATGCTATCTAGAAATGGCACGGTTACAATTTTCTACCCTTAGGCCTATAACTTAATCAGAGTATTTTCTCAATATAACATCTAATGCATCATAATGCATATTATTTGTGACATATTGCCCTGAAATGTCAGTAACCAAGGTCTTTAAAAGAGTACTTATAATAGCCTCCACTATAAACCACTGTCTTGGGGTTGGGGTTGGTGGAAGAGGGTTTCTGAGCTTCCATTTTTTCTGTATTTACACAGTGGTGGAAAAAGTACCCAATTGTCATACTTGAGTAAAAGTAAAGATACCTTAATAGAAATTGACTCAAGTAAAAGTCACCCAGTAAAATACTACTTGAGTAAAAGTCAAAAAGTATTTGGTTTTAAATATACTTAAGTATCAAAAGTAAAAGTATGAATCATTTCAAATTCCTTATATTAAGCAAACCAGTAGGCACAATTTTCTTTTTCTTTTTTTAAATGTACGGATAGCCAGGGGCACACTCCAACACTCAGACATCATTTACAAATGAAGCATTTGTGTTTAGTGAGTCTGACAGATCAGAGGCAGTAGGGATGACCAGGGATGTTTTTCTCTTGATAAGTGAGTGAATTGGACCATTTTCTGTCCTGCTAAGCATTCAAAATGTAACAAGTACTTTTGGGTGTCAGGGAAAATGTATGGAGTAAAAAGTACATTATTTTCTTTAGGAATGTAGTGAAGTACAAGTAAAAGTAGTCAAAAATACAGATACACAAAAAAATACTTAAGTAGTACTTTAAAGTATTTTTACTTAAGTATTATACACCACTGCATTTACATCAGAAAAATAAAAAAAGAATTTCACAAATAAAGCACTGTCAATTTTATAGCCTACCTTAGCTAATCTGTGACGACTATTCATGCTATCGACTGAAAGCAAGTTGGGGAGATAGGCATAGTCTAGGGTTGTTCTGTTTATAGCCTATAAAGGAAGGTGGGCCTACTTGAAGATGTCTAGTTTTGTGTGTTAATGTATAGCTTCTTACATCATATAAGACAGGTCCCACCTACCTTCCACTCATAGAAAAAGGTTATTTGGGGTTCTATATAGAACCTTCTTGGGGTTCCATAGATGAAGCAAGCAATATAACCGTTTTTGGTTCTACAAGGAACCATTTTTAAAAAGTGTATACACATACCAAATATATTTTTTATAGGAGTTCCTCATCATAGTCACTCAGTCTGCTTGCATTTCACTGTTAGTCTACACTTGTTGTTTAAGAAGCATGTGACAAGTATTTGCTGAGGGTGTTGTAAACAACAGTTTATTATTGAGCCAATGTTTTAGCAACTGTAAATGCACATTTGTTTTCTTACTTACTGAAACGAGTATTGCATAGCATTAGACAAAATGTACAGACTATACATTCAACAACATCTCTACTGGAACCTGAATATTATATTTGTCATTACTGGTACAGGGATCCTTTAGTTGGTATTGAAATACAAATTCTCCTGAACACACTTTTTTTCCTCTGCAGAATCTATTATCAATGTTTCGGTCAGAGACCTTTGTCGAGACAAAGTGATATACACACCTCTGAGTTCATTCATTACACCTGTGTTTCGGCGCTGTAACTCCCTGCATCACAAGCAAGAAAAGCATGTTATTGTAAGTGTTAACCCTCACCTCTAAAGATGTTGAAATACCAGTAAGACCAACATAGCCATCTATCAAACCTATGATCTCGTCAAAATTGGAATTAAATTACTAAATCAAAAGAGCTGTTTTGAGGTGTACATTAACATGTCAACTTGATTTACTTTTATAACTTGATGCCTGCAGGACAAGCAACCTACCTCACACTCTTCATCAAAGAGATTGTCACTCACAGAGTATCAGAGTTTTGGAACTGACAACCAGTGTATCATGATGTGATTGTTTTTAAGAGATTATGGATTGGATTTAAAGAAAGAAAAATTGATTAGGTCAAGGGGTGAGATAGCCTGCTTTTTCTTAACATAATTGATCGTTACAGTTTGCAATGACTAATCAAAACCTTATCAGGGTAGCCTCATTGTCTTACGTCAGATAGAGCAACGATTCCGCCTGCACTGAGTGACGAGCATCGTGTAGGAGTGACGCAAGGCAACAGGGTAGCCTACTTTGATGTGTAAAAAATCTCATATGAGCGGAATTGCAAAGATGTCAGACTGTGTTGTGGAACACCAAAATAACAGATGTCTCACTGCTATCTTCCCTGTTTCAATGGATCTCTAGCATCTTTCCAGAACTTGAATTGGTTTCTAAAATTACATTTACCGAAATTATAACTTTTTTCTACCCCCTTCTCTTACACAAGTACTGTATATCTCTATCACGATCTTAGAATAGACAGGGTCTCAAAAGTCAACCCTCCCAAAGAATAGACCTGCAGAAACCTCTAGACGAAAAGTCAATATCGTCATCTAACCCAAAAGCAGAGTCATCTACAGCATCATCTTGCCCAAAGTAGAAAGGATATCAACAGCCCATAATCTTAGCTGGAGTCCAAGTGAGAGGGAGAAGGGGGATTGGATTTCACATGCTTTAAGGATGACAGAAGGATGTGTATGAAGGCACCAGATTTGAACCTCTGCCCATTCCTGTCACCACTCTAATGATAGTCTAACACATCTGTTCTCTGCCATCGCCCAGGCAATCTCAAAACTGGCTGGCTAGTCCGACTCTTCTTCATCCATTCTGTCACTTTCCTCGTTTGCTAATGATCCACTCTCTCACCACAGCCGGCCCAGATTGCCCGCGGTGCCAATTAGAGTCTAAGATGATTAAGTCACTTACTGTAAGTCACTTTTTGACAGTATTAAAGGGGAGGTGCTTTGGTCTTTGAATCTCCCAGAATCATGAGGGCATGGCCCATTGCCAGTTAATTCTGAGAGCAGCAGGCTCTTGAGCGGCAATAGCACAGCCCCCACCACCACCCATAAACCTATCCCTAATATGTCATATTAGGATATTTATATATGGCTTGTTGCGCAGCATGGGGTGTAATGTATAGGTCGTTACTACTGCCTGGTTGGGGTTAGCGAAAGCTAATGGTCCGTTAAGCGTAATTTATTCTATATCACACATCCACACTCTCTCTCTCACACACACACCACAACTGCTGCAACCAGACTCTTATTTACTATTGCTAATACTGCTAAATTTAAACACTTGTCCCCCAATGCTCCCTTATCTGATACATGTGTAAATATTGGACTATAAATTGTGCCTTTCTGTATTATACTTCTGTAATTATACTATTACTTGATGTTCGTATTCTTATCTTTTATTATTTATTATTGTTGTTGATTGTCCAGATGGAAACTGCAAGTAAGCATTTCATTGGACCATGTGTATCCTGTACACGTGACTAATAAAAACTTGAAACTTGAAATTGAAACTATATATCATGTGATATAGTGAGTTAAGTACATTCAGATATTTGAAAGTATGGGTGAGGATTTACCAGAACTGCAACAATGTGTAATGTGAAATACTACCACCATTACTACGAAGAATAATAACAGTAATCAAAATAATGATAGTCATTATCATTAAATTATCATTGTTATATCTGTTCTTTAAAATCGTTCTACATGTTTTAATGTTGAGACCATTGTGTTTTTTTTTCTCTAGATGTTTCTGAGCAATAATAGGTATCCATCCACCTGATGCCAGTTTTTCTTGACGTCATACTCTGACAGTGTGTGTCCTCAATGAGAGACAAATAACGGATGATGAAGTGAACTCTGGCCGTCTGCTTCGACGGCCATGATGGATCTAATGTTGCTGTTGTCACTATTGAATATAGAACTCCCCTCTATCTGTGTGAAACTGAATCCTCTCCCTCCATATCAGTATTTACCAATGAATGATCAGTGACCCAAAAATAGAACCACAAAGAGTAAAATCATGCAGTGCCATTCTAAGTTAGCATATAAGACTGTTATAAAGCCGTTATAATCATAATATGACACATATGACACATGTACTCACAGTAATTGTCATAACTGATCACCAGGAAACCTGGTACATGTTCTATACCCAACCAAACAAATGGCTGTTGGCTTGATTTTAGATCTATTTTTTTTCTTCCCTGCCCCTCAGGTCAATAGTACATTGCCCTCTGACCCTAACCCTATAAATTGAAGGGTCAAACAAGCAAACAAACAAAATGATAGCATTACGGAATGTCACAAGGTAAAGGAAACAGAGCAACTATTGTGACAAGGAATGAGGCCATAAGTAAACACAGCTTTCACAATTATTATATAATCACAATAACCTGCTCTTAAAGACATAAGACTAACAATGGGTGTTTATCACAGCCAGGTCTTTCTCAGGGCCTTTCATTAGGATAGGTTAGAGCCTGAGAGAAAACATAACTTAGACACGGACCACCTGACATTATAAATAAAATAAAATAAAATCAAATGTTATTGGCCACATGCGCCGAATACAACAGGTGCAGACATTACAGTGAAATGCTTACTTACAGCCCTTAACCAACAGTGCATTTCTTTTTAATAAAAAAGTAGAATAAAACAAAAAAGTGTTGAGAAAAAAAGAGCAGAAGTAAAATAAAATAACAGTAGGGAGGCTATATATACAGGGGGGTACCGGTGCAGAGTCAATGTGCGGGGGCACCGGCTAGTTGAGGTAGTTGAAGTAATATGTGGGTAGAGTTAAAGTGACTATGCATCAATAATTAACAGAGTAGCAGCAGCGTAAAAAGATGGGGTGGGGGGGGCAGTGCAAATAGTCTGGGTAGCCATGATTAGCTGTTTAGGAGTCTTATGGCTTGGGGGTAGAAGCTGTTGAGAAGTCTTTTGGACCTAGACTTGGCACTCCGGTACCGCTTGCCGTGCGGTAGCAGAGAGAACAGTCTATGACTAGGGTGGCTGGAGTCTTTGACAATTTTGAGGGCCTTCCTCTGACACCGCCTGGTATAGAGGTCCTGGATGGCAGGAAGCTTGGCCCCAGTGATGTACTGGGCCGTACGCACTACCCTCTGTAGTGCCTTACGGTCAGAGGCCAAGCAGTTGCCATACCAGGCGGTGATGCAACCGGTCAGGATGCTCTCGATGGTGCAGCTGTATAATTTTTTGAGGATCTGAGGACTCATGCCAAATCTTTTCAGTCTCCTGAGGGGGAATAGGCTTTGTCGTGCCCTCTTCACGACTGTCTTGGTGTGTTTGGACCATGATAGTTCGTTGGTGATGTGGACACCAAGGAACTTGAAGCTCTCAACCTGTTCCACTACAGCCCTGTCGATGAGAATGGGGGCGTGATCAGTACTCTTTTTTTTCCTGTAGTCCACAATCATCTCCTTTGTCTTGGTTACGTTGAGGGAGAGGTTGTTATCCTGGCACCACATGGCCAGGTCTCTGACCTCCTCCCTATAGGCTGTCTCATTGTTGTCGGTGATCAGGCCTACCACTGTTGTGTCGTCGGCAAACTTAATGATGGTGTTGGAGTCGTGCCTGGCCATGCAATCATGGGTGAACAGGGAGTACAGGAGGGGACTGAGCACGCACCCCTGAGGGGGTGTTGAGGATCAGTGTGGCAGATGTGTTGTTACCTACCCTTACCACCTGGGGGCGGCCCGTCAGGAATTCCAGGATCCAGTTGCAGAGGGAGGTGTTTAGTCCCAGGATCCTTAGCTTAGTGATGAGCTTTGAGGGCACTGTGGTGTTGAATGCTGAGCTGTAGTCAATGAATAGCATTCTCACGTAGGTGTTCCTCTTGTCCAGGTGGGAGAGGGCAGTGTGGAGTGCAATAGAGATTGCATCATCTGTGGATCTGTTGGGGCGGTATGCAAATTGGAGTGGGTCTAGGGTTTCTGGGATAATGGTGTTGATGTGAGCCATGACCAGCCTTTCAAAGCACTTCATGGCTACAGACGTCAGTGCTACGGGTCGGTAGTCATTTAGGCAGGTTATCTTAGAGTCCTTGGGCACGGGGACTATGGTGGTCTATTTGAAACATGTTGGTATTACAGACTCAGTCAGGGACATGTTGAAAATGTCAGTGAAGACACTTGCCAGTTGGTCAGCACATTTTCGTAGTACACGTCCTGGTAATCCGTCTGGCCCTGCGGCCTTGTGAATGTTGACCTGCTTAAAAGTCTTACTCACATCGGCTACGGAGAGCGTGATCACATAGTCATCCGGAACAGCTGGTGCTCTCATACATGCTTCAGTGTTGCTTGCCTCGAAGCGAGCATAGAAGTGGTTTAGCTCGTCTGGAAGTCTTGTGTCACTGGGCAGCTCGCGGCTGTGCTTCCCTTTGTAGTCTGTAATAGTTTTCAAGCCCTGCCACATCCGACGAGCCGGTGTAGTACGATTCAATCTTAGTCCTGTATTGACTCTTTGCCTGTTTGATGGTTTGTCGGAGGGCATAGCGGGATTTCTTATAAGCGTCCGGGTTAGAGTCCCGCTCCTTGAAAGCGGCAGCTCTACCCTTTAGCTCAGTGCGGATGTTGCCTGTAATCCATGGCTTCTGGTTGGGGTATGTACGTACGGTCACTGTGGGGACGACATCATCGATGCACTTATTGATGAAGCCAGTGACTGATGTGGTGTACTCCTCAATGCTATCTGAAGAATCCCGGAACATGTTCCAGTCTGTGCTAGCAAAACAGTCCTGTAGCTTAGCATCTGCGTCATCTGACCACTTTTTTATTAACCGAGTCACTGGTGCTTCCTGCTATAGTTTTTGCTTATAAGCAGGAATCAGGAGGATAGAGTTATGGTCAGATTTGCCAAATGGAGGGCGAGGGAGAGCTTTGTACCAACTCCAGTCCTCTGTGTGTGGAGTAAAGGTGGTCTAGAGTTTTTTTTCCTCTGGTTGCACATTTCACATGCTGGTAGAAATGAGCTGGAACTGATTTAAGTTTCCCTGCATTAAAGTCCCCGGCCACTAGGAGCGCTGCCTCTGGATGAGCGTTTTCCTGTTGACTTATGGCCTTATACAGCTCATTCAGTGCAATCTTAATGCCAGCATTGGTTTGTGGTGGTAAATAGACAGCTATGAAAAATATAGATGAAAACTCTCTTGGTAAATAGTGTGGTCTACAGCTTATCATAAGATACTCTACCTCAGGCGAGCAAAACCTCGATACTTCCTTAGTATTTGATTTTGTGCACCAGCTGTTGTTTACAAATATACACAGACCGCCACCCCTTGTCTTACCGGAGTCAGCCGTTCTACCCTGCCGATGTAGCGTATAGCCCGCTAGTTGTATGTTGTCCATGTCGTCGTTCAGCCACGACTCGGTGAAACATAAGATATTATATTACACTATTATAGGGTTGTGTGTGTGTGTCTCTGTGTGCCTATGTGTGTCTCTCTGTGTGGGTATGTGTGTGCACATGTGTGTGTTTGTGTGCTTCACTGCCTCTCTGTGTATGTCTCTGTGTGTGTCTGTGTGTGTGTGTGTGTGTGTCTCTCTGTGTGTGTGTGTGTCTCTCTCTCTCTCTCTCTCTCTCTCTCTGTCTGTGTGTGTGTGTGTGTGTGTGTGTCTCTGTAATGGTATAATATTACCAACTACTGTTACCTATGGGCCTGTATCACCTCCCCCTGAGGAAAACAATTTAGTCACAATGATAGCTCTGTCTCCTTGAGCTGGAACAAACATGGACATGCTGTAATCATGGGAAGAACAGTGTGCTGAGACATAAACAAGGCCTAGGGAGCGACAGATTGTGGGAAAGTTCTCTGAATCAAAACACACAGCATGGACAAAGGATATTGTGGAGAACAGTCTGACCTCCTCCAGGTTTTTTGCAAGGAAGACAAAGGCAGTTCACTTCATTCGTTCAATGGGCATTGGGTTAATACTTGTTTTGTTATGCTTAGGGCTTCTGAAGTAGACTTGAACTGAAATAGAAACCTTTATGGTGTGGTGCCTTGAGGGGTAGAAACTTAACTGGTACCTTAAGACATGTAGTCAGCCTGGAACGTGCATGTTTATTAACCCATTACAGTCTAAGCCCTGTCTAAGCTGGGGGAGGCGGTCTACTAAGCTATATGGAATTGTTTTAAGAATGTCATACCAAAGATAATTTAGCTATTTGATTTTGAATTTTAAGATGCCTTGAAGTATAAAAATAAATAAAACATTATTTTTGGGACTAAACATTCTCCATATATACTTCATCTGGTACTGGGGGACCTTTAGACAAGTATTGTGAGGCCTGTTGTCACGCTCTGGCTCCGGGACTGTGTTGTTTGAGCCAGGGTGTATTCATTTGGTTGTGTTGGGTATAGGGTGTGTTCATTTGTTGTGTTTGGTATTGGTTTTGTTTTCCGTGTTTGGTCAAGTGACTCCCAATCGGAGGTAACGAGTGTCAGCTGTCGGCTCGTTATCTCTGATTGGGAGCCATATTTAAACGGTCTGTGTTCACCTTATGTTTGTGGGTTTTTGTTCCATGTTCAGTCATTGTCACTGTGGACTTCACTATCGTCATTTGTTTTGTTGTTTTCGTGGTTGCTTTAATTTAATAAAGTCAACATGTTCGCTAAACACGCTGCGTCTTGGTCCGCTTCCTTAGACGATCGTGACAGAAAAACCCACCACAAAAGGACCAAGCAGCGTGTCCAGGAGCAAGGAGACTGGACATGGGAGGAAGCACCGGGTAAGGAGATCGAGAGGCTGGCGATGGCCCAGGTGGGCAAATCGTGGTCCTGGGAGGACATGCTCGGGGGCAAGGGACCTTGGGGGAGGATCAAGGCCCTGGCGAGAGAGGAGCAACGGCGTCAGCAGGGCCATCGTCGGAGGGACGAGAGGCAACCCCAAAAAGTTTTTTTGGGGGGGGCACATGGCTTGGGCGGCTGGGCAGCAGGAGGCTGCCACAGGGAGACGTGGAGAGAAGGCTACCGGATTACGGGAGCCATTGGCGAGTAGAGGGAGGGAAGTAGTGGAGGCACGGCGTGAGACACTGAGGGGTGTTACCAGTCCGGTCCGGCCCGTTCCTGATCCTCGGTTAAGGCCAGTGGTGTGTGTTCCCAGTACGGACCGGCCTGTTCCTACTCCACGCACCAAGCCCACGGGGTGCGTCGTCAGCCCAGCCCGGCCTGTTCCTGCTCTACGCACAAAGCCTACGGGGTGCGTCGCCAGCCCAGCCCGGCCTGTTCCTGCTCCACGCACTAAACCAACGGTGTGCGTCGCCAGCCCAGCCCGGCCTGTTCCTGCTCCACGCACTAAACCAACGGTGTGCGTCGCCAGCCCAGCCCGGCCTGTTCCTGCTCCACGCACTAAACCAACGGTGTGCGTCGCCAGCCCAGCCCGGCCTGTTCCTGCCACCCGCACCAAGTCTACGGTGCGCGTCGCCAGCCCGACCCGGCCTGTTCCTGCCACTCGCACCAAACCTACGGTGCGCGTCGCCAGCCCGGTCCGGCCTGTTCCTGCCACCCGCACCAAGTGTACGGTGTGCGTCGCCAGCCCGACCCGGCCTGTTCCTGCCACTCGCACCAAACCTACGGTGCGCGTCGCCAGCCCGGTCCGGCCTGTTCCTGCCACCCGCACCAAGTCTACGGTGCGCGTCGCCAGCCCGACCCGGCCTGTTCCTGCCACTCGCACCAAACCTACGGTGCGCGTCGCCAGCCCGGTCCGGCCTGTTCCTGCCACCCGCACCAAGTGTACGGTGTGCGTCGCCAGCCCGACCCGGCCTGTTCCTGCCACTCGCACCAAACCTACGGTGCGCGTCGCCAGCCCGGTCCGGCCTGTTCCTGCCACCCGCACCAAGTCTACGGTGCGCGTCGCCAGCCCGACCCGGCCTGTTCCTGCCACTCGCACCAAACCTACGGTGCGCGTCGCCAGCCCGGTCCGGCCTGTTCCTGCCACTCGCACCAAGCCAAGGGTGCGAGTCGTCAGCCTGGTCCGGCCCGTTCCTGCTACTCGCACCAAGCCAGGGGTACGAGTCGTCGGCCTAGTCCAGCCCGTTCCTGCTACTCGCACCAAGCCAAGGGTGCGAGTCGTCAGCCTGGTTCGGCTCGTCCCTGCTACTCGCACCAAGCCAAGGGTGCGAGCCGTCAGCCTGATCCAGCCCACTCCTGCTACTCGCACCAAGCCAGGGATGCGAGTCGTCAGCCTGGGGAGGCCCGTTCCGGCTCCACGCATCAAGCCTAGGGTGCGTTTCGTCGGCCCTGTCCGGCCCGTTCCTGCTCCCCGCACCAGGTCTGTGGTGCGTGTCGTCGGCCCTGTCCGGCCCGTTCCTGCTCCCCGCACCAAGTCTGTGGTGCGTTTCGTCAGCCCTGTCCGGCCCGGTCCCGCTCTCCGCACCAAGTCAAGGGTGCGCTTCGTCAGCCCGGTCCGGCCCATTCCTGCTCCCCGCGCCAAGGCAGTGGTGCGCGTCGTCAGCCTGGTAAGGCCCGTTCGTCCTCCACGCACCAAGCCAGGGGCGCGTGTCGTCAGTCCGGCTCCGACCAGCGGGGCTAGACAGGACCAGGGGTACTTTGGGGGGTTGGAGAGGAGGTGGGGATCAAGGCCGGAGCCGGAGCCACCGCCGAGGAGGTATGCCCGCCCAGCCCTCCCTTGTTTAGCCCGTATTGAGGCGCGGTCGCAGTCCGCGCCTTTAGGGGGGGGTACTGTCACGCTCTGGCTCCGGGACTGTGTTGTTTGAGCCAGGGTGTATTCATTTGGTTGTGTTGGGTATAGGGTGTGTTCATTTGTTGTGTTTGGTATTGGTTTTGTTTTCCGTGTTTGGTCAAGTGACTCCCAATCGGAGGTAACGAGTGTCAGCTGTCGGCTCGTTATCTCTGATTGGGAGCCATATTTAAACGGTCTGTGTTCACCTTATGTTTGTGGGTTTTTGTTCCATGTTCAGTCATTGTCACTGTGGACTTCACTATCGTCATTTGTTTTGTTGTTTTCGTGGTTGCTTTAATTTAATAAAGTCAACATGTTCGCTAAACACGCTGCGCCTTGGTCCGCTTCCTTAGACGATCGTGACACCTGTGGGTGTCCTGGAGCAAAACAACCGACATGTACGTGTTCGTGAGATCATAATAGTTTTGTAGGCCAAACCGTTTGGACGCTACAGACGATTTTGTGAGAAGATCGATTTTCGGGATGTCTCATGGTCTGACAAACACTCATGGTCACCTTTCACCGCAGATGCGAAGGTGCGACATCGGCGGATGCGGTGGATTGAGATGCATACAATGCAAAACAACAGATCTCTCTAGCTTAAACTGACAGATTTTTATGGGGATTTTTTCATTATGCTAATTAGATTTCCACAGGGGTGCGGACCTCAACTCTAGGGGGTTTAAGGGTGTGGCTCACAGCTCAATCAACCAACACACCATGGGTTGTGTCCCCATAATATCTCCTTCCTCCTGAAGTGTGCACTTGTTCAATGTTCTCCACAAGTTTAAAAGCATAGGATTTGTGTAGGCATGGGCTAGAGGGAGTTTACATTCAACAGTCCTTTCAAATCCATGAAAGGAAGTGAATAAGTCCACTCGGTGTGGAAAAAGGAGATGTTATTGGGACATAACCCATTGTCAGTGACTGTCTCCTTCATTTTGAGCAGGTCATACCAACTCCAGTCCTCCAGTACCCCCAACAGCACACATTTCAGTTGTAGCCTCTGACAAACTCACCTGATTCAACTCATTGAGGGCTCTATGATTAGTTGACAAGTTGAATCAGGTGTGCTTGTCCGGGGCTACAACAAAAATGTGAGCTGTTGGGGGTACTGGAGGACAAGTTAGGAAACACTGATTTAGAGGAGAGAACTGAAAGAGCAGGTAGCTCTGTTTGCACGTTTGTGTTGCTCAACATTGAAGTTGTATTAATTATTGATCCTTTAGGTTGTAAACTTCATGGGCAATAAAGCTCTTTTGTTTTGAATTTACCCTGTCTCATGAGCATCTGTAATGGAAGCCTAAATCTGGTCAGTGGCAGCACTTCTCCCCCCGTGCTGACACAATTGCTTTAACCTGGCTTTCTAGCTTAAAAGATTGATGTCAAATTTGACCATTAATAACACAAAGCAAAATGACAAATCAAATGTGACTGCAGAGGAGGTTTAGACGGACAGTGGAATCTTGAGCAGGTTATATTATAGCGCACAGTACACCGTGGCTAAAAGCCTGAGTGAACAGAGATGAAACACCTGAAGGACAGCATCATCCATCTAAGAGTAATGTTTTCCACCATTGTGACTCAATTTGACCTTGGTACAGAGTGCTCTCAAGGGGACTGTCTGCAGGCCTGCCTGGCCGGCCACAGAACTCACAAGATGAAAAGATGACACTGTAAGAGGCTCCATGACATGAATTGTAGCCCTCCCTCTAGTGTTCAGAGTACCTTGCTACTTGTGTAATGCCTCATTCATTAATCAACATCGGCCTGCTGGGAAACGAGATGCCGACTCAGTTCTGGATTTGGAAGTGTAAAATGGGTCCTTGTTATCTGAAATCTTTGGGACATCCCTACCCCATTGAAGTTGAAATTTATAATGGTTAAGGTAAGGGTACAGGTTAGGATTAGGGTTCAGCAAGGGTTATGAATAAGGTTAGGGGTTATGGTTTAGGGTATGGACGTCCCGGATAGCACTAGCCGTGTTAAAATGGGCAGTCGGAAAGCAGGAATTCACTGCAGCTTCTAAATTTGTCTTGCTCCCAACATATGCTAGCATCAGTTGTGTGTTGCAAGCACTTAGCTAACAATCATACTCATTTCTCTCCACTTTTTAAGCAGATTATTCCTCCTCTGTTGACATTGTTGGGCGATGTCACCCATCCTTGCTACCTAATCTCTGTCTTCGCAGACTTGTGGACTGGGTTTGGGTGTTCCTTAAGCACTGATCTACAACATATTCAAATAGTGTCATATAGCTATTATCTAATCACACACAAAGCTCTCCTACTGAGTAATATCTTAGTCCAATAGATGTCACAACACTTTGACCCTAAAAACACCTACAATTAGTAAGTCTACATGAACAAAAGTCATCAATTCTTTTGAATTTAACAGGACAGGTAATTCATCACTGCCACGGTTGTTATTATGTATATAGTGCTATTTCTATTGTTCTTATGACCATTTTGATTATTTTATTTCACTAGTCCTGCATGTTGGAGCTCGAAGTCTAAGGTTTTCACTGTACCCTGCAATCACACCTGCAACCCTATACATGTAACTATTAAACATATTGCCATGGTTTCACCACTGAGCTGTGGCTTGTTTTCTTCCTGATAACACACTCAGTATTTCACAACCTCATTTCAAAACATACAGTATCTACATGAATACAGGATGTTAATCATTGGCATTTAACACAATTGTATGTGCATGTGTGTGTGCTTCCTCTGTACCTTTGTTTGTGTCTGCTGTATATTCTGATAATATAATGCAGTGAATCGCTGTTCATACTGTGTCACACCCATGTCATCCTCCTATCTTATCACACCAATACCAAAATAAGACATCTTACACCATTATTCCATACAGCCTCTTGGAGGCCATGCACTGCCACCCCTTTCCCTGCAGTCTGCACCTCGGTGGCTGGTTATATGTAAAGGTCAGCGAAGGAGAAGCCTGGCACAGCACAGTCTGTTTTTCCACTGCAGATGAAATATTCACAGGAAGAGATCCTCCCCCCACCCCCAACCGCTCCCTGTCTTGTGGAGAGTGGATCTCCAGGCAGTGCAGACATTCACAGTCACAGTTCACTCTCATACTGACTGCAGAAGGAGAGGAATCCCATCACAACAAACAAATACTTCATAACGACGTCAGATCAAAAACAATTATTACCATGCAACCACTAAGACTAGAGCATCACACCACAAATGATATATTTCTACTAGCGAACAAGCATAAACAATCAGAAAGTGTTATATTTCTGTGACACATTGATGACACGACACCCAAAACATACTGTCTACTGTCACTGCGAGTGGCAAGACAGTGTCCTACCCTGTGCCGTAAGCACCTGGTGATGAGTAATGTTCACCAGTCAGTTCAATAAATCAATGCCGGTCACAAAGGTTCTGTTTATATATTGAGTTTTCTGAGCTGCCAGTAGTAAGTTGCCCTGTAACAACAGATAACCTACCCTGTAACAATGGATAATCTAATAACTTGTCATAAGGTAACAACCTTTTCATATACAGTACCAGTCAAACGTTTGGACACACCTACTCATTCCAGGGTGTTTCTTAATTTTTACTATTTTCTGCATTGTAGAATAATAGTGAAGACATCAAAACTATGAAATAACACATATGGCATCATGTAGTAACCAAAAAAGTGTTAAACAAATCCAAATATATTTTATATTTGAGATTCTTCAAATAGCCACCCTTTGCCTTGATGACAGCTTTGCACACTCTTGGCATTCTCTCAACCAGCTTCACCTGGAATGCTTTTCCAACGGTCTTGAAGGAGTTCATACATATGCTGAGCACTTCTTGGCTGCTTTTCCTTCAATCTGCAGTCCGGCTCATCCCAAACCATCTCAATTGGATTGAGGTCGGGGGACTGTGGACAGCAAGTCATCTAATGCAGCACTCCATCACTCTACTTCTTGGTCAAATGGCCCTTACACAACCTGGAGGTGTGTTGGGTCACTGTCCTATTGAAAAACAAATGATAGTCCCACTAAGCCCAAACCAGATGGGATGGCGTATCGCTGCAGAATGCTGTGGTAGCCATGCTGGTTAAGTGTGCCTTGAATTCTAAATAAATCGCAGACAGTGTCACCAGCAAAGCACCCCCACACCATAACACCTCCTCCTCCATGCTTTACGGTGGGAAATATACATGCGGAGATCAGCCATTCACCCACAACGCGTCTCACAAAGACACGGCGGTTGGAAACAAAAACCTCAAATGTGGACTCATAGGACACATTTCCACCGGTCTAATGTCCATTGCTCGTGTTTCTTGGCCCAAGCAAGTCTCTTCTTCCTATTGGTGTCCTTCAGTAGTGGTTTCTTTGCAGCAATTCGACCATGAAGGCCTGATTCACACATTCTCCTCTGAACAGTTGATGTTGAGATGTGTCTGTTACTTGAACTCTGTGAAGCATTTATTTGGGCTGCAATTTCTTAGGCTGGTAACTCTAATGAACTTATCCTCTGCAGCAGAGGTAACTCTGGGTCTTCCTTTCCTGTGGCGGTCCTCATGAGAGCCAGTTTCATCATAGCGCTTGATGGTTTTTGCGACTGCACTTGAAGAAACGTTTAAAGTTCTTGACATTTTCCGTTTTGACTGACATTCATGTCTTAAAGTAATGATCGTCTGTCGCTTCTCTTTGCTTATTTGAGCTGCTATTGCCATAATATGGTATTTTACCAAATAGGGATATCTTCTGTATACCCCCCCTACCTTGTCACAACACAACTGATTTGCTCAAACGCATTAAGAAATTCCACAAATTAACTTTTAAGAAGGCACACCTGTTAATTGAAATGAATTCCAGGTGACTACCTCAAGAAGCTGGTTGAGAGAATGCCAAGACTGTGCAAAGCTGTCATCAAGGCAAAGGGTGGCGATTTGTTTAACACTTTTTTGGTTACTACATGATTCCATATGTGTTATTTCATAGTTTTGATGTCTTCATTATTATTCTACAATGTAGAAAATAGTAAAAATAAAGAAAAACCCTTGAATGAGTAGGTGTGTCCAAACTTTTGACTGTTGCTGTATACATATAGGTACAGTGAGGGAAAAAAGTATTTGATCCCCTACTGATTTTGTACGTTTGCCCACTGACAAAGAAATGATCAGTCTATAATTTTAATGGTAGGTTTATTTGAACAGTGAGAGACAGAATAACAACAACATAATCCAGAAAGACGCATGTCAAAAATGTTTGGGGATGGTACCATGTTTACGGATAATCCTGAGTGAATCGTGAATAATGAAGATTGAGAAAGTTACAGATGCACAAGACACCTCTCACCATTACAATAACAGGGAAGGTTAGCATTTTGGGGGGGTATGATATTTGTGCGAATGTAAGTTATCCACAAGTGTATGCAACTGTGTGTACCTGTGTGCACCTGTGTTGGTCATAATGATGCCTTGATATTCATATTATAACAAGTCTGAAGTAAATTTCTATATGTCCTTCATTGCCAATCACTTTGTGCCAATAAAGAGCACTGCAGTCACACTACTTTAAATGAATGAATTACCCTTTTCATTCACTGTAAGTAAATTCTGATTTTGAACCACAATTCTATAGAACTGGAAGAGGGTGAATGATTTCCCCTGTCTTATGAGCAGCCAATAACCCAGAAAACAGAGCATACATTTACAGTGGGGAGAACAAGTATTTGATACACTGCCGATTTTGCAGGTTTTCCTACTTACAAAGCAGAAATCCAGAAAATCACATTGTATGATTTTTAAGTAATTAATTTGCATTTTATTGCATGACATAAGTATTTGATCACCTACCAACCAGTAAGAATTCCGGCTCTCACAGACCTGTTCGTTTTTCTTTAAGAAGCCCTCCTGTTCTCCACTCATTACCTGTATTAACTGCACCTGTTTGAACTCGTTACCTGTATAAAAGACACCTGTCCACACACTCAATCAAACAGACTCCAACCTCTCCACAATGGCCAAGACCAGAGAGCTGTGTAAGGACATCAGGGAAAAATTGTAGACCTGCACAAGGCTGGGATGGGCTACAGGACAATAGGCAAGCAGCTTGGTGAGAAGGCAACAACTGTTGGTGCAATTATTAGAAAATGGAAGAAGATCAAGATGACGGTCAATCACCCTCGGTCTGCGGCTCAATGCAAGATCTCACCTCGTGGGGCATCAATGATCATGAGGAAGGTGAGGGATCAGCCCAGAACTACACAGCAGGACCTGGTCAATGACCTGAAGAGAGCTGGGACAACAGTCTCAAAGAAAACCATTAGTAACACACTACGCCGTCATGGATTAAAATCCTGCAGCGCACACAAGGTATCCCCTGCTCAAGCCAGCGCATGTCCAGGCCCGTCTGAAGTTTGCCAATGACCATCTGGATGATCCAGAGGAGGAATGGGAGAAGGTCATGTGGTCTGATGAGACAAAAATAGAGCTTTTTGGTCTAAACTCCACTCGCCGTGTTTGGAGGAAGAAGAAGGATGAGTACAACCTCAAGAACACCATCCCAACCGTGAAGCATGGAGGTGGAAACATCATTCTTTGGGGATGCTTTTCTGCAAAGGGGACAGGACGACTGCACCGTATTGAGGGGAGGATGGATGGGGCCATGTATCGCGAGATCTTGGCCAACAACCTCCTTCCCTCAGTAAGAGCATTGAAGATGGGTCGTGGCTGGGTCTTCCAGCATGACAACGACCCGAAACACACAGCCAAGGCAATTAAGGAGTGGCTCCGTAAGAAGCATCTCAAGGTCCTGGAGTGGCCTAGCCAGTCTCCAGACATGAACCCAATAGAAAATCTTTGGAGGGAGCTGAAAGTCTGTATTGCCCAGCGACAGCCCCGAAACCTGAAGGATCTGGAGAAGGTCTGTATGGAGGAGTGGGCCAAAATCCCTGCTGCAGTGTGTGCAAACCTGGTCAAGACCTACAGGAAACGTATGATCTCTGTAATTGCAAACAAAGGTTTCTGTACCAAATATTAAGTTCTGCTTTTCTGATGTATCAAATACTTATGTCATGCAATAAAATGCAAATGAATTACTTAAAAATCATACAATGTGATTTTCTGGATTTTTGTTTTAGATTCCGTCTCTCACAGTTGAAGTGTACATATGATAAAAATTACAGACCTCTACATGCTTTGTAAGTAGGAAAACCTGCAAAATCGGCAGTGTATCAAATACTTGTTCTCCCCACTGTATATACACAGTCTATTAACACAAAACACTTAAATTAAAACAAACATTTTGTGTCATTATCTGACACGTGTTTTCCCTGGTGGTTAAGACGGGGAAAGGTAAGCCACCATTTTCGTAGAATGACCCATGTGCCCATCCTCGGAATGTAAATGCAGGAAATGATTCCTTGAATTATGGTCCTTTCTTCGTTTATATGGCAACAGTGACAGTGAGTCACTCAGTGTATGCACTAATCTTCAGAATTTTGGTTCCAACTGCCATGTCTTTGTGAGACGCAAAGTAGTTCAACGGATGATCTCCGCATGTGTGGTTCCCACCGTGAAGCACGGAGGAGGTGTGATGTTGTGGAGGTGCTTTGCTGGTGACACTGTCTGTGATTTATTTAGAATTCAAGGCACACTTAACCAGCATGGCTACCACAGCATTCTGCAGCGATACGCCATCCCATCTGGTTTGCGCTTAGTGGGACTATAATTTGTTTTTCAACAGGACAATGACCCAACACACCTCCAGGATGTGTAAGGGCTATTTGACCAAGAAGGAGAGTGATGGAGTGCTGCATTAGATGACCTGGCCTCCACAATCACCTGACCTCAACCCAATTGAGATGGTTTGGGATGAGTTGGAACGCAGAGTGAAGGAAAAGCAGCCAACAAGTGCTTAGCATATGTGGGAACTCCTTCAAGACTGTTGGAAAAGCGTTCCAGGTGAAGCTGGTTGAGAGAATGCCAAGAGTGTGCAAAGCTGTCATCAAGGCAAAGGGTGGCTACTTTGAAGAATCTAAAATATATTTAGATTAGTTTAACACTTTTTTGGTAACTACATTTACATTTGACATTTTAGTCATTTAGCAGATGCTCTTATCCAGAGCGACTTACCGGTAGTGAGTACATTATTCCATATGTGTTATTTCATAGTTTTGATGTCTTCACTATTATTCTACAATGTAGAAAATAGTAAAAATAAAGAAAAACCCTTGAATGAGTAGGTGTGTCCAAACTTTTGACTGGTACTGTATATTTATAGTACAACACGCTCAATACCATGAAATTGGCTTGTCCCACTCCCTAGAGTCATGAATGAGTCATGGTTTAGTGACATATTTTGAGTAAAAATATTTTTTTTTCTCCGACTTTAAATGTAATAATACAAAATAAAGTATTTAGTGGAATCCTTAAACTAAAATATCAACTAAATATTATAATTTACAGGGAATAGCTGTCCCTCAATTTCATGTCACTTGTGTTACCCCATTACAAAGACCACACATCTTTGCCAACTTCTTCCTGGGTCAAAGGTTCATTGGAGGCAGGGCTGTTTTGAAAAGAACATGATGGGTCTGCACTCTCTCTTCATATGTCAGCAATTTGAAGATTAAGATTTAGCATGAAATTACCAAATTAAAGACATGCTCTGGAACTTTGGCAACTAGTACATTTTTATTTTATTTTTTTAAACCTCCCGCTTTGGGCTGGATGTGCCAATGTGTAGTTCATACATGAATAATCTATGAGCAGAATTACGGTTTTACCTAGATTAGCCACAAAATTCCTAGTTTGAAAGCGACTGTTTCTGGAAGCTGTGCAATGACATTTCCCCCCATGCAATTAGTTTCAGACAATGAGCTTCAGCCCCTCTCCATTTGAGTAACAGCTAGCAAGATGCACACAGCACAGCGAGAGAGAGAGCAATGACAAACCGGGGACCACTTTTGGCTCGTGAGCGCTACTTTCAGAACTACTGGCTAGAAAGTAGACAAATAAGTACCGGAGAATGTCTTTAAGATGTGTCACTAGTGTTACACAGTTTATAGTAAAGGGAAAGGAAAGTTCAGTAAAACAATTTACAAACACAGCTGTAGCTCGGCCACCTTCCACAGCAGATGCGGAAGGACGACATTGGCGGATGCGGCGGATTGAGACGCAGCCCATGCAAAAAGCCAGATATCTCGAGTTTAAATTAACAGATATTAAGGATTACGGGATTTATTTAAGTGTGGTTTGAGCTACTGTGGCTGACATCTTAGCTATGCCATCTTGCCTGCAAATTTGTCACTGGTGTTATTGTAGAAAAATGCATATTGTTTAAAGTAAATTATTACAAATCATCTTAATATTATCATTAATCTTTTCTGTCCTTGATTATATATGCAAATTAAATAGTCAAATTACATGGTGCAAAGCCTGAATTGTCATTAAAATATAGGTAACACTAGTGACAAAAAGGGAACACAATATATTTTTAAATATAATGTAGTAACAAATATTAAAATGCATTAAGCTGTCATTTCTGGTGATTTACAATGTTAAGGGGTGTTAATTATTATCTGACTAAGTTTTGGTAAAAAAAGGTCAAAAAGCCACCATTTTCATGGAATGACCACTAAGTGGCTCACTGTTGCCATATAAACAAAGACAGGACCATAAAACAATTTTGTCATACTGGCCCTGAAAGACAAACATGGCCCTGACATACAGGTACCCATCTACTCAGACAGAGCAAGTGTGTCAATAAACAAAGCAAGTGTGTCGTGACCCCACCCCCACAACGGCACACAGACACATTCACAGGAGTCTTACACAACTCATTTTATTTACAGGAGCCACGTATGCAAATGCATTGTTGTTTTTTTTCATATCATTTCAGACACCGGTAATACACAATTCTCTTTGCCTTTTTCACATGAAGAGTGGACTAACCAGAGACATGGAAGCCATTCTCAATCTAAAGGCCAGACGCTTGGATGACGAGTCATAATTGATATTTAATTCCAAATCCCTTAGAAAAATATAACAAATAAATTAGAATGTTCTATGACTTTCTCCCCTCTTTCAGGATGTTGGTTGAAGTAAACGGTGGATACACTTGCAGTAGAGAATTGTGGAAAAGAGAAAGGTGAGGACAGAGTATGGGAAAATCTATTAAACACCTCCTACCAGAATATATAGGTAGAGTGCTAGCAAGAAAGACATCAAACAAAATGGCATAACAAAAATATTTTTACTACAACATAACATTTACAGATGTATTTTTCATAGAAAAGCAGTACAGAAGCCACACAAGCCTGTGAGGATCTCAGCAATGAAGTGACGATGAT
This sequence comes from Coregonus lavaretus, assembly GCF_964263955.1. Lineage (NCBI taxonomy): Eukaryota > Metazoa > Chordata > Actinopteri > Salmoniformes > Salmonidae > Coregonus > Coregonus lavaretus. The sequence goes on from NC_140000.1 coordinate 49,264,531, forward strand.
ATTGTTTCGTGCCTCGTTGTTTCATGTCAGAATTGGGTGTGCATTTCCCCCCATCCCCACCGCAAAAGTAATACTTCTCAGTATCAATACGGAGCAAACCTGTTTGAACAGTCATGTTCTGGGCTTGGTTAAGTACATGCTTTTAATGAAGTATCATTGGAGAAAGAGACATTTTACAAAATCGACATTAAAAGAAAATGAAAATAACACCTTTCTCCACAGAAGGACGTCGTAACCGACACCCCCACCTCCCTAAACTGAGCTTCCGCCAAGGGCTTGCAAACACAGGGCTTCCGAATCCACCACGTTAACGGTCTGAGGGAAACAAAGGTTACGCTAAATTCAACAAGGGGCTAGGCTGCATAACCTCAAGTGGACATTTCTCAAATGGGTGGGTACCTGGTTGCTGTGTCACCAACTCCCCCAGTTTACTGACCTTTGACTAAACTGACCCGTTCTATGACTGTGGGTCCAGGGCGATTTCCTGTGTTTGCAACCCCTCGGTGGTGGGCCGAGACTTGTCGTTCACCCCCCCAGTGGAGAAACAGAAAGCTGTGGTTGGGCATCAGCCTCTGTCCATGCATTCGAGCGGTGAGCAGGGACAAAGACAAAACACATTGCTATGTGTCATAAAATCACCAGAGGTCTGCAGTAGTCTCGTTTTCTTTTAAATATATTCTTTACTGTTTTTTTTGCTTGCTTTTATCTTGTTTTTTGTCTAAGACTGTGTCCTTTAAATGCAAATAAAGGAGATCATCTTGGTTGTGTTTACATCCAGCGCCCGTCTGCTTTCTTCTATACCTCAATGCTGTTTCCCGCGTAAAGCCTGGTCCATGTCCGAGCTGCAATGTGCACAGAGAGGGGGTTCATTAACTACCGGTATTAGCATTCTTCTTGAAGGAATGTCTTGCCATCTCTGAATTGATTTGACCTGCAGTGGCACTTTAGGAGGCTGAAGTGAAGAACACTACAAGAGCAGTAAGTCATTGGTTCCTTCTCACACTCACTGCCTCTGTTTAAAACTAGGCTTTGTTCACATTCAGAGATGGGTACTCTTGATCAGAGGATGCAATAGAATTTAAATGCCAAGGGGTGAGACAATTTAAACTGGGTTCACGTCAAACATGAACATGACACACACAAGCCATCTCTCACCTGTCTCAATGGCTTGGGCTTCGTTTGATTTCCACTGCTCTGCAACATCGTTTGCAAGTGGGTCATCAGGGTTAGGAGCGCTTAATAATGCTTGGATTGATAGCAGCACTGTGCGGATCTGCAAGGCTGGGGACCACTTATCTGTGAGAGAAAAGGAAAATGGTGGAGGAAGGAGTCATACTTTGAGTCAGGACATGACTGTGACAGTGATGATAATTGTGAATCTGGATAACTCACCTTTCAAGATGTCTAGGCATATCCTACCCAGCTTGTCCACATTGGGATGGTAGATTTTGGTCATGAATCGCACTTTGGGAGCTGCCATGGGATATTCTTCTGGCAGAAAGAGTTCAAGTTTAAAGGTGCCTCCTTCGAAAGGGGAGTCCTGGGGCCCTGAAATCACCACATGGAAGTAGCGTGCATTTGCCTCATCAGGCTCTGCCTTTATTCCAGGAACGGGTTCGGCCAGCAAACGCTGAGTCTCCTGAACACGGACAGAGATACAGATAGAGACATGCAGGTAGATAGACAGACAAACACATGCAAACAGAAACGGGAAGACAAGAAAAATGTGACACACGCAGCGAGACAGGTAAGCACAAACAACCAGATGTCAGGTCATTTACATTTTAGTCATTTAGCAGACACTCTTATCCAGAGCGATATACAGTTAGTGAGTGCATACATTTTATTTATTTTTTCATACTGGCCCCCCATGGGAATCGAACCCACAACCCTGGCGTTGCAAGCACCATGCTCTACCAACTGAGCTACACTGGACTACAGGTCAGGGTCGATAGTAACCAAGGTTTTGGACAACTATGTTTTGATGCAAGGACAGCCATCCACAAATTCAAGCTCAGGTTTGACATTTTGTTTCAGAACTTTTTAGGGCCAATGTACAATCACTCTGTCTCTTTCAAGAGCAAGTAATGGTGACTCACCCAGTGTTTTAGATCCTCAGCTAAGAGCTCATATGATACATGCCTGGAGGTGAACTAGCTGCAAAGTCTATTTTTTGTGAAATATGTCTGAGGCCTAGTCATAACGTCCGGTGAGAACCAACATGTAACATCTTCATGGTATGACGGTAATTTTGATGGAAATAAATATATTATCAAATAGAACTCATTGATAGGTCTATGTCCACTATATCACCCACTGTAACTGTTTGTCTTGTCAAAGTAAGTTAGGCTAGTTGAGTAGGCTGATAATTGAATGTTTCTGCCAAACATTTGTTTTTGCAGCCACCTGGTATGTGTATGACAAACTATTGCCCCATGTCGCCTCATTCATTTCTGACACAGAACTCTTGCAAGACCAACAAGATCTCGCTCATTGGGCCTGGACAGTTTGAGAGAAATACCTGCACTACCACCGGCTTCTCTACTATTGCCAAGTTAGCTTTGCTACCCAAAGCACTTTCAAACACAGTAAACCAAGCAAGTAAATGTGAGAGTTTATAATACATAATCTGGAGTCCAGGGGTAAATCCCATCAATATCTAACTAGCTAAATTAGCTAGCTGTATGTATGTAGCTAACGTTAGCTAGCTAGCAGTGCCAGCCGAGTGTCACTGTGTTCAGATCGCTAACTTGAGAGACCATAGCAAGGTTATTTCAATACATGTACACTAAGAAAATTATTAATTTCAACACAAATAGGCAATTAAGCAGAATCGGGCCATATTTAGCGGGAAGAGTAATACATTTGACCCAACGTTCCTCTGATTTGGGGCTGAGCCTGAAACATACAGTACCTAGCTAACGGAAGTAGTTAGCTAGCAAATACATGGCAATCCACGTGCCGAGTCCTAGTTTTTCTTCTGAACTCAACGGGGACCGAACTACGGCTTGTGAGCTATTTATCGCATGGGGTTTTTGAAATTACCTTTATAATCCTGCGGGGTAGTCCTGCCATCTTGTTTCACTGTATACACTATTTATGTATGTTCACTCCTTCGCCGTCGACGCACACGCCTTCCTGTGAATGGTGTTGGCTTCTAACGGGATTGTGAATGCTGGGAAATGTATTTTTGTCAACGACTAAGCGTTAACATATTTCAATTTAACGAACTACATGTCCCAAGAGTGGGTGCTTTCTAAATCTGAGAGAAAAGACTAGAAATATGAACGTACTCTGTCATTTATTTGAATCCCATACATTTTAAATACATGGCTGAATTGAAATGATCGTAAAAATTGACAGTTATCCTTATCAAAATCAATATAATATTGTTCTGCACCGTATGAGCCAAAGTTCGAGTCCCAGTTGCAGCTTTTTCTTTCTCCCGCTACACTGGTGGCAGCAGTGGGATCACTCCTGTGGTCTGGTGGCATTGGGGGAACTGTGCTCTGTACATGTTTTAAGCTTGGTGCTCGGCTCTGCACCGTAGGAGCCACGGATGAGTCCCCATTGCAGCGCTCTCCTTCTTCCTCCACAATAACATGCAGATATCCTAACCATGTCCCAGAATTTCATGAAATAAAAGGTATTCAGCAAATAGGGAAAATATATGTTTCACTTACAGCTTTGGTAATCTGCTTCAAAACATAAGTGCGCAACTTCAGATTAGTTAATTTTATTTTACAGCACAAACAATTGCACAAAAAAACAGTTTGGGATTTGGGGGGTGAGCCAAGCAAAGAATTCTGTAAGGTATCAATGATTTTGAAAGGAAGACACTCCTTAACAACTATCGGTCTTTTGGGGGATCTCTCTTTCTGCGTCGAGTATGGTACCTAAGAAAAAAATTGAACAAAAGTTACCATTTTCAATATATAAAAAAGACTGAGTGAGGATTGTACCCAACTTTATGCAAGTTTCTCACTCAATACATTAGCATTACATTAAATTACAAATTAGCAACATAAGGTACATTTTGGATACTTAAAAGGCACAATGTATTGGGGCGACAGGTAGTTTAGTGGTTCAGAGTAACCGTTGTGCCAGTAACCGAAAGGTTGCTGGTTCTAATCCCCGAGCCGACTATGTCAAAAATCTGTCGATGTGCCCTTGAGCAAGGCACTTAACCCTAATTGCTCCTGTAAGTCGCCCTGGATAAGAGCGTCTGCTAAATGACTAAAATGTAAAATGTTATCTCAATATCAAATCATTTCTGGGTAACAATTAAGTACCTTACTGGGATTCTTTTCAATCAAAATGGTTTTAGCAAGAGCAATTTCTCAAGCAATAATTTTGCTAGGACTGTCGGAGTGGGGAGGGGAAAACTGAAGCATAGCTGTTACTGGCAGAGCCGTTTGGAACTCTTTCATATTGGTCTATTAACTAATTCACTGCCTGGTGATGTCACCAAGCAGGCCAAAACTCCACACCACCAAAACAGGCTGAAATTTCAGACAACCTTTTCAAACAGCTCTCTTACACTAAAAGGGCATTATCATTTTCACAGCATTCTTCCAACCTCAGCATGGAAATATATATAAAACACAGGAAAATCTCATTTTTGCCTGTACTGGGCCTTTAATACTAAGGAAGTGCCACTGAGTTCAGTACCAATATTTCATATGGAACGGGTGTGGCTTCTAACTATTGCCCTGCTTTGGTGCCCAGTTACTACTGACTATTACTAAAGTGATTCAATCATAGAAGGTGTACTTACTGTCCCACTGGGTACCAGCGGTGCTTGGTGGTGTGAAACATTTTGCTGAGCTCCTCGATGGTGGGGGCCTGTTTGTTCTGCAGCACCTCCCTGCCGAGGTGGGCCTTCAGCACCTGGTCGTGCGTCTCTGCCGGATTGGTCAGGGGGTCTGGCCGTGGAATAGGCTACAGTGTCACAAATACATAAGAAAGCCATAACAATCAAAAACCATTTATGCTGTTTTTCTACCTAAATCGCAGGTCTTATTTTGCCATTTAATAGCCGGCATGGTGAGAAAAGGGGTATATTGCTGGCAGGTAAATCTCAGCCTTCCACAGACATCATGACAGATCAATCTCTGCAGGGCTAATTGTGTTTGCAAATGCAGTATTTACTGTATTAAAGGGGTTCCTTTTCCTCATCAGCTCTGTTACAGTCAGTATCAGCAAATCCAAGTTCTAACTTCTTACCTGGGTAAGTTCATAAGGAACATCCTCAGCGGGATGGTAGCACACTATGGTCTTCCCATCAGATGTCACACCAATTTCAACCTTACTGCAATGAAGAAGGTGACGAGAAATTAACATCAAGTCATCGTAATACACACACTACAAATTATGATTTACTGTAACTAGCTACCTACTTACCAGTCATCATCAATACAAGGTCCACGGATAGTTGACTTGTGAAGGACAGGCACAACGCCTGTTGTGGATATATTCGTTGACATTAATCAAAAGGTACAGTATGATGTGATTAATAACAGCCAAGCTACAGTCACAAGATTGCTAGCCAGCTGGGTTCTCTGCCTCAAAAAGTATTGCTAATAGATGTGCGCTAACGTTAACTAGCTAGCTAACTGACAAAACCTTTCAGCACTTGAGATTGTGTTCACACAACGTGTTTCTTAATCTTGCAAGTTTTACAATAGAGGGCACTCACCTGTGCAGTGTTTCAGTTGAGTAACAGTTGAAAACCGTGTAAATAAACAACTCAACCTATTTAAATGACCTGTAGTAGCCATGCTCAACTAAAAATGTTGCATTTGTGTTACATGGACATATTTCCGTGTGGATACGTAAACCCTAAACGTTTGTTCCGCTGTGCAAACTTTTATGAACAAATCCTTTTTCTTTAGCAAAGCCAAAGTAAAAATGCAAAAATAAAACAACTGGGACAGTTTAACTGTAAAATGTATGTGGGAAAAAGTATTTATCACATTTGTAGAAATGTATTATGACATCATAAATATCCTTTTAGAATTGGAACTGAGGAATAATGGGATGTGAACATTTTGCTCATTCGTTAACACGAAACTCAAGTTGCAGCATTGCTCTTAACCTCCATATAATGGCAACTGAACATCACGAAGGTTACCGATGTGACCTTATACTGGAACCCTCTCAGTACTCCACAGTTCCACCGCCAATGGAGGGGAAGGCAAAGGTATCAGTGAAACTTCAGCCAGAGGTTTTTAACCCATTCACCCTGTCTCCTCTGCCAGAACAGACGATCCGTGATGTTCTTGTTGACTGGGTGCGAAACAAACTGCTCCTTTCACCCGCTGCAGCCAGAGGAATGGTCATCACTGGTGTAACCCATGATGTTGCATATTGCTACAAACTGGAAACATTTACAGAGCACAGGTCTGTGTGCTTAAGATTTGAACCGCACTGCAAAGCTTCCAAAGCACCAGTGTCTCCAAAACCAGCAGGGGAAGTGCAGGAGCCAAGACCCTGGAAAGTGCCTGTGACCCCGACCAAGATGTTCCACAACCAGGTGTTAAATTACAGGCTGATTCACACAGACCGAGTGACCGGGTGCTCTTACTGCCAGGAGCTGAAGTGGGTTATGTGCAAGGCATGCTGTGCTTCTACTAGGGTGCGCTGCCCTGTGTGCCACGGGCGAGGCAGGGGCACCAAAAAGCCCTGCAGAGAGTGCAAGGGTGAAAAGATGGTGCCCTGCATGTCCTGCATGTCCCTGGGCCGGGTTTGCTGCGAGATGTGCGTGGGAAAGGGCCAGCTATGCTACTTCAAAGAGCTGCGGGTGGACTACCGCTGTCATGTCGACAGGTACCTGCTAGGTGTCCCAGGCGGCATCCCAGAGGAGAGGATATCCCATGCAATAGGGGAGATCCTCCACACTGGCTTGGGCCAAAATGTGTGCCCCATTAGCACCTTCTCTGTGGAAGAGGTCAACGCAGCCTCACGGCGGATGGTGCGGGCGTCCCACTCCAGCTGGCCCCAGTGCCGCATCATTCAACAGAGACATCTGCTGAGGGCAGTGCAAGTGACTCGGGTCCAGTATCACTGGAGGGACACTTCTGGGAGTGTGTTTATTTATGGAGTAGACCACTCCATCTACTGGCCAGACTACCCCGAGAGGTGGATACGCCTCTGGTGCCCCTGTTTATAGAACTGGTAATGCTCAATTCCCTGATAAAAGCTTCCTCGACCAAATGAGTATGATAAAAAAGATTGTCGTTTTTTCCTTCCTCTTCAAATATCAGTTACTATATTTTCACAAGTTGGTCAAATCCTTATTTATTTCCCATTGTTTCCCTGATAGGCCTTTCAGTAAATGTTTGACCAGGTATTTATGATTTCACACATTTCTCTTTGAACCAATGCAGGAATATCACGGACATAATCTACTTCTCAGGATCTCAGGCCAAGATTACCAAATTGCTACACAAATAATCATTGATAACACTAAACCAGATACCTGTGCCTTCAAAATCACATTTCAATAGTTATTCCATTGATTGTTAGTCAAAAACAAATTGAATCTATTGAATTGTTAAGAGATATATATATATATATATAGATATATATATAGATATATATATATATATAGATATATATAGATATTTATATATATTCAGATTGATATTGACCTTCCTTGTTGCAAAGACATTTCAGCACACAAAACTAATATTTATGTGGTGCTTCATTATTAAGGGATCTGTTTGAGAAGAAAAGTATGAAGAGAGAAAGTCCATCCACAGTTCTGCCGATGTCCTTGAGGTGCCTTCTTGGCCCGTTGACAGAAAGTCTTTGGCTATGTGGATCTCTCTGTGTGAGTCCAAGGTGCCGCTCTATGTTGATTGGAAGTTGGTCCAGAGTGGCTCACTAGGAAAGCTCCATATCTGCTGTGGAGGAGGTGCTGCTGGATGCCTCAGGCGCTGTGGTCGCCACCAACCGCTCCCGATTGCCAAACACCTCAGCGACTGGAGACACATACATGGATGAGACACAAACACGCCATGTTGATAACCATCAGCTACTTCATACTGATCTAACACCTCAGTGACCAAGCAGACACACAGATATACAAACCCATTACTCTCTACTACCAAGCAGGAGAGATGATACTTACATAAACTTAACAGTCAAAGCCCATAATAAATAAACGTTCAATACAGAGGGAGAGAAATACTGCTTAAGAAAGTGTCAAGGCTAGTTGCCATATTCTAAATCAATGTTTTTTTCTGGATCAAAAAGAAAATAGATGATAGGCTAGCTAGATAGACTTGGCACCCTGTCAGACCTAGAGTAGAAGGTAAGGACATTGACACTGTACCTGCTGCCACGTCACTTATGTCCCAAACCCGCAGGCCATCCCTCTGTCCTCCAAAGGCATATACAAAGGGCATGTCAGGACAGCACGCTGCACAGAACAGCACCCCCTAGCAACAGAAAGAGAGCATCTTACCACAACATCCACATATACAGCACATATCCAAACATTCACTGTTAGGAAGACAGAAACGTGATGGATCTTATTGCAAAGACATGGCAACGATTACAGCGACAAAGAAACCATCTTTACCATTTTCATGTCCCGGGTGTGAACCAGATTGGGCTTGTTCCCCAAGATGTCCCAAATCTTAACGTGTTTGTCTGCTGACGAGGTGACCAAGCATCCCCGGATCTGGCTGCTAAGGTCCAAGCCTACAGGGCAAGAGACAACCGACTTCAATTCTGTTTCCCTGACCTTGACTGCCATGTTTGTGTACCAGTACTCATCCAGTATTTTAACGTCTGTGAATATGAAGGGGTCGGGGCTAAAGGAAGTAGGGGCAGAAATTGGCCTGTAACCACACCCACCTGACACCTCTCCATCATGTGCCCTTAGTGTAAACACTGGCTTGTCCGAGCGTGCGTCCAGACAGTAAACAAAGCCGTCCTCCGTGCTCGCCTAAAACACAGCCAAACATCAGTGAGAGTGGAAACAGGAAAGTCCACCAAGCATTTTCCATGTGAAAGTTAGCCAATATGCTATGCTAGGTGAGAGATGGCAAGAGGGCAGCTTACCAAGAAGTTGCAGGGTGAGAAGTGGTTCCAGGCGACCCTTTCTACCTGCCCACTAAACCTCCAGGTGCGATGGCTGCTGTCGGGACTGCGGCAGTCATACAGGATTGCCGACCTGGCCAGAAAAAGACGATGCAGGTTAAGACTTGTTAGTTTTGTACATTCACAATCCCGACCTCCTATATACAGGAGATGAGAATTTATTTGACAATTTCTGAAGTTGTAACAGATTGAGATTGGACATACTTATCATATGATCCTGATATCAGGGTCTGAGCTTCAAAGGGGTGGAACATCAATGTCTGAACCTAAAAGAGACTTGCCTTTAATGTTTGAGATCAACATTACAAGTAAGCAGGCGAGGCTACATCCAAAATCTATTTCACGTCAGATTTTCTATTTAGAGTAAATCTATCAGGCCCATTGTGGGACGTTAAGCAGGTTGTGATCGCTGGATACACGTACCTTGTCAGTGTGTCTGCACAGTGTTGTGGCCGGCTTGCCATGTGTCAGATCCCACAGGATCACGGTTTCGTCGGCTGACCCACTTGCCAAGACGTTGCTGTGGAAACGAGAAGCAACACACACAAAAACTCAGAATAAAGGTGCAGGGTAGGTTTGTGACAACGTTAGTGACATTGTGATCGTGTGGTTACACTGACATGAGTGGAAAGGTCTGGGGCTAGGGGTGAGAGGTAACGGATACAACTCACCGGACCAGTTTGTTCCAGGATAAGTCCAGTACAGCATCTGTATGACCTTCCACTGGCTCTGCTGCAGCCTAAAAATTCAAATCGCATGTTAGGATTCGGGTCAGTGAGGAGACACCAACACCATAAACATAACAGTTAAACTATCACATCCAAGTCCTTGTGGGAAAACAACCTTTTTGCTCTTCTTCTTCTTCTTCTTCTTGGAGGCCTTCTTGCTCCCCAGGGTGAAGGCAGGCTCCAGGCAGTCCACCACATCCAAGTCCCACACGTCGATCTGCGATGTCATGTTGCCTACAGCTGCATAATTGCCTGTACAAAATGTATGGGGTTAATGTGAAGTCAAAAATGACATGTTATACACTGAGAAAACACTGAATTTAATGTCCATTTTGCGGAGTCAGGTTGAGATAAACTGCTGTTTGAGCTTAACTCAAAGTAAAATCTGAGAATCCATTCAACACTATAAAAAGTGAATGCACTCACCTGTGCCTTCTGGACTAGGGTCAAAGTTGAGCCACTCCACACACAGTGGATAGGCTGGCAGCAGTATGTCATGATGAACATAGAGGGATTCTTCTTCGGCATTGTATACTGTGCAGAGGGAAATAAATATAAATACATTAATTAAAACAACCTTTGTTTTTATACTGAAATGTACACCGAGTATACCAAACATTAAGAACACCTTCCTAATACTGAGTTGTAACCCCCCATTAATATGGGATCATAGCTTTCACCTGGTCAGTCTATGTCATGGAAAGAGCAGGTGTTCCTAATGGTTTGTCCACTTACTGTACGTCTACACTGATGCTATTTGATGCTGTGAAGCAAGAGTTTGTTCAAGTCTAAGCTGAGAGTCAAAGTGCCAGTTAGAACAACAGTCCCTGCAACTCACCGTGAATCTCCAGGTTGCAGCAGTCCTTCTCTGCTCTGCCTGAAATGATGAGGTTATCGTTGGGCTTGATTTGAAAGTCCTCTCGCTCATACTGGTCCTAAAGACCCAAAGAAAAGACGACAACAACTGTAAGTCTGAATGACACAGAATTACCAGAAATGAACAGCTGGGACGATAAACCGAAAATTATCGTAGGCATTTTGTTGATATCGTTCATTGCGATAAGTACCCCATACTAGAGAAATGTGAAGTTTGAAATGAAATAAGTTTGCTAATATGGGTGATTGTTAATGGGACAACTGATGGCTACAACCATCAAATTAATAGTAGTAGTGTGAAGGATAATAAAAAAATACTGTTGTGCACATTGTTATAAACTCATCATTTCTATTTATCAGTATCACATCAATTAGGCAATTTATCACGATATGGACTTTTTAGGCGGCAGGTAGCCTAGCGGTTAGAGGGTTGGGCCGGTAACCAAAAGGCTGCTGGATCAAATACCTGAGCCGAAATGGTGAAAAATCTATTGATGGCCCTTAAGCAAGGCACTTGACCCTAATTTGCTTCAGGGGCGCCGTACTACTATGGCTGACCCTGTAAAACAAAATTTCACTGCACCTATCCAGTGTATGTGACAATAAAACATATTTTATGTGATATGTTTGGCACTACTAGTTGGTACCAAACCAGACTGGTGAGATGTTTCATCACTCTGAACAGGCACACAGCCCTGGACTCACTGTGTCTTTGATGGTAATGTAAGGATCCTCCTCATTGGTGCTGAACACTGTGAGGCCGGCAAGGCTGTCACCAAGGTTGGCAGTCACTGCGCCAGAAAAAAAGATGAACAGTAAGAGTGTTCTTTGGGAATAAAAACATCGATTAACACATGTCTCTTGGCATATTAACAGACAGAGATAACCCATGAATTTAAGATCATACATAATCCGAGAGCAGATGCAGCAACTATATTTACCCGAGTCGTCCTCGTCATATCTATCCAAGCCATACTCTGCTAGTTCATCGGCTTCCTCCCTTCCTGCTTCGTTTTCATCCTGCTCTGGCTCCTGTCCCTGAACAGCTTCTGCCTCGTCAATCTGTTCCTGCCCGCTGGCCATGCCTTCATCATCCTCCTCCTCCTCACCTATGCGTTCACTGAGCAAACACAAATACATTGACACAAATATATTTATTGTTAATCCTGAACAAGAGCTCAAAGAAATCACCATTTATAATGTTGAGGTCAATTCCATTTCGAATTAGTTTGATTTGATGAAACACCCCTCCATTGAGGAAATTATTTGGAGTCACTTCGCTGGTCCAGAAATAATGAGTATTTCAAACATTTAGTTACACATTTCAATTCATTTCCTGGATTGACTGAGTTGGAATAGCAGTTTCAGTCTCACAGTCCCACTCAGGTCAGTGTTGTTATTTTCTGAAGCCCTCCAAACAAACAAAAAAAGTAAAATGTCAAGTAAGTAATCCAAAAACTCAACCAACCCTAATTGTTCTTTTGCCTCTGCTATGATGCGTTGCAATTCTTCTTTGCTCAACTCCACCTGTAACAAAATGTGGCAGCAGGTTAAAACAGAAATTACCTACTTGGTGCCATTAATTTTATTTTCCATATTCATGTTGTTGATAAAAAAATATATGGACAGGAATTATGCTGTTTATAAACTCTAAATGCTGTAATTCCAATGTAATATATTAGCTAGCTTGCAAGCTGGGGTGTATTCATTAGTCGGACTCCGTTGCAAAAGCGTTTGCTCCAAATATAAAACGTTTTGCAACGAAAACGAGTTTCTACTGGACAAATTCAGGTAGGTCCCTCCCCGTTTCGTTCCGTTTGATTCCGTTAGGTTCATAGAGTAAACGGTTTCCGTTTTGCAACGGAATCCGACTAATGAATATATCCCAGATGTATTTTCTGGCTTGTTGACATGTTGGCTATTTAGCTAGCTAGCTAGCTACTTACCTTATCTGGTGTTTCCTTCGAAACGCCTCGCTTTACCCATCCAACACAAGTAATTTGAGAACTCATTATTGACAAAGTATTAGTTTACTATTAATTCTCACGAAATTCAATGTAATGTACAACTCTAAAGTGTACAAAAACAATTTGAAAAGAACCAGAAGCTACATACAAATTGCACGCATTGACATGTGAGTTGAGGTCCTACACTGTCTAGACAGGCAGTGCCGCAGAGTGATGACGTATGTGTGGGAGGGGGGGGGGGGGGGGGGGGGTTCTTCTTCGTCTTCTTCTTCTTCTTCCTTGAGTTCTTATTGGCTGATCGCAATCAACTAACAGGTGCATACACCGCCACTTACTGTACTGGAGTGTGACGCCGGTCACGACCTGTCTATACCACTATATTATCTAAATAACTAACACTGAACTTCGAACAAAAACAAAAAACTGTACTCTTTCAGTTAGATTTAAATGTTTATTCATTGCCCAGACAGTCTTGTGACTCGTTTGGGAACCTCTTCATTCAGTATTCCCTGTACCATTTCTGCTGTAAAGTCCTGGAGATCCAGGAAATATATTTGCTGCCTTCACATAGACGTCTAACTTCTTAGATGTTTTATTCATTTGACTAGTGCAATTTATCACTTGCGCTATAAACGCAACAAAGTCCACCTTCTTCACTTCTTCAATGTGTCGGGATCCTTCTCCTGCATGGCATTCACTACAGACTGTGGGACATCCACTACCATCTCATCTCTACTCACTCCTTCACACCGCTGTGTTCAATAATTTGCGCAGAACAAAAGACTGTTGATTACTAGCAGAGAGGAAGAAGCGAAGCGAGAGGTTTTACTCCACACAAAATCTGTCCACGAAAATAAGCCCACGAAGTGAGGAATATTTGTATGGAGGTCAATGAGTGTCGAATTTGGTCAACAAAAAATTGAATTGCTAATTTGCTACGTGAGGCTTATTTGATCTAATAGAAGTATCGTAATGGTTAGGTTGTTACAAATGCGATGATATAAGTGGACTAACGTGGCATTTCGGCAACTTTGGAAAAAAAAGACTTTATATCGGAGTTGTGCCTGTTGTCATAGCGATAGATAGAGGACTCATCATGGATATAACTTGGTGGGGATTCCTATGAAATCAGCCAAAGAAGAAGAAGAAAACGAACTTCTTTAAAATGCAGTCACCGACGCTATATTAGGCACAGATACAAAGATGAGTCCTCCATCTACAGTTGAAGTCGGAAGTTTACATACACTTAGGTTGTCACGGATTCAGCCGAGGCTGCCCCTCCTCCTTGCTCGGGCAGGCTTCGGCGTTCGTCGTCCCCGGAGTACTAGCCTCTACCGATCTATGTTTCTGTGTTTGACTTGTTTGGTCTTGATTGTCTACACCTGTTTCCCATTATGTTGTATTGTCTTCCCTATTTAACCCTCTGTCTTTCCTTGTGTGTTGTGTGTGATTGTATTTCGTCATCGGCAGTCGTTAGTGTGCAGGTTATTTTTCCTCCCTGTTTGGAGGTTGTATGTACTCAGTTTACTCTTTAGTAAAGTACGTTTCCAGTAAGCTCTGTGTCCTGCGTTTGACTTCGCCCACCGCATTCACTGACGCTTATGACAGAATCACACACCACTGACATGGAGTCAGCAGGAGCAGCAGTGCCAGCAGGATCAATGGAAGAACGCGTACAACAACAAGCGGCCATGATCCAGGCTCTCGGCACCGCCATGGAACGTGTAGTGAACACCATGGAGCGATGGGAGAGAGGAGGTCTGCCTACACCTCCTCCGATTACACCATCATCGATACCCATCGCTTCACCTCCGGGGTCCAGTGGGATTCGGCTCTTGCTCCCGAGGGCTTATGATGGCACGGCTGCCGGGTGTCAGGGTTTCCTGCTCCAGGTCGAACTCTACCTGGCAACCATCCACCCGGTCCCCTCGGGATACGAGAGCGTGTCCGCCCTCATCTCCTGTCTGTCCGGCAAGGCGCTGGAGTGGGCCAACGCTGAGTGAGGGGGAATAGACGCCGCTACTGTCAACTATGCGGAGTTCACCCGCCGCTTCAGGGCGGTATTCGATCATCCACCAGAAGGTAAAGCAGCGGGTGAGCATCTATTCCACCTCAGACAGGGGAAGAGGAGCGCGCAGGAATTCGCACTGGACTTTCGGACTCTGGCTGCCAACGCGGGATGGAATGAGAGGGCCCTCATCGACCACTACCGATGTAGCTTGAGGGAGGACGTGCGTCGGGAATTGGCCTGCAGGGACACCAACTTAAGCCTGGACCAACTGGTGGACATGTCGATTCGACTGGATACCCTGTTGGCTACCCGCGGACGTCCGGATCCTGGGCCGTCCATTCCATCCCCCAGCACTTCTGAGCCTACTCCTATGGAGCTCGGAGGTGCTGGTATGAGGGAGACCAGGAGAGGGGCCGTCCCCTGCACCAACTGTGGCCGCAGAGGACACACTGCTGGTCGGTGCTGGGGAGGGTCTCCCAGGAGTCGAGGCAGTAGGCAGCGCACTGATGAGCCATTCCAGGTGAGTAGGCACCCAACTCACCCAGAGCTCCCTGTTGCGCATATGTGTATTAATGTTGTGTTTCCCGAGGTTTCTCCTCATTCCCAGCATAAGGCGCTAGTAGATTCAGGCGCAGCTGGGAACTTTATCGATCGTCAGTTTACCTATAAGTTAGGGATTCCTATTGTTCCAGTTGATGTGCCCTTCCCTATCCATGCCCTAGATAGCCACCCTTTAGGGTCAGGGTTGATTAGGGAAGTCACAGCGCCTCTCAGGATGAAAACGGAGGAGGGCCATGAGGAGATTGATTCTCCTGCATTTCCCGTGGTGTTGGGGCTTCCCTGGTTAACTTCTCATGACCCCAATATTTCATGGTAACCGAGGGCTCTCAAGGGATGGTCTGATCAGTGCTTGGGGAGGTGTGTAGGTGTTTCCATAGGGGCAACGACGGTGGAAAGTCTGAACCAAATTCCCACCATGCACATTCCGCCTGAATATGCCGATTTGGCTCTCGCCTTCTGTAAAAAGAAGGCGACTCAATTACCACCCCATCGACAGGGGGATTGTGCGATAAACCTCCAAGTAGGCGCTGCGCTTCCCCGAAGAAGAAGAAGAAAACGAACTACACAGTAGTGGAGCTTTGTGTGTCCAGGACTGCAGAGCACAGCCTGGAGGAATGCAAAGATCTGCCATTTCATAATCTTTAAACTTTTGTTTCTTGCACGTTGACAGGTAAATATTTATAGCCCTAGCCTACTATTTAGCTAATGAATGGCCTAAAATCGAGCTAATATTTAGTTTCTTACTTCAGCTACACGTCTCTAGCCTCTCTCTTCCAACTGTTCCCGAGTGCAATTCCGCTATTCCTCTTCACCTGAAATCCCAGGAAAAGCTATAGGCTACAAAAGCTATAGGACATTTATTTTTGTATTTATTTTATACTAGGCCTAATAGCCGTTTCGTGGAGAGAAGCAGGCTTGCTCTAGCGAAATTGCTGAGTGTAAAATAGGCCTAGGCCAAATTAACTGTCGCACAGGACAGACGGAGATGAGCAAAGCGAAAAAGAAGATCCAAACGAATTGACAATCATTAGAGAAATAGAAATCACTTACAAACCACTTGAGCAACGAGGCAAGTTAATGACGTGAAAGATGTGCAGGCTAAACAGAATTTGTTGTTGAATTGCTACATTTAAAATATGAGTTTCTATATTATTATTATCAATATTGTTAAATTAACATAGCCTGAAGCACTGAATGGTATTGTGTTACCACCTTATTATTAGGCCTACAGTGTGCAGTAGGATGCGTTGATCAGCTGACAATAAATGCTCGCCAACGTTTCTAGTTATGTATAATTTATCGTTAAAGTTATTGTTATAGTTATCGTCCTTGGTGTGGATGGCCCTTTAGAGTCCAAAAAAGCATTCTGCTGCACTCACAATGATTCCAATGTTCTCCGATTTCTTCTGCATTTGTGCTATGCAGTTTATAACCATTGCAATAAAAGCTACAAAGTCTACCTTCTTCACATGTAATATATCAGGATCAATTGATTGCCGAGAAACATTCACTGGTGCAAGCTCAATTACCATTGCGTCTTCAACGCCACTCTCTCCTTCCACTTTTCTTACAGCCTCAAGATACGATGGACAAAATCGAGCACACAGCCATGCAATCTCCATAGACAAGCATTGGCAGTTGAATGGCCCGTACTGAAGAGTTCAGTGACTTTCAATGTGGATGCCACCTTTCCAACAATCAGTTTGTCCGATTTTTGCCCTGCTAGAGCTGCCCCGGTCAACTGTAAGTGCTGTTATTATGAAGTGGAAATGTCTAGGAGCAACAACAGCTCAGCCTCAAAGTGGTTGGTCACACAAGCTCACAGAATGGGACCATTGAGTGCTGAGGTGCATGGCGCGCAAAAATCTTCTGTCCTCTGTCCTTGGTTGCAACACTCACTACCGAGTTCCAAACTGCCTCTGTAAGCAATGCCAGCACAATAACTGTTCCTTGGGATCTTCATGAAATGGGTTTCCATGGCCGAGCAGCCGCACACAAGCCTAAGTTCACCATGCGCAATGCCAAGCGTCGGCTGGAGTGGTGTAAAGCTCCCCGACATTGGACTCTGGAGCAGTGGAAACCCGTTCTCTGCATACAATGACATTCTAGATGATTCTGTGCTTCCAACTTTGTGGCAACAGTTTGGGGAAGGCCCTTTCCTGTTTCAACATGACAATGCCCACAAAGCGAGGTCCATACAGAAATGGTTTGTCGAGATCAGTGTGGAAGAACTTGACTGGCCTACACAGAACCCTGACCTCAACTCCATCGAACACCTTTGGGATGAATTGGAAACTCCGACTGCGAGCAAGGCCTAATCGCCCAATATTTGTAATTGTATTTATTATGGATCTTCATTAGCTGCTGCCAAGGCAGCAGCTACTCTTCCTGGTGTCCAGCAAAATTAAGTCAGTTATACAATTTTAAAAACATTACAATACACTCATAACAGATTTGTGTGCCATCAGGCCCGTACTCCACTATCACATATCTACAACACAAAATCCATGTGTACGTGTGTGTATAGTGCGTATGTTTTCATGTGTGTGTATGCATGTGTCTGTGCCTATGTTTGTGTTGCTTCACAGTCCCCGCTGTTCCATAAGGTGTGTTTGTATCTGTTTTTTAAATCAGTTACATGATGTGGAATAGAGTTCCATGTAGTCATGGCTCTATGTAGTACGGTGCGCCTCCCATAGTCTGTTCTGGACTTGGGGACTGTGAAGAGACCTCAAGTGGCATGTCTTGTGGTTGTCTGAGCTGTGTGCTAGTAGTTTTAACAGACATCTCTGAGCTTTCAACATGTCAATACCTCTCACAAATACAAGTAGTGATGAAGTCAATCTCTCCTCCACCTCACTTATGCTCTTGTGGCTGAATGGAAGCAAGTCCCGGCAGCAATGTTCCATCATCTAGTCTCTGCTCAAAGCATTAGCAACAACATTCTTGGGACCTGGTATGTACTGGATATCAAAATCAAAGGGTGCCAGCTTTGCAAAACCATTTCTGCTCGCAAGCATCGTCTCGGCTTTGTAAGAATGTATTTGAGTGGATTGTTGTCGGTCCACACAGTAAACGTATGCCCTCGCAGCCAATGGCTGAATGTATCATGAATGGCCCATTTCATGGCTAGAAATTCCAGCCGGTGAGCAGGATACTTGGATTGTGCATGATTAAGAGATTTACTAGCAAAAGCTATCAGCCTGGCTATGTCCTTCCCATCTTGCACTTGTGATAGTACAGCTCCCAAACCACTAGTAGATGCATCCACGGAAAGTAGAAATGGCTGAGAAAAATCTGGATGAGCCAGCAGTGCCTGGTCAACTAGTGCTGATTTCAAAGCTTCAAAAGCGAGTCGACATTCGGCAGATCAGTCTGCAGCAGTGAGCCTGCGAGGGGGACCAGGCCTCTTCCTACCCTTGCCTCTCCTAGGCTTCTTCTGACCTGTAGTTAGCTGAAACAATGGCCTAGCAACCATGGAACAATTCTCAATGTAGTGCTGATAGTATACTACCATACCAAGGAAATAACGGATTTTGCTAGGAGACGGTGTGACACCATCAGCTTCCATTATCTCACTCTCAGTCACATTCAAAATGGTTTGAACTTTAGCAGGGTCAGTGGCTACACCCTCCTGAGAAATGATGTGGCCCAAAAACTTAACAGACCTCCTCAGAAACTTGCACTTAGACGGAGACAGTTTAAGGTTGTGCTCCTGCAACCGCTGAAAAACCATCTCAAGTCTCTGCAGACTCTCTTCCTCCGTCTTAGCAAAAACCATCAGATCATCCAAGTAACAAAGGAGACTTAGAAAGTTTTGGTCACCAAAGATGGTCAGCAACATTCTCATAAAAGTAGCCGGGCTGTTGCAGAGGCCCTGAGGTAACCGATTGTACTCGTGCAGACCTAAAGGGGAGGAAAGGGCAGTGTATTTCCTGTCCTCTTCATGCAGTGGCACATTGTAATACCCTGACGTCAAATCCATTGTGCTGAAGAAGGCATTACCTCCCAGCGCGGCCAGTACATCAGCCTGATGAGGCAGGGGATGAGCATCCTTTACTGTGCGGGCATTTAACCACCTGAAGTCAGTACATAGGCGCAAGTCCCCATTCTTTTTCCATACCAGCACCAATGGTGAGGCATACTCGCTGCTGGATTTTCTGACGATTTCCTTTTCCTCCATTTCATCCAGTGTTTCCCTGAGTTTTTGGTAATGAGCTGGAGACAGCCTACGATAAGGTAATCGAAATGGGCGGTCATCAGTCAGCCGTATGCGATGGCAGAACTCCTTTGCCTCGCCACAATCTAGGCTATGTCTAGAGAACACTGTGTCATACTTCCCAATTAAGTTGACAAGTATATCTTTCCAGAACTGTGAAACTGGACACTCCTCAACAGACAGGCCTTGAAGTCCAAGATTCCTCAGTGTACTGTTGCCATTAACTACACTGCCACCAACTGAACTCTTAGCTGTCAGATTGCCATGTGATCTGTCACATTGAGCCTTTGCCACATTCTGATGAGCTGCTTGCTGCTTGACATCATTAAAATACTCCAATGCAATGCAAGGGTACACATCCGCCACTTTAGCATTTCGTCTCAGGGTAACTGGCGATGTTGTTGGATTCACAATCTTCACAGGGAGCCATCCATCCCCCCACAGAGGCGTAACTACTCTCCCCACTAGTATGTGTCGATTCACACAACGAGACGTGCTGGGCTCGACAACAACAGTACTGCCCACAGAGAGTTTTGTCTTTGGGGGTAGGCGGCCCCACACCAGATGCTCACTCATGGGTTGGAGCGTTACTGCTCTCTTCAACTTAATGGTGCCCACTTTATCTGGGATGGAGTCTCCTCTCCATCTCTCCAGATTTGACATCACACTGGCTAGAGGAACCTGGTGTACCCGCATCCTGCCAGTAGCTGTCATTTGATTTGAACTGTCTAATCAGAGACTTCAACACATTATTGCCCACAATGAGTTCATCAACCTGCCCATCAACAATAAGCACTGGGACTACATAACTGAAGCCATAAAGCTGAATTTTTAAGTCACACATGCCCACTGGGCTAGTTTGCTTCCCACCACAACCCACCAGGATGATGTCTGAAGGAGCTAGAAAGTTCCCCTCTACCACTCCTGCCTCCCTCAACCGAGGTACAATATCTGCGCGCAGAGTAGTAGCCATGGACCCACTATCTAACATCCCCTTCAGCTCAACTTTATCCTGTACTAGCACGGTGGTGTAAAACAAACTGTCATTCTGAGTAATTCTCATTGTGTTCTGAAAAATTACTGTGTTGTTCTTGGGTACTGACTCACAAAAGTAAGAATAAACAGATTGGATATCATCATCAGTGGAGGAAAAATAAGAATGCCCCACATTGCCCTCCTCAGAATGGAGGCTTTCTAGTTTTCCTGAGACCTGCCAGTCTGTCCACATCCAGGGCTCTGTCGCTGCCCAGCCTCACTACAGTCAAAGCTCATGTGGCCCGGAGAGAAGCACTTGAAGCACAGCTGGTGCATCTGACAGTGAGCTTTGGTCCAGTGATTAGTGCTTCCACAGACAGCGCACTCACGCTGATGTTTGTGGAACTGTTTACGGGGCCCTCTGTTCACAGACTGAGTATTGCTGACCAGAGCCTTCTCTAACAAAGTCAAAACTTTCATTAATGTCCCACCCTCAGATACAGATGGTGCCTGGTCTGGTTCACGGCCACATTGAGAAAAATATGAAACATTAGGTCTTTTCACAGGACCCACTCCCTCCTGAGGGCAGTCAAAAACGGCAGCCACCTGCTGTGAAAGTTGTGTTCTACATGCTTTACGTTCCCTTAACAGTTCATCCAACCGATCCTGTACCTCACTGGCTGTCCAGTCACGAATGGGTTTGCTCTTGAACACTTGGGCCAACTCTTTATCAGGACAGTTGCGTACAAACATGACTGCCAACTCTGAGCACTGATAGGGTAAGGTCCTGCCCTCACTCACAAGGTACTGTTCGGCTGCCTCTGCAGCTTTGTTAAGCCTAATCCAGAAATCTATTGGACCCTCATTAGCATATGGTTTGATTGAATAGAAATCAGCTAATGGCATACCTGAGCAGACAGTATCCCCAAAGTGTTGCTTGAAAACACTGAACACCGCCTTAACATCTGTGACAACAAGGTTGTTACGCTTCCAGACTTTGGTCACATCCCGTGCCCTCCCCATGAGCCTAGACATCACCTCCCCAACATTCCCAGACCCAGTGTAACCCCTCTTCTCTAGGTAGACTTCCATTAACTCCTCCCACTCCAGGACAGAGTACTTATCTGAGCCATCACCCCTAAAAAGAGGTGGAGCACTAACATCTGACTTCACAACCAGATTCAGCTTGGACGCATCAATAAAGGTTGACCCACACTGCTCAGGCAGGGGAAACTGCTGGGGTTGGTGAGGGGGACGGGCAGGAGAAAGACTTGAAACCCCAGGCTGCAGTAAACTCGCTCTGATAGATTCTCCGATCTCTGAACAGGACTAGCAAATGCTCTACTCCCAGGAGCTGACTGTACAATTGGTGTAAATGGAAGGACACCCCTCCCTCTACCCACACTAAAATCCCCAGCATAACACGGGTGCATTTAGTGCATTCAAATACCCAAAAAAATTAATGCAATAAACACATTCATCCAAAACATACAAATAAGCACGAATACCTGTATCTAATGAATATGCTACATTCACTTTCACTGTTTACAGTATATATTCACTTACAGTAAACCATCAACAAATGCACATGCGCAGGTCCTGCACCTCATCCACATGCACAGCTCCGGCGGTCGGCTTGAGCTGACCAGTCGGCAGGTCACGTAATTAGGACACTAACACAACTGGAATTCTGATGGTTGGATAATTTTTATTCGACCTGCACACGAAGAGACAACACACAATATGTTAGCTCTTGGTGCAGCCACAGCTCTCGGGCACCTTGCTAGTTGAAGGTCAGGCAAAAGAGAACAGGTGCTGCATGCACACATTCAGTGCCTAACAACACACTATACAATACAAGTAAAATGATATACAACATAATTCTGACAAAATAAAAGACATACCTGCACACCACGAGACAACACACAATAGGTTAGCCCTTGGTGCAGCCACAGCTCTCGGGCACCTGCGTGAGCACATAGAAACTCACTCAAACACTGCCCCAAATACTCCCGAGTTACAATAGGTACCCTAATTAGCGAGCTCGGTGAAAGTTGTTAACATAAATCTTTATATTGTCCACATTGTAACAAAACCTATAGTTGCGTAACAGCACTTTGTGTAACTTTACCACAGTTTTATATTGACAAATTACGGCGCCAAGGACAACATACCGCGATGGACCAAACCAAAATATACAAAACTTTTACAATTAGGTGTATTTACAATATAGATACATAAAAATGTTTGTACACCAAAAAATAACATTAGCTATGGAGCTGTAATTAAATAAAGAAACCACGTTGAATTATTATTATTATTAACTTATTAACATCCCGTGGTCCTCTGTAGCTCAGCTGGTAGAGCACGGCGCTTGTAACGCCAAGGTAGTGGGTTCGATCCCCGGGACCACCCATACACAAAAATGTAAGCACGCATGACTGTAAGTCGCTTTGGATAAAAGCGTCTGCTAAATGGCATATTATTATCCCCTCTTGACCTGGCCTACTTGAACTGTCCTTGTGTGCAATTTGGTGCATAATCTAGGGGAAACATCACACTACTACACATATAATTCAAGTCATACCTTTATTGTCATTCATGCTCTTATTTTTAACCGAGTAGTTTTGCAAAAGTGTAACCTGCGTCAATTCTAGGAAATATTGGAATAACGTGCTTAAGAGGACACCTGACACGCACAACAGGATAACACAACAACCACATGTTCAATTGACAATCATTGATTTAAATGGATGTGGTCAATAGATTTGTATAGGCATATATACTAATTTAATTTAACTTGTAAGGCAAGGTTGGATTAGTAGGTCTATGCAACATGCACCTGGATAACCACGTCATGAATCGGAACGGGTTCCAACGTCCTCATATACACATTGTGACAAAATAAAGAGCTTAATCTTTCACGAAATAAAGATATAGAAGAAAACAGGTTCTAGAAACTCAATTTCTCCATGGCAATAGAATGTAAACATGTATATTGCGCCAAACATAACCAAATATCGCCTACAACTCAATTCTCAGCGCAGCAAATTGGACGACTCCACAGGCATTGATCATTCGCGACTTTAAGTAATTCCTGTTATCTCTAGAGCATCCCGTATATCTATAGCGCTGCATTTCGTCCCCCTCTGACCATGGATAGGGTTGGGAGCATTCCTGAGTTCACTTATGGTCCCACTAAGGTAATCATAGGAGATATTCATTTTGGCATACTGTAAATGCCTGTGCATAATGTACCTAATAAAGCATACTTATTTTAATTATCTTCAAAGGAATTCTGTAGAAGCAGCCTTTATTTTCAGACTCTGCAGGCCTGCTGGGAGGAAGCATATTACAATAAACAGGTAAGATTCATCCCACAAAAACAGTAACCACAGAAAAAAAGAGATAGATTTAATCCCAAAACAAGAGTTTTATTACAAGACAGTTTAGAGAAGATGGTCATAAGAGTTCTTTAATATCACTTGCAAATTGTGAGACATGAGCAGTTGTGAAATGTTGCTAGAGGCCCTTCTGAAAGCACATTATATGGTCTTTAGTGGCACGGTCTCACACCTTACCTCATCTTGCAGAAGAAGCTCATGGTCCACTATCTGCTGCTCCAGAGTCGAGGCCATGTCTCGCCCCATGTCACCATGGAGCACATGAGCGACTGGCTGGTGTCTCAGGGCAAAAAATCCCTTAGGGAGAGGTGAGTACCACGTCAGCTCTCACCTTCACTGCCATTCTCTGTCACCAGCAGCACTCCAGGAGGTGTGGGTAAAATAAACAACAGATAAATAGGAAGCCAGGCAAGTTGAAATGCTTTGTGTTTTATTTGAAGGGTGTGGAAGGAAACCCTGGAGGAGGGGAACGAACTCGCTCGGCTGGTAAGAGAATGAGAGTTAGAGACTTAGACTATCAGTCAGTGAGCTCTTTTCTAGCCTTTCAACAACTAGTTAGTACAGCAGAATATATCTGTTGTGAAATTACACTAATGGGACTTCCTGTTTCCTACGGCAGACCTGGGAAGTAAACACCTGCCTAAAAATGATTGACATGGAGCACAAGGCTGTCTGCAAGCTCCGCCACTCTATGCACCCCACCTCACCAGCTGGCGCTGACATGTGAGTTCCATGTACTGCCCTGCATACGGCTTGCTCCATTCATCTACACATCTGGAGCTATGCAGAAAAAAACTAGGGCAGTGTTTTCTGTGTGAACATTGCACATCGTTTAGCTTTCTCTGCTGCTTTTTGTTGATTTCAGCGACCCTAAGGTCCACAGCATCGTGGAGAGAGCTGTGAGGAGCATTCTGGACATGCTGTCCAATAAGCCCTGTAGCAACCTGCTCAGCCCATCCCAGGTGGTGGTGGAGCTGGTGCCCAGGATCCTCCTGGCCCTGTGGCTTCAGCCAGAGGAAGGCCATTCAGATCACCCCATCCTCCTAAGCGGGATGGCTGTGAGTATGGTGGTGGCCGTAGGGGAGAAGCTCTCCAGCATGTTGAAGGCCTCTTCTCCTCACACCCCTTTCTCCCGGGCTGCTGCTTTTGACTCTGTGAGGTCGATCCTCGGGAGAATCAGCCAGTCCTTCTCCCTGGATGACCTCAAGACCCCTTTTTTTATGAGCTCTGTCTGTGCCTTTGTGGCGGACGAGGTGAAAAGCTACTTCCAGCCTACTGCAGACACCCTGCCAGTTCCCCCTGTCCTAGTGGTGGCCGTCTCCGCCACACTACCAGCTGACATCCAAGCAGGTGAGTAGCACTCATAGAGAGCACTCTGACATATGCCTTTTGTCATGACATCCTGGTGCCTTGTAGTAGTAAAGCTAATCAGGATTTTAATTGTCACCCCAAACACAGATGCAGACCAGGCTTCTTCCCACCTGGAGGTTGTGGAAATCCCCCATAACACAGAGGCAGACCCAGCTTCTTCCCACCCATTGGTTGTGGACATCACCCCTAACACAGAGTCAGACCCTGCTTCTTCCAACCTGGAGGTTGTGGACATCACCCATAACACAGAGGCAGACCCGGCTTCTTCTCAGCTGGAGGTTGTGGACATCACCCCTAACAAAGAGGCACACCTGGCTTCTTCGCACCTGGAGGTTGTGGACATCACCCCTAACAAAGAGGTACACCTGGCTTCCTCCCACCTGGAGCTTGTGGACATCACCCCTAACACAGAGTTAGACCCGGCTTCTTCCTATCAGGAGGTTGTGGAAACCACCCCTAACACAGAGACAGACCCGGCTTCTTCCAACCTGGAGCTTGTGGACATCACCCCAAACACAGAGGCAGATCCGGCTTCTTCCCACCGTATGGTTGTTGACATCACCCATAACTCAGAGGCAGACCCAGCATCTTCCCACCTGGAGGTTGTGGACATCACCCCTAACACAGAGGCAGACCCGGCTTCTTCTCACCTGGAGGTTGTGGACATCACCCCTAACAAAGAGGCACACCTTGCTTCTTCCCACCTGGAGGTTGTGGACATCACTCCTAACAAAGAGGCACACCTGGCTTCTTCCCACCAGGAGCTTGTGGACATCACCCCTAAAACAGAGGCAGACCCATCTTCTTCCCACCAGGAGGTTATGGAAATCATCCCTAACACAGAGGTAGACCTGGCTGCTTTCCACTTGGAGCTTGTGGACATCACCCCTAACACAGAGGCTAAGAAGGCTTCTACCCACCTGAAGTTTGTGGTCATCACCCCTAACACAGAGTTAGACCCGGCTTCTTCCTATCAGGAGGTTGTGGAAACCACCCCTAACACAGAGGCAGACCCGGCTTCTTCCCACCTGGAGCTTGTGGACATCACCCCAAACACAGAGGCAGATCCTGCTTCTTCCCACCTGGAGTTTGTGGACATCACCCCTAACACAGATGCAGACCCGGCTTCTTCCCACCTAGAGGTTGTGGACATCACCCCAAACACAGAGGCAGATCCTGCTTCTTCCCACCTGGAGCTTGTGGACATCACCCCTAACACAGAGGCAGACCCGGCTTCTTCCCACCGTAAGGTTGTGGACATCCCCCCTAATAGAGAGGTAGACCCGGCTTCTTCTCACCTGGAGGTTGTGGAAATCACCCCTAACAAAGAGGCAGAACCCGTCTCTTCCCACTTGGAGATTGTGTTCGTCACACCTAACACAGAGGCAGAACCCGTCTCGTCCCACTTGGAAGTTGTGGACATCACCCCTTACACAGAGGCAGACCCGGCTTCTACCCACCTGAAGGTTATGGACATCACCCCTAACACAGAGGCAGACCCTGCTTGTTCTCAGCTGGAGGTTTTGGACCTCACCCCTAACACAAAATACCCTGCTTCTTCACTCTTGGAGGTTGCGGACGTCACACCTGAAGAAAAGCCTCTCATGGTGGCCGTCTACGCCACTCTGCCATCTGACATCCAAGCAGGTGAGTAAGACTTATAGAAAGCACTCTGACAGGTGCCGTTCATCATGATAACATGTAAAGTGTTGGTCCCATGTTTCATGAGCTGAAATAAAAGATCCCATTCAACTGGCCAGTGTTTAGAACCTACGGTTTGCATTTATTTACATTCTGCCCCGCTTTTGTCCCTTTCCAGAGGATGTTGCTGTGGTCACCCTGGACGTCACCCCACACGTCACCAAGGACGTGACCCTGGATGTTCCATGCAGGGCGAGGAAAGGGGCAGTCCGGCGTTTTTTTTGCAGGCTTTGGAGGGCAGTGTGCTGCTGCGCTTGCCACAAGGAAGAGGAGAAACAATATTAATTATTAATTAGACCAGAAACAGGATTGAACCATAGACCATTAAATTATTTGCATTATAGTTGCCTTCAATTCTGATTTTCTTCTGTTTAATTCTTAAATAATTTCAGAACATTTCTCTAAACTTTGTGGAGTAGGTTGTATAAATAAGTGGGAAACATCCCAATCCCAATTTTAATGCTTTTAATAATTAACTTATTACATTTTTATTTATTTATTATTTGACAAAAAAGTGGAGGGCGCGACCAAAAAACTTTAATCATCAAAGAAAACTCTTGCTCACTATTAAAAATGCATTGTTTTATTTAAGCAAGGTTAAAAGATGAACGTTTCGGCCTAGTCTATGACGATATGCAAGTTGTGTTTGCCCAGTTAAAGGGGGACCCAGACTCACCCTGGTTCTTGAGGGTTGCAGACACTGAATAATTATCATTTGAAATAAATGGCACTTTTCAAGTCTTGACTAAAAATCTTTAATGAATATGAATTTAAATACAATTGACTTGAGGATCAGAGCAGGCAGGCTGACTGGCTTGCCCTGAAGGCCCTCTGCCTCTACCTCTGTGTGGTTAATCTCAGCCAAGAGGTTGTATGGGTTGTCTGTCTCTCTCTGGGTGTGAATCACTATCACTATGACCTCTTGCTCAGCCTGCCCGTTGGCCTGATTAGAAGGCTTCCCCTCTCATTCCTTGCTCACAGGAGCAGGGGTGATGGCATCCGGGGTAACCTCTTCCTCTCCTGTATCTAACCCATCTTTCTGGCTGTGAGTTCGACTGAGGTCACTCGTTCTCTCTCCCAGGGTGTTGGATAGTTTCTCCTCCTCTGTGTCTTGTGTATTTTCTACATTGTAGAATAATAGTGAAGTCATCAAAACTATTAAATAACACATATGGCATCATGTAGTAACCAA
Organism: Coregonus lavaretus; assembly: GCF_964263955.1. NCBI lineage: Eukaryota > Metazoa > Chordata > Actinopteri > Salmoniformes > Salmonidae > Coregonus > Coregonus lavaretus. The sequence goes on from NC_140000.1 coordinate 49,292,647, forward strand.
AAACGTGTTACACATATCAAAATATATTTCAGATTTCAGATTCTTCAAAGTAGCCACCCTTTGCCTTGATCACAGATTTGTACATACAGAATAATACGAAATGTTCTGAGACCAGGTTGCGCTTTCACCTCCCCCGGTAAGAATGGAATAAGGCAACCTCAGAGTTACATTCAAGGATACTTTATTGACACACACGGATGAAATGGACATGGAAAGTTAGTGGAATGATAGTGGTCCTGTAATGGACAGATAACAGGGGTAATGAATATGCACAATAACTGATAGCACAAGTAGAGCAACAACGCTATTAACAAAGGAAGGGCTGTATTAATGGCATAATGCTACCTGCGGAGTATTACACAACACAGTAAACACAGAGAGGCAACTTACAATAGGCAATGGTAGTAACTATAAAGAACAACAAGCAAAAATGATATACATGTTACAAACTCACTTTGTGCACGTGCACTATCCCACGGTATCTCTGTGCATTCAAATTGTCATCGATAAAATGCAATTGTGTTCATTGTCCGTAGCTTATGCCTGCCCATACCATAACCCCACTACCACCATGGAGCATTCACAACGTTGACATCAGCCAACAGCTCGCCCATACGCTGCTTTACAAGTGGTCTGAAGTCGTGAGGCCAGTTAGAAGTACTGCCAAATTCTCTAAAGCCGCCTTGGCTTATGGTTGAGAAATTAACATAAACGTATCTGGCAACAGCTCTGGTGGACATTCCTGCAGTCCGTAAGCCAATTGCACGCTGCCTCAAAACTTGAAACATCTGTGCATTGTGTTGTGTGACAAAACTGCACAATTTAGAGTGGCATTGTATTGTCCTCAGCACAAGGTGCACCTGTGTAATTATCATGCTGTTTAATCAGCTTCTTGATATGCCATATTTGTCAGGTGGCTGGATTATCTTGGCAAAGGAGAAATGCTCGCTTACAGGGATGTAAACAAATTTGTGTACACAATTTGAGAGAAATTAGCTTTTTGTGCGAATAGAACATTTCTGGGATTTTTATTTCAGCTCATGAAACATGGGATCAACACTTTACATGTTGCGTTTATATTTTTGTTCAGTGTAGTTATTAGGTTGGGAGATTGGGATCCTATCTGGGCTAGCTAAAGCCAACTTCATGGTTAGTAATATGACAGAGAAAATATAACAAGACACATTTAAACATCACAAATCTGAGGGGGCAGGTGACCCTGTGCCCCCTTTGGGCATGACGTCTCTGCTATCAACCACATCATTCTGTCTCCGTGAATATTCAAAACAGACACATTCATTCAGGTCTGGTACTGGTCCTACCATATAGATCAGGGATGGACAATTCCAGTCCTTGGGGGTCGGAGGGGTGTCACACTTTTTCCCCATCCCTAGCAAACACAGATGATTAAACTTATTGCATTCTAAACTGAAACCCATGAGTACTTGATTATTAGAGTCAAACGTGTTAGCTGGGGCTGGGGAAAAAGTGTAACACCAATCAGGTCCCGAGGACTGGAGTTGCCCATCCCTGATATAGATGCTCTGTTTTCACGCATCGAGGGATGTGGTGACAGTGGAGACAAGGGAACACACAGAAACAGCTTTGTCCTTTTAGAAAGTCGTCATAATCCTTAAATAAATATGATATGTATGCAAGAAATGCAAGAAATGCAGAGCCACTTCCAAAAACATATTGACAGAGTCTAGTATCTAGTAATCTAATCCATTCGTTTTCAACCCCTTTGTTATGGCAAGCCTAAATAAGCTCAGGAGTAAAAATGTGCTTAACAAGTCACATAATCAGTTAGATGGACTCACTATGTGTGCAATAATAGTGATTTTTGAACGACTACATAATCTCTGTACCCCACACATGCAATTATCTATTAGGTCCCTCAGTCGAGCAGTGAATTTCAAACATAGATTCAACCATGAAGACCAGGGAGGTTTTCCAATGCCTCGCAAAGAAGGGCACCTTTTGGTAGATGGGTACAAATAAAGCAGACATTGAATATTCCTTTGAGCATGGTGAAGGTGTTAATTACGCTTTGGATGGTGTATCAATACACCCAGTCACCACAAAAATACAGGTGTCCATCCTAACTCAGCTGCCAGAGAGGAAGGAAAACGCTCAGGGATGGCATGAGGCCAATGGTGACTTTAAAACAGTTAGAAAGTTTAATGCTTTGATAGGAAAAAACTGAGGATGAATCATCAACATTGTAGTTACTCCACAATACTAACCTAATTGACAGAGTATGCACTCACTAACTGTAAGTCGCTCTGGATAAGAGCGTCTGCTAAATGACTAAAATGTAAATGTAAAAGAAGGAAACCTGTACATGCATTGTGTTTGCAATAAGGCACTAAAGTAAAACTGCAAATAATGTGGCAAAGAAATGAACTTTATGCCCTGAATACAAAGCGTAATGTTTGGGGCAAATCCAACACAACACATCGCTGAGTACCACTCTTCATATTTCCAAGCATGGTGGTGGCTGCGTCATGTTATGGGTATGCATGTCATTGGCAAGGACTAGATACTTTTTTAGGATAAAAATAAACGGCATAGAGCTAAGTACAGGCAGATTCCTAGAGGAAAACCTGGTTCAGTCTGCTTTCCAACAGACACTGGGAGACAAATTCCCTCTTCAGCAGGACAATAACCTAAAACACAAGGCCAAATATTCACTGGAGTTGCTTACCAAGACGACATTGAATGTTTCTGAGTGGCTTAGTTACAGTTTTGACTTAATTCGGCTTGAAAACCTATGGCCAAAAAAAAATGGCTGTCTATATAATGCATAATGCATACATTTTACAATCCAGTTGTGCAAAGCTCTTGGAGATTTATCAAGTAAGACACAGCTTTAATCGACTCAGGGGTGGGAATACTTATGTAAATGAGATATTTAATTTGTCATTATGGGGTATTGTGTGTAGCTGCGTGAGAGAAAATATTATAATTGAATCCATTTTGAATTCAGGCTGTAAGAAAACAACATGTGGAATAAGTTAAGAGGTATGAATACTTTCTGAATGCACTGTATATCTGCAAGAAAGTGATAAATAAGTGACTGTTTGAAAGGGGGTCATATAAACATTGCCTTATTTATATTTTTACATATAACATAAAGTTAATTCTGTCTGAAATAGTCATGCTATAATGGGCGTCGTTTCTCAGACCAAATTTCCATTCTGGCTCAAACAAAGCAATCTGATCATGCTCCAGTCAAAAACAGCTATAGGGAATGCCTATACATTGTCCAATCTCCTTCCACACATTGATTTCATCTTATTCAGAAAAAAACAAACTTGAAATTAAGTGTTGTTTCAGTGTCTTGTTGCAGGTTGTGCAATGTTCAAAAGTGTGTGAGAGAAAAAGCATTAACTTGTGTGTGTGGTGTCAAGTGTGGATGGTCCTATGTATGCAAATAGCCGAGATTGGATATTTCAGCACCATGGACAGCAGCGACATTGGGATAGCGAGATCTGTAATTCAGCAACACATGACACTGGATAGCGGCTGTCTCAGGTGAAGTTGGCATTGGGAAAATCCCATCTAATGGGAAACGAGGCATAGGAGGCAAAAAGACTGAAGGAGAAGACTCCCACAGGAACTCTTGGCTTAACTGTTCTGCCACATTCATTTCAAATGTTACATTTTTTGATTTGTAAATAAAAGGGAACACATCTGCAAATAATGTAAACTGACTTTTCTAACTACACTGTACAGCTTTAGTGTGTCTGTGCGTCATTGGTACAACTGAAAGCAATTCGCTTCTCAAATCCTTCTCAAATGTCTGTTTAATGTGAGAAATAAAATGGAAAACAACTGTTAGACTAATACAATGCGTACTGTCATGAATTATTACTATTCCCAACAAGACAACGAAGTGATGGTCTTTACCCGCCATAGAGACTTATAAAGGCTACTTCCCCCCCACCAAAAGTTCCCACGCTGAGCGATATTGTTTACTACATCATTATGCATATAATTCAAGTCATACCTTTATTGTCATTCATGCTCTTATTTTTAACCGAGTAGCTTTTTTTTATTTTTTTTTATTTTTTTGGGGGGGGGGGATGGATCAGCTTAATATTGCAGATAGATTGTATCTTCTATCAATGTAATTGTCTGCATCACTTCCAATTCCCCATGTTTTTTTTTTATTAATTTTTTTTGCTCCTGAACTTCTTATACTCTCAACCTCTCCGATCATTTTCATGATGTCCATCCGGTTTGCTTCTATATGCCATAGCTTTCTAACTGTGCTCTTTCCCAAAAGCTCCCAACATACAACCTATATACTTATTATGGACACAGTATGCTTACATTATTAGCTATCTTTGTTATTATTTGTTGTTATTTGTTATTAGTCCCATCCTTCAACTCTATGCAATACCTCCCATCTATCTCTTAACACCATCCATATAGGATTTCTATTTGCCATATATATTTCAACCGTACTGTGATGTTTTACAAAAGTTCTGAACCTTTCTATTCTCATTGCTTCTACAGATTGTGAATTAAAAATAAACATTTTTGCTAAAAGTATTATTATATTATTGATTGATTGACTATGACTTTTCAGATCACCCAGTAATGCTATCTGCAAGGTTAGTTCCAGGTAAATATTGCAATGCTTTAGCCAAATTCTGGACCTGTGTCCAAAAACAAGCTACAAATGGACAGAACCAAAACAAATGATCTTATGATTCTGTCTCTTCACAGCAAAATCTGCAGAGCTGGGAAGATTGTATCCCCCATATAAATAACATTCTATTGGTAGCAAGAATTTTATATAATAATTTAAATTGAAAGATTCAAATTTTTGAATCCGGTGTCGTTTTGCGTGTCAGTTCATAAACACTATGCCCACCAAAAGTTCCCACGCTGAGCGATATTGTTTACTACATCATTATGCATATAATTCAAGTCATACCTTTATTGTCATTCATGCTCTTATTTTTAACTGAGTAGCTTTGCAAAAGTGTAACCTGCGTCAATTCAGAGCTAGGAAATATTGAAATAACGTGCTTAAGAGGACCACACACGTCGCTATGGGCGGGCCATAGGGGGCCGGGCCCGCCCCCAAAAATGCTTGGCACCCCCCACTTGAGGCACAGATCTCTTAAAAAGTGAGGTGGAACTTTCTGAGGTGGAAGTTGGGAGAGTTATATTTCAGTGAAACGTAAGTGAAGGAGGCCCCGCTCTCTCGCTTTCCCAGATGTTTAGATCATTTCATTCCGATCTCCTTTGCATTATTGTAGCCATTTTCTGTAGCCTGTCAACTGTGCGTCTGTCTATCCCTGTTCTCTCCTCTCTGCACAGGCTATACAAACGCCTCACACCGCGTGGCTGCTGCCACTCTAACCTGGTGGTCCCTGCGCGCACGACCCACGTGGAGTTCCAGGTCTCCGGCAGCATCTGGAACTGATGTTCTGCGGCCAACAAGGCAGAGTTCATCTCAGCCTATGCTACCCTCCAGTCCCTCGACTTCTTGGCGCTGACGGAAACATGGATTACCACTGAAAACACTGCTACTCCTACTGCTCTCTCCTCGTCTGACCATGTGTTCTTGCATAGCCCGAGAGCATCTGGTCAGCGGGGTGATGGCACAGGAATCCTCATCTCTCCCAAGTGGACATTCTCTCTTTTTCCCCTGACCCATCTGTCTATCTCCTCATTTGAATTCCATGCTGTCACAGTCACTAGCCCATTCAAGCTTAACATCCTTATCATTTATCGCCCTCCAGGTTCCCTTGGAGAGTTCATCAATGAGCTTGACGCCTTGATAAGTTCCTTTCCTGAGGATGGCTCACCCCTCACAGTTCTGGGTGACTTTAACCTCCCTACGTCAACCTTTGACGCATTTCTCTCTGCCTCCTTCTTTCCACTCCTCTCCTCTTTTGACCTCACCCTCTCACCGTCCCCCCCTACTCACAAGGCAGGCAATACGCTTGACCTCATCTTTACTAGATGCTGTTCTTCTACTAATCTCACTGCAACTCCCCTCCATGTCTCCGACCACTACTTTGTATCCTTTTCTCTCTCACTCTCCTCCAACACTACTCACTCTGCCCCAACTCAGATGGTAATGCACCATCACAACCTTCGCTCTCTCTCTCCCGCTACTCTCTCCTCCTCCATCCTATCATCTCTTCCCTCTGCTCAATCCTTCACCCTCCAATCTCCTGATTCTGCCTCCTCAACCCTCCTCTCCTCCCTTTCTGCATCCTTTCACTCTCTATGTCCCCTATCCTCCCGGCCGGCTCGGTCCTCCCCTCCTGCTCCGTGGCATGACGACTTATTGCGAGCTCACAGAACAGGGCTCCGGGCAGTCGAGCGGAAATGGAGGAAAACTAGACTCCCTGCGGGTTTGTCATATTTTCACTCCCTCCTCTCTACATTTTCTTCCTCTGTTTCTGCTGCTAAAGCCACTTTCTACCATTCTAAATTCCAAGCATCTGCCTCTAACCCTAGGAAGCTCTTTACCACCTTCACCTCCCTGCTGAATCCTCCCCCCACCCCCCCTCTATGTGGATGACTTCGTCAACCATTTTGAAAAGAAGGTTGACGAAATCCGATCCTCGTTTGTTAAGTCAAATGACACTGCTGGTCCTGCTCACACTGCCCTACCCTATGCTTTGACTTCTTTCTCCCCTCTCTCTCCAGATGAAATCTTGCGACTTGTGACGGCCGGCCGCCCAACAACCTGCCCGCTTGACCCTATCCCCTCCTCTCTTCTCCAGACCATTTCCGGAGACCTTCTCCCTTACCTCACCTCGCTCATCAACTCATCCTTGACCGCTGGCTATGTCCCTTCCGTCTTCAAGAGAGCGAGAGTTGCACCCCTTCTCAAAAAACCTACACTCAATCCCTCCGATGTCAACAACTACAGACCAGTATGCCTTCTTTCTTTTCTCTCCAAAACTCTTGAGCGTGCCGTCTTTAGCCAACTCTCTTGCTATCTCTCTCAGAATGACCTTCTTGATCCAAACCAGTCAGGTTTCAAGACTGGTCATTCAACTGAGACTGCTCTTCTCTGTGTCACGGAGGCTCTCCGCACTGCCAAAGCTAACTCTCTCTCCTATGCTCTTGTCCTTCTAGACCTGTCTGCTGCCTTTGATACTGTAAACCATCAGATCCTCCTCTCCACACTCTCCGAGTTGGGGATCTCCGGCGAGGCTCACTCTTGGATTGCGTCCTACCTGACAGGTCGCTCCTACCAAGTGGCGTGGCGAGAATCTGTCTCCGCACCACGTGCTCTCACCACTGGTGTCCCCCAGGGCTCAGTTCTAGGCCCTCTTCTATTCTCGCTATACACCAAGTATGCTACCCTCCAGTCCCACTTGGCTACCTCTAGCGAGCACATGGAGGGCTGTGCGGCCCCCACAAAGAAATGCCACCCCACACCATGACTGACCCACCGCCAAACCGGTCATGCTGGAGGATGTTGCAGGCAGCAGAACGTTCTCCACGGCGTCTCCAGACTCTGTCACGTCTGTCACGTGCTCAGTGTGAACCTGCTTTCATCTGTGAAGAGCACAGGACGCCAGTGGCGAATTTGCCAATCTTGGTGTTCTCTGGCAAATACCAAACGTCCTGCACGGTGTTGGGCTGTAAGCACAACCCCCACCTGTGGACGTCGGGCCCTCATACCACCCTCATGGAGTCTGTTTCTGACCATTTGAGCAGACACATGCACATTTGTGGCCTGCTGGAGGTCATTTTGCAGGGCTCTGGCAGTGCTCCTCCTGCTCCTCCTTGCACAAAGGCGGAGGTAGCAGTCCTGCTGCTGGGTTGTTGCCCTCCTACGGCCTCCTCCACGTCTCCTGATGTACTGGCTTGTCTCCTGGTAGCGCCTCCATGCTCTGGACACTATGCTGACAGACACAGCAAACCTTCTTGCCACAGCTCGCATTGATGTGCCATCCTGGATGTGCTGCACTACCTGAGCCACTTGTGTGGGTTGTAGACTCCGTCTCATGCTACCACTAGAGTGAAAGCACCACCAGCATTCAAAAGTGACCAAAACATCAGCCAGGAAGCATAGGAACTGAGAAGTGGTCTGTGGTCACCAGCTGCAAAACCAGTCCTTTATTGGGGGTGTCTTGCTAATTGCCTATAATTTCCACCTGTTGTCTATTCCATTTGCACAACAGCATGTGAAATTTATTGTCAATCAGTGTTGCTTCCTAAGTGGACAGTTTGATTTCACAGAAGTGTGATTGACTTGGAGGTACATTGTGTTGTTTAAGTGTTCCCATTATTTTTTTGAGCAGTGTATATATACAGTGGGGGAAAAAGTATTTAGTCAGCCACCAATTGTGCAAGTTCTCCCACTTAAAAAGATGAGAGAGACCTGTAATTTTCATCATAGGTACACGTCAACTATGACAGACAAAATGAGGAAAAAATATCCAGAAAATCACATTGTAGGATTTTTAATGAATTTATTTGCAAATTATGGTGGAAAATAAGTATTTGGTCAATAACAAAAGTTTCTCAATACTTTGTTATATACCCTTTGTTGGCAATAACACAGGTCAAACGTTTTCTGTAAGTCTTCACAAGGTTTTCACACACTGTTGCTGGTATTTTGGCCCATTCCTCCATGCAGATCTCCTCTAGAGCAGTGATGTTTTGGGGCTGTCGCTGGGCAACACGGACTTTCAACTCCCTCCAAAGATTTTCTATGGGGTTGAGATCTGGAGACTGGGTAGGCCACTCCAGGACCTTGAAATGCTTCTTACGAAGCCACTCCTTCGTTGCCCGGGCGGTGTGTTTGGGATCATTGTCATGCTGAAAGACCCAGCCACGTTTAATCTTCAATGCCCTTGCTGATGGAAGGAGGTTTTCACTCAAAATCTCACGATACATGGCCCCATTCATTCTTTCCTTTACACGGATCAGTCGTCCTGGTCCCTTTGCAGAAAAACAGCCCCAAAGCATGATGTTTCCACCCCCATGCTTCACAGTAGGTATGGTGTTCTTTGGATGCAACTCAGCATTCTTTGTCCTCCAAACACGACGAGTTGAGTTTTTACCAAAAGTTATATTTTGGTTTCATCTGACCATATGACATTCTCCCAATCCTCTTCTGGATCATCCAAATGCACTCTAGCAAACTTCAGACGGGCCTGGACATGTACTGTCTTAAGCAGGGGGACACGTCTGGCACTGCAGGATTTGAGTCCCTGGCGGCGTAGTGTGTTACTGATGGTAGGCTTTGTTACTTTGGTCCCAGCTCTCTGCAGGTCATTCACTAGGTCCCCCCGTGTGGTTCTGGGATTTTTGCTCACCGTTCTTGTGATCATTTTGACCCCACGGGGTGAGATCTTGCGTGGAGCCCCAGATCGAGGGAGATTATCAGTGGTCTTGTATGTCTTCCATTTCCTAATAATTGCTCCCACAGTTAATTTCTTCAAACCAAGCTGCTTACCTATTGCAGATTCAATCTTCCCTGCCTGGTGCAGGTCTACAATTTTGTTTCTGGTGTCCTTTGACAGCTCTTTGGTCTTGGCCATAGTGGAGTTTGGAGTGTGACTGTTTGAGGTTGTGGACAGGTGTCTTTTATACTGATAACAAGTTCAAACAGGTGCCATTAATACAGGTAACGAGTGGAGGACAGAGGAGCCTCTTAAAGAAGAAGTTACAGGTCTGTGAGAGCCAGAAATCTTGCTTGTTTGTAGGTGACCAAATACTTATTTTCCACCATAATTTGCAAATAAATTCATAAAAAATCCTACAATGTGATTTTCTGGATTTTTTTTATTCTCAATTTGTCTGTCATAGTTACATTTACATTACATTTTAGTCATTTAGCAGACGCTCTTATCCAGAGCGACTTACAGGAGCAATTAGGGTTAAGTGCCTTGCTCAAGGGCACATTTACGTCATTTAGCAGACGCTCTAGTCCAGAGCGACTCACAAATTGATGCATTCACCCTATAGCCAGTGGGATAACCACTTTACAAATTTTTTTTTGGGGGGGGGGGGGGGGGGGGGGTAGAAGGATTACTTTATCCTATCCCAGGTATTCCTTAAAGAGGTGGGGTTTCAAATGTCTCCGGAAGGTGGTGAGCGACTCCGCTGTGTGTGTGGGGGGGGGGGGTAGAAGGATTGCTTTATCCTATCCCAGGTATTCCTTAAAGAGGTGGGGTTTCAAATGTCTCCGGAAGGTGGTGAGTGACTCCGCTGTCCTGGCGTCGTGAGGGAGCTTGTTCCACCATTGGGGTGCCAGAGCAGCGAACAGTTTTGACTGGGCTGAGCGGGAACTATGCTTCCGCAGAGGAAGGGGAGCCAGCAGGCCAGAGGTGGATGAACGCAATGCCCTCGTTTGGGTGTAGGGACTGATCAGAGCCCGAAGGTACAGAGGTGCCGTTCCCCTCGCTGCTCCAAAGGCAAGCACCATGGTCTTGTAACGGATGCAAGCTTCAACTGGAAGCCAGTGGAGTGTGCGGAGGAGGGGGGTGACGTGAGAGAACTTGGGAAGGTTGAACACCAGACGGGCTGCGGCATTCTGGATGAGTTGTAGGGGTTTAATGGCACATGCAGGGAGGCCAGCCAACAGCGAGTTGCAGTAATCCAGACGGGAGATGACAAGTGCCTGGATTAGGACCTGTGCCGCTTCCTGTGTAAGGCAGGGTCGTACTCTCCGAATGTTGTAGAGCATGAACCTGCAGGAGCGGGTCACCGCCTTGATGCTGGGAGGAGGACACAGCGGAGTTGTCAACCGTGATGGCGAGATCATGGAACGGGCAGTCCTTCCCCGGGAGGAAGAGCAGCTCCGTCTTGCCAGGGTTCAGCTTGAGGTGGTGATCCGTCATCCATACTGATATGTCTGCCAGACATGCAGAGATGCGATTCGCCACCTGGTTATCAGAAGGGGGAAAGGAGAAGATTAGTTGTGTATCGTCAGCGTAGCAATGATAGGAGAGGCCGTGTGAGGATATGACAGAGCCAAGTGACTTGGTGTATAGGGAGAAAAGGAGAGGGCCTAGAACTGAGCCCTGGGGGACACCAGTGGTGAGAGCACGTGGTGCGGAGACAGCTTCTCGCCACGCCACTTGGTAGGAGCGACCGGTCAGGTAGGACGCAATCCAGGAGTGAGCCGCGCCGGAGATGCCCAGCTCGGAGAGGGTGGAGAGGAGGATCTGATGGTTCACAGTATCAAAGGCAGCAGACAGGTCTAGAAGGACAAGAGCAGAGGAGAGAGAGTTAGCTTTAGCAGTGCGGAGAGCCTCCGTGACACAGAGAAGAGCAGTCTCAGTTGAATGACCAGTCCTGAAACCTGATTGGTTTGGATCAAGAAGGTCATTCTGAGAGAGATAGCAAGAGAGTTGGCTAAAGACGGCACGCTCAATAGTTTTGGAAAGAAAAGAAAGAAGGGATACTGGTCTGTAGTTGTTGACATCAGTGGGGTCGAGTGTTGGTTTTTTGAGAAGGGGAGCAACTCTCGCTCTCTTGAAGACGAAAGGGACATGGCCAGCGGTCAAGGATGAGTTGATCAGCGAGGTGAGGTAGGGGAGAAGGTCACCGGAGATGGTCTGGAGAAGAGAGGAGGGGATGGGGTCAAGCGGGCAGGTTGTTGGGCGGCCTGCAGTCACAAGTCGCAGGATTTTATCTGGAGAGAGAGGGGAGAAAGAAGTCAAAGCATAGGGTAGGGCAGTGTGAGCAGGACCAGCAGTGTCATTAGACTTAACAAACGAGGATCGGATGTCGTCAACCTTCTTTCCAAAGTGGTTGACGAAGTCATCCACAGAGAGAGAGGAGGGGGGGGGGGGGGGGGGGGGAGGATTCAGGAGGGAGGAAAATGTGGCAAAGAGCTTCCTAGGGTTAGAGGCAGATGCTTGGAATTTAGAGTGGTAGAAGGTGGCCTTAGCAGCAGAAACAGATGAAGAAAATGTAGAGAGGAGGGAGTGAAAAGATGCCAGGTCGGCAGGGAGTTTAGTTTTCTTCCATTTCCGCTCCGCTGCCTGGAGCTCTGTTCTGTGAGCTCGCAATGAGTCATCAAGCCACGGAGCTGGAGGGGAGGACCGAGCCGGCCGGGAGGATAGGGGACACAGAGAGTCAAAGGATGCAGAAAGGGAGGAGAGGAGGGTTGAGGAGGCAGAATCAGGAGATTGGAGGGAGAAGGATTGAGCAGAGGGAAGAGATGATAGGATGGAAGAGGAGAGAGTAGTGGGAGAGAGAGAGCGAAGGTTGCGGCGGCGCATTACCATCTGTGTAGGGGCAGAGTGAGTAGTGTGGGAGGAGAGCGAGAGAGAAAAGGAAACAAAGTAGTGGTCGAAAACATGGAGGGGAGTTGCAGTGAGATTAGTAGAGGAGCAGCATCTAGTGAAGATGAGGTCAAGCGTATTGCCTGCCTTGTGAGTAGGGGGGGACGGTGAGAGGGTGAGGTCAAAAGAGGAGAGGAGTGGAAAGAAGGAGGCAGAGAGAAATGAGTCAAATGTGGACATAGGGAGGTTGAAATCCCCCAAAACTGTGAGGGGTGAGCCATCCTCAGGAAAGGAACTTATCAAGGCGTCAAGCTCATTGATGAACTCTACAAGGGAACCTGGAGGGCGATAGATGACAAGGATATTAAGCTTAAATGGGCTAGTGACTGTGACAGCATGGAATTCAAATGAGGAGATAGACAGATGGGTTAGGGGAAAAATTGAGAATGTCCACTTGGGAGAGATGAGGATTCCTGTACCACCACCCCTCTGACCAGATGCTCTCGGGGTATGCGAGAACACATGGTCAGACGAGGAGAGAGCAGTAGGAGTAGCAGTGTTTTCAGTGGTAATCCATGTTTCCGTCAGCGCCAGGAAGTCGAGGGACTGGAGGTTGGCATAGGCTGGGATGAAGTCAGCTTTGTTGGCAGCAGAACGGCAGTTCCAGAGGCTGCCTGAGACCTGGAATTCCAGGTGTGGGGTGCGTGCAGGGACCACCAGGTTAGAGAGGCAGCAGCCACGCGGTGTGGTGCGTTTGTGTAGCCTGTGCAGAGAGGAGAGAACAGGGATAGGCAGAGGCATAGTTGACAGGCTGTAGCAAATGGCTACAAAAATGCAGAGGAGATCGGAATGAAATGAGCTAAGCATCTGGGAGAGGAGAGAGCAGGGCCTCCCTCACCAAAAACTTCTACCTCAGAAACTAAAATTGTTTCACTGAACCACCCGAACAAAAACTCTCCCAACTTCCACCTTTAGAAATCAGAATTGTTGTGAACCACAGCGGTTCAATGTTTAAAGGAATAGACTCAACCCACTTTATTCAGCTAGCTAACTATGACACCATAGCTAACTAGCATGATAGCATCCAATAACAATAACACACAGTTTAGCACCAACACTTGGTCACAACAAACCACCAATAGTGTGTTAACTAGCTAACTAGCATGCTAGCATCCAGTAACACACAGTTTAGCACCAACACTTGGTCACAACAAACCACCAATAGTGTGTTAACGTGTACCTATGATGAAAATTACAGGCCTCTCTCATCTTTTTAAGTGGGAGAACTTGCACAATTGGTGGCTGACTAAATACTTTTTTTCCCTCACTGTATGTCACCGAATCTCTGAGACAGGGATACATACGGCCGTCCACTTCCCCTGCGTCACCGAGTTTCTTTTTTGTGAAGAAGGATGGTGGTTTACGCCCGTGCATTGACTACCGTGGTCTCAATCAGATCACAATCAAGTACAGCTATCCACTCCCTCTGATTGCTAGTATGACGGAGTCATTACACAGGGCGCGCTTCTTCACAAAATTGGATCTCAGGAGCGCGTACAATCTGGTGCGTATTAGGGAGGGAGATGAGTGGAAGACAGCATTTAGTACCACCTCGGGCCACTATGAGTACCTCGTCATGCCATACGGTTTGATGAATGCTCCTTCAGTCTTCCAATCGTTTGTGGATGAGATTTTCCGGGACCTGCATGGACAGGGTGTAGTGGTGTATATCGATGACATTCTAATATACTCCGCTACACGAGCCGAGCATGTGTCCCTGGTTCGTCGGGTGCTTGGTAGACTGTTGGAGCATGACCTGTATGTGAAGGCAGAGAAATGTCTGTTCTTCCAAGAGTCCATGTCCTTCCTGGGACACCGTTGGTCCGCGTCAGGTGTGGAGATGGAGATTGACCGGGTTTCGGCCGTGCGCAATTGGCAGACTCCCACCACGGTGAAGGAGGTGCAGCGGTTCTTGGGTTTTGCCAATTACTACCGGAGGTTTATCCGGGGCTTTGGACAGGTAGCAGCTCCCATCACCTCCCTGCTAAAGGGGGGCCCGGTGCGTCTGCAGTGGTCGGCTGAGGCGGACAGGGCTTTTCGGCATCTGAAGGACCTGTTTACCTCGGCTCCGGTGCTGGCACATCCGGATCCCTCTTTGGCATTCCAAGTTGAGGTGGATGCGTCCGAGGCTGGGATCGGCGCTGTACTGTCTCAGCGCTCGGGTACGCCACCAATACTCTGTCCCTGTGCTTTCTTCTCTAAGAAGCTCAGTCCGGCGGAGCGCAATTATGATGTGGGGGACAGGGAGATGTTAGCTGTGGTTCAAGCCCTGAAGGTGTGGAGACATTAGCTTGAGGGGGCTAAACACCCTTTTCTCATTTTGACTGACCATCGTAACCTGGAGTACATCCGGGCGGCGAGGAGGTTGAACCCTCGTCAGGCAAGGTGGGCCATGTTTTTCCACTCGATTTGTGTTTACGCTCACCTACAGACCAGGTTCCCAGAACGCTAAGGCAGACGCCTTGTCCCGACTATATGACACAGAGGAGAGGTCCATTGAGCCCACTCCCATACTTCCGGAGTCTTGTCTGGTGGCACCGGTGATGTGGGAGGTTGATGCGGGCGTTACGTACCTATCCTACTCCCCCCCCCCCCCCCCCCCCCCCCCCGTGTCCAGAGGGTCGGAGGTACGTGCTGCTCGAGGTTCGTGATCGATTGATATATTGGGCTCACACGTCACCCTCCTCTGGTCATCCCGGTATCGGTCGGACAGTGCACTGCCTTAGTGGGAAGTACTGGTGGCCTACTTTAGCTAAGGACGTGAGGGTTTGTTTCCTCCTGCTCGGTGTGCGCCTAGACACCTGCCCAGAGGGAAATTACAACCCCTACCCGTTCCACAACGGCCGTGGTCTCATCTATCAGTGGACTTTGTCACGGACCTTCACCCCTCACAGGGGAACACTACGATCTTGGTCGTTGTGGATCGGTTTTCGAAGGCCTGCCGTCTCATTCCTATGCCAGGTCTCCCTACTGCCCTACAAACTGCTGACGCCCTGTTTACACACGTCTTCCGGCACTACGGGGTACCTGAGGATATAGTGTCTGATCGGGGTCCCCAGTTCACCTCTCGATTAGCCTTACCTCAGGTTTTAACCCAGAGAGTAATGGGCAGGTGGAGAGAGTGAACCAGGATGTGGGTAGGTTTCTGAGGTCCTATTGCCAGGACCAGCAGGGGGAGTGGTCGGGATATATCCCCTGGGCAGAGAGAGCCCAAAACTCACTTCGCCACTCCTCAACTAACCTTACGCCTTTTCAGTGTGTGTTAGGTTATCAGCCGGTCCTGGCACCTTGGCATCAGAGCCAGATCGAAGCTCCTGCGGTGGACGAGTGGTTTCGGCGCTCGGAAGCAACCTGGAACGCTGCGCATGTCCACCTGCAGCGGGCTATCAGGCGCCACAAGGCGATCGCCACCGCAGTGAGGCTCCGGTGTATGCACCGGGAGATCGGGTCTGGCTCTCGACCCGAATCCTGCCCTGCCGGAAGCTGGGTCGGCGGTTTGTGGGGCCATTTAAAGTCCTGAGGAGATTGAACGAGGTTTGTTATAGGTTACAACTTCCTATTAATTATCGTATTAACCCCTCGTTCCATGTGTCTCTCCTCAGGCCGGTAGTAGCTGGTCCACTCCAGGAGTCTGAGGTACGAGAGGTTCCTCCGCCCCCACTGGACATCGAGGGGGCTCCAGCGTACTCAGTCCGTTCCATCTTGGATTTGAGGCGTCGGGTGGGGGGCCTGCAGTATCTCGTGGAGTGGGAGGGGTACGGTCCGGAGGAACGGTGCTGGGTCCCTAGGAGGGACATCCTCGATCCCTCCATGTTGAGGGATTTCCATCAGAATCATCCGACACACCCTGCTCCGCGTCCTCCTGGCCGTCGCCGGGGTCGGCGCACGGCTGGAGCCGCGCGTCAAGTGGGGGGGGGGGGGGTGGGGGGGGGGGGGTACTGTCACGGATTCAGCCGAGGCTGCCCCTCCTCCTTGCTCGGGCAGGCTTCGGCGTTCGTCGTCCCCTAGCTGCTACTAGCTGCTACCGATCTATGTTTCTGTGTTTGACTTGTTTGGTCTTGATTGTCTACACCTGTTTCCCATTATGTTGTATTGTCTTCCCTATTTAACCCTCTGTCTTTCCTTGTGTATGATTGTATTTCGTCATCAGCAGTCGTTAGTGTGCAGGTTATTTTTCCTCCCTGTTTGGAGGTTGTATGTACTCAGTTTACTCTTTAGTAAAGTACGTTTCCAGTAAGCTCTGTGTCCTGCGTTTGACTTCGCCCACCGCATCCACTGACGCTTATGACATAGGTTAGAGTCATTAAAACTCGTTTTTCAACCACTCCACAAATTTCTTGTTAAACTATAGTTTTGGCAAGTCGGTTGAGACATCTACTTTGTGCATGACACAAGTAATTTTTCCAACAATTGTTTACAGACAGAATATTTCACATATAATTCACTGTATCACAATTCAAGTGGGTCAGAAGTTGACTGTGCTTTAAACAGCTTGGGAAATTCCAGAAAATGATGTCATGGCTCTAGAAGCTTCTGATAGGCTAATTGACATAATTTGAGTCAATTGGAGGTGTACCTGTGGATGTCTTTGAAGGCCTACCTTCAAACTCAGTGCCTCTTTGCTTGACATCATGGGAAAATCAAAAGAAATCAGCCAAGACCTCTGAAAAAGAATTTGTAGACCTCCAAGTCTGGTTCATCCTTGGGAGCAATTTTTAAATGCCTGAAGGTACTACGTTCATCTGTACAAACAATAGTACGCAAGTATAAACACCATGGGACCACGCAGCCGCCATACCGCTCAGGAAGGAGACGCGTTGTGTCTCCTAGAGATGAACGTACTTTGGTGCAAATCAATGCCAGAAAAACAGCAAAGGACCTTGTGAAGATGCTGGAGTAAACAGGTACAAAAGTATCTAAATCCACAGTAATACGAGTCCTATATCGACCTAACCTGAAATGCCCCTCAACAAGGAAGAAGCCACTGCTCCAAAACTGCCATAAAAAAGCCAGACTACGGTTTGCAACTGCACATGGGGACTAAGATCGTACTTTTTGGAGAAATGTCCTCTGGTCTGATGAAACAAAAATAGAATTGTTTGGCCATAATGACCATCGTTATATTTGGAGGAAAAAGGGGGTCGCTTGCGAGCCGAAGAACACCATCCCAACCGTGAAAAATGGGGGTGGCAGCATCATGCTGTGGGGGTGCTTTGCTGCAGGAGGGACTGGTTCACTTCACAAAATAGATGGCATCATGAGGAAGGAAAATTATGTGGATATATTGAAACAACATCTCAAGACATCAGTCAGGAAGTTAAAGCTTGGTCGCAAATTGGTCTTCCAAATGGACAATGACCCCAAGCATACTTCAAAGTTGTGGCAAAATGGCTTAAGGACAACAAAGTCAAGGTATTGGAGTGGCCATCACAAAGCCCTGACCTCAATCCTATAGAAACGTATTGTGGAAGGTTACCCGAAACGTTTGACCCAAGTTCAACAATTTAAAGGCAATGCTACCAAATACTAATTGAGTGTATGTAAACTTCTGACCTACTGGGAATGTGATGAAAGAAAAGCTGAAATAAATAATTCTCTATACTATTATTCTGACGTTTCACATTCTTAAAATTAAGTGGTGATCCTAACGAACCTAAGACAGGGAATTTTTACTAGGATTAAATGTCAGGAATTGTGAAAAACTGAGTTTAAATGTATTTGGCTAAGGTGTATGTAAACTTCAGACTTCAACAGTATCTCTATGGCCTGTCGTTCACAGCGTATCTGGTCCCAACTCATCTTGCCTCCCCCCGTCTGCCTTTCATATTTGAGGACATGTATTTCCATTATTAAAGCGATCACTTTACTATCTTGTCAATATGATATACAATCTTTGTTACTAGATAACATTTGAGTCCTAAAGCAAACAAACATCGGTCACAAACTAGTCACAAGACTGTCTGGGCAATGGCAGGCACAACACAGGTTTTCAAGTATGAGAACATGTGCAGTTTATTTGAAAGATGGGCTGTATCTGGCCTGAACTTTGAAATTATGACCAACATAATCACAGTTTTATATAAAGTACATATCATTTTATTTTATTTGGCATAACATACAAATTACAATATCCTTGACAAAATACTTGAGACAAATGTTGTACACAGGGGCAGATTGTTAGTTCATATATTTCATAATTCGTAAACAAAAACGGGTTGTTTTAGTTAAATTTTTATATATGTAAGTACCTTTGGTTTAAAAAATCACAATATAATACAGCAACATATATTGATTTAAGAGGTTAGTCTATGAAGATAGATTGGTATCAACATTTTTCAAATCGAATACATATGTCAAAAATGTTAAATACTTGATGTGCCCATGAGTATGGAAGCTAGTTTCCGACACCAAAAAATAAAATCTGACTACGAGTTATGAGATAGTAATTCATAATTATGAGATAGTAAGTCATAATTATGAGATACGTTTAGGTGATCTGTATCACATGAATCCAATGTGCACTTTGCATCAGGCCTTCCTCAACTTTCGAGGATAACCTTATGTATATACTACAGTCAATCACACATTGTGTGTGTGAGAGAGAAAGAGAGAGAGCGAGAGAGATTGTGGTGAGATTGTTCCATATTAACGGATTGGAAAGTTTTGTTGATGTGAGTTGGTGCCTGTTCGATGACATCTGGTTGACATCAGATTTAATTAATATACACTGAGTGTACAAAACATTAGCACCCCCTTTGCCCTCAGAACAGCCTCAATTTGTCAGGGCATGGACTCTACAAGGTGTCAAAAGCATTCCACAGGGATGCTGGCCCATGATGACTCCAATGCTTCCCACAGTTGTGTCAAGTTGGCTGGATGTCCTTTGGGTGATGGACCATTCTTGATACACACGGAAAACTGTTGAGCGTGAAAAACCCAGCAGCGTTGCAGTTCTTGACACACTCAAACTGGTGCGCCTGGCACTTAATACCTACCATTCCCTGTTCAAAGACACTTAAATATTTTGTCATGCACATTCACCCTCTGAATGGCATACATACAAAATCCATGTCTCAATTGTCTCAAAGCTTAAAAATCCTTCTTTAACCTGTCTCTTCCCATTCATCTACACTGATTGAAGTGGGTTTAACAAGTGACATCAATAAGGAATCAAAGCTTTCACCTGGATTCACCTGGTCAGTCTACATCATGGAAATATGTTTTTTACACTCAGTGTATAGCCACTGATTCTTGAAGAATCTAACTTAGAAATGCCTCATGAGCAACGGTCTGAACCAATCAGAACCCAAAATATAAGCTTGGCTTACTGTATTGTTTGTAAACAATGTCATTGGAAACAAGCACGGTATAGCTTCAATACATGGTTAAAACTATCATTTTGATCTCATGGATGGTCATCCTTGCATCCATATGTGAGCCCTTGTGTCTATGTATTTGAGATTGGTTACATTCCTCAGCTGTGGCCGGGTCGACCTGCAGGATTATTCAATGTCCATGATCCAGACCTTCTATCTCATCATTATACCTTACTATCTCATAATCAGATATTATTTTTGGGGAGGCGGGAACAGGCTTCCATACTTGATGGCTTGCCTGGTTAACGCAATTTGAGCTTTTGGAATTATTCCTGACTAAATCAAGCACACCTTGAGTATTACAAATGTTTGACATATTTAACCAAGGTATCATCACATATCCTTAGCTAAATCATTTGAATAGGCCTAGGCCACAAATTGTATACAAATCTGTATGTTTTGTTTAAAGAATAAAAGTATTGTTGTCATGCCTTTTATTGTCCCCAGAACAAGGTGCACCTGTGTAATGATCATGCTGTTTAATCAGCTTCTTGATATGCCACACTTGTCAGGTGGATATATTATCTTGGCAAATGAAAAATGCTCATTAGCAGGGATGTAAAGACATTTGTGCACAAAATTTGAGAGAATAAGCTTTTTGTGCTTATGGAAGATTTCTGGGATATTTTATTTCAGCTCATGAAACATGGGACCAACACTTTACATGTTGCGTTTATATTTTTGTTCAGTGTATATCTGGGAACCTGATACTATGATAGTAGCCGATAGGCTAGCTAGGGGGTACCTGATACTATGACAGTAGCTGATAGGCTAGCTAGGGGGGAACATGATACTATGACAGTAGTTGATAGGCTAGCTAGGGGGGAACCTGATTCTATGACAGTAGTTGATAGGCTAGCTAGCGGCGATTTGCACCTTATTGCTTATGTCCATCCAACCCTTCTAGTTTAAGAAAGTGCCTTGGGGATAGGGGCTAGGGTTGGTTTCTGGACCAAGCCCAAAGTAATAGCGGGATCAGCTTCAACTCACAAGCATACGCCTAAAGCTACCACCGTACTGTGTACACACCTATCCAATCCTCTCAGATCTACCCAGGTGCCCGGGGATAGGGGCTAAGGGTTGATTTGGGTGTCAGGGAGAGAGTTCGCCTCATTCTTCATATCTTACCCATCTCCAGGTATTCATAGAAGAGGCCCAGCTTCCCAATGGGCTGCAGCTGGTAGTCCTGCTCCCAGCGAGGAATCACCTTTTCAGACCCCACACGTGCAGTAGCGGAATATCAAATTCTTCACCGACCTGATGAGGAGAAACATGTCAATCGCAGAATCATTATGCTAATAACAAGGTAATAGAGCTTGCCAGCTTGTAGTCCTCAAAAACAGAAATGAGTTAGCATCTGGTTTGTTCAACCATTCCTATGGGGGAAATTAATGGGGAAAGGGAATGGGGTTTTGGGATAAACTTTGAAAATAAGGTCTGAGGTTAACACAGGCTAAGGAGATCTTATATGTTTTGTTCTATGAGATAATATCATTCAGTTAACATGACCTTTGTGAATTATGAAACCCTTATCTGCTGTATGTGCTTGTTTTGATTACAGATATGCTTTAAAATTCACAAAAAGTGATGAAGATGATCTCATAGAACAAAATGTATAAGACCTCCTAAGCCTGTGTTTCCGGCATTTATCCAAAAACCCAACAAAACCCCCATTAATTTCCCCATAGGCTTTGGTCAATGAGCCATGGCAGAGTTAGTCTCCATTAGTGCCTACAACAAGACACCTTTATGATTGCTCTCTGAATCAGATAATAATGATGTCTTGATACAGATACACTTGAAGATAAGGGGGAATTCTATTTTGAGTTGGGATGGAATAAACCATTGAACCAACCCTGATCCAATGTAACTGGAAAACTTTACAGTTGCTGGACTCCTAGAGAGCTGATGTGGTTGGCCATTTTATGTTCTTCATAGTTCATCATAGTTTCGTAAAGCAAACCACATATTTCCTTTTGTTTGACACTGGGGCATCTCACCGAAGTCGGTGATCCAGATAACAACCTTCTCATACAGGATGTTGAGCACCATGATGACTACGAAGCTGATGATGGAAGCAGTGATGGAGGTGGCCATTTGTGCGGTCACATACTCCTTAAACGGTTCGATCTCCTTTAGGTCAGTCTGGAGTCTTGTCGATAATGAGAAGAACACTGCCAGTCAGTATACGATGATGGC
Source organism: Coregonus lavaretus (assembly GCF_964263955.1). NCBI lineage: Eukaryota > Metazoa > Chordata > Actinopteri > Salmoniformes > Salmonidae > Coregonus > Coregonus lavaretus. Next base: position 49,314,512 of record NC_140000.1, read on the forward strand.
CACCACTGACGCCAGGATCAACACAATCAGAACACAAGCACAAACACAAGAATTGGAGGGGTCAGACTTGAAACATAGGTTAGGGTTATAGAAAACAAATGTTGCTGTTGGAGTGCATGTGAATTGGCCTATTCAGAACAAGATAACAGTAGAGAAGTCCAAAAGGTTTTACCCAGAATAAGATGGTCCCGATTCCTAAGGACACTCTTATACACCATCCACAGTCTGTATAAGGCACGTTCTCTTTTACCTAAATGAAGAACAACATGTTTTACAATGAAGTAATGATACAGGTAATATTGTCCTTTTAAAACAAGTATATAACATCATCGGATGTGGAGTGTTCTTCTAGCCTCCTGAGGCTGACGCTATGGAATCACCATAGCGACTGTGTGACAAAAGCATCTCCCTTACCCGTGTGACAGGGTTGATTCTCTCGTGGTTACACTTGGCCTCATACACGGGACGAGGTTGCTCCTCCTGCTCCAGGAACTCCACAGTGTCCCAATCATACTCCAGCTCTGCCTGGTAGCGCTTCCAGAACTCCAAGAACACGGTCACTAGAACCAGGATCGGAACAAGAGTGTAAAGCTTCATTTTTCTTGCCTGGTCCCAGACTGTAGCATGTGCTGAGGAAAACTCTTACAGTGAGGGAAAAAAGTATTTGATCCCCTGCTGATTTTGTATGTTTGCCCAATGACAAAGAAATGATCAGTCTATAATTTTTATGGTAGGTTTATTTGAACAGTGAGAGACAGAATAACAAAAAAATCCAGAAAAACGCATGTCAAAAATGTTATAAATTGATTTGCATTTTAATGAGGGAAATACGTTTTTGACCCCTCTGCAAAACATGACTTAGTACTTGGTGGCAAAACCCTTTTTGGCAATCACAGAGGTCAGACATTTCTTGTAGTTGGCCACCAGGTTTGCACACATCTCAGGAGGGATTTTGTCCCACTCCTCTTTGTAGATCTTCTCCAAGTCATTAAGGTTTCGAGGCTGACGTTTGGCAACTCGAACCTTCAGCTCCCTCCACAGATTTTCTATGGGATTAAGGTCTGGAGACTGGCTAGGCCACTCCAGGACCTTAATGTGCTTCTTCTTGAGCCACTCCTTTGTTGCCTTGGCCGTGTGTTTTGGGTCATTGTCATGCTGGAATACCCATCCACGACCCATTTTCAATGCCCTGGCTGAGGGAAGGAGGTTCTCACCCAAGATGTGACGTTACATGGCCCCGTCCATCGTCCCTTTGATGCGGTGAAGTTGTCCTGTCCCCTTAGCAGAAAAATACCCCCAAAGCATAATGTTTCCACCTCCATGTTTGACAGTGGGAATTGTGTTCTTGGGGTGACAGGCAGCATTCCTCCTCCTCCAAACACGGCGAGTTGAGTTGATGCCAAAGAGCTCCATTTTGGTCTCATCTGACCAAAACACTTTCACCCAGTTCTCCTCTGAATCATTCAGATGTTCAATGGCAAACATCAGACGGGCATGCATATGTGCTTTCTTGAGCAGGGGGACCTTGCGGGCGCTGCAGGATTTCAGTCCTTCACGGCGTAGTGTGTTACCAATTGTTTTCTTGGTGACTATGGTCCCAGCTGCCTTGAGATCATTGACAAGATCCTCCCATGTAGTTCTGGGCTGATTCCTCACCGTTCTCATGATCATTGCAACTCCACGAGGTGAGATCTTGCATGGAGCCCCAGGCTGAGGGAGATTGACAGTTATTTTGTGTTTCTTCCATTTGCGAATAATCGCACCAACTGTTGTCACCTTCTCACCAAGCTGCTTGGCGATGGTCTTGTAGCCCATTCCAGCCTTGTGTAGGTCTACAATCTTGTCCCTGACATCCTTGGAGAGCTCTTTGGTCTTGGCCATGGTGGAGAGTTTGGAATCTGATTGATTGATTGCTTCTGTGGACAGGTCTCTTTTATACAGGTAACAAACTGAGATTAGGAGCACTCCCTTTAAGAGTTTGCTCCTAATCTCAGCTCATTACCTGTATAAAAGACACCTCGGAGCCAGAAATCTTTCTGATTGAGAGGGGGTCAAATACTTATTTCCCTCATTAAAATGCAAATCAATTTATAACATTTTTGACATGCGTTTTTCTGGATTTTGTTGTTGTTATTCTGTCTCTCACTGTTCAAATAAACCTACCATTAAAATTATAGACTGATCATTTCTTTGTCAGTGGGCAAACGTACAAAATCAGCAGGGGATCAAATACTTTTTTCCCTCACTGTATATCATTATCATGCAACATCTAATTGCTAATAAATTAAGATAGACAAAACTACACACTCAAATAATACCGCCACTTACTGTCCTGGAGTGTGACGCCGGTCACGACCTGTCTACACCACTATATTATCTAAATAACTAACACTGAACCTCGAACAAAAACAAAAAACTGTACTCTTTCAGTTAGATTTAAATGTTTATTCATTGCCCAGACAGTCTTGTGACTCGTTTGGGAACCTCTTCATTCAGTATTCCCTGTAACATTTCTGCTGTAAAGTCCTGGAGATCCAGAAATCTATTTGCCGCCTTCACATAGACGTCTAACTTCTTAGATGTTTTATTCATTTGACTAGTGCAATTTATCACTTGCACTATAAACGCAACAAAGTCCACCTTCTTCACTTCTTCAGTGTGTCGGGATCCTTCTCCTGCATGGCATTCACTGCAGACTGTGGGACATCCACTACCATCTCATCTCTACTCACTCCTTCACACCGCTGTGTTCAATAATTTGCGCTGAACAAAATACTGTTGATTACTAGCAGAGAGGAAGAATCGAAGCGAGAGGTTTTACTCCACACAAAATCTGTCCACGAAAATAAGCCCACGAAGTGAGTAATTTTTGTATGGAGGTCAATGAGTGACGAATTTGGTCAACAAAAAATAGAATTGCTAATTTGCTACGTGAGGCTTATTTGATCTAATAGAAGTGTCGTAATGGTTAGGTTGTTACGAATGCAATGATATAAGTGGACACACGTGGCATTTCGGCAACTTTGGGGAAAAAAACGTTATATCAGAGTTGTGCCTGTTGTCATAGCGATAGATAGAGGACTGTTCATGGATATAACTTGGTGGGGATTCCTATGAGTTAGGAGATATCAGCCAAAGAAGAAAACTAACTTCTTTAAAATGCAGTCTCCGACACTATATTTGGCATAGATACAAAGATGAGTCCTCCATCTACAGTTGAAGTCGGAAGTTTACATATACATTTAAACTCAGTTTTTCACAATTCCTGACATTTAATCCTAGTAAACATTCCCTGTCTTAGGTCAGTTAGGATCACCACTTTATTTTAAAAATTTGAAATGTCAGAATAATAGTAGAGAGAATGATTTATTTCAGCTTTTATTTCTTTCATCACATTCCCAGGGGGTCAGAAGTTTACATACACTCAATTAGTATTGGGTAGCATTGCCTTTAAATTGTTTGACTTGGGTCAAACATTTCGGGTAGCCTTCCACAAGCTTCCCACAATAAGTTGAGTGAATTTTGGCCCATTCCTCCTGACAGAGCTTGTGTAACTGAGTCAGGTTTGTAGGCCTCCTCGCTTGCACATGCTTTTTCAGTTCTGCCCACACATTTTCTATAGGATTGAGGTCAGGGCTAGGTGATGGCCACTCCAATACCTTGACTTTGTTGTCCTTAAGCCACTTTGCCACAACTTTGGAAGTATGCTTGGGGTCATTGTCCATTTGGAAGACCCATTTGCGACCAAGCTTTAACTTCCTGACTGATGTTTTGAGATGCTGCTTCAATATATCCACATAATTGTCCTTCCTCATGATGCCATCTATTTTGTGAAGTGCACCAGTCCCTCCTGTAGCAAAGCACCCCCACAGCATGATGCTGCCACCCCCGTGCTTGAAGGTTGGGATGGTTTTCTTCGGCTTGCAAGCTCCCCACTTTTTCCTCCAAACATAACGATGGTCATTATGGCCAAACAGTTCTATTTTTGTTTCATCAGACCAGAGGACATTTCTCCAAAAAGTATGATCTTAGTCCCCATGTGCAGTTGCAAACCGTAGTCTGGCTTTTTTATGGCGGTTTTGGAGCAGTGGCTTCTTCCTTGCTGAGTGTCCTTTCAGTTTATGTCGATATAGGACTCGTTTTACTGTGGATATAGATACTTTTGTACCGGTTTCCTCCAGTATCTTCACAAGGTCCTTTGCTGTTGTTCTGGGATTGATTTGCATTTTTCACACCAAAGTACGTTAATCTCTAGGAGACCGAACGCGTCTCCTTCCTGAGCGGTATGATGGCTGCGTGGTCCCATGGTGTTTATACTTGCGTACTATTGTTTGTACAGATGAACGTGGTACCTTCAGGCGTTTGGAAATTGCTCCCACGGATGAACCAGACTTGTGGAGGTCTACAATTTTTTGGCTGATTTCTTTTGATTTTCCCATGATGTCAAGCAAAGAGGCACTGAGTTTGAAGGTAGGCCTTGAAATACATCCACAGGTACACCTCCAATTGACTCAAATTATTTCAATTAGCCTATCAGAAGCTTCTAAAGCCATTACATCATTTTCTGGAATTTTCCAAGCTGTTTATAGGCACAGTCAACTGTAAACTTCTGACCCACTGGAATTGTGATACAGTGAATTATAAGTAAACAATTGTTGGAACAATTACTTGTGTCATGCACAAAGTAGAAGTCCTAACCGACTTGCAAAAATTATAGTTTGTTAAGAAGAATTTTGTGGAGTGGTTAAAAAATGAGTTTTAATGACTCCAGTGTATGTAAACTTCCGACTTCAACAGTATCTCTATGGCCTGTCGTTCACAGCGTATCTGGTCCCAACTCATCTTGCCTCCTCCCGTCTGCCTTCCATATTTGAGGACATGTATTTCCATTATTAAAGCGATCACTTTACTATCTTGTCAATATGATATACAATATTTCTTACTAGATAACATTTGAGTCCTAAAGCAAACAAACATCAGTCACAAACTAGTCACAAGACAGTCTGGGCAATGGCAGACACAACACAGGTTTTCAAATATAAGAACATGTGCAGTTTATTTGGAAGATGAGCTGTATCTGGCCTGAACTTTGAAATGATGACCAACATAATCACAGTTCTATATAAAGTACAAATCATTTTATTTTATTTGGCATAACATACTAATTACAATATACTTGACAAAATACTTGAAAGACAAATGTTGTACACAGGGGCAGATTGTTAGTTCATATATTTCATAATTCGTAAACAAAAACGGGTTGTTTTACTTAAATTTGTGTAACACACATGTATTGTAAATCATATATAACATTTTTATATATATAAGTACCTTTGGTAAAAAAAATCACAATATAATACAGCAACATATATTACATTTACATTTTAGCCATTTAGCAGACGCTCTTATCCAGAGCGACTTACATTATCTTTTTTTTTTAAACTGGCCCCCCGTGGGAATCGAACCCACAACCCTGGCGTTGCAAACGCCATGCTCTACCAACTGAGCTACATCCTTGCCGGCCATTCCCTCCCCTACCCTGGACGACGCTGGGCCAGTTATTGATTTAAGAGGTTAGTCTATGGAGATAGATTGGTATCAAAATGTTTCAAATCGAATACATATGTCAAAAATGTTAAATACTTGATGTGCCCATGAGTATGGAAGCTAGTTTCCGACCCCAAAAAATAAAATCTGACTACGAGTTATGAGATAGTAATTCATAATTATGAGATAGTAAGTCATAATTATGAGATACGTTTAGGTGATCTGTATCACATGAATCCAATGTGCACTTTGCATCAGGCCCTCCTCAACTTTCGAGGATAACCTTACGTATATCCTATAGTCAATCACACATTGTGTGTGTGTGAGAGAGAAAGAGAGAGAGAGAGAGAGAGAGAGAGAGAAATTGTGGTGATATTGTTCCATATTAACGTATTGGAGAGTTTTGTTGATGTGAGTTGGTGCCTGTTTGATGACATCTGGTTGACATCAGATTTAATTAATATACACTGAGTGTACAAAACATTAGCACCCCCTTTTCCCTCAGAACAGCCTCAATTCGTCAGGGCATGCTCTACAAGGTGTCCAAAGCATTCCACAGGGATGCTGGCCCATGATGTCTCCAATGCTTCCCACAGTTGTGTCAAGTTGGCTGGATGTCCTTTGGGTGGTGGACCATTCCTGATACACACGGAAAACTGTAGAGTGTGAAAAACCCAGCAGTGTTGCAGTTCTTGACACACTCAAACCTACTACCTACCATACCCTGTTCAAAGACCCTTCAATATTTTGTCTTGCACATTCACCCTCTGAATGGCACACATACAAAATCCATGTCTCAATTGTCTCAAAGCTTAAAAATCCTTCTTTAACCTGTCTTCTCCCATTCATCTACACTGATTGAAGTGGGTTTAACAAGTGACATCAATAAGAAATCAAAGCTTTCACCTGGATTCACCTGGCCAGTCTACGTCATGGAAATATGTTTTTTACACTCAGTGTATAGCCACTGATTCTTGAAGAATCTAACTTAGAAATTCCTCATGAGCAACGGTCTTAACCAATCAGAACCCAAAATATAAGCTTGGCTTACTGTATTGTCTGTAAACAATGTCATTGGAAACAAGCACGGTATAGCTTCAATACATGGTTAAAACTATCATTTTGATCTCATGGATGGTCAGTCCTTGTGTCTATGTATTTGAGATTGGTTACATTTCTCCTGCCCCATTCCTCAGCTGTGGCGGGAGAAGCTTTGTTATTGTTTGAATCCCAGATTGCCCCTTTAAAAGGGGTCGACCTGCAGGATTATTCAATGTCCATGATCCAGACCTTCTATCTCATCATTATACCTTACTATCTCATCATTATACCTTACTATCTCATAATCAGATTTTATTTTTGGGGAGGCGGGAACAGGCTTCCATACTTGATGGCTTGCCTGGTTAACACAATTTGAGCTTTTGGAATTATTCCTGACTAAATCAAGCACACCTTAAGTATTACAAATGTTTGACATATTTAACCAAGTTATCGTCACATATCCTTAGCTAAAGCATTTGAATAGGTCTAGGCCACAAATTGTATACAAATCTGTATGTTTTGTTTAAAGAATAAAAGTATTGTGGTCATGTCATTCAAACCCCTCATAATCTTCCATATTTACCGTACAGTCAAACATATGGCCTTGAATCCTAATTTTAACATTACAAGACAAATTAAATGTTATAGTGTATACATGCATGGAACACCCAGGCACTGTGGTGTTCCTCCAGAAGTGTCTTAAGACCTAAAAAAAACATCATCATTGTAACAATACAAGCCACATTAAATGTAACAGTGTACACGTAAAAATCTGTGACATAAAAGTGCTAAATATGCAATAGGTCCAGAGATCGGAGCAACAGAGCTGAGCTTCATGGCTGGTTTGGTTGGTCGCAGTCCCCACCAAGCTATTAAGCTACTAATAATATTAATTCATATTAATTCAAGCTATTAAAGCATGTATTGAATACATCTTTAGCTGCTCATAATATTGGTACATATTGTAGGTCCTGACAAGGGCAGGTCTCGCTCTTCAGACGACTGCCAAAGTTTTGGAGATTAAAAGTAAAGGTCCATCTCCTCCTCCTCTTTGACCTCATTGTGTTTAAGTATCGTATCAGCGACAGGCTTCAAGCGTTTGGTCACCAGTTTGAGGTTGGTCTCGTGAAGGATGACCTGGCTCAAGTACTTCTCTCGTTTGATCTGTTCCCTCACTGCGTAAGGCACGTCCGGGATCATGTAGGACAGGACGAACTTGGTCAGGTATACAATGTGCTGAGGGGACAAGGGAAAAAGGGTCGGAAGGAGGGAAAACGTTAGTAAGAGTTCTTGAAAGGCTAGAAAATGTCCATCTGGCATTAGACAACACAGTAGAAAGAAAAATCAGGTCAAAGCAACGTATCGTATACATTTTTACTCACCTCTACAACTATTATGAAAGCCATCTTGGCAGCGATCACATGCCAGTAGTAGATACTGTATTCATATTGTCTGTGGTGTCCCGGTGGATATCTGAAATCTCGATATCTAAAGTATGACAGAAAGACTGCATGAACTATTTCAATGTCTAACACAATTTAATTGAAACCCATCTCATATACATTCACATTACCTGCAGGTGGTGCTGTTATTGAACCAGTAAGGTGTTTGCGAAGGCCGGCTCTCGTTGGAGAAGTGCTGGATGTCGAACACGGAGAGCGTGTTGTTGATGTAGCCCTGCATGGTGTGACTGGAATGGTCTCCGTAGGGATACACAGAGAAAGACCAGTAGTAGACCAACCGTGGGATCATGTCTGATGTGAAGGCAATGATCATGGCCTGGCAGAGAGACAAGGAAGTGGAGGAGACAGTGCACATTAAACTGGTGCTCATCATAATAGATTAATTATAATCTAAGAATGTCACTACACCAGCATGGTAACAATCAAATTATATGAATGACATCCAGTGATGGGATTATGCAATGGAGAATAAACCAAAAATGTGTCAAACTATATAGTATTTTCTCTCCCATAATACTTCATAATCCAATGGAGGAGCCATCACTCACATTTGATGCCACAGCCAAGATGGCGACACCTTGGAGAATGGGTTGCCACGCCCCGATGTCTTGGGCCTTCTCTGGCACCATACGGCGGAACTGGGTGGTGATCTTCCAGGCGTCCACCCGGATCTCAAAGAGGTTATTGACCAGAGCCAGGACAGGAGCCAAGGGGAAGGAGGCCACAAACAGAGTCACAAAACCAAACTGGATCACTGTAGGAAAAAAGCCACGCAGACACAAAGCCAAATTTGATCATTGAACAAAAATATAAACGCAACATGCAACAATTTCAAAGATTTTACTGAGTTACAGTTCATAAAAGGAAATCAGTCAATTTAAATAAATTCATTAGGCCCTAATCTATGGATTTCACATGACTGGGCAGGGGTGCAGCCATGGGTGGGCCTGGGAGGGCATAGGCCTACCCCTTTTGGAGCCAGGCCCACCCACCGGGGAGCCAGGCCCAGCCAATCAGAATGAGTTTTTCCCCACAAAAGGGCTTTATTACAGAAATAATCCTCAGCACCCCCCTCTCCCCTCTCAGGTGATCCCGCAGGTGAAGAAGCCAGATGTGGAGGTCCTGGGCTGGCGTGGTTACACGTGGTCTGCGTTTGTGGACGTACTGCCAAATTCTCTAAAACAACGTTGGAGGCTGCTTATGGTAGAGAAATTAACATTAAATTCTTTGGCAATAGCTCTGGTGGATATTCCTGCAGTCATCATGCCAATTGCACGCTCCCTCAACTTGAGACATCTGTGGCATTGTGTTGTGTGACAAAACTGCACATTTTAGAGTGGCCTTTTATTGTCCCCAGAACAAGGTGCACCTGTGTAATGATCATGCTGTTTAATCAGATTCTTGATATGCCACACCTGTCAGGTGGATAGATTATCTTGGCAAAGGCAAAATGCTCATTAGCAGGGATGTAAAGAAATTTGTGCACAGAATTTGAGAGAATAAGCTTTTTGTGCTTATGGAAGATTTCAGGGATATTTTATTTCAGCTCATGAAACATGGGACCAACATGTTGCGTTTATATTTTTGTTCAGTGTAGATCTGGGAACCTGATACTATGATAGTTAGTAGTTCATAGGCTAGCTAGGGGGAACCTGTTACTATGATAGTAGCCTTATAGGCTAGCTAGGGGGGAACCTGATACTATGATAGTAGCTGATAGTATCAGGTCCCCCCCTTGCTAGCCTATCAGCTACAGTCATAGTATCAGGTTCCCCCTAGCTAGCCTATCAGCTACTATCAAAGTATCAGGTTCGCCCCTAGCTAGCCTATGATAGTTAGTAGTTGATAAGCTAGCTAGGGGGGAACCTGATACTATGATAGTTAGTAGTTGATAGGCTAGCTAGGGGGGAACCTGATACTATGATAGTAGCTGATAGTATCAGGTCCCCCCCTTGCTAGCCAATCAACTACTATAATAGCATCAGGTTCTCCCCTAGCTAGCCTATCAGCTACAGTCATAGTATCAGGTTCCCCCCTAGCTAGCCTATCAACTACTAACTATCATAGGCTAGCTAGGGGGGAACCTGATACTTTGATAGTAGCTGAGCTAGGGGGAACCTGATACTATGACTGTAGCTGATAGGCTAGCAAGGGGGGGGGGCCTGATACTATCAGCTACTATCATAGTATCAGGTTCCCCCCTTAGCTAGCCTATCAGCTACTGTCATAGTATCAGGTTCCCCCCTAGCTAGCCTATGATAGTTAGTAGTTGATAAGCTAGCTAGGGGGGAACCTGATACTATGATAGTAGCTGATAGGCTAGCTAGGGGGGAACCTGATACTATGACAGTAGCTGATAGGATAGATGGGGGGAACCTGATACTATTATAGTAGCCGATAGGCTAGCTAGCGGGGAACCTGATACTATGACAGTAGCTGATAGGCTAGCTAGGGGGGAACCTGATACTATGATAGTAGCCGATAGGCTAGCTAGGGGGTACCTGATACTATGATAGTAGCCGATAGGCTAGCTAGGGGGGAACCTGATACTATGACAGTAGCTGATAGGATAGATGGGGGGAACATGATACTATTATAGTAGTTGATAGGCTAGCTAGGGGGTACCTGATACTATGATAGTAGCCGATAGGCTAGCTAGGGGGGAACCTGATACTATGATAGTAGCCGATAGGCTAGCTAGCGGGGAACCTGATACTATGACAGTAGCTGATAGGCTAGCTAGGGGGGAACCTGATACTATGATAGTAGCCGATAGGCTAGCTAGGGGGTACCTGATACTATGATAGTAGCCGATAGGCTAGCTAGGGGGGAACCTGATACTATGACAGTAGCTGATAGGCTAGCTAGAGGGGAACCTGATACTATGACAGTAGTTGATAGGCTAGCTAGGGGGGAACCTGATACTATGACAGTAGCTGATAGGCTAGCTAGCAGCGATTTGCACCATATTGCTTATGTCCATCCAACCCTTTTAGTTGAAGAAAGTGCCTTGGGGATAGGGGCTAGGGGTGGTTTCTGGACCGAGCCCAAAGTAATAGCGGGATCAGCTTCAACTCACAAGCATACGCCTAAAGCTACCACCGTACTGTGTACACACCTATCCAATCCTCTCAGATCTACCCAGGTGCCCGGGGATAGGGGCTAAGGGTTGATTTGGGTGTCAGGGAGAGAGTTCGCCTCATTCTTCATATCTTACCCATCTCTAGGTATTCATAGAAGAGGCCCAGCTTCCCAATGGGCTGCAGCTGGTAGTCCTGCTCCCAGCGAGGAATCACCTTTTTAGACCCAACACGTGTGCAGTAGCGGAATATCAAATTCTTCACCCACCTGATGAGGAGAAACATGTCAATCGCAGAATCATTACATTTACATTTACGTCATTTAGCAGACGCTCTTATCCAGAGCGACTTACAGTTAGTGCATACATTATTCTTTTTTAATTTTCATACCCCATGGGAATCAAACCCACAACCCTGGCGTTGCAAACGCCATGCTCTACCAACTGAGCTACCTCCCTGCCGGCCATTCCCTCCCCTACCCTGGACGACGCTGGGCCAATTGTGCGCCGCCCCATTGGTCTCCCGGTTGCGGCCGGCTACAGCAGAGCCTGGATTCGAACCAGGATCTCTAGTGGCACAGCTAGCACTGCGATTCAGTGCCTTAGACCACTGCGCCACTCGGGAGACATGATGCTAATAACAAGGTAATAGAGCTTGCCAGCTTGTAGTCCTCAAAAACAGAAATGAGTTAGCATTTTCTAACTCTGGTTTGTTCAGCCATTCCTATTGGGGGAAATTAATGGGGAAAGAATGGGGTTTTGGGATAAACTTTGAAAATAAGGTTGAGGTTAAACACAGGCTAAGGAGATCTTATATGTTTTGTTCTATGAGATAATATCTGTTAACATATAGACTGATATGTTATTAAATTGTGTTCTTACACTGGTACAGTCATGCCCTATGAGAGATGTACAACTGCGCATGTGCGAAAATAAAGAAAGGGCATTCCCCCGTTCTGGTTAAAACACCAATGATGAACATGTGTGTTCATTCCTCCGTTAAGTAAACCGGTATTCCTGTCCTGAAGATGACAGCACCAACAGGTTATGGGCCCAGGAGGGAACATGGAAGCCGATGGAATAGATTATGTTTCGACGGAGATGAAAAAAACTACGAGTTATGGGAGACTACGTTTTTGGGGCACTTGCGTTTGCTAGGGCTAAAGGCCGCCATATTGAGCGTGGATGAAGATGAAGAAGACGGAGAGAAAAATGAAGAAGCCTACACCGAATTGATATAGGTTTTGGATGATAAAAGTCTTTCTCTGATAATGAGAGAAGCAACAGATGATGGGAGAAAAGCGTTGAAGATATTGAGGGAACATTATGCAGGTAAAGGGAAGCCACGTGTGATTAGCCTCTACACTGAGCTAACTTCTCTTCAGAAAGCCGCTGACGAAAATGTTACGGACTATATCGTTCGTGCTGAGACGGCTATTACAGCACTGAGGAACGCTGGAGAGACTTTAAGTGACGGGCTGTTGATTGCAATGATTCTGAAAGGTTTGCCCGAATCATTTAAGCCGTTTGCCATCCAACTAACGCAGAGTGACGAGCCGACAACTTTTGGCAAGTTCAAAACCAAGTTGAGGAGCTTTGAAAGCACCGAGAAGTTTAGCACCATTTCCACTGACGACAACGTGATGAAGGCAAGTAACATTAAAGTTAGCTGGCCAAGAGGAAGAGATAAAGGGACCGAGATAACCTGCTTCAACTGTGGCCAGAAAGGGCACAAGGCCCGGTAATGTACCGTTACTGGAGAGTCCAGAGAACGGAGACAGTGGTGTAGTTTTTGCAAGAGCTCCACTCACACTGACGCAAATTGTAGACGAAAAAGAAGAGACAATGTGAAACAAGCAACAGATGCTGAAGGCCACACATTTGCATTCAGAATAAGTGACTGTCAGGTTCGTGGACTGAAACAGAAAGGGCTGATGGTTGATACGGGAGCAATGTCACATATAGTCACGGACATCGGGAAGTTTAAGGAGTTTGACGAGACTTTCAAACCGGAAAAACATTACGTGGAGCTGGCTGACGGAACAAGAACGAATGGTGTCGCGGAGAGGAGAGGTGCAGCAGAGGTTTACCTGAGAGACAACACGGGTCGTCGGGTGAAAACAACGCTGACGAAGGCGCTGTACGTGCCATCGTTTCCACAGGACATTTTCTCTGTTAAAGCAGCGACAGCCAACGGAGCTTCAGTCAACTTTCGACATGGGTGTAACAAGCTCATCCACAAGAACGGTACCACTTTTGACATTGAGGAGTACGATAGACTTTACTATCTTAACACTGTAAGTGATGAAAATTATGATGGATGTCATGGGTGCTATGATATTCACACATGGCACACAATTCTTGGCCACTGTAATTTTGAGGATGTGTCAAAGTTAGAAAATGTGACAGAGGGAATGAAAATCACAGGTAAGATTGACAAATCTACCCTCAACTGTGAAATCTGCACACAGGGAAAATTTGTTCAGAGCAGAAACAGGGAGCCTGATGAAAAGGCAAAAGCGGCTCTTGAGCTTGTGCACACTGATCTGGCTGGCCCTATTGAGCCAGAGGCGAAATATGGGTTCAGATATACTCTAGCATTTACGGATGAATATTCAGGGGAAGTTTTTGTGTATTTCCTAAAAGCAAAGAGTGATACTGTAAAAGCTACTGAGAAGTTTATTGCTGATGTGGCCCCTTATGGGAAAATAAAGTGTGTCAGGTCAGATAATGGCACAGAGTTCACAGCCAAAGAGTTCCAGTCACTGCTCAGTAAGAATGCCATAAGACATGAAACTTCAGCCCCTTACTCACCCCATCAAAATGGGACCGCTGAGAGAAATTGGAGAACACTGTTTGAAATGGCAAGATGCATGCTACTTGAGAGCAACCTACCAAAGAACTTGTGGACATATGCTGTAATGACTGCTGCAGTAATTCGCAATAGGTGTTACAATAAGCGTATAGGACAGACTCCACACTACATGTTTACTGGGAGAAAGCCTGATCTTTCAAAGATGAAAGAATTTGGATCTGTTTGCTATGCATACAGACAGAACAAGAAAAAGTTGGACTCAAGATGTGAAAAGGGTATGTTTGTCGGGTATGATAAAAATAGTCCAGCATACCTAGTCTACTACCCAGACACTGGAAAAGTTTTAAAAACAGATTAGTCAAGTTCGTTACAAAAGGTGTAGTCGAACGCCAAACTCAGACAGATTTGGAAATGAGTGATGATCTTCATGGGGAGAGATTTGAATCCCCCATGCCAAAAGCCAAGATGGCAGATCAAAATTCCGATGTGCAAATCGAGACTTCAGATAGTCAGAGTCCACGCTATCCAGACAGAGCGAGGAAGAAACCCCAGTACTTAAAAGACTATGAGTGTAAAGTGAAGTGTGATGACCAGATACCACCTAGTGTTGACTACTGCTACAGAGTAATGTGCAATGCACCACAAACCTTCAAAGAAGCAATGATTTCACCAAAATCAGAGATTTGGGCTACTGCTATGAAGGAGGAGATGGATTCCCTTAGGGAAAATGATACATTCACATTGACCACACTGCCAGAGGGTAAAAATGCAGTGGGGGGCAGGTGGGTCTATGCGGTCAAAAACAATTCAGATGAGACTGAGACATACAAGGCAAGATATGTTGCAAAGGGGTATAGTCAAGTGGCAGGAATAGACTATAAGGATACTTTTTCTCCAACTGTAAATATGACATCAGTACGCTGTTTGATGCAGCTAGCAGCTCAGTATGACTTAGTTACATCAGATGGATGTCAAAACAGCATATCTACATGCTCCTATTGACTGTGACGTGTACATGGAGCAACCAGAGGGTTTTGAAGTCAGGTCAGATACAGGTGAGCAACTAGTCTGCAAACTGAACAAGTCACTGTACGGCCTGAAACAGTCAGGAAGGAACTGGAACAAAATATTGCATGATCACCTTAGTGAAAATGGTTTTACACAGAACCCAGCTGATCACTGTGTTTATAACAAACAAACTGCAACAGAAAGGATCATTTTGATAATTTGGGTCGATGATCTAATTATCGCTGCTAGTGATAGTGACTCACTCACAAGTGTAAAAGAAATGTTAAGTGAAAAATTTAAGATGAAAGATCTTGGGAGGCTTGGACATTTCCTAGGCATTGATTTTACACAAAGTGAAGGGAAAATAAAGATGAACCAAACAAGGTACATAACCAAGATACTGGAAAGGTTTGGTATGTCAGACTGTAAAACAAGGTCAACACCATGTGAACAAAAACAAAACTTTGATGGTGATGGTG
This sequence comes from Coregonus lavaretus, assembly GCF_964263955.1. Taxonomy (NCBI): domain Eukaryota; kingdom Metazoa; phylum Chordata; class Actinopteri; order Salmoniformes; family Salmonidae; genus Coregonus; species Coregonus lavaretus. The sequence goes on from NC_140000.1 coordinate 49,329,944, forward strand.
AACCTATTGATTCAAAAAGGTATTGTGAAGTGATAGGCAGCTTGATATATGTGATTACATGTACAAGGCCGGATATCAGTTGGATTGTCAGCAAGCTGTCACAATACCTATCAGAACCAAAAGAGCAACACTGGATAACAGCTAAACATGTGTTGAGGTACTTGAAGGGGACAATGAATCAGGAGTTGTGTTACAAAAAGGGGGTGGAAAAACTCAACCTTGTAGCATATAGTGATGCTGATTGGGCAGCAGATCAAAGTGACAGACGAAGCATAACAGGGTATTGTTTTAGTTTAACTAAATGTGGACCTGTTATTTCATGGAGGTCTAAGAAGCAGCCAACAGTAGCTTTATCTACATGTGAAGCAGAGTACACTGGCTGCTACTACACAAAAAAGTTTGTACCTTGTACAGTTATTGGGCGAGATGGATAGTGAGTGCCAATATGCACCAGTAACAATCTTTGAAGATAACCAAGGTGCAATTGCTCTGTCAAAGAACCCAGTATGTCGTCAGAGATGTAAACATGTCGACATCAGATATCATTTCATTCGATCTGCACTCAGTGATGGTAAAATAAGTATTGAATATTGTCCAACGGCAGACATGGTTGCAGATGTTTTGACTAAAATGAAAAATTCTTGGGTTATATGTTTGGAATATTAACTGACATTTGTGAGATGTATAACTGTAAGCTAAATGTGTTGATAGTTAGGTTGAATACGACTTGTACAGTATAAGAGCAAGTGGGGGTGTTAACATATAGACTACTATGTTATTAAATTGTGTTCTTACACTGGTACAGTCATGCCCTATGAGAGATGTACAACTGCGCATGTGCGAAAATAAAGAAAGGGCATTCCCCCGTTCTGGTTAAAACATCAACGATGAACATGTGTGTTCATTCCTCCGTTAAGTAAACCGGTATTCCTGTCCTGAAGATGACAGCACCAACAATATCAGTCAGTTAACATGACCTTTGTGAATTATGAAACCCTTATCTGCTGTATGTGCTTGTTTTGATTACGGATATGCTTTAAAATTCACAAAAAGTGACGTTAACTGATTAAGATTATCTCTATATTAACAAAATGTATAAGACCTCCTAAGCCTGTGTTTCCGGCATTTATCAAAAAACCCAACAAAACCCCCATTAATTTCCCCATAGGCTTTGGTCAATGAGCCATGGCAGAGTTAGTCTCCGTTAGTGCCTACAACAAGACACCTTTATGATTGCTCTCTGAATCAGATAATAATGATGTCTTGATACAGATACACTTGAAGATAAGGGGGAATTCCATTTTGAGTTGGGATGGAATAAACCATTGAACCAACCCTGATCCAATGTAACTGGAAAACTTTACAGTTGCTGGGCTCCTAGAGAGCTGATGTGGTTGGCCATTTTATGTTCTTCCATTGAACCAAAAACTTACGGCAGCAACACCTCCTGAATGTTATTCCAGATGGCTTTACCGCCCATGATGACAGTGAGCTGGGTTGTCAACTCAATCAGGCATCCTCCTGGATCACACTGGTAAAGATAAGACACAAACACTGTATCAACCAATGTCGGCCATCTTGTAGTATTACATGAAAAAGCACCTCCATTCAAACAACTTGTATTTAGTGGAAGATGTCCTCATTTAGGTTCATTCATTTGAAATATGAAGGTCTCTTTTAGTCAAACACAAATGCCACAGAATGCAACATCTAATCATTTGGCAACATAGTAGTTAGAACACAAGCAAAGGGGAAAAGCAAAACACTGTCATGCTGTGTTATCACATGTTCTGCACCAATCACCAAGCTCCAATCAACTGAGCCTCCAATCAACTGATCTTTCAATCAACTGATCTTTCAATCAACTGATAGACGTAAGTACCTCCTCGTTCCTGTACTTGCCCAGCAGGTAAACAGGCTGCCCAGGGTAACCAACCACTTTCCCTTTGGCAAAGGCAATGTAGAAGCAGGAGGAGTAGTAGTTGACAAACTGGAACAGGAACATCTTCAGAGTTAGACTGTTCTCATAATCCGTCTTGGTCCTTGGTAGCTCTTTAAAATAACACAAGTAAGACATCTTCTCAATCTCGTCAAAAAAACATCAGGCTTAAATCAGGCTTTTGCTCTGTCCAGATTCTGCAAGTGGCTCTGAATAAGGACATCAGCTAAGGGCTATTGTGGTGGTGTGAATTTCCTACAGTATAAATATGTTGGGATACATATATTTGGATTACTTAGACCTATTGGCATGCAATATTTACTCATACCATGGTATAATTGCAGAATGTTTGGGGCACTGTTAAAAATATAAGACCGACTCCCTTCACAGGAAGATACTTTTGTTTTTACAATAAGCAAAGATACTGTATAAACCTTGCTAAGGAACGTTTGATTGAATATTTGCCCTTTGAGAAACATCATAGTTCCGTATAGCAAACCACATATTTCCTGTTGTTTGACACTGGGGCATCTCACCGAAGTCGGTGATCCAGATAGCAACCTTCTCATACAGGATGTTGAGCACCATTATGACCACGAAGCTGATGATGGAAGCAGTGACAGAGGTGGCCATTTGTGCGGTCACATACTCCTTAAACGGTTCTAGCTCCTTTAGGTCAGACTGGAGGCTTGTCGAAAATGAGAAGAACACTGCCAGTCGGTATACGATTATGGCCACCACTGACGCCAGGATCAACACAATCTGAACACAAGCACAAACACAAGAATTGGAGGGGTCAGACTTGAAACATAGGTTAGGGATATAGAAAACAAATGTTGCTGTTGGAGTGCATGTGAATTGGCCTATTCAGAACAAGATAACAGTAGAGAAGTCCAAAGGTTTTTACCCAGAATAAGACGGTCCCGATTCCTAAGGACACTCTTATACACCGTCCACAGGCTGTATAAGGCACGTTCTCTTTTACCTAAATGAAGAACAACATGTTTTACAATGAAGTAATGATACAGGTAATACTGTCCTTTTAAAACAACTATATAACATCATCGGATGTGGAGTGTTCTTCTAGCCTCCTGAGGCTGACGCTATGGAATCACCATAGCGACTGTGTGACGAACGCATCTCCCTTACCCGTGTGACAGGGTTGATTCTCTTGTGGTTACACTTGGCCTCATACTCGGGACGAGGTTGCTCCTCCTGCTCCAGGAACTCCACGGTGTCCCAATCATACTCCAGCTCTGCCTGGTAGCGCTTCCAGAACTCCAAGAACACGGTCACTAGAACCAGGATCGGAACAAGAGTAAAGCTTTATTTTACTTGCCTGGTCCCAGACTGTACCATGTGCTGAGGAAAACTCTTATATCATTATCATGCAACATCTAATTGCTAATAAGTTAAGATAGACAAAACAACACACTCAAATAATACAGTTTCTAAAACCTCTACATTTATAAATATGGTAAGTTTAATTAATGAAATGACTCACCCCAAATGGCCATAAAGACAGCAAACACCAGCGTCCCATAGTTATCAAATATGCACAGTTTCTGAGGAAGACAAGGTCACATGAACTACTTTTCACATCATTTTCCTCTCCTTCCATGACTCTTTGTAAATATATACGGAAACAAACCCTGTTCAAAAAGGTTTAATATGACTTGTAGCATGTCTCATTGGCCAAGGAGTCTGAGAAAATGGTCTGACATAACAAGCATTGGCAAATAGAATTTTAAAGGACTCACTATCCATATAAGTCACTTTCATAATCATAATCACTCTGAATTGACCATGTGAGTGAATGAGAATTGTTTAGTGATGGGCTGGAGTAAAAACCTGTACTGCCATGGATCAGAATTAGTGAACCCTAAAGTATTACTTACTTTAGAGGATTCACAGGTGCTGTTAAGCCTCCAGTATGTGCACTCCTTGTCACACTGCGGACACATCACAATATTTCCTCCAATCAAAGGGTCGCACACCTCTTTGCTGTCCAATAAATGAACAGAGCAGATGGGTCAAACAACAAAATGCAACAAAGTTGTTAATCATTGGGTTTTCACACAGTTAGAGTGTCAGGGTACAGCATGGAAGGAACATCAAGCAAACTTAACTTTACGTGTCCTATCCTGCACTAATTGATCTTCATTTGATATACAGTACACTAGATTTAGCAACTTGTCATATATTTCTATGGTGTTGTGGGTTTCTGAAGTACTTTCTTTGAGTTTTAAACATACCTCCAGGTGCTTGTTTCTTGAGTCGTGTACCCATAAATGAAACAGCCAAGTCCAACAATGGCAGCGAGGGCTAGCATGGCTGTATAGAAGCCCAGCCAAGCAAAGTAAATGCCAATCTTCTCCCCATAATATTTTCTGTGAGAAAATGAAAGAAAATATTATTATTTCCATCCCTTATTTACCATAATTACAATGATTAGGCCTTTAAGCACATTCTGTTTGTAAGAATAACTCTCAACACCTCTCTTACACTAAAGCAGCGATGTGCATGCAATGTGCATTTTTGTCAGAGTAGATTAAAGCATGAATTACCTTATGAGATCAAGTGGCTGCATCTTATAGAAACTTTTAGGGTGAGCCCACTCGTTATACAGGAGGTATCTCTCATTGGGGCACTCATCTTCTTTCGACCTGACGTTGAATCTGCACTACAGTAAGTTCACAGACAACAAAACAAAAAAGTTCATAAAAACACCCCTCAGTGTTTTCACAGATCGATTGGTGTTTAATGTACTATGTTGTCAGTTACTAGTGCCACCCCACTCTTTACCCCCACTCACATCATGCAGGGGATAAGCAGCCTTGTACACCCCTCCATCGAGCAGCTTGGTGACACCAAACTTCTTGATGTTCCCTCGTACCTCATAGGGGGCTCGGCTGAGGATGTAGTAGGCCTGAGGAGGAAGACCAACCATTCTGTTATCATTCAAGTGTTAAGAAAATAGTGTTAACACTATGGTTTAAGTATAGGTACATTGATAACCAATCTAAGTGGTGTGATGGAATGTTTTATGTTTGTGCTTTTCTAATAACCAATTTCTGTGTACTGTTTGTGCTTTTCTACAAACCAATTTCTGTGTTCATGCAAGTGACTGATTGAACGAATCCTCACTATCAATATCTGCAATTTGGCAGATTGTATAGAGAAAGGGATATCTCAGTTTCAAGGTCTCAGAGAAGAAGCCTCGTGAGGTATTGGTCTGTCACATGCATGACCCAGTATTGGTTGTCACATGAATGAAGAGAACATCAATTATGAATGATGAATAAGCTAAACCATGCAAATATAACTTGTCAGTATATAAGGAAACTAACGGGACTGCCCCGTTAGAGCTCCTGACAGATCGTTACTTTCTGCATCTAAGTTTGACTGTGACCTTTCCAGCTTGCTGACAATAAAGAGTGATTCATATAAGATTGACTTTGAGTGTCCCTGTGTAAGAATTTCCACAACAGTGGTCTACAGACAAAATATCTTCCAATACCATTTAGCAGCATCAGAAACCTGAGATGCTTAAACTACCATAAGAATAGTCAATGAAGTCAATGAAGTCCCCTGTAGCTCAGTTGGTAGAGCATGGCGCTTGCAATGCAAGTGTTGTGGGTTCGTTTCCCACAGGGGGCCAATATGAAAATGTATGCACTCACTAACTGTAAGTCGCTCTGTATAAGAGCGTCTGCTAAATTTGACTTATTTTTAGTCCTTTATTTTTAATCTCTATCAAAATCTAGTGTGCCGCTGCATCTTTGACCTCTCTGAATTTAGGGTTTATGTCCCATGATGAGGTTAAGAAAGCAGTGCACTTGCCATTCTACTCCTCATGGACGGCGTGAAGAAGAGGTCCCGGTCCTTCACGTAGAAGTACTCCAGCCTGTCCTTCTCGAACGGGGCGGTGAAGTACTCCGTCTCCTTGGCTATGAGGTCCTCGCTGGGGTAGAAGTGTTTGGTGATGCAGCTGAGGAAGTTGAAGGGCGAGGACGTGGTGGACAGGTCATTGGGCTGAATGGGCAGCTTGATGTGGAGGACCTCGGCGTAGGTACACAGCACGTCCCAGGGCATGTGCACCTTGACGAACAACAGCTTCTCATCCACCACCTTGTCGGAATGACAAAGATAAAACAACAAGATAAGGCAGCCTTTTTAATTTCAACTAAATGTATTACAACTTCAGTAATCCCCTAAGGGGCAATTAAGAAGACTGCCATGATCACAAATTACATCCTCCACATAAGTACTAAAACATCACATTAATCTAATGCAATGCTTTATTATCTACAAAATCAGAAGTTGGCTCTGTGTTTATCAATGTTAACTCATTGATCCTGTTCCATTAAATACCACCAAAGTTTGCCAATAATTGGGAAACTAGACTCAAATAATGGAATTGGTGCCATAGTTTTCCACTGCAATTCAATCTCAACCCTTCCTGAGGAAATAGCTGGTTGTTTAAAAGGATGTCTTTGTAAAACAACTGTGTCTGCCATCTAAAATGCAGCCAAAAACAAGCTCCACAAGGTCACGTAAATAAGCAGCATGATAATAAAACTATGTAACAAAAACAAATATTAAGTGTTTCTCTACCATCTAAGACCAAACTAATGTAAGATACTAAATATTGTTTCCACCCAATCCTCCCTGAAGATCTGCACACTAGACCTCACTCTGCAAGCTAACAGCAAAGTAAATACATCAAGTCAGTCCTTGTATTATGTGGCCACTCACAGATCTGGCAGCCTCTAGTTCCATCCCCATCTTCATCAAGCTGGCCTCAAAGTACTCTCTGCGTTGCTAGGGAAGAGAACACAGGATGTTAAATCAATGGATCCTGTGCTTGTAACACTACCCCTTCTGATTCCCTATTGGATCATGTCCAATCTGTTTGTCTTATTACTTTTGTAATGAAAAGCGCTTTAAAAATGCCATATCTAATACATTATTATCCCATCTTAACTGTGGTTGTGTATAATAAATAATGAATGAAAAGTGTCATTATATTGACATTACATTGACTGATTTCCCCTCAATGGATAGCAATGCACTGACGGATTTCAACCATATATGAAACTGACTACATCTATATGGTAATTGTGTGTACGATACAAGACTCCTTCTGATAAAACCACGTCAAATAAATAAAAATTGCATGCACAAAGTGCAGTGCAGGCAGCTCATTGGTCAATCAAAATACATTTCTACTATGTCCGTCTGTATGCTTCTGTTTAGTGCATCCACAACACTTGTAAAGAATTGTAAATACAGTAGATATAACTGGGTTGGGAATGACTAAAGGGTCAGTTTCTAGGGAAGTGGAATTTTAACTTATTTTCCCTCTCCTGCTGCTTTCAATGCTCCCTGCTCCCAAACCACTCATTGTAAAACAATATTTCAACATATTGTTGGTGAATCACAGATGCTACCTCTATCAAAGGTGCATTTACTTATTATTTCAGCCATTATCCCCTGTAGCTCAGTTGGTAGAGCATGGCGCTTGCAACGCCAGGGTTGTGGGTTTGTTTCCCACGGGGGGCCAGTATGAAAATGTATGCACTCACTAACTGTAAGTCGCTCTGGATAAGAGCATCTGCTAAATGACAAAAACATTTTTTTTTTTTTTTTTTAATATGATGTGCCAGAATCTGACATTTGAATAATTATATTTTGACATTTGTAAGGATAGTATATAGTGTATGTTAGTGTGTTACATTTCTGTCACCTTGTTGTGATGGATATTGTGCAACTGTCACGACTCCGGCCGAGGCTGCCTCCACTCCTTGTTCGGGCAGGCTTCAGCGTTCGTCATCACCGGAGTACTAACCACTGCCGCCCCAATCATCATCACAATTGTTTTGTCTCGTTATCACACACACCTGGTTCTAATCCCCTAATTAGTCCGTGTATAAGTGTTCCCTCTGCCCCCTTGTCCTTGTGGGTGATTGTTTATTGTGAAGGTTAGTGAAGCTCGGTGGAGCTCGTGTATTTTGTTCGACGGGAGTATTTTCCCATGTGCCTTGTATCTTATCGACCACTGAACAGGGAGACGATAAGACTTAGTTATCTTCTTCCCCTCATTCCTTCAGTATTTGAATCAATGCATGGGGCGCGCTTCTTCACCAAATTAGATCTCAGGAGTGCGTACAACCTGTGTATCCGAGAGGGAGATGAGTGGAAGACAGCATTCAGCACAACCACGGGGCATTATGAATACCTGGTGATGCCCTATGGTTTGATGAATGCTCCCTCAGTTTTCCAGTCCTTTGTGAACTAAGTGTTTCGGGACATGCTTGGTCGCGGTGTAGTGGTCCACATCGATGACATCCTGGTGTATTCCGCTACGCGCGCCGAGCATGTGTCCCTGGTTCGCAAGGTGCTGGCCCGACTGTTGGAGAATGACCTTTATGCTAAGGCAGAGAAGTGAATGTTTTTCCAGCAGTCCGTCTCCTTCCTTGGATACCGCATTTCCACCTCAGGTGTGGAGATGGAGGGAGATCGCATTTCAGCTGTGCGTAATTGGCAGACTCCAACCACGGTTAAGGAGTTGCAGCGCTTCCTTGGCTTTGCCAACTACTATCAGAGGTTTATCCGGGGCTTTGGCAAGGTTGCAGTTTCCATTACCTCCCTGTTGAAGGGTGGGCCGTCCCGGCTCCGCTGGTCTGCTGAGGCTGACCTGGCTTTCAGAAAACTGCGGGGTCTGTTCACCTCAGCACCAGTACTGGCCCACCCCGATTCATCACTACCGTTCGTAGTGGAGGTGTATGTGTCCGAGGTTGGGATAAGAGCTGTCCTGTCCCAACGCTCGGGTACGCCACCCAATCTCCGCCCCTGTGCCTTCTTCTCTAAGAAGCTCAGCCCGGCGGAGCAGAACTACGACGTTGGTGATTCCTGGTACGAAGAACGTGAAGGCAGACGCACTTTCCCGGCTGTATGACACAGAGGAGAGGCCCAGAGACAACACCCCCATACTCCCGGCCTCCTGCATTGTGGCACCGGTAGTATGGACGCGGATATAGAGCAGGCATTACGCACAGATCCATCTCCACCGCAGTGTCCAGCTGGGCTGCGGTACATGCCTGCTCTTATCTGTGATCGTCTGATCTTCTGGGCACACACGTCACCCTCCTCTGGTCACCCAGGCATCGGCCGTACAGTGAGCTGCTTGAGCGGAAAGTAATGGTGGCCTACCTTGGCTAAGGACGTGAGGGTGTACGTCTCCTCCTGCTCGGTGTGTGCCCAGAGTAAGGCACCTCCCAACGGGTAAGCTACAACCATTACCAGTTCCACAACGACCATGGTCTCATCTTAGTATTGATTTTCTGACTGATCTTCCCCTCTCCCAAGGTAACACCACCATCCTGGTCGTTGTGGACCGCTTCTCCAAGTCCTGCCGCCTCCTTCCTCTGCCCGGTCTCCCCACAGCCCTGCAGACTGCGGAGGCCCTGTTTACTCACGTCTTCCGGAACTACGGGGTGCCAGAGGATTTCGTGTCCAACCGAGGTCCCCAGTTCACGTCCAAGGTTTGGAAGGCGTTCATGGAACGTCTGGGGTCTCGGTCAGCCTGACTTCTGGGTTCCACCCCGAGTCAAATGGGGATAAGAAACGAGTAAATCAGGATGTGGGTAGGTTCCTGCGCTTCGGCCGAGGCTGCCTCCCTCCCCTCCTTGTTCGGGCAGGCTTCGGCGTTCGTCGTCACCGGAGTACTAACCACTGCCGCCACCAATCATCATCCCAATTGTCTTGTCTCGTTATCACACACACCTGGTTCTAAGCCCCTAATTAGTCTGTGTATAAGTGTTCCCTCTGCCCCCTTGTCCTTGTGGGTGATTATTTATTGTGAAGCTCGGTGGAGCTCGTGTATTTTGTTCGACGATAGTATTTTCCCATGTGCCTTGTATCTTCCAGTGCACCTGTTTTGTGCCCTGGAGTGTGTTTGACGCATTTCTGCGTAACCCTGTATTTTGCGGATTAAAGCCTGTTATTCTGTGATTTACCCTCCTGCGCCTGACTCCTTCAACATCATCTCCTCACAGCAACGTGGTAGGACAGGGATTTTACTCATATTAATCATAGGGATACCTTAGATCTGACACACTGTGACTGAAGCTAAGGAAAACTCCCTTTACAAATATTCAGAGTCAATATTCCGGGTGTACAATGAGAAAGCGTTGTGTGAATGCCTTAGGTCCTGGCATAATACAACACCAACTTCTATGACGGAACATAACACTGATTCCTACAAGTTACATCTTTGACGGAATGTGGCTTTAGTAACTTGTTTCATAGATAATACAGTACTCCTCTTAAGCTATAAGAAAGCACATTTGGCTTCACATATTCCTCAAAACTATGCTTACAGTGTGAAACTCAACTGCATTTAATTTCAAACATGCTTTTTCACAGCACAGTAGGAATACTGTTTTTAACTTCTGTCAGACAGAAACCTGCTGACCATGTTGAAAGTGAATAAGGACTCTTAGACTCACAATCTGCCACCAGAAATGCACTTACTTTCCGTTTCTGGAACGTTTGATTTTTGTCAATCTCCTTCATGTCCTCATCTTCATAGACTAAGACAAAGTCGATCCGTCTAACCCCATCATTGAAGAACAGAGAGTCAGATTTGCCATTGAACTCAGCCTGTGGGCAAAAACAACAGGCGATATCTGGTAGCTCCACAGTCTCAAACTCAAACTCTTCTTCCATGATATTATACATGTCCTTTAACGAGAGAGGGACCGACAGACAGCCTCACTGTGCTTGTACGAGACCCAACTAGACAACGTCTTTCTCAACTGACATCAAACTTAGAGAGAGGGAGGGAAGAGTCTACAACGAAAGTGACACACCCTTTTTTGTTCCATGAACAATAACAGTCCACATTTGGATTAGGACCAAACATAGACCTCTCTTGTAATTACAGATATTTGACACATTGATTCGTACATTTTCTGCATATGAAAATACAATAGCGAATCAATCAGTGTCCCTCTTGGTGAAATAAATGCAAGAACAAGCCATGTTATACATTTACATTTTTTGCATTTAGAAGACGCTCTTATCCAGAGCGACTTACAAATATGGTATTAATTGTAAAGGTATTCTTGGCAGCTCAAACTAATACTACAACTACTATTAAAGCTATGAGTACTAATCATTTTCATAATGCATAAATATTATGCATTTTAAAAGGGTTGGGACTCACCTTTTCCACTTTGGGCACTGATGCCCCCTCTGGTATAGTCTCATAGGTTGGCAAAAACTCCTGAGAATAAACTGCAAAAAAAAAAAATTCAAATGCATTAAAGCCATTAGAGACATGCATGACAAGATCTTAAACTTGATAGAGAGATTTGAGTCTTCTTAACCACCATCTTTTGTAAGACTCTGACAAGGCCCAGCAGATACACATAAAATCAAATAAATTTTTATTTGCCACATGCTCCAGATACAACAGGTGTAGGTAGACCTTACAGTGAAATGCTTACTTACAAGCCCTTAAGCAACAATGCAGTTTTAAGAAAAATATGTGTCAAGAAACTATTTACTAAAATAAACTGAAGTAAAAAATAGATAAGTAAAAAAATTAAACAAAACAAAAATAACAAATAATTAAAGAGCAGCAGTAAAATAACAGTAGCGAGGCTACTGGGGAGAACAAGTATTTGATACACTGCCGATTTTGCAGGTTTTCCTACTTACAAAGCATGTAGATGTCTGTAATTTTTATCATAGGTACACTTCAACTGTGAGAGACGGAAAATCACATTGTATGATTTTTAAGTAATTAATTCGCATTTTATTGCATAACATAAGTATTTGATCACCTACCAACCAGTAAGAATTCCGGCTCTCACAGACCTGTTAGTTTTTCTTTAAGAAGCCCTCCTGTTCTCCACTCATTACCTGTATTAACTGCACCTGTTTGAACTCGTTACCTGTATAAAAGACACCTGTCCACACACTCAATCATACAGACTCCAACCTCTCCACAATGGCCAAGACCAGAGAGCTGTGTAAGGACATCAGGGGTAAAATTGTAGACCTGCACAAGGCTGGGATGGGCTACAGGACAATAGGCAAGCAGCTTGGTGAGAAGGCAACAACTGTTGGCGCAATTATTAGAAAATTGAAGAAGTTCAAGATGACGGTCAATCACCCTCGGTCTGGGGCTCCATGCAAGATCTCACCTCGTGGGGCATCAATGATCATGAGGAAGGTGAGGGATCAGCCCAGAACTACACGGCAGGACCTGGTCAATGGCCTGAAGAGAGCTGGGACCACAGTCTCAAAGAAAACCATTAGTAACACACTACGCCGTCATGGATTAAAATCCTGCAGCGCACGCAAGTTCCCCCTGCTCAAGCCAGCGCATGTACAGGCCCGTCTGAAGTTTGCCAATGACCATCTGGATGATCCAGAGGAGGAATGGGAGAAGGTCATGTGGTCTGATGAGACAAAAATAGAGCTTTTTGGTCTAAACTCCACTCGCCGTGTTTGGAGGAAGAAGAAGGATGAGTACAACCCCAAGAACACCATCCCAACCATGAAGCATGGAGGTGGAAACATCATTCTTTGGGGATGCTTTTCTGCAAAGGGGACAGGATGACTGCACCGTATTGAGGGGAGGATGGATGGGGCCATGTATCGCGAGATCTTGGCCAACAACCTCCTTCCCTCAGTAAGAGCATTGAAGATGGGTCGTGGCTGGGTATTCCAGCATGACAACGACCCGAAACACACAGCCAGGGCAACTAAGGAGTGGCTCCGTAAGAAGTATCTCAAGGTCCTGGAGTGGCCTAGCCAGTCTCCAGACCTGAACCCAATAGAAAATCTTTGGAGGGAGCTGAAAGTCCCTATTGCCCAGCGACAGCCCTGAAACCTGAAGGATCTGGAGAAGGTATGTATGGAGGAGTGGGCCAAAATCCCTGCTGCAGTGTGTGCAAGCCTGGTCAAGACCTACAGGAAACGTATGATCTCTGTAATTGCAAACAAAGGTTTCTGTACCAAATATTAAGTTCTGCTTTTCTGATTTATCAAATACTTATGTCATGCAATAAAATGCAAATTAATTACTTAAAAATCAATCAATGTGATTTTCTGGATTTTTGTTTTAGATTCCGTCTCTCACAGTTGAAGTGTACCTATGATAAAAATGACAGACCTCTACATGCTTTGTAAACCTGCAAAATCGGCAGTGTATCAAATACTTGTTCTCCCCACTGTACAGGGGGTACCGGTACAGAGTCAACGTGCGGGGGCACAGTTTAGTCGAGGTAATTGAGGTAATATGTACATGTAGGTAGAGGTAAAGTGACTATGCATAGATAATAAACAGAGAGTGTGGGGGGGGGGGGGGGCAATGCAAATAGTCCGGGTAGCCATTTGATTAGCTGTTCAGGAGTCTTATGGCTTGGGGGTAGAAGCTGTTAAGAAGCCTTTTGGACCTAGACTTGGCAATCCGATACTGCTTGCCGTGCAGTAGCAGAGAGAACAGTCTATGACTAGGGTGGCTGGAGTCTTTGGTCATTTTTAGGGCCTTCCTCTGACACTGCCTGGTATAGAGGTCCTGGATGGCAGGAAGCTTGGCCCCAGTGATGTGCTGGGCCGTACGCACTACCCTCTGTAGTGCCTTGCGGTCAGAGGCCGAGCAGTTGCCATACCAGGCGGGGATGCAACCAGTCAGGATGCTCTCGATGGTGCAGCTGTAGAACTTTTTGAGGATCTGAGGACCCATGCCAAATCTTTTCAGTCTCCTGAGGGGGAATAGGCTTTGTCGTGCCCTCTTCATGACTGTCTTGGTGTGTTTGGACCATGATAGTTTGTTGATGATGTGGACACCAAGGAACTTGAAGCTCTCAACCTGCTCCACTACAGCCCCGTCGATGAGAATGGAGGCGTACTCGGTCCTCCTTTTCCTGTAGTCCACAATAATCTCCTTTGTCTTGATCACGTTGAGAGAGAGGTTGTTATCCTGGCACCACACTGCCAGGTCTCTGACCTCCTCCCTATAGGCTGTCTCATCATTGTCGGTGATCAGGCCTAACACTGTTATGTCGTCGGAAAACTTAATGATGGTGTTGGAGTTGTGCTTGGCCATGCAGTCATGGGTGAACAGGAAGTACAGGAGGGGACTGAGCAAGCACCCCTGAGGGGCCACCGTGTTGAGGATCAGTGTGGCAGATGTGTTGTTACCTACCCTTACCACCTGGGGGCGGCCCATCAGGAAGACCAGGATCCAGTTGCAGAGGGAGGTGTTTATTCCCAGGGTCCTTCGCTTAGTGATGAGCTTTGAAGGCACTATGGTGTTGAACGCTGAGCTGTAGTCAATGAATAGCATTCTCACATAGGTGTTCCTTTTGTCCAGGTGGGAAAGGGCAGTGTGGAGTGCAATAGAGATTGCATAATCTGTGGATCTGTTGGGGCGGTATGCAAATTGGAGTGGGTCAAGGGTTTCTGGGATAATGGTGTTGGTGTGAGCCATGACCAGCCTTTCAAAGCACTTAATGTCTACAGATGTGAGTGCTACGGGTCGGAAGTCATTTAGGCAGGTTACCTTAGTGTTCTTGGGCACAGGGACTATGGTGGTCTGCTTGAAACATGTTGGTATTAACAGACTCAGTCAGGGACATGTTGAAAATGTCAGTGAAGACACTTGCCAGTTGGTCAGCGCATGCTCGGAGTACACGTCCTGGTAATCTGTTTGGCCCTGCGGCATTGTGAATGTTGACCTGTTTAAAGGTCTTACTCACATCGGCTACGGAGAGCGTGATCACACAGTCGTCCGGAACAGCTGATGCTCTCATGCACGCTTCAGTGTTGCTTGCCTCGAAGCGAGCATAGAAGTAAATTAGCTCGTCTGGTAGGCTCGTGTCACTGGGCAGCTCGCGGCTGTGCTTCCCTTTGTAGTCCGTAATAGTTTGCTAGCCCTGCCACATCCGACAAGCATCAGAGCCGGTGTAGTACAATTCAATCTTAGTCCTGTATTGACGCTTTGCCTATTTGATGGTTCGTCTGAGGGCATAGCGGGATTTCTTATAAGCGTCTGGGTTAGAGTCCCGCTCCTTGAAAGCTCTACCCTTTAGCTCAGTGCAGATGTTGCCTGTAATCCATGGCTTCTGGTTGGGGTACACTACCGTTCCAAAGTTTGGGGTCACTTAGAAATGCCCTTTAAAATATCATAGAATTGATCAGAAATACAGTGTAGACATTGTTAATGTTGTAAATGGCTATTGTAGCTGGAAACAGCTGATTTTTTATGGAATATATACATAGGCGTACAGAGGCCCATTATCAGCAACCATCAGTCCTGTGTTCCAATGGCACGTTGTGTTTGCTAATGCAAGTTTATCATTTTAAAAGGCTAATTGATCATTAGAAAACCCTTTTGCAATTATGTTAGCACAGCTGAAAACTGTTGTGCTGATTAAAGAAGCAATAAAACTGGCCTTCTTGAGACTAGTTGAGTATCTGGAGCATCAGCAATTGTGGGTTCGATCACAGGCTCAAAATGGCCAGAAACAAATAACTTTCTTCTGAAACTCGTCAGTCTATTCTTGTTCTGAGAAATGGAAGGCTATTCCATGCGAGAAATTGCCAAGAAACTGAAGATCTCTTACAACACTGTGTACTACTTGTTAAATGGAGAGAGTTTAAAACACATTAAATGGATGTTGATTTTTTTCAGGCCCTTCCCTCAGTGCATATATAACCTGAAACTACAATTATTATCAAGTAATTATCTAGTAATGAACAACCTGCCCGAAGATCCCAAAGATCGAAGATCCCTGATATTTGATACAGTGTAGGAGAGTGGGAGTCTACATTGGGCCAATAATAGGTTCATTTCTTGTGAATTTAGACAGGGGTAGGGGCAATCTGTGCAGTCAGCCATAGGCTATGACTGAAATATTGCATCTGTGAATGTAATCAGCGCAGTTGTTAGGCCTATGTCTATCTATTCCTATGTCCTCCAGTGTGATCAAGGAATACTTATGTATTCCAGTGACCTTAGTACAACAACTAGCGACTTATTCAAATAAGTCGGACCTCTTGGTGTAATGGCTAAGGCGTTAGCCTGACAACCTTGAGTCCCGAGACACTCCCAAAATTCGCTGCACTGGTTTCAGAAATGGGATGGGGCATCCTTCATGGTAAACACTGAGACCATCAAAGGTGTGCCTGTGCATAAGGGACTTGAAAGAGATTTGGAAACATTGGAGCTTACTTTCCGAAGGAAGGATTGACCAGTCGCAGAGACTGGGTTTGATTCCCAGTTAGAATACCCTCTAATTCACTACAGTATTATAGACATGAAGTTTATGATAATGTATAGTGTAGGGTAGAGCAGAACCCTCTCATTACAGAGGGCAATGGTGGTGCCAAAAGTCAGTATTGTTTTTGCATACTTTTTTTATGTATTAAATTTCAAAAGAGAAAATATATAAGGTGCACAACAGAATAACATTTGTGAAAGAAACATTTTTTGCACATACAATGACATTTTGAATAGTGTAGCGTAGCATATGGTTCATGATAGGTGGAAACAAAAGGCTACAAAGGAAGCCTACATTCTTCCGCACTTTTCTCTTGCGAGAAATTCTCTGGTATTGCGAAAGATAATGAAATCCCCGTGAACTTACCGACGTCCTCTATCATTCGCATCTCTATCTCCGTGTCGCCTTCCAATTCTGTTTCGGACACATAATCCATTTCAAGAATGTCGTTGTCCCCACCCTCACTAATTTTAATACATCTGTCACATATCACAAGTCATCAATGGTTAAAAGTGGAGAGTTGTCTGGAAAATGTTACAGCGGGAATTATCGCATCATGTAGATTACTGCCAATGAGCTGCATGTGTTCCAAAAGTTCCCACTTTATTTGTCAACATTGCTTCAAACGGAAAAAAACGCTGCATGCTTTTAAGAACAAGTTCTCATTTGAAAGAATGGGTGGGGTAGTCCTATACGGACTATGGGTACTTTAGGAG
Source organism: Coregonus lavaretus (assembly GCF_964263955.1). NCBI lineage: Eukaryota > Metazoa > Chordata > Actinopteri > Salmoniformes > Salmonidae > Coregonus > Coregonus lavaretus. The sequence goes on from NC_140000.1 coordinate 49,346,902, forward strand.
GAGGGTTTTTGAGTAGTCTCTCTAGACAGACCGGTTACCTCCCACTAGTCTAGTTTATGAGCGATTTGGCAGTTTTGTTACGCCCACATAAACTGTCTGAATAGCATTCGTTAGGCCGGTAGTGTAGTTGTCGTTTTCCAATTTCCATATGCAGTTAATGATTCTCATTGGGAAATGTTATTATTGCATTTGCTGGTTATTATTAACAGGTCAGTGATTCTCAACCAGGGGGCCCGTGGGGATAAAGCGAACAATTTGAACATAACAGTATGGCCAAAATATCTCACATTTAATTGAAAGATTGTTTGACATCCATTAATATATTGTGCAATTTCATATCTTGACAATAAATATAGAGCACATATTTTCTCTTAAAATGAGACCCCTTGTTATCTGTTCTGTTCCCAACCAAATTCCCTGTCAGATACTGTTCCTTATACTGTTCCATATTAGATAGACCTACTGTTCCCCACCATACTGTTCCCAATCATACTGTTCCCCATTAGATCATTTCCATATCACAGTGTTCCCAGATACTTTTGTTCCCCATCTTTGCTCCCTATCAGATACTGATACCCCATCAAATACGTTTGGATCAACAGTTCCTTATACTGCTCCCTATCAAATAGATACTGTTCCCCATCATAATTGTTCCCTGTCAAATACTGTTCCAACCTTTCTTATCAGAATACAGAGTAGCCATGATGACAAATTGAAATGTCACTACAGAAGACGCCTTCGTCCAATGACTCTTATGTGTAATGTACTGGAACTGATGGTCATGACCAAGGTCTGTGAATGTGTCATATGCGGCACATGGATTGTGCACATTCTCAACAGGTTCTCTACGCAAATAAGATAGGAACCATTAAAACAGATCGAAGTAAGACACGGACCATTTATACACGACGGACATGGTTCCGTCAATAACAACAATACGTCCGCCTCAGATTTTTTTTGCTTAAGGCGTTATGTCAACTTTTTGACATACATAGCTAGCTATTTACTTAGTTGTATAACTACAACCTGTATTTTCGTTGGTGGACAGGACCCATACAATAAGGGTGCTATATGGTGTGAAAAACTGACTTTATTTTAGATGAATTTGTAGCTATGTTTGATAGCTAATCTGGCTAGCAAACTAAACTAACATTAGCAAACCGACGCGCCTCAGTCTCAACGGTCCCAGGTACTTCTGCAGACGGCTCACCCACTACATAGCTAGCTAACGTAGCTATGAATAGTGTTTTAATATGTCTGGAAACTAGCTAGATAACGCTAGTAAGTAAATATACTGTAGCTAAGTTAAGAAAACTAGCTAACGACCATGATCCTAACTACACTGCAGGGGCCAGGGTAACTTTACTTAGCTAGCTAACGTTAGCTAGCTAAATCTATAGGTAAAGGACATTGTCATAGGACATGTCTATCTTTCAGCCTCTGTAGCTCAGCTGGTAGAGCACGGCGCTTGTAACGCCAAGGTAGTGGGTTCGATCCCCGGGACCACCCATACACAAAAAAAAAATGTATGCACGCATGACTGTAAGTCGCTTTGGATAAAAGCGTCTGCTAAATGGCATATTATATTATAACTAAGCTATGCATTAGCAACGTCAATTGGTGTCAGTACGTAGGCATTTAGTCTGGTGTCAAGATGCCATTTCCTCTCAATTCAGCTGAAAAGAGCTGTAGTAGCACGAGTAGTTAGCAACAGCCTAGCTTCGATACAACCAAGATAGTTTTTTACAGACTAGTCCAGCACAATGTAAAAACTCTTGGTTGCATCGAAGCTAGGCTGTAGTTACCAGACTAAATGTTTCCTCCTTCTGTCACCTCTGCAGAACTCGCACAGTGCTGAACCAGAGATGAAGATGTTCTCAGTCTCCCACAAGACGGCCTTCGTGGTCGACCGCTGCCCTTAAATGGCAGAGTCCAGTTAGCAGCAGGTGGAGTGTGACATGCTGACCAAGAGACGTGGCCAGGGCATGATCCCGCTGGCCCCAGTGGCCAAGTCCCTGTGGACCTGCACTGTGGAGTACTGCTGCATCCTCTATGACGTTTACCCCCCTCAAGAAAATAGTGAGTCCCTCCCTCCTTCCCTTAGCCTGGTGGTCCAGTCTGTTTTAGCCCAGGTCAGAACAGAGTCTAGTCTGTTTGTGCTTTGGCCAACTTCTCTCTGTGTTCATTCATATTCCAAGTTGGCCACAACACATTACACAATGCTTCAGTGGTTATGTTTCAGGTCAACTACATTCTGAGTGTTTCAGAGTTCCACATTCTGAACAGCTGGAGGCAAGAGGACCAAAACACTCATGAGGTAATGTATTTCCCAGTTCGAGAGACATATACTTATTTATCAACAGGGCAACAATTGATCCTTCGCCAACCCCGCCCCCCTTGGTAACTGTTACTAACTCAGGCAAGTTTAGCCTTTTATCTTCCAGAGAACATGGAGAAACGCATTGTAATAACACTAAGATAACTCCCAAAAGAGGTACTTAGTCAGTTTGAGACAACCATCACTTATATCAGATAGGAGCAGATAAAAGGGCCTTCAATATGCTTTTGTAGGTTATATTCACAAAATAAAAATAACGCAGGAGCGCAACACAACAAGCAGGAGGACTGGGATATAAGCAAAAGCCAACCGGGCCCAGTGTAAGAGGGAGAAACCCCACCAGCTGACCATCGAGGCAGAGGCAGATGAAATAAAGGAGCAACGTTGTTCCTGTACTGCACGGTAGGTCTCACAATCATTTAAAAATCTAACGCATACTACATTGTGTACAATATCAGCTGTAGCTAGCGGTTATGCTGACGTAAACAACCAACGCCTTAGCCCCAACAAACATACTGTTCTATGCTAGCTCCACTGGTTACTGCTCGCATGTTGTCGGGCTGATCCACACCCTGGACCTCTGGAGAGCCCAAGATGAAATGTCCACCACAAGCTTGCCACAACAGTGGCATAAGCCAAGAGGCAAGAAGATTGATGCCAAGCCTATTACAGCGGTCGTGGTGGAAAAGGAAAATGTGAGCTGGAAGAGAAGACCAGTCTAGTGCAGTTACAACTTTGACAGGTGAGCTACACGTGAATGCATTGTTGACATCTAATGCATGTAATAACCAATCCAACCACAAGAGGCTATAACAACACATCTACAACTGTTACATGTCATAGAAACCCATGTTTTAGACATGGGCAGGTACTTACTGTACAGGCACAAATCTATTGTTAGCAGCAGCAGTAGGTTATGCAGAAACAGATTTCAGTTTCCACCTCCATTTTCTCAGGACAGTGTCAGAAGTAACAGATGGAAGATTTACATTGACTGAAAAATGTCAGGCACACCTATGAGCTACATTGCTGACAGGCCCCCATTAGAAGTAACAGTAGGTGAGGAGGAGTACCCGATAGGCAGTGGCTTGAGCTACCAGGTAAAGCAATTCAGAAAACTTTTTAGATCAATAATATATTGTTTTTTAATAAATACAATTAATAGAAACAAGCATAGTCACTGATAACAATACTAATGCATTGGATTACAAAGAAGAGTTGCCCTTTCCAGGTGCACCCTATGCTTCACTATTTTCTTTGTCATCTCGAGATCTGGTTCTTTTTGTAGGTTGGACTTTGCAAAGGGAGGAATGTTCAAATCTAAGACCAATTTCCTCCACATCTTTCTCAATGAGAAACTCCTTGTCTGCCATGAGCCCATCATCTCTCTTAAGGTAGCCACACTGAAGCAGACTTTGCAGTAACTCTGATGTTACTGTAGAAATATTTATCTGTCAGAAATGGATCCTGTGTAGAGAGAGGGTGGATGCAAATATAACTGAGCCACATGGATCACATATTATCAGATACTTCAGTGTGTTGCTAGACTTGTAGTTGGAATAAGTTTGGCTTTGCAGTAGCAGTGAGCTCGGTTTCTCCATCTTTAACTCTGTGCAATCTAGTATTGCAAAGGTTATTGGAAAATCTCTCATAGTTATCTGGCATGTTTTCTGTGATTTTATGTCAAAAGTGTCTGTTTCATCAGCACTAGCCGAAACTGCTGACGCAGGGGCATCTGTTGAATCTGCCCATCTACTCTCTTGTATGTCAAGGGGATAGTTGTCTGTGGGGCTGTGTTATGATTTGGCACAAGTTATTTAACTGATCATAAGTAAACCCAGTGCGGTATCGGAAGTAGTTGGAGACACCACTGTTATTTACTGACTCTGGCGTTAACGGGTTAGGGGTTTGAGTTTCCTGAAGAGGTATGGATTTTCTTTAACAAGTCCATTTCCTCTTCCTTTTGGGTGAGTTGAATCTTGAACCTCACCCCTTCCTAATTTTTCTTTTTCCAACTGGGGATGCTCCTCTATACACTCTGGAAACACAAAATACACCAAATTATTACAATTAGAATTCCTACAGTACATGATTTAAACAAGGTTGGTACTTTGTAATAACTGTTCTTTACACTGTTCTTTTGCAGCTCCCACTATTGGAGAACACAGAGCCACCACCATCCTCCTCGAACCCAACTGGTGAGTTCCCAACATTTCCTCTGCCGCCACAACCAAACTGTTTCTCTACAGTTCTGAATGAAAATTAGATATATTACAACAGTGATATGATGATCTCCCAGTCTGAAGCAGAGGCACTGGAAAAAGAGAAGACAGCAGAGCGACAACAACACCTGGCATGGCGTCTGCAATTCTGTGCTTCCAACTTTGTGGCAACAGTTTGGGGAAGGCCCTTTCCTGTTTCAGCATGATAATGCCCCCGTGCACAAAGTGAGGTCCGTACAGAAACGGTTTGTCGAGATCGGTGTATAAGAACTTTGACTGGCCTGCACAGAGCCCTGACCTCAACCCCATCGAACACCTTTGGGATGAATTGGAACGCCGACTGCGAGCCAAGCCTAATCGCCCAACATCAGTGCCCGACCTCACTAATGCTCGTGGCTGAATGGAAGCAAGTCCCCGCAGCTTCCATTCCGCAGCATGTTCCAACATCTAGTGGAAAGCCTTCCCAGAAGAGTGGAGGCTGTTATAGCAGCAAAGGGGGGACCAACCATATTAATGCCCATGATTTGGGAATGAGATGTTCAAAGACCATGTAGTGTATGTTGCCTATGTTGTACTTGTGATTGCACTAAGTTGTGTAGTTATGTATGAGTTATGTAAGTTGTGTATAACTTATGTACAAAGCCTCCATATAAAGGATAAACGTCTGAAATGTGCCCTTGAGTGTCTGTCAACATTTTGGTAATGTAGGCTAGGTTTGGTTAACCCTCATATTACAGTAAGTTTTTTTTTTGGAGGTGGCCTGCATCGTATGACTGCATCTCCTCCAGCAGCTGGATTTGGGTACTGAAGACTTGGCTTCCCATCAACAAAGTGCTGAAATAATGATGTATTTTAGCAAATAGCCAGCTAAAGATTTGTGATACATGTAACCTAACAAAGTTGCGTTAGCTGACGTTAACCTTGACGTTAGCTAGCAAAGCTTTATCCCTGTCGTAGTAAATATAAAATGTTATAGATTGGTCTGACTAAAATGATGTGCAAGACCCATTTGTGTTAGGAGCCTGTTTTTCAATAAATGCTGTTTTGGGTCAGAGAACAAAGGACAGAGGAGAACACCATATCTTGTCACCAGATGGCCTAGTCTTGCAGGAATGCGATAACAGGACAACACCCCCACCTCCGGCCATAAACCACCAGTTACTCCCCTTGACACACACCAATATTTCACTTTCACGCACACTCATTCTCAACTCCTCACGAGTTCCCTGGACACACACAGACATTTCACTGTGCACGCACACTCAAACTCCACTCCCCTGTCTACTGGTCGGGTGCCAAGGGCAGAGGACTCTGCCGTGCACCAATGGGGCATCTGCTCTGGACAGAGCAGACCCGCCTCCTACGCCTCGGGAACCAATCAAGGGACTAGAAGAAGGACCCCTTCCTTTATGTTACATTGTATAAAGTAATGCTGTAAACTCTGTTTAATCATCCTTCTCAACTGTCTCCATAAGAGGCAATTGATTGGGTCCATGCATGTAGCTTAAAACAGTACAAGATATCTCTGTGTTTAATAAACTGCCTTTTGCTTAAGCAAATTCCTCTCTGTCTAGCGTCGTTGGTTTGTACTCCCTCTCCGTATTATGTGTTCACCAACATCCCCAACATACACTTCTCCTTTAGATTTTGTTAAGGGTAGAAAAAAGACTAGCCTCTACAGGCTACTACTCTACCTACTCCACCGTTTTACCATTTTCTGTTCACTTGTAGCAGCGCAAGAAAAAGCATCTCTGCCTCCCTGTAGCCCACAGACGTCATGAGGATTTTTTGCGAAATGTATCCGAGGCCCGAGTGGTTGGTTACGGTTGCTAAGCTGTGATTGGACAATCGCATTTCGGGGGCGGAGTTTAGCGAATGGTCAATTGTAGACAGCACTACAGCGCAGATGGTTTAGTTCCAAAAAAATATTTGACTACAGCTTTTTGCTATTGCACCACTCACTCACTACACTACCATTCTCATTGTCTCATTTCGATAGAGGTTAACCAGTCCTGTCTCGAGAGAGAGAGAGAGGTCTTGTTGTAATGTCTGGTTGACTTGACCTGCTTCCATTTGTATTTCTGTGATAGCTCGTCTGCTCTGGCAGCTGTGGGTCCACCTAACGTCATGCACGGCCTGGTGGCAGCGGTGGAGTCACTGTGTAAGATCCCAGACAGGGTGGCCATCAGGTGACGCATTATCTGCCTCACAAACGCCAAGAGGTAAACATTAACAGACTAAGTAAACCTGTTTTTATTTATTATAATAAATTTTTTTAAGGGATGGATCAGCTATGAAATTAACAGATAGAATTGGAACTATAAAATAATTATACACTGAACAAAAATATAAACGTTACATGTAAAGTGTTGGTCCCATGTTTCATGGGCTGAAATAAAAGATCCAAGAAATGTTCCATACGCACGAAAAGTTTATTTCTCTCAAATTTTGTGCAGAAAATTGTTTACATCCCTGTTAGTGAGCATTTCTCCTTTGCCAAGATAATCCATCCACCTGACAGGTGTGGCATATCAAGAAGCTGATTAAACAGCATGGTCATTACACAGGTGCACCACTCTAAAATGTGCAGTTTTGTCACACAACATGCTGACTGCAGGAATGTCCACCAGAGCTGTTGCCAGATAATTTAATGTTAATTTCTTTACCATAAACCGCCTCCAACGTTATTTTAGAGAATTTGGCAGTACGTCCAACTGGCCTCAACCGCAGACCACGTGTATTATGTCGTGTGGGCGAGCGGTTTTCTGAAGTCAAACGTTGTGAACAGAGTTCCCCATGGTGGCGGTGGGGTTGTGGTATAAGCAGGCATAAGCTACGGACAACGAACACATGCATTTTATCGGTGGCAATTTGAATGCACAGAGATGCCATGATGAGAACCTGAGGCCCATTGTCATGCCATTCATCCGCCGCCATCACCATGTTAATGCACGCCCCATGTCTCAAGGATCTGTACACAATTCCTGGAAGCTGAAAATGTACCAGTTTTTCCATGGCCTGCATACTCACCAAACATGTCACCCATTGAGCATGTTTGGGGAGCATGTTTGGGATGCTCTTGATCGAAATGTACGACAGAGTGTTCCAGTTCCCGCCAATATCCAGCAACTTCGCATAGCCATTGAAGAGGAGTGGGACAACATTCCACAGGCCACAATCAACAGCCTGATCAACTCTATGCGAAGGAGATGTGTCACGCTACAAGAGGCAAATGGTTGTCACACCAGATACTGACTGGTTTTCTGATCCATGCCCCTGTCTTTTTTTTTAAAGGTATCTGTGACCAACAGATGCATATCTATATTTCCAGTCATGTGACTGGTTTCCTTAAATTAACTGGTACTCAGTAAAATCTTAGAAATTGTTGCATGTTGCATTTATATTTGTGTTCAGTGTATATGTGAATATGTATATGTATATGTGTATATGTATATGTGAAATTCTACAGCTGCACCATCGAGAGCATCCTGACTGGTTGCATCACCGCCTGGTATGGCAACTGCTTGGCCTCTGACCGCAAGGCACTACAGAGGGTAGTGCGTACGGCCCAGTACATCACTGGGGCAAAGCTCCCTGCCATTCAGGACCTCTATACCAGGCGGTGTCAGAGGAAGGCCCTCAAAATTGTCAAAGACTCCAGCCACCCTAGTCATAGACTGTTCTCTCTGCTACCGCACGGCAAGCGGTACCGGAGTGCCAAGTCTAGGTCCAAAAGACTTCTCAACAGCTTCTACCCCCAAGCCATAAGACTCCTGAACAGCTAATCATGGCTACCCGGACTATTTGCACTGCCCCCCCACCCCATCCTTTTTACGCTGCTGCTACTCTGTTAAGTATTTATGCATAGTCACTTTAACTCTACCCACATGTACATATTACCTCAACTACCTCAACTAGCCGGTGCCCCCGCACATTGACTCTGCAACGGTACCCCCCTGTATATATAGCCTCCCTACTGTCACTTTATTTCACTGTATATATAGCCTCCCTACTGTCACTTTATTTTACTTCTGCTCTTTTTTTCTCGACACTTTTTTTGTTGTTGTTTTATTCTTACTTTTTTTGTTTAAAATAAATGCACTGTTGGTTAAGGGCTGTAAGTAAGCATTTCACTGTAATGTCTGCACCTGTTGTATTCGGCGCATGTGACCAATAAAATTTGATTTGATTTGATTTGAACACAAACAATACAAAAGTAAATGTTCATCCAAGATGGCATAGCAGTGCGGTCATGTACTCTGTAGTGTGTCCGTGTAAATAGCCAGTTTTTTTGTTTTTTGTCTCTTTCGTATATATTTCTCAATCACACTTTTCATCCTTAAACCAAATATACTTTCCTGCAACCCGCCTCACCCAATGTGGAACGGATTCTATTATTTATTTTACCTTTTTATCCAGAACCTCCAGTTGAAACTAGCCAGCTAACTAGCTAACTAGCTACTTGCTATTAGCCACCGTTAGCGGTTTTCACCATTGTCCGTGGCCTTCACTACCTACCAGCCAGCTCTAGCCTGGACTATTATCGGCCAGACTATTGTCTGCACAGTGCGCTATCGACCAAGAACATATCGGATTTTCTGCCGGAATCACTGAATCACTGGACCTTTACACCGGATCATCGCAACTAGCTAGCTGCAACCGAATGGATGTTGTTGGCTAATCACCACTGCCCCCGGAGCAAGCACCAGTTAGCCTTGAGCTAGCCTCGAGCCAGGCCCATCTCCCGGCCATCTACCTCTCTGTCAACCGGACGGGACCTTCTAGTGTCGACACGGAGCCCCGCCGATCCATCACGACTGGTCTGCCGACGTAATCGTCTGATGTGGTTTCAACAGGCTTCCCGTTGCGACGACCACGAAGATCCATCTACTAGCCCCGGCCCGCTAACACACGCAATCAACAGCCGTGCTTCCTGCTCGCCTGTGCTGTAGCAGCCATTCAAACTGCTCCCGGTCTCACATTTTTACATTATTTTTTAAAACATTTTTTGTAATATTGGCAGACACTCTTATCCAGAGCGACTTACAGGAGCAATTAGGGTTAAGTGCCTTGCTCAAGGAGACATCGACAGATTTTTCACCTAGTCGGCTTGGGGATTAGAACCAGCGACCTTTCGGTTACTGGCACAACGCTCTTAACCACTAAGCTACCTGCCGCCCCATGGCGAACTCCTATTGCTGTTCACTGGACCTTATGATCACTCAGCTGCACAGCTGACGCCTGCTGGACTGTTCCTTTACAAGGTACCCCCATCCTGTTTACCTGTCCTGTTTATCTGTTTAGCCTCAGCCCAAACTTTCGTCGCCATTACCAGTTGTTGTCTTAGCTCTCTTGAATAACACCTGTGATTGCTTTATGCCTCTCTCCCATGTCAATATGCCTTGCCTATTGCTGTTCCGGTTAGTTCTCAACCAGCCTCAGAGAGCTCCTTTGTCCCACCCCCCATACACGCGGAGACCGGCTCAATCGGTGCCTCCAGTGATGCTATCTCATTCATCGTTACCCAACGCTTAGGTTTACCTCCACTGTACTCATATCCTTCCATATCTTTGTCTGTACATAATACCCTGAATCTATTCTACAACGCCCGGAAATCTGCCCCTTTTATTCTCTGTACCCAACGCACTAGAAGACCAGTTCTTAAAGCCTTTAGCCGTATCCTTATTCTACTCCTCCTCTGTTCCTCTGGTGATGTAGAGGTTAACCGAGGCCCTGTAGCCCCCAGTATCACTCCTACTTCCCAGGCGCTATCATTTGTTGATTTCTGTAACCGTAAAAGCCTTGGTTTTTTGCATGTTAACATCAGAAGCCTCCTCCCTAAGTTTGAGTTACTCACTGCGTTAGCACACTCCGCCAACCCTGATGTTCTAGCAGTGTCTGAATCCTGGTTTAGGAAGACCACCAAAAACTCTGACATTTCCGTCCCCAACTACAACATTTTCCGTCTAGATAGAACTGCCAAAGGGGGCGGCGTTGCAATCTACTGTAGAGATAGCCTGCAGAGCTCTATCATACTATCCAGGTCTGTGCCCAAACAGTTTGAGCTTCTACTTCCTTAAAATCCACCTCTCCAGAAATAAGTATATCACTGTTGCCGCTTGCTACAGACCCCCTCAGCCCCCAGCTGTGCCCTGGACACCAAATGTGAATTGATTGCCCCCCATCTATCCTCAGAGTTCATACTGCTTGGTGACCTAAACTGGGATATGCTTAACACCCCGGCCGTCCTACAATCTAAACTAAAACAAAAATCCAGAAAATCACATGTATGATTTTAAAGTAATTCATTTGCATTTTATTGCATGACATAAGTATTTGATACATCAGAAAAGCAGAACTTAATATTTGGTACAGAAACCTTTGTTTGCAATTACAGAGATCATACGTTTCCTGTAGGTCTTGACCAGGTTTGCACACACTGCAGCAGGGATTTTGGCCCACTCCTCCATACAGACCTTCTCCAGATCCTTCAGGTTTCGGGGCTGTCGCTGGGCAATAGGGACTTTCAGCTCTCTCCAAAGATTTTCTATTGGGTTCAGGTCTGGAGACTGGCTAGGCCACTCCAGGACCTTGAGATGCTTCTTACGGAGCCACTCCTTAGTTGCCCTGGCTGTGTGTTTCGGGTCGTTGTCATGCTGGAATACCCAGCCACGACCCATCTTCAATGCTCTTACTGAGGGAAGGAGGTTGTTGGCCAAGATCTCGCGATACATGGCCCCATCCATCCTCCCCTCAATACGGTGCAGTCATCCTGTCCCCTTTGCAGAAAAGCATCCCCAAAGAATGATGTTTCCACCTCCATGCTTCATGGTTGGGATGGTGTTCTTGGGGTTGTACTCATCCTTCTTCTTCCTCCAAACACGGCGAGTGGAGTTTAGACCAAAAAGCTCTATTTTTGTCTCATCAGACCACATGACCTTCTCCCATTCCTCCTCTGGATCATCCAGATGGTCATTGGCAAACTTCAGACGGGCCTGTACATGCGCTGGCTTGAGCAGGGGGACCTTGCGTGCGCTGCAGGATTTTAATCCATGACGGCGTAGTGTGTTACTAATGGTTTTCTTTGAGACTGTGGTCCCAGCTCTCTTCAGGTCATTGACCAGGTCCTGCCGTGTAGTTCTGGGCTGATCCCTCACCTTCCTCATGATCATTGATGCCCCACGAGGTGAGATCTTGAATTGACCGTCATCTTGAACTTCTTCCATTTTCTAATAATTGCGCCAACAGTTGTTGCCTTCTCACCAAGCTGCTTGCCTATTGTCCTGTAGCCCATCCCAGCCTTGTGCAGGTCTACAATTTTATCCCTGATGTCCTTACACAGCTCTCTGGTCTTGGCCATTGTGGAGAGGTTGGAGTCTGTTTGATTGAGTGTGTGGACAGGTGTCTTTTATACAGGTAACGAGTTCAAACAGGTGTAGTTAATACAGGTAATGAGTGGAGAACAGGAGGGCTTCTTAAAGAAAAACTAACAGGTCTGTGAGAGCCGGAATTCTTACTGGTTGGTAGGTGATCAAATACGTATGTCATGCGATAAAATGCTAATTAATTACTTAAAAATCATACAATGTGATTTTCTGTATTTTTGTTTTAGATTCCGTCTCTCACAGTTGAAGTGTACCTATGATAAAAAATTACAGACCTCTACATGCTTTGTAAGTAGGAAAACCTGCAAAATCGGCAGTGTATCAAATACTTGTTCTCCCCACTGTATCTATTCATGGCTCCACTGACTCCAGGATAATATTTTTTCAAGTCATGTGAGCAAAAAATATTTCCTTTTTATTTGTAATGGCAAACCAGATCAAGTTAAACGGGTACATTTATATAATGAATATGAGTTTGGAGGGCTAAATCTACTATCAAGGCATTAAACCTCTCTTAAAGCTTCTATTATACAGAAACTGTATCGAAATCCAAACTGGTTTTCCAGTAGGCTACTAAGAGAGGCACAACCGATGTTTAAAAGGGGGCTCTTTGCTGTTATACAGATTAAAACCATACATTTTCGTTGGATTGACAATGGAACCCTGTTTAAAGTACCCTCCTTTTTAAAGAAAGCTATACAGAGTTGACTACAATTCCAATTTTATCCTCCAGAAGAGGCAGAACATATTATTACAGCAAATAATATGGCTAAACTCCAATGTACTGACAGAGGATAAACCAATTTTCTTGAAGAGATTTTATAAGGAAGATATCATGTTATGAATTACATTGTAAACAATGACGGTAAAATTATGTCACAAGTAATTAATCCAGGTGTATGGAGATGTATGCTAAATACAAAATGATAACCAACTCATCGCAGCTCTGCCACAAACATGGAAGAGGCAATTATTTTAAAGAGAAAATAATGAATTTGTTTGTCTGTCACCAATTAAAAATAATAAATGGCTTAAAATGACCAATATAAATTGTAAAATGTATCAGTTTCACTTACAGTCAAGAGGGTTCACAACTAGGCTGCATAAAATTCATGCTAGTTGGGAACAGATTTTCGATATCCCAATACCATGGCATCGGGTTTATGAACTGATATACAAAACAACAATTGACGCATCAATCCGTTCGCTTCAATTTAAGCTATTATATAAAATTCTCGCTACAAAAAAAATGCTATGTATATGGGGCATTAAACAGTCAGCCCTGTGCAGACTCTGCAACGCGGAAACAGAAACAATAGAGCATCTATTTTGGTACTGTCCATCGGTGGCTTGTTTTTGGAGTCAGGTCCAGCAACGGTTGTTATGTCATAATATCAGGGCGCGGTTGGACCTGCAAACTGCAATTTTGGAGGATTTGAAGGACCACAGTCAGTCAATACGAAATATCCTTGTGGTGTTGGTTAAAATGTTTATTTTGTGGGCAATTTCGACATAAATGTTGCAGAATGGGAGGTTCAAGTCCCTATTGAGACACCATGGGAGAATGGAGGGATGTAGCAAGAGGAAATGGTAGAATGAGGATTTAATGGGAAAGCTGGGTTGATTTGTGGCTGTCTGAAGGTTGGACTTAATGAGTGTGGGAATAAATACATACACACATGCACAGTAAAAAGGTTTGAGGTCCTCCAATCAGAGGTGAGGGTGGGGATGTGATTATTGTATGTTTTGTGTTTAGTTATTTATGTTTTGTGTTTTGGTTTCACGCTGTGAGCGGTGTGTGTGCTGGTCCAGGTGGTTATGGGTACGCTCGCTTCCATGCCCGCCTGGGCGTCGGTTAGGGCTCAGTCCTTCCCGCCCTTGGAAAATCCCTTCAGGCGTCTTGGGGCGGGTGGGGGCGAGCGCACCCACTGATGGGACCAGCCATTCGTATTGTCATTGTATTGTATTGTTGTTTTATATACACTACTAGTCAAAGTTTTTTACATTGTAGAATAATACTGAAGACATCAAAACTATGAAATAACACATATGGAATCATATAGTAACCAAAAAAGTATGAAACATATATACACTACAGGTCAACAGTTTTAGAACACCTACTCATTCAAGGGTTTTTCTTTATTTTTACTATTTTCTACATTGTAGAATAATAGTGAAGACATCAAAACTATGAAACAACACATAAGGAATCCTGTAGTAACCCAAAAAGTGTTAAATAAATCAAAATATGTTTTATATTTGAGATTCTTCAAATAGCCACCCTTTGCCTTGATGACATCTCTAGGCTGTGTAAAGGCTATTTTACCAAGAAGGAGAGTGATGGAGTGCTGTATCAGATGACCTGGCCTCCACAATCCCCCGACCTCAACCCATTTGAGATGGTTTGGGATGAGTCGGACCGCAGAGTGAAGGAAAAGCAGCCAACAAGTGCTCAGCATATGTGGGAACTCCTTCAAGACTGTTGGAAAAGCATTCCAGGTGAAGCTGGTTGAGAGAATGCCAAGAGTGCAAAGCTGTCATCAAGGCAAAGGGTGGCTATTTGAAGAATCTCAAATATAAAATATATTTTGATTTGTTTAACACTTTTTGGGTTACTACAGGATTCCTTATGTGTTGTTTCATAGTTTTGATGTCTTCACTATTATTCTACAATGTAGAAAATAGTACAAATAAAGAAAAACCCTTGAATGAGTAGGTGTTCTAAAACTTTTGACCTGTAGTGTGTGTGTGTATATATATATATATATATATATATATATATATATATATATATATAACAATATTTAGTGTTTAACAAAAAAAAACACACATGAAGGTACCCATAAGCAATCATTTCTGATGTTATTTTTTTAACACGTGAAAAATTGGTGGATATAGCATTTTGGAAATAAACTCTTCAATTACTATCAAGTAATGATCTAGTTATTAACAAACTGCCCGAAGATCGAAGGATATTTGATAGTGTGGGAGAGTGGGAGTGTACATTGGGCCAATGATAGTAGCGGCAAGCTGTGAGTCAGTGTGGTTGTTAGCCTTTGCTATGTCCTCCAGTGTGATAAAGGAATACTTACGTATTCCAGCGACCTTAGTACAACAACCAGCGACCTCGTCAAGTGAGTCTAACTTCTTGGTGTAATGGCTAAGGCCTGACAACCACAGATATACAGGTTCGAGTCCCGGTCACGACAGTCCCAAAATTCGCTGCACTTTAAGAAGTGGTATGGGGCATCCTTCATGGTAAACGCTGAGAGCTTCCAAGGTGTGCCTGTGCATGAGTGACCTTGGACTGAGTCGCAGAGACAGTTTGAGTCCCAGCTAATTTACTACAGTATTATAAACACTGATGATAATGAAGTTTATTATAATGAATAGTGTATAGGGTAAATTGAGGCAGATAGAAGAGAATAGCTAAGTAGAACCCTCATTACAGAGGGCAATGGTGGTGCCAAAAGTCAATATACAGTTATTGGATACTTTTTAAAGTTTGAAATAACAAAGGAGAAAATATATAAGAGACACAACAGAATAACATTTGAGCAAATACAATTAAAATGGCACATAAAATGAAAATTTGGTTCATGATAGGTAGAAACGAAAGCCTATAGAGGAAGGCTACATTATTCAGTCCTTTTCTCTCGCGAGAAATACTCTGCAAAAAATTATGAATTCCACGTTAACTCACCAATTTCCATTCCGATCTCTATCTCCGTGTCGCCCTCCAATTTTGTCACGGACACAGAATCCATTTCAAGAATGTTGTCCCCACTCTCATTCATCTCAAATGTCACATATCACAACAAGCCATCAACGGTTAAACCTGGATAGTTGTCTGCAAAATGTTACGGCGGAATTAACGCATCATGTAAGATCACTGCCAATGAGCTGCATGTATTCCAAAAGTTCCCACTTTATTTTTCAACAGTGTTTCAAAAGAAAAAACATTGCATGCTTTTTAGATCAAGTTCTAACTTGAGAGAATGGGTGGGGCAGTCCTATACGGACTATCGGTTTTTGAGTAGTCTCAGACAGGCGGGTTGCCTCCCACAATGTTACCAAACCAATGTAGGTCTGCCATTTCCGAGACCAGTTTTGAGCGCCTTGGCCGGACGGGCAGCTTTGTTACGTCCACATAAGTACGGTCTGAATAATTGACTGTATATACAACAGCATTCTTTAGGCCCGTATTGTAATATGAAACTGTTTTCCGCTTTCCAAATGCATTGAATGATTCTCATTGGGAAACGTTATTATTGCATTTGCTGGTTATTAATTGGTCAGTGATTCTCAACCAGGGGTCCCCTGGGGTGCATCAAAAAGCTTTGGTGTCCTGAAAAAGCAGTGAAAACGAACAAGTTGAACATATCAGTAGGAAGACCAAAATACCTCACATTTAATTGAACAATTGTTTGACATGCATTCATATAATGTGCAATTTCAAGCACATATTTTACTCTTAAAATGTGACTCCTTGTTATCTGTTCTGTTCCCAACCAAATTCCTTGTAAGATACTGTTCCCTATACTGTTCCATATTAGATAGACATACTGTTCCCTGTTCCATATTCGATAGACCTACTGTTCCCCACCATACTGTTTCCCATTAGATAAGTTCCATATCTCAGTGTTCCCAGATACTTTTGTTCCCCATCTTTGCTTCCTATCAGATACTGATACCCCATCAGATACGTTTGGATCAACAGTTCCTTATACTGTTCCCTATCAAATAGATACTGTTCCCCATCATAATTGTGCCCTGACAAATACTGTTCCAACCTTTCTTATCAGAATACAGAGTATAACAATGATGACAAATTGAAATGAATGCAAATACATATTTGTCGAAATACATTATTTATATGAATAAAATGAAACATATTTAATAGTGAAGGTGTCATATGCTGCACATGGATTGTGCACATTTTCAACAGCAGGGATCATCAACTAGATTCAGCCGGGGGCCAATTTTTTCTTGAGCGGGTGCTCGGGTGGGCGGAACATAATAACAAATATATTTTAAGACTTCAAATTGACCTCAAGAAGCCTAAACAGATATCATATTTGACTAAAACATAATCATTTCAAACCTTGATTACATTTGGGAACAATGTCCTGCGTATGGTGCTGTCTTTCGGATGGGACGTTAAAATGGGAGTCCTGACTCTCTGTGGTCATTCAAAATCCCATGGCGCTTAATGTAGGAGTAGGGGTTTTCACCCCAGTGTCATATCATCCCCCTCATTCCTAATTGGCATTCATCACTCCTCACCTCTCCATCTGATAGCTGATGTGTGGTGAGCGTTCTGACACAGAAATGGTCGCCGTGCAACACTGAGGTGGGTGCTACACATTTCCCCCTACTATGTAAAGCGCCTTGAGTAACTCAGTTGGTAGAAAAGTGCTATATAAATCCAATAAATTATTATACATTATTTTTATATACATTATTTTTTGTATAAGATCACGTCTCTATTATGCGTGGGAATACTTGGGAACAGATTTCCAAAATTAAAATCACTTGGAGCTGATTTCCTGGGGTATTACAGTATTTTATGTACAACAATGAAAATTAAGAAAACTTGGGGGGCCAAATAAAAACCAAATTTGGTCCGCGGGCCGCCACTTGGGGAACCCTGCTAAATTTATCTAAGCAAAGAAGACAGGAACCATTAAAAGATATTGAAGTAAGACACGGACAATTCATACACAAGGGATATGGTTCCGGCAATAATAACTATAGCTACGTCCGCCTGTGATTTTTTGTTCCAGGCATTATGTCGATGAATTTTTTTAAACCTACATAGCTAGCTATTAAATTCGTTGTAAAACTACAACCCATATTTTTGTTGGTGGAAAGGAACCATCCAATACGAGTGCTATATGGTGTGAAAAACGGACTTTATTTTAGACTAATATGTAAAGCTAGCAAACTAAACTAACATTAGCTTAGGTTAACGTTAGCAAATCGACGCGCCTCAGTCTCATCTGTCCCAGGTACTTCTGCAGACGGCTCACCCACTACTTAGCTAGCTAGCTAGTTAACTTAGCTATGAAGTGTTTTAATCGGTCTGGAGTAAGTAAATATAGCTAGCTAAGTTAAGTAAGCAAGCTAGCTAACGACCGTTATCATAACGACATTGCAGGGGCCAGGGTAACTTTACTTAGCTAGCTAACGTTTGCTAGTTAGCTAATTCTATAGCTAAAGGACATTGTCATAGGACATGTTTCTCTTTCTGCCTAGTTAGCTACTGTATGTATTAGCAATGTCAATTGGTGTCAGTACGTAGACTGGAGCTAGTTACTGGTGCCTTGCTCTTTTCAGCTAAATTGAGAAGAGATGGCATCTTAACACCAGACTAAATATTTCCTCCTATCACCTCTGCTGAACCAGAGATGAAGATGTTCTCAGTCTCCCACAAGACGGCTTTCGTGGTCGACCACTGCCCTTACATGGCAGAGTCCAGTCGGCAGCAGGTGGAGTGTGACGTGCTGACCAAGAGTCGTGGGCAGGGCATGATCCCGCTGGCCCCAGTGACCAAGTCCCTGTGGACCTGCGCTGTGGAGTGCTCCATGGAGTACTGCCGTATCCTCTACGACGTTTACCCCCTCAAGAAACTGGTGAGGCCATCCCTTAGCCTGGTGGTCTAGTCTGTTTTAGCCCAGGTCAGAATGGAGTATAGTCAGTTTGTGCGTTGGCCAACTCCTCTGTGTTTATTCATATTCCGAGTTGGCCACAGCACGTTATAATGCTTCAATGGTTATGTTTCAGGTCAACTACATTGTGAGTGATTCAGAGTTCCACATTCTGAACAGCTGGAGGCAAGAGGACCAAAGCACTCATGAGGTAATGTATTTCCATTTTCAAGAGAAGGATGCTTATTTACAGTGCATTCGGAAAGTACTCAGACCTCTTCCCTTTTTCCACATGTTGTTACATTACAGCCTTATTCTAAAATGGATTAAATAAAAAATTTTCCTGATCAATCTACACACAATACCCCATAATGACAAAGCGGAAACAGTTTTTTTGCAAACTTATTTACATAAGTATTCAGACCCTTTGGTATGAGACTCAAAAAGAGCTCGGGTGCATCCTGTTTCCATTGATCATCCTTGATATGTTTCTACAACTTGATTGGAGTCCCCATGTGGTAAATTCAATTGATTGGACATGATTTGGAAAGGCACACACCTGTCTATATAAGGTCCCACAGTTGACAGTGCATGTCAGAGCAAAAACCAAGCATAGAGGTCAAAGGAATTGTCCGTAGAGCTCCGAGACAGGATTGTGTCGAGGCACAGATCTGGGGAAGGGTACCAAATCATTTCTGCAGCATTGAAGGTCCCCAAGAACACAGTGGCCTCCATCATTCTTAAATGGAAGAAGTTTGGAACCACTAAGACTCTTCCTAGAGCTGGCCGTCCGGCCAAACTGAGCAATCGGGGGAGAAGGGCCTTGGTCAGGGAGGTGACCAAGAACCCGATGTTCACTCTGACAGAGCTCCAGAGTTCCTCTGTGGAGATGGCAGAACCTTCCAGAAGGACAACCATCTTTGCAGCACTCCACCAATCAGGCCTTTATGGTAGAGTGGCCGGACGGAAGCCACTCCTCAGTAAAAGGCACATGACAGCCCACTTGGAGTTTACCAAAAGGAACCTAAAGGACTCAGACCATGAGAAACAAGATTCTCTGGTCTGATGAAGCCAAGATTGAACTCTTTGGCCTGAATGCCAAGCGTCACGTCTGGAGGAAACCAGGCACCATCCATACAGTGAAGCATGTTGGTGGCAACATCATGCTGTGGGGATGTTTTTCAGCGGCATCGACTGGAAGACTAGTCAGGATTGAGGGAAAGATGAACGGAGCAAAGTACAGAGAGATCCTTGATGAAAACCTGCTCCAGAGCACTCAGGACCTTAGACTGGGGAGAAGGTTCACCTTCCAACAGGACAACGACCTTAAGAACACAGCCAAGGCAACACAGGATTGGCTTCGGGACAAGTCTCTGAATGTCCTTGAGTGGCCCAGCCAGAGCCCGGACTTGAGCCTGATCTAACATCTCTGGAGAGACCTGAAAATAGTTGTGCAGCGACGCTCCCCATCCAACCTGACAGCGCTTGAGAGGATCTGCAGAGAAGAATGGGACAAACTCCCCAAATACAGGTGTGCCAAGCTTGTAGCGTCATACCCAAGAAGACTCCAGGCTGTAATCGCTGCCAAAGGTGCTTCAACAAAGTACTGAGTAAAGGGTCTGAATACTTATGTAAATGTGATATTTTTGTTTTTTAATTGTAATACATTTGCAAAATTTTCAAAAACCTGTTTTTGCTTTGTCATTATGGGGTATTGTGTGTCGATTAATGAGGGGGGAAAACAATTTAATCCATTTTCAAATAAGGCTGTAATGTAACAATGTGGAAAAAGTGAAGGGGTCTGAATACTTTCCGAATGCACTGTATCAACAGGGCAACAATTGTGTACAGCACTCATTCTAAGCAATTGTTGAAAGTCTACAGCTTTTTGCTATTGCAGCACTCACTACACTACCCATTCTCGTAGTCTCATTTTGATTGAGGTTAACCAGTCCTGTCTCGATAGAGAGAGAGAGCTCTTGTTGTAATGTATGGTTGACTTTACCTGCTTCCTTTTTGTATTCCTGTGATAGCTCATGTCTGCTCTGGCAGCTGTGGGTCCACCTAACCCGCAGGAGGACCCTGAGTGTTGCAGCGTCCTGCACGGGTTGCTGGCAGCGGTGGAGTCACTGTGTAAAATCACAGAGTACCAGCACGAGGCGCGCACCACCCTCATGGACACGGCCGACAGGGTGGCTAACAGGGGGCGCATTATCTGCCTCACAAACGCCAAGAGGTAAACATTAAGACTTAGTAAACCTGTTTTTATTTATTATAATACAATTTTTTAGGGGATAGATCAGCTTCGAAGTTAACAGATAGTTCCAATTCTATCAAATAACATTACTTGCATCATTTCTAATCCCCTTTTTTAATATATATGTTTTATTATGCCCCTACCCCCCTCTCCCCTAGTTGGAGGACCTGTGGAAAACATAACAATTCTATACATACACTGAGTGTACATGACATAGACCAGGGATCATCAACTGGATTCAGCTGCGGGCCGATTTTCTTCTTGAGCGGATGGTCAGGGGGCCGGAACATAATTACAAATAATTTATAGGCTGCAAATTGACAGCAAGAAGCCCAAACAGAAGACTAAAGCCTAATCACTTCAAACCTTGCTAACATTTGTATACAATTAAATCTTTATATTATGCGTGGTACTACTTTGGAACAGATATCCAAAATTAAAATCACTTGGAACTGATTTGCTGGTCTTTTTAGTCTTTTATGTCCAACAATAAACACATTTATTGTTATTATTAATTAGTTCAGAAATATTTGGCAGTTGGGGAACCCTGACATAGACTGATCGGGTGAATCCAGGTGAAAGCTATGATCCCTTATTGATGTCACTTGTTAAATCCACTTAAATCAGTGTAGATCAGGCCTCTCCAACCCTGTATTGAGGCTGTTCTGAGGAAAAAGGGGTGGGTGCGACTCAATATTAGGAAGGTGTTCCTAATGTTTTGTATACTCAGTGTATATATGTTTCTTTCCTAATCGTACTGGATTCCAAGTGTATCGGCCAATCAACCAATCACTCTAATCTTAATTCCAACCCTCAGATGTCCACAGACTAACCCATCTTTCCCAGTACACTACAGTTTTACTATTTTATTTTGCAATGCATCCTTCTATTTTACTGTGAAGTCTTACGAGGGTCTTGAACCTCTCTGTTTGTACCAAGATTTCCCTTAAAATAAATCCACATATTTCCCATTGATTGACAGTGGTTTTACAGATCTCCTAACAGTACTGTTTGTAGGTCCCTCTGAACACAGATGTTATGACTTAACAACCACTCCTGGACCTGACTCCAAAAGCAAGCCACTGAAGGACAGCACCAAAAGAGAGGATCTATTGTCTCTGTTAAACCTGGTTATTAATTGAGAACCTGTAGATACTGAAGTAATACCCATCTTTTGAAGGCGTCCATGGAAACCCTAATGGGATATTGTGTGTTTCTGTCTGTTACACAGTGACACCCATGTGCGAATGCTGGAGGACTGTGTGCAAGAGACCATTCTAGACCAAAACAAGATGGCAGCAGGCTCAGACAGGTCAGTATGAGAGGTTGAGAAGAGAATAAGACTGTTTTTACGCTCTTTAGTGGGGATAAAATAAGATTAACTTTAGAAGTCACAGAATTTGGGGGATATTTAAAATGGATTTAGGGCTTAGAGGGGATCCTAGAGAAGTGTCTTGAATCCTTCCGATGCATTCCAATGTGTCTCTGCGTTTCAGACTGATGCCCATCCAGCAGTGTGAGCTGGTGCTCGTCCACATCTTCCCTCAGGTTGGGGACACCCTGGTCTCGGACCGGCCAAAGAAAGAGGTAGGTTTAAACCTGCTCAGGGTTACATTAAATGGACTCTTTAATGTTTTCACCTAGTCTAAAGGTTCATCTAGATATGTATAACATCGCTCCAAACACACTTTGTCATATCAACGCATACTTAATCTGATGTAAATAAAGTATACTGTTAGTATTCAGTAAACGTGTGCTCATTTCCACATGCTGTAGTTACAAAGTTTTATAGAGATGACATACAATAAAAATGGCATGCTAATTTGTTAGTGTTAAAGTCCTACATAGTCCTCCTCTGTACCGGCAGGTCTCCTCTCTGCTGACCAGCGAGGTTCACAGTGTGCGGGCAGGGAGGCACCTGGCCACCAAACTCAACATTCTAGTGCAGCAACACTTTGACCTTGCCTCCACCACCATCACCAACATCCCAATGAAGGTACGTCTTCTGTCCTCTGCTCTCCCAAGACTCAGGTCTTCACCAGCCCCATCTATATAACCTTTCACCCCACCCATTACTTACTTCAGGGCTGTGTCCCAGCAATCTTGAGTTAACTTTTTTCCCACCTCCTTCACATCGTGACATGTTAGATGAACTATTTAAGGTATAAGACAATTTTTTATGGCGGGACGATCTTTTGAAAAGGGCGTCGTCCCGTCTGCAACATGACCTATCCTGACGCGCTCCACTTATTTTCTCTGCATCCACAAACCAACACATTATACATTTTCCCATGGGGGGCCAGTATGAAAAATGTATGCACTCACTAACTGTAAGTCGCTCTGGATAAGAGCGTCTGCTAAATGACTACAAATTTAAAAAATGTAGACTGGCCCTTCCACCCAATGCACCTATCGCTTCACTTGCCTCAACCTTCTGATACCCTAACCTTGCCACACCCCCCACCCCTCCTCGGCTCCTCTTCTTCCCTGTCAGCCATTGTGTACGATGATTTTACACCCTCTTCTTTATTTGTTCATCATGTTGAAATTACTATTGGAACCGCTGCTGTTTTCATGCTGTATTTTCTGTTTTGCTAGCCCACATTAAATGTTTGCGAGCAGGTCAGTATTCTTAAACACACACCAAGAGGGACCGCAGAACGCAAGGCTGTGTGGATTGGTTTTGTCCATCCATCGGACGCTCAACGGCCCTCACTTTTGATTGGCCCCCGATTGTCCATGTGACATTCCAGCAGCCAATCAGAGTTGAGAGTGTTAGCATGTTTGGTGGATGAGAATGTACACATTACGTGCCCTGTAGTTTGCCCCCTCCCACCCCCCCCCCCCCCCCCACCCCCCGGCCTCATCCTGTCTGACTCCTTGTTGGTGCCTTCTCTACCTGTGAGAGTTGGTTGGTCGCAGTCCCTCCTTGTAGTGTCTTGCTGTGGTCCGTTGTGCTGTGTTGAGTAGTACGTATTGATATCAGACCACCCTCTGTCCCTCCTTTCCTTTCCCTCGTTCTCTCTTTCTTTCTCTCATTTGAATAGTAAGTCATTTAGTCCTTCGCCATGACAGGCAGGTAGATGCCTATCTCTTAACCTTCGCCCCTGATGTTTTTGTCCGCCATATATTCCCATGTTATTCATCTGGGTTAGAAAACATGTACGGCCCTTTTCACTGAAATACACATCAGACCCTTAAACTTTAGACTGCAGCAACCACACCTATCCATCTTCACATCACCGGAATGACCTTATAGGAATAACGAAAGAGAGCACAAAGAGAGAGAGAGAGAGCCAGAGAGAGAGAGACGATGCAAAGATCAGTGGTTTATGCCTTTGCTGGTCCTTCTCGAACCCTTGTTGTGAACATGAAAGCAGCAGTGTTTGTCTTGATGACAGCAGTGCACTCACTGCTGCAAGTCGCTCTGGATAAGAGCGTCTGCCAAATGACTACAATGTAAACGAAAATGAAATCTCATTGATGTCTCTTTTTTTTGGTCTTCCCTTTCTCTTGTGGGTGTGAAGGAGGAGCAGCACGCCAACACGTCGGCCAATTACGACGTAGAGCTCCTGCATCACAAGGATGCCCATCTTGAGTTCTTCAAAAGTGGTGAGGTTTTAAGAAATAATAAAATAATCAGTTGTATTGTTTTGGCCACTAAATGATTGTGGCTTTTAGTGTCTTGGCCATAAACCACTACAGTAAACATTCAGTAAGACTCTTTGTCCCTTTCGTCTCTCCTCTTTTTCTGTTGCTTAGGCGACCTGCACATGGCTGGCAGTACGAGTCGAGACAGTGGACTTAAGGAGACGGTTACTCTTAAGTGGTGCACTCCTCGCACCAACAGTGTAGGTAGGCACCATGAACCCTGGGAAACGTAGTTATTTTTTGTATGTTGCGCTAACTGAAAGAAAAGTCCCGGTAGAGGTGGGGCTTGAGATTGAAATTATAAAGATAAAAGAAGAGATTGAAAAATGGCTGAAAAATGTCCTTGATATCGACACATCAAGAGCTTTTCATGTTGTAATATTCTCCTTTGGCTTATCTGGATATTTCCCATCTTTCTTGCATGTGTGTCTGTGTGTGAACTGGTGGCTCAGAACTTCACTACTGCACTGGAGCCTATCGGATCTCGCCTACGGACGTCAACAGCCGACCCTCATCCTGTTTGACCAACTTCTTGCTGAACGGTGAGCTTGAATATTTTTCCCTGACCCCTTGCCTCTACCCCCTACCCTAAATGTTATTAATACTACTGAAAGTACAAACAAATGTAGTTGAATTACAGATGGTGATTGATTGCATTGCAGGTCGCTCAGTGCTGCTGGAGCAGCCCAGGAAGTCCGGGTCAAAGGTTATCAGCCACATGCTGAGCAGCCACGGCGGGGAGATCTTCCTGCACGTGCTCAATAGCACCCGCTCCACCCTGGAGGACCCTCCCTCCATCAGCGAGGGCTGCGGGGGGCGGGTGACTGACTACCGCATCACTGTAAGCCCCTCCCACCCCTTCCTCCTCTACCCCGTAGTGACTGACTACCGCATCACTGTAAGCCCCTCCCACCCCTTCTTCCTCTACCCCGTAGTGACTGACTACCGCATCACTGTAAGCCCCTCCCACCCCTTCCTCCTCTACCCCGTAGTGACTGACTACCGCATCACTGTAAGCCCCTCCCACCCCTTCTTCCTCTACCTCATAGTGACTGACTACCGCATCACTGTAAGCCCCTCCCACCCCTTCCTCCTCTACCCCGTAGTGACTGACTACCACATCACTGTAAGCCCCTCCCACCCCTTCCTCCTCTACCTCATAGTGACTGACTACCACATCACTGTAAGCCCCTCCCACCCCTTCCTCCTCTACCTCATAGTAACTGACTACCACATCACTGTAAGGAGCAGAGGAGGTTTAGCCACAACTAATTGGAGTTTGTTTACAAATGTAATGCATACAAAATGTCAACGTGAAGACACACAAACAACAAATTGGTATAACAGATGTGTACTGAGTTCTATGTAACAATGTGTACCTGCAATATAATGTCCTATATTTACACTGTGTCTATGTAACTACCATGTTAACACTGGTAGGTATAAAAAACACATTCTAAAGTGGGACCAAAGGTTTTATACCAGTCTTTTTGGTGTCTGCCACAGGACTTTGGCGAGTTCATGAGGGAGAACCGTCTGACTCCTGTCCCAGAGTCCCCAGACACTGAGGCTAGTGGGAAGCCCCCGGCGGAGAGGGCCAAAGCCCAGCTGGAGCGCTACACTCGCTATTGGCCAATGATCATCTCCCAGACCACCATCTTCAACATGCAGGCGGTGAGCAGGACAGCAGCCTTCCTTCACACTCTGCACAGTTGCTCACCTTACAGCACTCGGTTGATTTATTTTTCAACCATGTGTGTAATTTTATGTGTGTGTGTGTGTGACTGTGTGTTCATTGTATGTGTGTGATCCAGGTGGTTCCGCTGGCTAACCTCATAGTGAAGGAGAGTCTGAGTGAGGAGGACTTGCTGACCTGCCAGAAGACAGTTTACAACCTGGTGGATATGGAGAGGAAGAATGACCCTCTTCCCATCTCCACTGTGGGCTCCAGGGGCAAGGGCCCTAAAAGGTAGTCTGTCTCTGTGTGTGAGACTGATGTTGTGACTGAGTGTCCCTCCCTGAGTGTTTAGGAGTGGGAACTGTGTGTGTGTGTGTGTGTGTGTGTTTGTACGTGGGTGGGTGGGTTGGTGGGTGGGTGTGTCTATATGTGTGTGTGTTTGTATGCGTGCGAGAGAGAGAGTGAATTAGGGAGAGAGACTGAAAGTGTAACTGAGTGTCGCTCCCAGAGTGTTTGGAGGTGGGGACCGTATATAAGTTCAGTGTGTGTTCCTGGTCTCCTGTCCTGACTGGTTAATGTCTCCTCCGGGCTTTAGGGATGAGCAGTACCGTATCATGTGGAACGAGCTGGAGACTCTGGTGAAGACCCACGTGGCGGGCAGTGAGCGACACCAGAGGGTTCTGGACTGCATCAGCGCCTGCCGCAGCAAACCCCCCGAGGAGGAGGAGAGGAAGAAACGGGGGAGGAAGAGGGAGGATAAGGAGGACAAGGCAGAGAAGAACAGCAACAAGGATTCAGAGGACAAGAGCTGGCAGGAGTCAGAGAGGTCAGGGTGACACACAACGCATACATTTTGTTTGACCTAAGCGTGACCTAATGTTTTAAAAACCAACTTTTAAAAATTACTTTTTTATAAAAAAATATCTATATGATCAAATAAACATATTTAAAAATATATAAATATATGATAAAAGAAAAAATATTATTATAATAATAATTTGAAAAATTATAATAAAAAATAACAATCATTATTATTATAATAATCATAAAAATGTATGCGTACAGCGGTGGTACATTTGTCAGAATGAAAAAGGTGCTGGTACTCATTTTAATATAGTCTTACCGGTTTAGTATTTTACCCTGTTATTCTCCTGGTCACTGTGTTACATTCCTCCACCAGGCTGAAGGGGGCGCTAGAGCGTGGAAAGGAGGAGCAGGGGGAGTCGGAGGTCATTAAGGATTCGCCTGACTCGCCAGAGCCTCTCAACAAGAAGCCCCGTCTGGAAGAGATCCAGCTACCTGAAAAAGCCAAAGGTGCTGCTCCTTGGCCTTATTGCCCTCAGATCCATGGTGTGACCTGGCATGTTTGTCGAATGCCATGTTCACGGTTATCATTGCAATAATAATAATAATAAATAATATGCCATTTAGCAGACGCTTTTATCCAAAGCGACTTACAGTCATGTGTGCATAAATTTTTACATATGGGTGGTCCCGGGGATCGAACCCACTATCCTGGCGTTACAAGCGCCATGCTCTACCAATTGAGCTACAGAGGACCACAATAACATAGTATTCTATTATTATTCATTTTCTGTCTCATCACTGCATTAATTAACTTTTTTATTCAGAGACAATACCTTGATAAGGCGTGACATTACAAGTATTGTCCCTTTTGACTGATCTTTCTGTCTCTGTGTGTGTTTTCGGCCTGTGGTTACAATGTAGGTCCGGTGTCCCTGCTCACCATGTGGACTAACAGAATCACTGTGGCCAACTCCAGGAAACACCAGGAGTTTGCCGGAAGGATCAGCTCTGTGAACAACAAGGCAGAGTTATACCAGCACCTTAAAGATGAGAATGGGTGTGTGATAACGTACTGTATATAACCATTCCCCATATCACAGTGTATTATAGCCCCTCGTTTTAGTTAAGCAATAAGTCCCGAAGAGGTGTGGTATATGGCCAATATACCACGGCTAAGGGCTGTTCTTAAGCAAGATTTAACGTGGAGTGCCTGTATACAGCCCCTTAGCCGTGGTATATTGGCCATGTACCACAAACCCCAGAGGCATCTTATTGCTATTATAAACTGGTTACCAAAGTAATTAGAGCAGTAAAGATGCATGTTTTGTCATACCCGTGGTATACAGTCTGATATACCACAGCTGTCAACCAATCAGCATTCAGGGCTCGAACCACCCAGTTTATAATGTTTAATAGAGATGTTCTAGTTTGTTTTCGTGACTGAAATCTGATTGTCCAGTGCCTGTTATGGAGTAGAGGTCTTATGATAAATTATTTGTCTACTTTTTTCTACTGTTAACAGAATGGACCTCCAGGAGAATGGGAAAGGCACCAGATGATGTGACCTGTCCCTATACAGGATGCACCCACTCCACCGAACACCTTACCACAGCAGGAACATGAGCTTGGACCAGAGATCATGTCAATCTGAGGTGTATGGACTGTCCTCCCCTGCTATGTCCATACCAAGCATAGAAAAATGGATAGCAGTCAGACTTTGGATTTTTAGGAGTGATTTTTGTTTGTTTTCTACCCACGTTTGTATGGATAGGCTCACATATTGTGTGAAGCAATAAAGTTGTCAACAGGCAGTGTTCATTTCTGTGCTATTCTACTTTTCTCTAAAATGTGTTATTTTAACTAGTATGGTTATGACCTCATGGTTAGGTTCATGGTATGGTGACCGTGAACGGTTGGTCTCAAGTCTCAAGTATAACACAATGATGTTTTGTCAGTTTGCAAGGTTTTTGTCTGAAATATAGTCATCCACCTATGGTGATATTGTATCTTAATTCTACTTTAAGATTCCTCAATGAAATGAAAAACAAACATTTTAGGAGGGTGTTAATGCTTTATGGTGTAAGTTTTGGTACATAGAAATACAAAAGTGTTTAGATTATCACATCAATACAATGTTCCAGTATAAAAGGCACATTCATAATTGCCCTCCTAAGATCCATTAACGCTCAGTCTTCCCCAACGGTTGTGCAACACATATGTCTCAACAGTTGTCTCAACAACCCTCGTAGTGGCATGAGTTTGTGTGATAACCTCACTTCCTAGAATGGGTTCATTTGTTTGTATGCTTTTCTTCTTGGGGTTTGTGTTCCCATGGTCTGTTATGTGGGTATCGTGGAGGTGGGTGAAAAGACATTGCTCTTTGATAAGGATGTCTGCCCTGGAGATATGTGGGAGAGAGATGCTCTCCACTGGCTGGTGAGGTGTTCAGCCACAACCTGGGGGGAGGTGGGTGTACTTCTGGTTGGAACAGGGGTGGCATCCTTGGCCTTATTGCCCTCAGATCCATGGTGTGACCTGGGGCAACCCCCTCTGAGGGCCAAATCGCAAGAGTCCTTACCCTCACACGGCTTCTACAGAAATAGAAACTTGTAAATGTAAGGGTGACTGCCAGAAAGAGGCAACAGACCACTAGCAGAGCTGTCAACACACTGGCCATCCAATGATAGGGGTCTGTCTGTCGCACTGACACAGCGGTGGGATCCGAGGCTGGGACGGTGTTGTCAGAAGTGGGATTAGGAGTACTGGTGGAAAGAGTGGGACTAGAGGCTGTAGGTGCGGCAGTAGTCGGGCTGGAGAAACAGTCATGTCTGTAGCTCACAGGGCCTACCTTGCTGATGGGGAACTCTGGGAGCATTGCCTGGCTGAACGCAGGGCTACACTGTCTGGCCTCTGAACTCATTTCCTCCCACATGCGCCAGACCCGACCCACAGGGCACCGTCCCTCGACACCATCACCCCCCACCTGGCATAGGGTGAAGTTGTACCAAGACATAATAGTGGATCCAGGTGCCAGGGACAGCACGGCTAGGTGGTGGCTGCCGGAGTCATTGAAGAAGCCGGACAGCTTGTCCAGGAGGAGCTCCACCTTGTGGCGCTGGCTGAGGAGGGAGTGAAGGCTCCGGTGAGCCGTGAGGCTAAAGCTGTGGCAGGGCTCCGCATGGCTGCGGTGGAGATCCAAGGTGAGGGGGAGCCAGGCAGCCAGGCCCTGATTGTCCCGAGCAGCCAGCAGCAGCTGCTGAGGGGCAAACTGCAGGTCCACTTCCAGAGGGACACCGTGCAGCTCAAGTCCCTCCAAGGCCACCCAGGACCCCAGAGTCACAGGAGGGCCATCTATGAACCTCAGCTCCAGGGAGAGGGACTCTGCTGCCCCATCCTCTGGATCCAGAAAGGTCCTTGATGGTATTGTGTAGTGGAAAGGGAAGCCGACTGTGGCCTCCAGAAGTGGGATGGACTGCAACACTTTGGGAGGGAGATTGGAGGGCCCTGGAATGGAAGATGTACTAATAACATCAGTACATATTTAGAAAGACCGTTACATCATGCCAAAGTTCATACAGAGAGGAAGTTATCCATGTGAAATGTGATGTGAAAGTTAGTAGTACACTAACCTGAGGAGGCAGCTGAAGGAGACATGGGCTGGGAAGATGCTCTAAGTACTCCAGTTGGAGCAAGGCCCAAAGAAACCTCTCGCATCTCAACTGGACCTGATGAGAAGCTTGAAGTTCCGTCATACTCTCTCCAGCCGGTGCTGATAATCAATGGGGAGGTCAAAGGGCAGTAGCTGGACACGGTGATTGGTCTGCCCATGCCTGTGACACCTTGAGTCCTGGGCAGTGATTGGTGCATTGATGACACAGCTGACCTGTTTACGGCACTGAGGACAGATGCTGGAATGCTGGAGGTTTGTGTGATTACTGAGACGCTGGATAGACTTTGGGAAGAGTGAAGGGATGAGAACAATGTAGCGGTTACAAGCTGCTTGGTCTTGGAGAGAAACTGCAAAGAGCCGTATTCTGATTTTTGATCTGTTATGGCAGCTGTTTGCGGACGATCCTTGGGTGACTCTGAGGAAAACTGCCTTGAGGTGTCAGTTTGGATGTAAACTGGATCAGAGTAGTGATCTCTTATCTCTAAATCACTGAACTTTGATGGGAGCGGAGTCTGTTCTGTCTCCGCGCTCTGTGACAGGAAATCTAGAGAATCAGTGGGATAAGTCTGAATGGAGATACCCAGCGTGTCCTCCTGGGCTATGGACTGGGCATACTGAGGGTAAGAGGGATCCTCCTGGGCTATGGACTGGGTATACTGAGGGTAAGAGGGATCCAGACTCTGCTGCAGAAGCAGGGAGGATTCTGTGTATACTCCTTGAACAGCAGACAGTTCTATGGGATAGAGCTGGCTGTGAGCTGTTGTCCCCAGGACCTCTACAGTTGCCTGTGGAATACTATATGAACTGTCAAAGAGTGATTCAAGGTCAGCCGCTGTTGGCGTCATCGTGAATTCTGCTGAATCTACTAATAATTCCGTCCTTTGTACTGAGGTTATTTGAGAATACAGTTCACTTGTAGCTGGAGCAGCTAATGGTATTTGAGTCAAGGAAGGCTCCAGAGTCATGTTGGTCTCCATTTGCCAGGATTGCTTAGCCGATATTGGCGGTAGGAGAGGTACCTGTGATAGTGAGGCTATGGATCGTGCACCAGTATGCAGTGTCTTTTGGCTGAGGTCAACTGTCTGCGATCCTGCCCTGTCACCCTGTGGCCCTGCAGTTGTCTGAACACGGTGGGTTTTAGGTCTATGGTCATCTGCTGAGACGGTCACAAGCTGACCACTATGAGTCAAAGGTACTTGGAGTAGGTCCTCATACAGATAAAGAGGTGAGGAAACGTATGTTGTAACAAGAGTTTCGTCAAAGGCTAACTGCCGACCAGTTACTCTACTGAATGTCGATGTTAATCGGTTTAGGTCAACCTGTTGAGGCGTGCTCACTAATCTCCCATTTTCAGAATGTGGAACTGTGGTCATTGACCTCTTTAGATCGAATGGCAATGATGTGGTATGTGATATGGTCTTCTCCAGTTCTAGCTTTAAGAACATGGTCAATGAAGGTAAGTGTGGCGTACGTGTGAGTGTTGATCCCTCCAAAGTTGATGCAGACTTGGTCCTTGATGTCTCAAGAGAAGAGAGCATAAATGTTTGCCTCTGCTGTTCTGTCAGTGAAGACATGGTCAGTGACCTCTCTTGTATAAACTGTAGAGATTTGGTCGCTGGTTGCGGCAGTTTAGAGCCAAGCCAGAAGGAGAGGTGACTCTTTGTCAGATCTTGGCCTGGGACAGTCAGGAGTTGATGGAGATGAGGAGTGGATGTGTCGGACAAGTGAGTTTCTGGCTCTTTCGTAGTCCCTGTGATGCCCATGTTGTTCCCTAGGAAAAATGTATACAGATACAGGTCCTTTCAATTATCTATTTTTGTGTCAAACTTTAAAAGTCCTTCAACAAAAAGTAAATTCCCTGACTCACTCCCCTCCCTCTGCCCTTTTGACAATCTGATTGGATGGGCTAGATAGATGGAGTTTCTACATATGTACACTTATCCAAATCCTCTCAGATCGTAAAGGGCAGGTCAATGAGGAGGGTTGGAGAGCAAGTTAGTCACAGACAGAAGCCTGGAAGAATAAGACTCACCAAACAAGTCTAGGCCATACTTTGACTGCCCGCCTTCCAAAGTAGAGGTGGGTAGAAGAGCTGAGCCAGTATCCTCAGCTAGTCTTGATGCAGTCAGGGATCCCTGGCCCATTGAAAGGGGGCATGGAGATTGAGGAGTGCCCTTTGATGGTTTAGTGATATTGTCCAGTAACCCTGTAGAGATAACGCTATCAAGTCTAGGGGTCTCTGATACTAATGAAGGGTAAATACTGTGGAGTTGAAGGGTTTCCAATAATATTGGAGCAGGCCAAGGGGTCTCAAGTAACGTCATAGAGTAGATACTTTGGGATGCAGATATACTTTTCATAGACAAAGTAATGGAGGACTGTTTTGGCACTCCCACAGTACTAAGCAACGACAAGTGAGAAGCTGGAACAATAGAGCTCAAGTGGGAGGCTTGAGTGTCTGTATAAATGGGGTCAGGCCTCTCTGGATGCTCCAGGTTTATGGAAGTAAGCACAGAGTCTGGTCCCACTAGTTTCCCCATAGTGGTCCTCTGAACCATAGTCTTCTGTGCAGATTGGCTTAGCTGTGCTCTTGTGTCTCCGGGTGGGTGTAATGTTAGCTGGGAGGGCTCCATTATAGATGCATGTCTACTGTGCTCTTTTGTCCATGGTGGTGCAGTGTGGACTAGTGTCAGTGGTAGTCTTTGACTGCTGGTGCTCTGGTCTACCAGGTTTATGGTTGGTGTACTTTGTGAAGTCGAAGGGTTCATTGTTCTTCCATTAGAATCATACTCTGAAAACAAAGTTGGGCTCCTGCTTATAAAGGCTACATAGACAGGGTTGTAAAGAGCTGAGGCAAATGTTGTTACACTATATGTGTATGTGTCCATGGAAACATGTCTGTGTTCTCTGAATGGGAATGTGTATGTTTGCTGTGTTGGAAAAAATGTAGTTGAAGATGTCAAGATTAGCTGTGAGTGGTTTGATTCTCTGGACATACTAACAATTGATACCATCTCAGTTTGGGTGGCTCGGTGAAATATAGGCCTCTTCAGTGATTGTGTGAAACACTCTGGGGTGAGTAAGGATGGTTTGAGAAGCATGGACAACAAATCGTCTCTCGTGTCAGATGGTGGTGATTTCAAAACACCCTCACAAGCAACAGCGGATGTAAGAGGGTGACTTGAGGCCTGTGTTAGTTCTAGGTTTGGTGCCCCAGTGTGTGTCTCCAGGATGGCTGTGGGGTATGACATCATCAGACTAGTAGAAGGTTCCGGAGCAGGTATGTGAGAAAGCTCCAGTCTGACTGACTCTGGCACCTGCGTTGGTGGTGAGAGAACTGCAGTTGGGGTGGCTGTATGACGCAGGGGTTGCAGGCCCCTCCTGATTCCAGGGAGCAACCCGTTGCAGAGAATCCTCCACCCTAATATGGGGACTCCCAACACGGTGGTCAGCCGACCTGAGGCAGTGCTGTGCTCCAAAATCAGGGCTAAGTCTGATAACTGCTCCCCCACCCCACAACCAACCGGCCACAAGAGCTCGGCAGCCTGCCCTCTTCCCGAGGTCCCCTTTCCCTGGGTAGCGTCAGCAGTCAGGGGACCCTGCCTGCACACCCCGGTTTTCTCACTTTGCAGTGCAGCGGGGCCTCTGAGCGAGAGGAGGTGGACTGAGCCAGGAGCCATTCGCAGATAGTCAGCCATTGTGCTGGTCAGCCGCACACGTTGGTCTGCGTCCAAGCTGCCAGTGTCCACCTGAAGCAATAGATCAGCCCAGATGACAGTCTCCCCCACAGGACAGACGAGACCGGCCCTGTCAAAGACAGGATTAGGGTCAAAAGTATTATTACATTCGGTCAGTTCATGAAGTGAATTTAAATTGATTTCCTAAATTGGAAATTAACAATTACATTCAAAAATTGAACAGAACAACTTTATTTAAAGCTGGAATCCTTAAACGCAACATCAATTTTTAGTTCAACTGTCATACCCCATCAGAACCCAAAATACAAGCATGTTTTACTCTGTTTGTAAACAATGTAAATGCAAACAAAAGCTGTATAGCCTCAAAACATGGTTTAAACTCTAATTTTTGATATAATGGATGGTCACTCCTTGCATCTATAGCTCTTCCTATGAATTTGAGAATGGTAACATTTCCCCGGGCCCATCCCTCAGCTTTTTACCGAAACACTGAAAAAAAAAACACTGCTATTTTTCAATTCAATGTAATTCATCGAAACATGCAACACACATGATGAATTTAAAATGATCAATGTTTTCTTACTTTATGTGAGTAGAGAGTAGGCTCCCCTCTCCCACTGTTCCATTAAGGACATGAAGATGAAAGTAGGTAACGGATACACAGTGGCCTGCGACGGACACTTTAAGGGGGTACTGCCCGCAATCTTCCCTCAGAGCCAAGCCAAATAGATTGCCAGTCTTCTCGGTGAACGCCAACCACCTTGGTATTGCATCATCATTGGCCAAAGAGACCTGAAGGAGTGGATGAACTTTCATTCAGTAACCCTTTTCATCCGTGAGTTAGTTCACTATTCTGCCAGACCTATAGGGCCATATTCCATTGTAGTTGTGTAGTCCATAACTCCCCAGCCTAATGAGTAAATAGTGTCCCCCACTCGTGTGTGTGTTTGAAACAAGAATTTGCTACCAAGCTATTGAAATATCAGCCTCTAGTTGACATTATTAATGGCCTTGGATTTAAATGGCATCTTTCAGTACAGTCAGCTCACCTGATAGTGCTGTAAAGGTCCCTGGATGGCTGGCAGGGGAAGAGGGAAATAGAAAGCTGTCCCAGCTTTGACCGTGCGGTTTGGGAAGCCCTGCAGCCGTACCACTGGAGGACAAGAGTGTGGTTTCACCAAGCACTGGGCCTTCGACACACATCCCAGCACCATCAAGATACAGAGGAAAGGGGAGAAAAGTTCAGAAAGCATGGACTCTACTTCCTCTGTGCCTTCGTATCCAATAAGGAACGGCACCCGTTGCGGCAGGAATCTGTTTTGGAGGGTGAATACATCGTACCATGTCCCTTGGTCACCCCTCTCACATTTCCCCCAGTCATCCAAACCGACAAATAAACACTTGTTCCAATTGAAGTTGTGCGAGGATCCTCAGGCTTATGAATACATCTGGTCCAGAAGAAAACAGCAAAGCTCACCATGTGATATGGCAGCCATCAGTAAAATAAAGAGAACTCATGGTGCAGAAGAGCAGTGGAATGTTCCTAGTAGGAAGCACCAGTTCAACATGATCCGAGCCGTCTTCCGCGTTGGTGTCATATCATGTCATTACGTGTCCAGTTACTAGGCTGCCTGGTTAC
The DNA here is from genome assembly GCF_964263955.1 of Coregonus lavaretus. NCBI lineage: Eukaryota > Metazoa > Chordata > Actinopteri > Salmoniformes > Salmonidae > Coregonus > Coregonus lavaretus. The sequence goes on from NC_140000.1 coordinate 49,382,897, forward strand.
TAGGAAACCAGAAATGCTACCAGGCAGGGACCCTCCAAGGGCTTCTGTGACACATTCAAGGCTGGTTGAACACAGTGCTTTCTATAGTTTTACATAGTCAGGGTTCCACTTTACTATCATATAGACAAAGAATATAAAATAGCCTTACATTATAACTGTAACTCTAGTTATGTAGTCTATGTACAGTATATGAAATGCACCTGTAAACTCGTTTATGTAGACAAAACCCTGTAGCAACATGCACAAGATCGAGCACAAGCGCTACATCAAAAGACAACCCCAACGACCCCAGGGCTGTTCATTCTTTAGCCATGTCGTACCCCATCCCCCTCTTACAGTTGTGATGGATAGAGTGGGGGAAGTTGACAAACCCAGGCGATGATATCAACAAGAGAATTTCGAAAAAATTAACTATCACTGTGTTTCTCAATGCTGCTAGGCTTTAGTTGCCCTGTTCCTTATTCAGCTCTCCACTGTGAAAGAATGTGGTCACGCAACGGGACAACAGTGGCCAGTTGTTGCTCAAAGTCTCTCAACATTTCCCTTTTGACTTTTTCTTTACTTATGGAGTTGAGTAACAGAGCGTTATTTAACTTAGATTTTAATTGACCCAGTTTCCCTGCAGTGAAAGAATGTTTGGCTTGAGTTGCAAGATGACCCTTGACAAAGTGACCCCCTGGTCCCGCTGGGTTTGGGTTTAGACTGCGGGGTCACACCTGAATTAACTTGAATGGGGCCCACCATGTCTCAGCAGGGTGTCTGTTCAGATAGCTACAGTGCATTTGGAAAGTATTCAGACCCCTTCACTTTTTCCACATTTTGTTACGTTACAGCCTTATGCTAAAATGGATTCCCCTGATGAATCTACACACAATACCCCATATTGACAAAGCAAAAACAGGTTTTTAGACATTTTTGCTAATTTATAAAAAATTTAAAACTGCAATATCACATTTACATAAGTATTCAGACCCTTTACTCAGTACTTTGTTGAAGCACCTTTGGCAGCGATTACAGCCTCGAGTCTTGGGTATGATGCTACAAGCTTGACACACCTATACAGTGAGGGAAAAAAGTATTTGATCCCCTGCTGATTTTGTACATTTGCCCACTGACAAAGAAATGATCAGTCTATAATTTTAATGGTAGGTTTATTTGAACATTGAGAGACAGAATAACAACAAAAAAATCCAGAAAAACGCATGTCAAAAATGTTATAAATTGATTTGCATTTTAATGAGGGAAATAAGTATTTGACCCCCTCTCAATCAGAAAGATTTCTGGCTTCCAGGTGTCTTTTATACAGGTAACGAGCTGAGATTAGGAGCACACTCTTAAAGGGAGTTCTCCTAATCTCAGTTTGTTACCTGTATAAAAGACACCTGTCCACAGAAGCAATCAATCAATCAGATTCCAAACTCTCCACCATGGCCAAGACCAAAGAGCTCTCCAAGGATGTCAGGGACAAGATTGTAGACCTACACAAGGCTGGAATGGGCTACAAGACCATCGCCAAGCAGCTTGGTGAGAAGGTGACAACAGTTGGTGCTATTATTCGCAAATGGAAGAAACACAAAAGAACTGTCAATCTCCCTTGGCCTGGGGCTCCATGCAAGATCTCACCTCGTGGAGTTGCAATGATCATGAGAACGGTGAGGAATCAGCCCAGAACTACACGGGAGGATCTTGTCAATGATCTCAAGGCAGATGAGACCAAAATCGAGCTCTTTGGCATCAACTCAACTCGCGGTGTTTTGAGGAGGAGGAATACTGCCTATGACCCCAAGAATACCATCCCCACCGTCAAACATGGAGGTGGAAACATTATGCTTTGGGGGTGTTTTTCTGCTAAGGGGACAGGACAACTTCACCGCATCAAAGGGACGATGGACGGGGCCATGTACCATCAAATCTTGAGTGAGAACCTCCTTCCCTCAGCCAGGGCATTGAAAATGGGTCGTGGATGGGTATTCCAGCATGATAATGACCCAAAACTCACGGCCAAGGCAACAAAGGAGTGGCTCAAGAAGAAGCCCATTAAGGTCCTGGAGTGGCCTAGCCAGTCTCCAGACCTTAATCCCATAGAAAATCTGTGGAGGGAGCTGAAGGTTCGAGTTGCCAAACTTCAGCCTCGAAACCTTAATGACTTGGAGAAGATCTGCAAAGAGGAGTGGGACAAAATCCCTCCTGAGATGTGTGCAAACCTGGTGGCCAACTACAAGAAACGTCTGACCTCTGTGATTGCCAACAAGGGTTTTGCCACCAAGTACTAAGTCATGTTTTGCAGAGGGGTCAAATACTTATTTCCCTCATTAAAATGCAAATCAATTTATAACATTTTTGACATGCGTTTTTCTGGATTTTTTTGTTGTTATTCGGTCTCTCACTGTTCAAATAAACCTACCATTAAAATTATAGACTGATCATGTCTTTGTCAGTGGGCAAACGTACAAAATCAGCAGGGGATCAAATACTTTTTTCCCTCACTGTATTTGGGGAGTTTCTCCCATTCTTCTCTGCAGATCCTCTCAAGCACTGTCAGGTTGGATGGGGAGCGTCGCTGCACAGCTATTTTCAGGTCTCTCCAGAGATGTTCGATCGGGTTCAAGTCCGGGCTCTGGCTGGGCCACTCAAGGACATTCAGAAACTTGTCCCAAAGCCACTCCTGCGTTGTCTTGGCTGTGTGCTTAGGGTTGTTGTCCTGTTGGAAGGTGAACCTTCGCCCCAGTCTGAGGTCCTGAGTGCTCTGGAGCAGGTTTTCATCAAGGATCTCTCTGTACTTTGCTCTGTTCATCTTTCCCTCTATCCTGACTAGTCTCCCAGTCCCTGCCGCTGAAAAACATCCCCACAGCATGATGCTGCCACCACCATGCTTCACCGTAGGGGTGGTGCCTGGTTTCCTCCAGACGTGACGCTTGGCATTCAGGCCAAAGAGTTCAATCTTGGTTTCATCAGACCAGAGAATCTTGTTTCTCATGGTCTGAAAGTCCTTTAGGTGCCTTTTGGCAAACCAAGCGGGCTGTCATGTGCCTTTTACTGAGGAGTGGCTTCCGTCTGGCCACTCTATCATAAAGACCTGATTGGTGGAGTGCTGCAGAGATGGTTGTCCTTCTGGAAGGTTCTGCCATCTCCACAGAGGAACTCTGGAGCTCTGTCAGAGTGACCATTGGTTCTTGGTCACCTCCCTGACCAAGGCCCTTCTCCCCCGATTGCTCAAATTGGCCGGGCGGCCAGCTCTAGGAAGAGTCTTGGTGGTTCCAAACTTCTTCCATTTAAGAATGATGGAGGCCACTGTGTTCTTGGGGACCTTCAATGCTGCAGAAATGTTTTGGTACCCTTCCCCAGATCTGTGCCTTGACACAATCCTGTTTCTGAGCTCTACGGACAATTCCTTCGACCTCATGGCTTGGTTTTTGCTCTGACATGCACTATCAACTGTGGGACCTTATATAGACAAGTGTGTGCTTTTCCAAATCATGTCCGATCAATTGAATTTACCACAGGTGGACTCAAATCAAGTTGTAGAAACATCTCAAGGATGATCAATGGAAACAGGATGCACCTGAGCTCAATTTCGAGTCTCTTACGTAAATAAGGTATTTCTGTTTTCTATTTTGAATACATTAGCAAACATTTCTAAAAACCTGTTTTCACTTTGTCATTATGGGGTATTGTGTGTAGATTGATTATTTAAAAAAAATTCTAATCAATTTTAGAATAAGGCTGTAACGTAACAAAATGTGGACAAAGGGAAGGGGTCTGAATACTTTCCGAATGCACTGAACCTGGATATGAGCCAGGCAGTTTAATGATTAACATGAGGAAATTGGCGCACTGGAATCCCAGACCATAATGATTCCTTATAAGGGATGTACCCGACGATGACAGAATACAGCTCTGTATAGTAGTGCAAAGCTAAAATAAATCACTAAATCATTAACTTTTTCACAGTGTGGTCAACACATGGTTTTACTACAATTGTTTTTGCATTTTAGTCCATGTGAGTGTACTGTAAATATCAGTTATTAACTTGTTATATTGAGTACACTAATAAACTCCTAGGACTAGAGGGAGGAGTTAGAAGATATTCTCAAAGTACATTTAGGTTTCTCCTCTGAGAGGATCAAGACAATTGCACATGGAGGTAAGTTTAAACAGTTCTTACCATCTTATATTTGTTTTGTCATATTGATTCTACTTGGGAGTACACTTTGGTATGTCTCAATACTGAAACATCAATCAAATAAGTACTGAACTTGAAGAGAAATATTACAAAGTATATAAAACAAATTAAATATATGTGATACAGTATCTATTGAATATTGTAACATTAAAATAGGACTACATGTATTTTTAAATGTTATACTGTACTTGCATAATTGACTGACATTTAGAAATATGTATATTTTTTAAATGTTCGAATGGCGAACTGTTTGTCTTTGATCTATATTTTATGAAAATATTGCGGAAAAGTATTTCAAAATGGCATAAAATCAATTTATTTACATAACAATATGATTGTATCATAGTTTCCATATATGAAACCAGAATGAATTTGAATGCAGAATGAGATATAAAACCTTTTTTTTGTGTGTAGAAATTATAGTGTAATGCTGCATTTATGACAAGTCGGAAACTCGGAACCTCTGAGTTAAAATTAATGTAAGTTATTTGCGTAGAGCTTCCTATTGGTTGATTCTGATACTTTCCGAGTGGGAAACTCGGGTATCATCTTTCTACAACAAGTTTCCATGTTGGACATTTCTGAGTTTCCTAGTTCTGACATGCAGCATAACTATTTGTAACTACACAGTAAATACATTACCATTTTCTTATGTGCGGGACCATCCACATATTTCCATCCACCTCTAGTATGTGCTTTTTGCAAAGAGATTTTTTTGGTATGGGATGCGTGTGTGTGTGATTGTGTGTGAGTGAGTCAGCATGTTAATGAAACCGACTGAATGCAAATCTGCTCTCTCTTTACTGGTTGCCTTGGTGACTTCTTGGGTTAAAGTGAAGACGAAGATTTGGGGTAACGTCTCTGACCACAAATCCCTCCTAGCTTTCACTTATTTGGGTTTCACGTTCATTTCGACCATATATTTCATGTGGAGAAGACTTTCCTGTGGAGTGGACTCCTTTCTGTTGTTCTAAATGCTGGTGTTATGCAAATTAGGTTGGAGTTCACCCAAACAGTACGTTTATACTGGGCATTACTTGAGAAGCTCGCCGAATAGAGCATGAACATGGCGGGACTCAAGTTGGGGAAAGCTCAATATATATGCAAATGCTTGGCGATGTCGCAGCGCCAATCGAAGCTTACTATAGCTTCCAGCCCCTACTGGATTGGCTGTCGATACCAAGCAAAACCTATCATGTTGTTGGCTTCCTAGCACCCACATGGCGAGCCACTCAGGGCGAAGTTAGCGTGGCTAGGTGAAGCATCGCTTGCTGGTGGATATTGGCCGTTATAGTGGACAGCCTCTGAGCGATTTAACCGTTTGCGACGAGAGGCAACCAGAGTTTTAGAGGCAACCAGAGTTTTGCAAAGTTAAACATTATGCAAATGATCATTAGAGGTACGTAAAAAGTTTAAATGAGTTTAACTTTTGATGGACAAAATGGACAATGACTAATGCATATGCTTTATTTATTTATATATATACGTTTTCGTCCATCTCTGTGTGACCTTGGCCTAAGTCTCAGTGGTCGGTCTTCAATATTCATGTAACTTATGGAAATCCCCCCCCCCCCCCCCCCCCCAAAGATGGCACTCAACTGGCCCGGCCTGCTGTCGATCGGGGGGTTCTACCTCATTGTCCTCGCGACAGGCGTCTGGGCGTCAAGGAAGTCCAAGCGTGAGGAGAGGAAGTGCACTGGAAACCTTAGTGAGGTTGCCATGGTTGGAGGGCGGAACCTCAACATCTGGATCAGCATCTTCACTACCACAGGTGTGTAGTCAACATAACTAACTTGTAACATAAGATCCCCCAGATTTGAAAGTCATTGCATCTCTTTCAAGTATTGACTTTGAGTGTTTTTCAATGTTTAGTGGTTGTTCTGTGTGACCACCCTCTCTCTACAGCTACATGGGTGGGAGGAGGTTTCATCTTAGGCAATGCTGAGGTGGTCTATGACCCTAAAAGGGGTCTGGCCTGGGCCATCGGACCGATAGGCTTCTCCCTCAGCCTCATTGTAGGTGTGTATGGTCATGTTATCATAATATTTGGGCAGTGGAGGCTGCTGAGGGGAGGATGGCTCATAATAATGGCTGGAACGGAGCAAATGGAATGATGTTGTTGATACCTTTCCACTTATTCCGCTCCATCCATTAGACGTGCCCGTCCTCCCCAATTAATGTGCCACCAACCTCCTGTGGTGTAGGGTAAATAATTCACAGTAAATGGATTCGTGACTGCAGGTGCATTGTTCTTTGTGAAACCGGTCCGAGAGAAGAATTACGTCACCATAATGGATCCGTTCCAGGAGAAGTATGGGAACACGTTAACTGCTATTCTCTTTGTCCCATCCCTCCTTGCTGACATCTTCTGGATAGCCTGTGTGCTCGCTGCATTGGGTAAGTCAGTTGTTCTGTCAGCAAAATAGCCATCACAGCACATTTTAGCACGTGCCATGACACGAGCCACGTTTACCTGGTTAGGTCACGTGGAAAAACTATCTCTATCTTAGATTTGATATAATTTATTGATGAATAAGCAATTATTGTCCACCACCACATTTTTCGGAAGCATGAGAATGAGTCTAAACTCTTACATAATTAGTTGGTGATGTTGGCCAACTCCCTGATGCATGAATGAGTGCATGTGCATGAACCTGCATGGCATATCTGTAAGTTATACATTGGATAAACTGTTGAGGCATTCTAGCGATATCATGGCACTCAGATCTCAGGGATGTTGTTGGCTATAAATTATGCACAGAAGCTTGCAAGCTACTAAGCTAGCTAGAATATGTGAACAATCTGCACAATGCTTTGCTCTAGGGGGAACGGTGAGTGTGATCATGGATATCCCATCACCCTTGGCTGTGGCCCTGTCTGCTGCCGTGGCAGTTCTCTACACACTGCTGGGAGGGCTGTATTCAGTGGCCTACACTGATGTCATCCAGCTCATCTTCATGTTCCTCAGCCTGGTGAGGACACTTCGTCCTGCAGTCTTAGAAAAAAGGGTTTCAAAAGCATTCTTCGGCTGTTCCCAAAGGAGAACCCTTTTTGGAAAGGGTTCTACATGGAACCACAAATAGTTATTCAAAGAGTTCTCCTATGGGGACGGCCGAAGAACCCTTATTGGTTCTAGGGTCAACGTGTTATAGTGAGTGAGTGCACGTGTGTGGTCTACTGTATGTATATACACACCCAGATTCACTTCATTTACGTGTAGGGTTTCTGTATGGGAACTGCTTCAGTATGTTTATTTATTCTTCCCTCTAATGGTTTTGTGGTTTTGTTTTTTCCCTTTCAGTGATTTTGTGGTTTTGGTTTTTCCCTTTCAGTGATTTTGTGGTTTTGGTTTTTCCCTTTCAGTGGTTTTGTGTGCCCTTCATACTGATGAGCCCTGCCTCAGCAGACATAACAGTCACAGCTGTGACAAAACTGTATCAGGAGCCATGGACCGGCAGGCTGAAGTTGGCAGATGCAGGGCGCTGGCTGGATGACCTGCTGCTGGTGGTAATGTCAGCTTAAAGTCACATTTCACTCCAATTTCACGGTTTGTCAGAGGTGTTCAGACCTCAAACGTGGTCTAATAACTAGTTGATTCCACATCACACATGTCTCAATCCCAAATGAAGACCCTGTCATATTCATTGTATTGTGTTACCTTTGTATTTTCTGTGCTGATTGTTTTCTAATTTAGGTCTTGTCACTTTTTGGATCAATGTCTCTCTCTCTCTCAGACTCTAGGTGGAATCTGTTACCAGGCCTTCTACCAGAGGGTCCTGGCCACAGCCACTGTGGCTCAGGCTCAGTTCACCTGCTATGCTGCCTCTGTCTTCTGCTTCATCCTCGCCATACCACCTCTTCTCATTGGTGCTGTGGCAGCATCCACAGGTACAGCAGTGTGTTCATCAAAATGGAGGAGTAGGCTTCATGGGAGGAGCCAACTCTGTTCCAATAATGTCAATCACTGGGAGTTCTGTAAATCTAATATGCTTGCTTTTTTTCTCTGTCTCACTTAGATTGGAATCAGACCAGTTTTGGTCTACCTACTCCCTATGAGCAGGGCAAGGCGGGTATGATTCTGCCCATCTCCCTGCACCACCTGTGCCCGCCTTTCGTCTCTCTTGCCGGAATCGGCGCCATTGCTGCTGCCGTGATGTCATCGATTGACTCTGCCCTGCTGTCTTCTGCGTCCCTTTTTGCCCGAAACATCTACAAAAACATTATCAGCAAAAGGGTGAGAGAAAGTTAGAGAAGCTACTTACAAACATCTTAGTTTATTCTATGTAACTATTTATTTGTAATTGTTTTCCACAAATTTACTGAATAGGGCCCTGCGATTGATTTTTTGTCTTCATTTTAGGCCTCTGAGAAAGAGATTCTACTGGTTGTGAAGGTGTCCATCCTACTGTTCGGTCTGATGGGGGCGGCCTTGGCAATGACAACCTCCTCTGTGTATGTCTTCTGGATGCTCAGTGGAGATGTGATGTACTCTGTGGTCTGTGCCCAGTTGATCTGCGTCCTCTTTCTGCCTGGGAAGGTCAATGGGTATGGTGCCTTGGCAGGCCTTGTAGTAGGGCTACTGCTGCGGATCCTAGTGGGAGAGCCCCTGCTTGGTGTGTCCGGACTCATGCCCCTTCCCTGGGACAGCCTAAATGACGACGGGCATCTGCTGCATGTCTTCCCCTTCCGCACCAGCATCATGTTGGTCTCTCTGGCCACCATTCTTGTTGTATCACGTTTCGTAACCTGCCTTTTCCTTAAAGGGCTACTGCCTGACAACTGGGATGTATATGGACTTGGCCAAAAAAGGATGGTTTCAATGAAGGATATGGTAGATAAGGATCCGACTGAGAAGATTGGACTGAACACAAGGCAGCTGTACCCATCTCCTCATGCGAGCAAAGAAGATATGAGCTCTTTACAATGGCCTGGGGTCCCATCATGTAGATAGTTACAGACCACGGCCAAAGGCCAGAAACAGGCAGGGCTCAAACACCACAGCACAGTCAAGACTCTTAATTCAATAAAGAATGTTACCTTTCCAAAGAAATGTAGCTTGTGGAAGGTACTGTTTCCTTGTTCTTGTTACTGGTATGTCATCTTCATGTTTATGGTTACTTTGTATGAATATTCTTCAAAGGCTGTTTGTTTAGAAAGCAATAAAAATATAGGCTAAATAACGAGGGATTAAGCATGAATCGACACCACCCTAGTTAAGTGGAAAAATAAGGTAAAACGGTGAACTGTCACTTTAAGAGTTAGTCTCCCAAACACATACAGTGGGGAAAAAAAGTATTTAGTCAGCCACCAATTGTGCAAGTTCTCCCACTTCAAAAGATGAGAGAGGCCTGTAATTTTCATCATAGGTACACGTCAACTATGACAGACAAATTGAGAAAAAAAAATCCAGAAAATCACATTGTAGGATTTTTAATGAATTTATTTGCAAATTATGGTGGAAAATAAGTATTTGGTCACCTACAAACAAGCAATATTTCTGGCTCTCACAGACCTGTAACTTCTTCTTTAAGAGGCTCCTCTGTCCTCCACTTGTTACCTGTATTAATGGCACCTGTTTGAACTTGTTATCAGTATAAAAGACACCTGTTCACAACCTCAAACAGTCACACTCCAAACTCCACTATGGCGAAGACCAAAGAGCTGTCAAAGGACACCAGAAACAAAATTGTAGACCTGCACCAGGCTGGGAAGACTGAATCTGCAATAGGTAAGCAGCTTGGTTTGAAGAAATCAACTGTGGGAGCAATTATTAGGAAATGGAAGACATACAAGACCACTGATAATCTCCCTCGATCTGGGGCTCCACGCAAGATCTCACCCCGTGGGGTCAAAATGATCACAAGAACGGTGAGCAAAAATCCCAGAACCACACGGGGGGACCTAGTGAATGACCTGCAGAGAGCTGGGACCAAAGTAACAAAGCCTACCATCAGTAACACACTACGCCGCCAGGGCCTCAAATCCTGCAGTGCAAGACGTGTCCCCCTGCTTAAGCCAGTACATGTCCAGGCCCGTCTCAAGTTTGCTAGAGTGCATTTGGATGATCCAGAAGAGGATTGGGAGAATGTCATATGAAACCAAAATAGAACTTTTTGGTAAAAACTCAACTCGTCGTGTTTGGAGGACAAAGAATGCTGAGTTGCATCCAAAGAACACCATACCTACTGTGAAGCATGGGGGTGGAAACATCATGCTTTGGGGCTGTTTTTCTGCAAAGGGACCAGGACGACTGATCCGTGTAAAGGAAAGAATGAATGGGGCCATGTATCGTGAGATTTTGAGTGAAAACCTCCTTCCGTCAGCAAGGGCATTGAAGATGAAACGTGGCTGGTTCTTTCAGCATGACAATGATCCCAAACACACCGCCCGGGCAATGAAGGAGTGGCTTCGTACGAAGCATTTCAAGGTCCTGGAGTGGCCTAGCCAGTCTCCAGATCTCAACCCCATAGAAAATCTTTGGAGGGAGTTGAAAGTCTGTGTTGCCCAGCGACAGCCCCAAAACATCACTGCTCTAGAGGAGATCTGCATGGAGGAATGGGCCGAAATACCAGCAACAGTGTGTGACAACCTTGTGAAGACTTACAGAAAACGTTTGACCTGTGTCATTGCCAACAAAGGGTATATAACAAACTATTGAGAAACTTTTGTTATTGACCAAATACTTATTTTTCACCATAATTTGCAAATAAATTCATAAAAAATCCTACAATGTGATTTTCTGGATTTTTTTTCCTCATTTTGTCTGTCCTAGTTGACTTGTACCTATGATGAAAATTCCAGGCCTCTCTCATCTTTTTAAGTGGGAGAACTTGCACAATTGGTGGCTGACTAAATACTTATTTTCCCCACTGTATTAACTCTAGTCCTGGACTAAGTAGTACTTTTTCAATGGAGATTCTCTGAGATCACATTCTGGATCCTGAGTGTCTATATCATATACAAACTGGTGTTAGCCCAGTTAGCTATCCTATTTCTGTCTAGACATGTCAATGAATATGGAGTGTGTTTGGGCTTTGGGATAGGGCTTTTCCTTTGTGGCCTGTTTGATGTGCCCACACACAGTCATACCTCTTCTTTGCTCTTAAAGTGGAGGGGCACATAGTACAAGCCTTTCCCTTACTTCTCACCTTGGCCACAATCCTTCTTGTGTCACGCTTGGCAGGCCACCTTTTCCTTACTGGCTACTGCCCCATAGATGTGATGTGTTAATTAGGTCTGCCAGAAGGTGATCTTTAACGGCTGTGGCTGCTAAGGACCATACTGAGGAGAAAGGACTGAATACTGTCAAATAAAATCGAATGACTTCCTTGTGCCTATATCTAATTTACAGTTAATTTAACTTGGTGTTAAAGAACTGATCAAATTAGTTGTCAATTAATCAATCCGTTATTTAATTTATTTAAATTGTATTCAATTCAATAAACATGTTTGTTTTTGTTAGTTACTTCCACCTCTCATCAAAAAGAAAAAAAGAAACAGCTTCGTGAATGATGTGAAGTAGGTTACTTTATGCACAGAACAAGTGCAGCGAAAATGACTTTTATTTTGACACTTTTGTGGACGTTCCCACCCGGAAGTAGCTAAATACTCGAGGACACGTTTTTTTCCTTCTGATTTGTTCATGCTTCTTCGAACAAAATCGAATAATAATACTGTATTTTTGTATTGACCGCTAGCTAGTTACATCAGCAGAATGGTGTAAAGTTTTCAGCATTGATACAGTCATTTAGCAGACTTATAACACAGTAAAAGATGGATGATATAGGTATGTAGCTAACAGCTTCCTGTAGCTAGCCTTGTTCTATATGGCTTCAAATTGCTGTGGACATTATAGCTATTTTAGCACACAGTTTATTTTTGTGTGACCTGTTAAATGTGCGTTTATATGGCCCCAGCTAGCTAGCTTTGCAACCTGGTCTCAGAGCATGTCATATTATTCTGTATGTAAATCTGTGACCTGCCATTTAATATGATATGTTACGTTTCGTATGGTATGTATTAATTTGTGGATGTCTATCAACCATTTTGTATGATATGTTACGAATTACAATTACTAATTTGCAAACGTACAATATGTTACGAATTTGCAAAACGTATGCTATGTTACGAATTCTAGCCAGGTGGCTAACATTAGGGTTAAGTTTAGGAGTTCGGTTAAAGGGTTAGGGGAAGGGTTAGCTAACATACTAAGTCATTGCAGAGTAGCTAAAAAAGTAGTAAGTAGTTGAAAAGTTGCTAAAATGCTAAAGTTGTCCGTGATACGATTCGAATTCGCAACCTGCGGTTGCAAGAAATTCGCAGTTCGGTGCGAGACGACCGTTAAACCGATGACTTTTGATTCTGCGCATGAGCTTAGCTAGCCAACGCCATTACATCTCCTACAAGCAAGATCAGGGATTTCTATTGGTGAAGCAATTTCTGCCTATCTCCATACTTTACTGTCTTTGATATCACTGTACATCCTTCTCTATGCAATAGATTACCCCCTGCCTTTCTCCTCCCTGCGCTTTTTGGTTCCACCTCTACGGCTGATGTCTGCATTTATGTGGCAGGTAGCACAACAGAGGGCCATCAAGCACTATGGAAAATTAGAGGAGTTTGTGACAGTGGTAACACAAACTGTCCCAGAACTTATAACTGACAGACAGAGGACATTGCTTCTTCTGGCATTAAGGGCAAGGGTAAGTACATTCTGAAACTTACCCTGGGTGTAGAAATGTGTTTTACAATGTGTCAGGTGTATGAAGGGCCTAGCCCAAGATGTACTCTTAAGGAGCCTACCATTACACCTTAAGGTCCAATCGCTGATATGAAAGTTAAGGTCCTTATATTTCCAAAACAGTACCTCCGTACAGAAGACGCCTTCGTCCAATGACTCTTCTGTGTAATGTAATGGAACTGAGAGTCATGATCAAGGGCTAGGCCGTGTAGACTTGACAGTTAATGCAGTTTTTGTATTCTGATCATGGAATTCCGAACACATCATGCATCTACACCTACATTTAAATGTGTCCACAGTGTCCGGATTCCCTTTTCCTGCGCTATATTCAAATGCCAGTATGCATTCTGCAAACGTTGGAATAGGCAAAGGCAAAATATGATAACACAACAACAACTTGATGGCAGTAGTTAACTACTGTAGCTTACTAGCCAGCTAACCTCTGTAGCTAGCCAGCAAGCAAAGCTAAAGGGATTGCAAATGGGTTAGCATAACTCTAGCCAAACAAAAATATATTATTTTTCTAAATATTAGCTAGCTGGCTAGCAATTATGAGGCCAGCAACACGCCACATGCTAGGAACATATTTCCTCTACCGTTGTAATGAAATGGTGCCTCTCGGTCCCAAAACCGTGAGGTGCTTATAACGTTGCCCACTGTATGCACTATCGGTAGCCTGATTGTGTCCAGACTGAGGAGAAATCCGCACACAATGCATCCCTGGGTGGTCAGCCAGATCTGAACTCAATCAGACCACAATGCAACTTTTGTGGGTCTAGAGCTGCGTTTAGAAAGGCAGCCCAATTCTGATGTAAAAAATAATAATAAAATACAAAATGGGTCTTTTGACCAATCAGATCAGCTCTGCAAAAGATCTGATGTGAAAAGATCTGATGTGATTGGTCAAAAGACCAATTAGTGGAACAATTTGAGAATTGGGCTGCCTGTGTAAACACAGCCTTTACCTATCTTTTCAATGCGTCTTCGTATTCTGATAGCAAAGTCACATGTAAGTGTCAAGTGTAGACACGGCCAAGGATACGGTTAATGTTTTTCAGATAACTCTTCAGCTGATTCAAGGTGAGCATCCAGAGGACCTCAACAAAATTAAGATCCATCTTGACAGATTCTCATGCTGTGGTCTTTCAAAGGTGAGTTGGTATGGTATGTTCTTAAATGTGACGTAACTGCACTTTTCTGTATATAGGGTAAAATATATAAAATGTTCTGGTTGCCCTGCTTTTTGTACCATTGTGTAGAAGTTGGTTGGATTTATGTTACAGAATAATGATGCACAGATAGATGCTTTGGAAGCAAACCTACTCAAGCTCACCAAAAACCTTCTTGAAGACCCAGTCGAGAGGATCCGGTTCTTCAAGGTATGAAACTGTTTATTCCCAGCTGGCTTCAATCTTAAGTGTGAATAACAACATTTCGTCACTGAATAGCGGGCATTATCAACCAGTTGAATTATCAAAAAAAGTTTATATGACTGTCTGACGAACGGTCAGTATGCGCTTCTGCTATAGCAACTGCGCCAAGAGCAGCAACATCAATATTATCTCTCCTTGGATTGCGGAAGTACTCGTCTGTCATACAAATTGTGGGACTCCTTTCACTTTCTCTCTCCCTCTTAGGCAGATTTCCCTGTGGTGTATGGCTGTGATTTTGATAGAGCTTTGCAGGCACTTGTTTGTCAGTTCCTCTCCAGACTAGAAGATCTGCTACCAGTGCCAGACCTAAAGCAGGTAGAGAGCAAACCAAGGAAGATGTTCATATCACTGATATTCAATGCAGTCTTTATGAGCTCCATTTTGGCTCTATGTTTATATCCTCATCTTTAAAATGTTGCATTAAACACATTGAGAGTGATGTGTGAGATATAACAGGATTTCTATGCATTTGTTACACAGCCTTATTTTGGGTGTCCTATCTCAATCTCTCCTCCTTCCCATAGACTGCATCCTGGCTCAGCGCTGTCCCCTCTGCCTCGGATGAGTGTCTGCAGCCTCTTTCTCACACTGAGGACCTGCAGTACCTGCTTCAGCACCACACATGCTGTGGAAAGTTAGACAAAAGTGCTAAACTAAGCTCCTTTATCACAAGACACATTGTGACAGACCACTACGTGTTAACCTTTCTGACATACTGACTTTTTACTTTACTGTCCTCTACCCTTGTGTCTGTCAGCATTTCCCTCCTCGGAAGAAGACTGCATCCTCGCTTCACTGTCCCTCCCTACCCCAGTGGGAGTGGCATATGCCTCTGACAGCAAATTAGATGTCTTGCCTAACTTGGAAGGCTCTACCCATGTAAGCAGAGAGATGGAGGCTTTGTCAGACAGCAGAGATTACCAACAGGCAGAATCAAGAGCACGCTTCCATGGAAACCAAAACTGCAAAGAAGAAAGAGCGTCTACCATGGTTAGCGATGATGGTGAATGCACAGAGGGAGGTGTGGAAGAGGAGAATGAAAACATAAGTGCTGTGGTTTTTACTGAACCAAAGGACCAGAGGAGATGTGAAGGGACTGTTGGGGACCTGTGTGCTGCTGGAGCACCAGACCTCGCAGCCAACTCTCCAATGGTCACCTCCATTTTGGCTCTATGTTTATATCCTCATCTTTAAAATGTTGCATTAAACACATTGAGAGTGATGTGTGAGATATAACAGGATTTCTATGCATTTGTTACACAGCCTTATTTTGGGTGTCCTATCTCAATCTCTCCTCCTTCCCATAGACTGCATCCTGGCTCAGCGCTGTCCCCTCTGCATCGGATGAGTGTCTGCAGCCTCTTTCTCACACAGAGGACCTGCAGTACCTGCTTCAGCACCACACATGCTGTGGAAAGTTAGACAAAAGTGCTAAACTAAGCTCCTTTATCACAAGACACATTGTGACAGACCACTACGTGTTAACCTTTCTGACATACTGACTTTTTACTTTACTGTCCTCTACCCTTGTGTCTGTCAGCATTTCCCTCCTCGGAAGAAGACTGCATCCTCGCTTCACTGTCCCTCCCTACCCCAGTGGGAGTGGCATATGCCTCTGACAGCAAATTAGATGTCTTGCCTAACTTGGAAGGCTCTACCCATGTAAGCAGAGAGATGGAGGCTTTGTCAGACAGCAGAGATTACCAACAGGCAGAATCAAGAGCACGCTTCCATGGAAACCAAAACTGCAAAGAAGAAAGAGCGTCTACCATGGTTAGCGATGATGGTGAATGCACAGAGGGAGGTGTGGAAGAGGAGAATGAAAACATAAGTGCTGTGGTTTTTACTGAACCAAAGGACCAGAGGAGATGTGAAGGGACTGTTGGGGACCTGTGTGCTGCTGGAGCACCAGACCTCGCAGCCAACTCTCCAATGGTCACCTCCAGTGTGGCTCAAAAACCCTCAATATTTCCCCCCCGACTTACACTCAAAAGTAAAGGGGACCACAGAGTCAATTCCTCCATGAGACCTAGAAAGAGCCCAGGAGGGAGGATGGCTGAGTCCAGTGTGAACTCTGATACATCTCTGCTTGAATCCTCACAGGAAACGTAAGAGCAAAGTGTGTTGAAATTGTGCTTGTGAATTAGGTTTGTTTGACATACACCACTGACACTATGCATCTTTACATTTGAATCCATTATATTAAACTATTGTTATCTACTACTGTTGTGCATTAGTATTTAACTGAACATGCTCTGTGGATCCTCCCCCACAGGACTGGTGCTGAAGAATCAAGACCAGTTTCTCTAGACCACGACGACACAGAAGAGGAAAACAATGGTGAGACTTTTGAAACAGTGGGGCCCCAAGGATTCCATAGTTGTGCAAAGGCCCCAAGGATTCCATAGTTGTGCAAAGACAATGGCATTTATTTTCTTGCTTTATTCTCCACAGAACCTGCTTTGGGGGAGTCTTCTCAGCTGTCTAGCTGCGCTCAACCACCACTTAGTGACGTATCACCATCCTCGGAGACCCTTTCCAAAGCATTGTCCACTGCACGGTGTATTGCCCACAAGTGCTCCCAGTGTGGAAGGTGTTTTATCTATCCATCTCAACTGGTTCAGCATCAGCGAATTCACACTGGAGAGCGACCCTACAAATGCACACAGTGCGGAAAGACTTTCAGTAATTCAACTGGGCTTTCAAAACACCACCAAAAACACTGTCTAGACGCGTCCTTCGATTGCCCCAAGTGCGGGGAGAGTTTCAGATCTCTCCGCGAGCGGTTCAGACACCTATCTACTCACAAGTCCCTCAAATGTCTGTTGTGTGGAAAGAGTTGCCGGACGACTTCTGATTTGCGAAAGCACCAGCAAACGCATAGCGTGACGCCTTCGTTCAACTGCTCTCTCTGTGAAAAACGTTTCAAGTTCCTGTCGAGCCTAACCAGGCACAACAGGACCCATTCTGTGGAGGGGGGGTATGCTTGTTCCAAGTGTGGGAAAACGTTTGGATCTTTAAGTGAACGGCTCCAACATAAGAAGACACATAGGGCACAGCTCAACTGTACGGAGTGCGGACGGAGTTGCAGTTCCCGCTCCGAACTAAAGAGTCACCAGCAAACTCACTCTCATGAACCTCTCTTCAAGTGTCGACACTGTGAAGAGAAATTCTTTGGGTCAGTTGAGTTGAAGATACACAAAATAACTCATGCAGTGGACAAACCCCATCAGTGTGATGCGTGTGGAAAGTGCTTTGGCGCCTTAGCCACCCTTGTACTCCACCAACGGACACACACGGGGGAGAAACCCCACACGTGTCCTCACTGTAATAAGCAGTATATCTCCAAAAGTCAGCTGACGTCACACATGCGGACTCACACGGGCGAGCGTCCATACAGCTGCTCTTACTGCGGGAAGTGTTTCTCTCAGTTGGCTAATCTTACTGTGCACACAAGGATTCACACGGGGGAGAGACCCCACATTTGCTCTCAGTGCAAGAAAGGGTTTTGCTCAGTCGGTGACCTGCAGAAGCATGAGCGCTCTCACACCAAAGAGAAACCTTACAGGTGCACAGTTTGTGGAAAGGCCTTCACAGTGTCAAGTCATTTGACGGTTCACATGCGCAGTCACACAGGAGAGCGCCCCTACACCTGCCCTGAGTGTGGAAAGAGTTTTGCGCAGAGCTCTGTGTTAACTAATCATCAACTCACCCATACAGGACAGAGGCCATACTCATGCCATCACTGTGGAAAAAGTTACACCCGTCTCACACACTTGAAGAGACACCTACAAACACACACTTGAGGGAGTACGGGGTGTTTTCCTGTTTTGGTTTCATTCTGTAAAGCGTTACTTCATGGAATTAGTGCAGATTGCTGTTTCACTGTCTGTCAATGTGTTATGTTGAATAACATCAATGTATGACTGAAAACAATGCTAATTCTTATGCCTTTTTCTCAAACTGTAGTTTATTGTGCACATTACTGCCAACATGGATGGAAAGTAAACATTTCAAAAGATAAAATAACCTCTTTCAAGTTATGTATCAAATAAATGAGGCATTTTATGAGATTTTCTAGCTTGGGCCTGCTTCTCTCTGGCAGTTTGTGGTTTGAGTCTGAGTTTCTTTTGAATGTCTTGTAACAAATGTCTGCGTAAAAACTAATGCAAAAACTGAAAAGACTATTTGAACTTTTGACTGCAACAATTAATTTTGTTGTCGTCCTGCAGCTCTAACATTATGGCACAGTTCACTCATTCAATTCAATTAATTATATTACCTGATCTAAAACATTTAAAAAGGGGAAAAGGTTGTCAAAATCTGGGCCTAATTTAGATACTAGACCTACTGTAACAACAAATGTGAGATGTTTGCCCATTTGAAATGATTTTAACGAACAATGAAATTGGTTGATATCATTGAGAGTAAAGGTTCATATTCATCCAAAATAAAGACATAAAAAATAAAGACATAGAAAAGTATTTAATTGTGGAATATTACAAAATTATATGACAACACATTATATGCACAAACTATGTAGAAAAGAATGCACACCATTGAGGTTAGCTACATCTGTTGCCAATATGTAGTTTATTAGTTAAAGTAAAGAGAGGGAGTTTAAGGACGCTTGCAACTGAAAAGGTACCGTTCCCTTTGAATTGTATCCATTGTCTCAAACAATATGAATATAGGTTGGTTACCACTGTATTTATTGTCTTCCTACAATGCAAATGAAAGCTGCTATACAGTAGGCTTAATTTATTATATTCTACCTTACCTATTCTATATATAATAAGCAGTTGGCTTAATTAAAAATAATACACAGAGACAGTTGTCAGTAAATGTAAATATAGTTTTTTTTTATTAAACGTGTTAATAAACCGTTGATATATTATAAGTGGAACACTTAAACTGCTACAAATGACATTACATTTCCAAATGAAGATGGATCTTTTAGCAATTACGAGTGTTTTGTAATGTTATACGTAAGCTTTTGTGCAGGGGTGTGAGGCGTATTTATGGCTTATGGTCATGTATATACAGGCCACTTTCAGTTGCCAAACTTTGCAGATAGAAATGCCATGAATAGAGCCGACATGATTCCTTGTTCTTCATGTCGGAGAGGCATGTTTGTTTTACGTTGCATATTTCTATCTGAACGTTTCAAAACTAACTTGTGACCTACTGAACGTGCCCCTAGTATGTGAGGTAGCTCTGTCATGGTGACTGCACTATACCCATGTATGGAGTTCCTGCTACAAAGGCTGAGTTTACACAGGCAGCCCAATTCTGACTTTTTTCAGAAATTTATATTTTGACCAATCAGATCAGCTCTAAAAAAGAGCTGATGTGAAAACATCTTATGTGATTGGTCAAAAGACCAGTTAGTGGAAAAAATATCAGAAAGGGCTGCCTGTGTAAATGAAGCAAATATTAATTTCTGTGCCTATATACAGAAGCACCTGCCAAACGGCCACATTCCCCATTGACTGTGGATTGGATATGTCTTCCGATTGCTTAGGAATGTCCTCCCAAGCCCACTTTATCATCTTTGATTGAGATATCTAGAAAAAATTTTGTAGGCTCTGATATCTGATTGGATATGAGTTCCTTTGTTCCAGTGGGTCATTACCAGTATGTCACCTGGATTTCATAGAAATATAATGAATAGAACGGGAGTCCCTATTCAAGTCAATTATTAGTCTGTTCTATTTC
This sequence comes from Coregonus lavaretus, assembly GCF_964263955.1. Lineage (NCBI taxonomy): Eukaryota > Metazoa > Chordata > Actinopteri > Salmoniformes > Salmonidae > Coregonus > Coregonus lavaretus. The sequence continues at coordinate 49,402,971 of NC_140000.1, forward strand.
TATGCATTTCATCCTATCCGATAGGTGAAATCCAGATAGATAACTTTAGAAAGACTGGGCCCTGATGATTCAGAACCATAATTGTTAGTGAAAACAGTAGATTTTATATAATACACAACCAACTCTTACAGTGCAACTGCAAAGGTATTCAAGTCTACAAAGGTGCAATAAAAATAAAAATTTATCATATGGCCAGGTAAGCTTTCTGAAGGTTAGAAAATGCTCCCACTTTACTTTTTGGGTATTTTGTGTTTAATTTGCAGAAATCACTTCAATTAGTCTATTTGCAAGATTGACACACAGAAAAGAACATCAGGAAGAACAAATGACAAATGTTCAGTAGCAGAGGAGCGATGTATCTCATACCTTTACCTTTCTGGGTGTTCAATACAATCACCAGCATTACTTTAGCATTGTGAAGAAGAATTGTATATATTTTATTCACACAGAAGATATCGCCATTCTTCTAGGAAACTGGTCCTGAGGTCCATAGTGTCGGTTCTGGATGAGCCACTACCCCCCAGCTGGAGGACTCAGTCCCAACTCTAAGCTCGTCTGCAGTGATGTTGTGGTAAAGCAAATAGATGGGTAAACTGATCATGGTGAAAAAAGTAACGCTCCCTATACTTTCAATGCATTTTTCGGGCCCCCCCCCAAAAAAACTTCCTCTGTAGTAAACAACTTGGAAGAACCTCTGTGAAACCTGTAAGGCTGCGTTTACACAGGCAGCCCAATTCTGATCTTTTTTCACTAATTGGTCTTTTGACAAATCAGATCAGCTCTGAAAAAGATCTGATGTGATTGGTCGAAAGACCAATTAGTGGGAAAAAGATCAGAATTGGGCTGCCTGTGTAAACACATCCTATGTGAACTGTGTTGATTGAATCATGTTGTTTCTGGATGGGGTGATAGTAATATCTCTGTTTCAGCTCATATATTTTACCCACTGCAAAATGAGAACATGTTACTGATAGAAGCAAAGGAAGATACAGGTAACTGCCAAAAATCAACAGTGTCTTAATAGGGCGTTGGGCCTGCCAGAACAGTTTCAATGCCCCTTGGCATAGATTCTACAAGTGTCTGGAACTCTATTAGAGGGATGTGACACCATTCTTGCTCAAGAAATTATATAATTTGGGGTTTTATTGATGGTGGTGGAAAAGCCTGTCTCAGGCGCCACTCCAGAATCTCCTGTAAGTGTTCAATTGGGTTAAGATCAGGTGAGACACACCCTTTAAACCCCCTAGGCCCCTCTTTCAAAGTCACTGAGATCTTTTCTAGCCATTGTAGCCAAAATAATGGGCAACTGGGTGTTTTTATACATGACCTTAAGCATGATAATAATAATAATAATATGCCATTTAGCAGACGCTTTTATCCAAAGCGACTTACAGTCATGCGTGCATACATTTTTGTGTATGGGTGGTCCCGGGGATCGAACCCACTACCTTGGCGTTACAAGCGCCGTGCTCTACCAGTTGAGCTACAGAGGACCACGACCACCATGATGGGATGTGAATTGCTTAATTAACTCAGGAACAACACCTGTGTTGAAGCACCTGCTTTCAATATACTGTATATTGGTCATTCTGAGCTTTGGCTTGTTTGATTGCAACGAGGCCCAGCCGGGGGCCATCTGGCGTCCTCTGGTCTACCCAGGATATCTAGGGCAGTCCCTTCCCAGTTCTGAACAGTCACCTGTATGGTAACCCTGTCAGCCAGTGCCAGATGGGAGCACACCAGCATGTCATGATGACTAAAATGCTTGACTCAATCCATCATCTACTTTAATGTTTTGGAATGGCACCATGTTCACACAAAGGCTAAACGGTTAGCATTTTAGATGGATATGTTTATTGATATATGAATGCACAACTCAGTTACAGAAGAGTAGATTCTGCCGACTATACTGCACACATAACAGCACACTAAATCACTATATCAACATGGAAATAAATCCAGGTGCTGAACATTTCAACAATTTCACCAAAACTCCATATAACGTTAAGTAAACAAACAGATGGAACAGCCTCAATATGTACATAAGCTACTCCACTGGTTTTCATCCTTGACTATTATGCAGTGATTTTAAAAGGGCAACTTCACTATTTAACAACTTAGTGTTAGATGGTTCCTCACCTTGAAAGTAGTCTATGGGCCAGGAAAACCTGTAATCTATCAGTTTTCTTTAAGCAGCCACTACAAATTTAAGCTAATCTTAGCCACCACTAACTACAAATCAATGGGAGTGATATGGGCAATTGTGCAATTGTTCTAAATGTAATCCAATATTTGGTTTGGACATTACCATAAGGTAATTTAGCAATAAAACAATTTAAAAACATGTAATGGATGCACATATCACTTCCATTGATTGTCAGCTAGTGGAGTCTCAAGTTAGCTTGTTAGTTTGTAGTGCCTGTTTAAAGAAAACTGAAGCATGGATTACAGTGTCTCCTGGCCCATACACTACTTAAAGGGTGAGGAATCATCACATTGTAAATTACTGAACTTCCCCTTGAACTGGGAAACAAGGCTTTAAAGTGTTGAGGATATGATAAATTAGTTTGGTACTGGGTGTACTTCCTGCATTTCCACTAATGCCACTATTACAAAAGCTCTACCAAAAAACACATTGTAAATACACACTACAACTTTCAATGATTTTTCTTCATGTGATAGTTCAGGTGTGAACTGCGTTTGTAAGTATTTGGGCAACGAAGACATGAATATGGCCTCTCCCCTGAATGAACTAGCAAATGTTTTTTTAAGCAAGTTCTCCGGATAAAACCCCTTCCACATTCATTACAAGTGTAAGGACGCTCTCCCCTATGCCCACGCATGTGGACAACTAAATGGCTTGACTTAAAAAAACGTTTGTCACACTCTTTGCATTGGTAAGGTCTCTCCCCAGTGTGAAAGCGCTGGTGTACCTGCAGATCCCCTCCTGATGGAAACGCCTTCCCACACACAGAGCACATGTAGGGTCTTTCGCCTGTGTGGAGCCTTATGTGCACAGTGAGATTACCTTTCTGAGTGAAACATTTTCCACAGTAGGTGCAGGGGAAGGGACGATAATTCAAATGAGTACGCACGTGATCCTTGAGGCGTCGGTTTGTTACGAAGGACTTTCCACATTGGTGGCAATGGTGTGTTCTCGGAAGTTGCAATCCTTTCTTCTTCGGAAGGTGCGACGATGGCTTCAGATCCGACCTCTTGTGGGCTTCCACATGGTGCACGAGGCTGGGCAAGTTGCTGAAGGTAATTCCACATTTGTGACAGTCAAGCGTTTGGGCGACACTGTGACTTTTCTCGTGGGCGTCCAGTTGATTTGATTCGGGAAAGCTCCTTGCGCAGTGAGGGCACTGGAATGGATATTGCGGTGACGTCTTAAAACTCTTCCCGCTTTGTGGACAGATGTACATGGATTCGTTGTGTGGACACTGGTGTCTCAATTTCTCACGCAGAGAACCAAACTCTCTCCAGCACTTCAGGCAGCTAAAGGCAGTGCCCACACATTGCATCCTCTTATGATTTGACAGACTTGTAAAGAATTTGAATCTATTCCCGCAGTTGGAGCACTTGTATGGATTATCCCCACAGTGAATTTGCTGGTGTTGGACAAGTTGAGACTGATAATTAAAGCACTTCCCACACTGAGGACACTGGTGGAAAATGTTAATGTGTGATGAACTGGAAGTAGATGGGGCACACTCATTGGAAGCTGAAGAAAGGGGTGTCAACACCTGAAACGACACCCCTGCAACGGTGTCTGTGGAAAAATGAATAAAAACATTGACGTTTCCCCTACAATGGTCAACTGAGGCTTTCCAAAGGGTAAATGTACTTGACTAAAAGCTTATGAGGTCTCACCTGTATCACCACCTTGCATGACACTGGTAGGAGAAAGACCAGAACCAGCCCTGTGAAAGGCACAAAACAGAAATGCAAATTGATGACCATTACTAAGTCAAGTGGTAAAATTGTTTGATGCACTGTTTCAAACAACAAAAATGATAAATGAATGCTCACAGTGTCCAGAAAGTATTCACACCCCTTTACTTATTCCACATTGTTGTTACAGCCTGAATTCAAAATGAATTCAATAAAAAAAAAATCTCACCCATCTACACACAATACCCCATAATGACAAAGTGAAAACATGTTTTTAGAAATGTTTGTACATTTATTGAAAATAAAATACAGAAATATCTAATTTACATATGTATTCACACCCCTGAGCCAATACTTTGTAGAAGCACCTTTGGCAGCGATTACAGCTTTGAGTCTTTCTGGGTAAGTCTCTAAAAGCTTGCCACACCTGGATTGTGCAACATTTGCCCATTATTCTTTTCAGAATTCTTCAAGCTTTGTCAAATTGGTTGTTGATCCTTGCTAGACAACCCTTTTAAAATGTTGTCAGATTTTCACGTAGATTTAAGTCAAGACTAACTCAGCCACTCAGGAACATTCACTGTCTTCTTGGTAAGCAACTCCAGTGTAGATTTGGCCTTGTGTTTTAGGTTATTGTCCTGCATCTCCCAGTGTCGGGTGGAAAGCAGACTGAACCAGGTTTTCCTCTAGGATTTTGCCTGTGCTTAGTTCCATTGAGTAATGTGTTGTATTGGACTTGCCCCAAACATAACACGTTGTATTCAGGACAAAAAGTTTGCTTTGCCACATTTTTTGCAGTATTACTTTAGTGCCTTGTAAACAGGATGCATGTTTTGGAATATTTTTTTTTTCTGTACAGGCTTCCTTCTTTTCACTCTGTCAATTAGGTTAGTATTGTAGAGTATCTACAATGTTGTTGATCCATCCTCAGTTTTCTCCTATCACAGCCATTAAACAAACTATTTTAAAGACATCATTGGGCTCATGGTGAAATCCCTGAGCGGTTTCCTTCCTCTCCAGCAACTGAGTTAGGAAGGACGCCTGTATCTTTGTAGTGACTGGGTGTATTGATACACCATCCAAAGTGTAATTAATAACTTCACCATGCTCAAAGGGATATTCAATGTCTGCTTTTTTTCATTTGGACCCATCTACCAATAGGTGGCCTTTGCGAAGCATTGGAAAACCTCCCTGGTTTTTGTGGTTGAATCTGTGTTTGAAATTCACTGTGCGACCTAATTGTATGTGTGAGGTAGTCGTTGAAAAATAATGTTAAACACTATTATTGCACAGAGTGAGTCCATGCAACTTCTTATGTGACCTGTTAAGCAAATATTTACTCCTGAACTTATTTAGGCTTGTCATAACAAAGGGGTTAAATACTTATTGACTCCAGACATTTCAGCTTTTCATTTTTTATTTATTTGTAAACATTTCAAAAAACATAATTTCACTGACATTGTGGGGTATTGTGTGTAGGCCGGTGACAAAACATCTCAATTTAATCCATTTTTAAATTCAGGCTGTAACACAACAACATTTGGAAAAAGTCAAGGGGTGTGAATACTTTCTGAAGGCACTGTACCTTTTCTGTGCTGACTCGTCCTCTACATCTATGTCATCTTCATTCGCTTCATCACAGGTTTCATCGCAGCCTATAATATCTCTTGTGCTCCCCATTGCCACTAAATGTGCTGTCCTCATATCCACACCAGTGTCCAGATTGGTACGGTTTAACTGGTCAGGGAAGGCATCAGATTCAATATCTGATTCCTGAGGAATGTCAGAGGAGGAAACTGCACACAGACAAAAAACAAATACGTTAAAAAGAAATGTAATATCTGCCGGGCTGTTCTGAATACTTATCTCATATCCATAATTTACATTTTAATCTGTGAAATTGTTTATTATTTGGCTAATCCATCCAAGTTTAAATCCCTTTAAAATTAACAAGAAAGGTAAGGAACATGGTGAGAGGAACTTCCTGCACATAAATAATCTTATTATCCTCAGATGCAGTTGTTTCATCAATAAACCTTATACGACCATGTGGTACTAAAATGATGCATAAAAAAAGGTGTACTTTTCTTACTGTTTGTGTACAATGTTCTGCATTGTTTGTAATTCTGGAGCAGAAACTGGAGATCTTCTGAGTGAGAGAAAGACTGCAGGCATTCATCCAGGCCAGAGGAGCCAGCACTCAGCAACAATGCAGTCTAGGGAAAAGAGGGACACAAATAAAATGCCAAAATAGATTGCAGGCCAACTACAGTTATTAATTTGAATGCCGTTGTCTCAAGACAATCTTATGAAAGTGACTTCTGTACCTGCTTAAAGTCTGGTAGTGTAAGCAGCTCTTCCAGCCGAGTGAGGAAGTCACAGACCAGTTCCTGAAGCGCTTTGTCAAAATCAGGTCTGAATTCCTCAAGGAACACCACCTGAAAAGATGATGGAGAGTCAGTGAGATACCGCAAAAGGGAAACAGTTAGCCTACTTAATGATTGATTGGGAGACCCTGCATGATCCTACTTTGGGTGCCAAGTATTTTTCTTCTCTCTTGCTAGGGTCCGCTAGTCATGATTTATCATACAACAAAATGCTATTTTTCAAGGACATTATTACTAGGTTCCCCCTGGCTGTACCATCGATGCCCCCCTCCAGTCAAGCCATATGGCAGAGACTGCCTTTACAAACAGCCTCAACTCCCTATCTGAAGCTGACTAGACACCATTCACTTTCCATTTTGATAATTTGTTGTTCCAGTTTGTTTTGCTTTTGAAGCGTTTTGAGATTCTATTTTGTAATGAGAAGCGCTATATAAGCTAAATCATTTATTATTAGGTTGAGTCAGGCTAAAGAAAACATTCAAGTAAAACAGGTTGAAGACAAGCTTGACATGAACAGCTACTTACTTGAACAAAGTGTTCACGCTCAACTGGATCTGTAATCAAGCTTTGGGTGAGCTTGGAAAAGTTAGCTTCAGGCGATTCCATGCCTGCATCATAGGACTGCAAAACAATGTGGGAAACAAACCGAAAAAGGACAGTCATTTTTATACTTGGTGTTAAAGGGGATGACAACTTTCCCACAACTGTCCTTACCAACAAACTTAAACTCTTGATTTTAATGTGGCCAAATTATCAGGGTGTTTATTCTCATACAAGTGTCCAGCAGGGGGGGAAAAAGTTCAAATCTTGGCATTGTCCTAGCTATGACATTTGATTTACCAACCTGAACTTGTGCAAGTTGAGAAGACTTTATAGAATAAAGGAGGGTTTGGAGGCTGACAGGGTGTTCAGCAGAAAATCGCCCCAAAGTAACCTGCAAGAAAAGTGGTGTTGGAGTCTGATACTTTGCATAAAACTATTCTCAGCACTTCACCCATTTATGTGATCCTTACCCTTGCTCTCAGCCCCAAAATAAGGAGGGTCCTCTGTCTGTCAGTCATAAGTTCTGGGACAGTTTGTGTTACCACGGTCACAAACTCCTCTAATTTTCCATAGTGCTTAATGGCCCTCTGTTGTGATACCTGCCACATAAATGCAGACATCAGTCGTAGAGGTGGAACCAAAAGGCGCAGGGAGGAGAGAGGGATGGGGGAATCTATAATGTGAAAAGCACAGTGTGTTAGATGGCTAGCTAAATCAATTACATTTAGTTATGCATATCTTAGCTACCGTTATGTCATAATAACATTGTCATAACAAATGTTAGAACATTCCCAGCAGACAATAGCTTGCGCCGAATGTGTACGTGTGGACACTCAATAACATAATAATAGCTAGCTAGCTAGTCAATAACATAATATATCGAATGGCACAGCTAGCTAACGTTAGACATACAAGAGGTTTTGCTAGAAACCGCACAATAGCTAGCTAGATAGCCAGCTACTTCCTTGACGTCAGGGTCGTTTTCACTAGACACCAAACGATAGAAAACTGACCGAAACGAGGAAGGACGACCCGAACTTGTCCAATTAGAAACGCTCGTTTACATGTTCCGTTGCAAAACGTTTAGCTACGGTTTGCACGGTCATAGCTAGCTAGCGACCTGGTTATTACGCCCAACCTAGGTTAGAAAGCTATCTAGCAAACACACATTATTGTTTTCTATCTTGCCAGTTACCACGAATACCGTATACATACCCATTATGGCCCATGTGCCAATCAGTATTTTAGCTACCTTAGCTAGTGAGCGCCGCATGAGACTGTAGAAAGTAAATCTAGCTAGCTAACGTTACCACCATAAAAGAGGATGTGAAACCTTTGCCACCAAGTACTATTTTAACGTCAGCGTCCAAAAAGTCTTCAAAATAAAAGTCATCAATTATGCTAAATGTGTAATATTTAACTATCAAGCTATTCAATAATGTATTTATGAACCTGATTATTGCCAATACAATCTGTATTTTTGCTACTACTAACTGTATTTACATGTAACCATTAACTTAATCATTAGCATATTAAGAGATCTAAGACATCTGTAACAACGGCATTGTATAGACTAACATGATAGACATCTACATCATCATGACCATACCATTATAGACCATATCTGTCTAAAATACTATGCCTACTAATCACTTCCTCATGCTGTGATTGTGAATTGAATAGTCATAATCAATGGCAGCCTAAGATGTGTCCATATCAAGGAAAACTATGGAGGGGTAGGTGCTTACATCTGCTATTTTAAGGTATATACTTACATTTTTTATTATGTGAGCCACTTGACCTACTGGAGCTTCATGGGAGTGGAGTCACAATTCTCTGTGACATGTCAGACCGAGGGACCATAGGGAATCCGGTCATTTCTGATAGTTGAAAAGGTATCCACAAGTGTGTTTACCTGTGTTGTTCATGATGCCTCTTCATTGCTAATCACTTCGTGCCAATATAGAGCACGGCAGTCACACACACTATACCCTTTTCATATAATTCACTGTACACTATTCAATAAGTAAATACTGATTTTAGACCCACAATTCTATGGAAGAGGGTGAATGTTTTCAGAAACGTGTGTTCTGAGCAGCCAATAACCCAGAAAAAAGAACATACAACCTGTTCTGTCTCAAAGTGAAACAATGAAGACAATGGACCGACTTAATGGCATTGCGATAGCATGTGATTGTGCAGGTTGGTCACAAGTAACACAGAGAGAGCACAGTGCTGAGTGCCCCTAAAATAAATCAATAGAAGCTTAAGTATTAAAACCTTTAATAATAGATATAACAAAAAATATCCCAACCCTCCAAATATAACACCAGGAAATACACTTTTCTAGATTCCTTGGAAGTCTAGAAATACGCTTATCAAATAACACATTATCATTATTACTGTTAAGAGTAAATACTTATATTACAATTGCACATGCATTTCACAAATTCAACCTCTATCCACGACTACTGTGCCTATTACATAAACATGTCTACATGCAAACAGCTCTACATGTCTATAATGCATCTGTAAAGGAATAATATTTATAATGAGAAAAACGGAACATCACATGAAACTATAAAGTAGCTTCTTAACTGGTCTAGTAACCTTGGCACCTGTAACTAAATCAGCTACTTGATAAGGTTCTGAGACATGATGTATAGAGAAAGACTACACCCCCCTCACCTACCAAAGCCCCTCCCCCATCCGTGAAGGGCGCCATTGCCGCACGTTTTTGGAAAACCTACACAGGACAATTCCATTGTTTCTGTGTTAATGATACATTATTGGTTGTTCCAATTCAATTCTGTGTATGAAGCCATTGCAGAGGCGTTTGTTTGAAACCTACGATGAAAAATGGTGTTGTTTCCGTGTTAACGATAATTAGAACACCCATTAATCTCTCTGGACTGATTTTCCCCCATAACTTGTTGCTTCGCTATCAAATTGCAGTCACAACTAGCCACTAAGAGGGTTACTCAAAAGTGAGAGGTAGGGCCAGGGGGGAAGTATTGGGACATTTTTCCACACGCTGGGCAGCATTCAACAATTTGAAGGACCGCCTCCTAGTCTCTCCATGGCATAGCCTCGGGACATGCCAACATGTGCCAACATTTTTATGTTAAGGCTGTCATGATAGATTGCTGGTACGGCCACATGTCCAGCCACGGCGGCCACATGTCCAGCCATGGCAGCCGCATGTCCAGCCATGGCAGTGGCATGTCCAGCCATGGCAGTCGCATTAGTAGGATTCTCCTTCATGTGATAGCTTGGTTGTGAACTACGCTTGGAAGTATTCGGGCAACGAGGACGTGAATAAGGCTTCTGCCCTGAATGAACTAGCAAATGTTTCTTTAAGCAAGTTTTCCGGATAAAACTCCTTCCACATTCATTACAAGTGAAGGGACGCTCTCCAGTATGCCCACGCATGTGGACGACTAAGTGGCTCGACTTAGTAAAACGTTTGTCACACTCTTTGCATTGGTAGGGTTTCTCCCCAGTGTGAAAGCGCTGGTGTACCTGCAGATTCCCTGCTGACTGAAAGGTCTTCCCACACACAGAGCACATGTAGGGTCTCTCCCCTGTGTGGATCCTTATGTGCACATTGAGATTACCTTTCTGAGTGAAACATTTTCCACAGTAGGTGCAGGGGAAGGGACGATAATTCAAATGAGTACGCACGTGATCCTTGAGGCGTCGGTTTGTTACGAAGGACTTTCCACATTGGTGGCAATGGTGAGTTTTCGGAAGCTGCAATCCTTTCTTCTTCTTCGGAAGGTGCGACGACGGCCTCAGATCCGACCTCTTGTGGGCTTCCACGTGGTGCACAAGGCTGGGCAAGTTGCTGAAGGTAATTCCACATGTGTGACAGTCAAGAGTTTGGGCGACTCCATGAATTTTTTCGTGAGCATGCAGTTGATCCAATTCGGAAAAGGCCATTGCGCAGTGACGGCACTGGAATGGCTGTTGCTGTGGCGTCTTGAAACTCTTCCCACTCTGTGGACAGATGTACATGACTTCGTTGTGTGGACACTGGTGTCTCAATTTCTCACGCAGTGAACCAAACTCTCTCCAGCACTTGGGGCAGCTATAGGCAGTGCCCACACATTGCATCCTCTTATGATTTGACAGACTTGTAAAGAATTTGAATCTATTCCCGCAGTTGGAGCACTTGTATGGATTATCCCCACAGTGAATTTGCTGGTGTTGGACAAGTTGAGACTGATAATTAAAGCACTTCCCACACTGAGGACACTGGTGGAAAATGTTCATGTGTGATGAACTGGAAGTAGATGGGGCACACTCATTGGAAGCTGAAGAAAGGGGAGTCAACACCTGAAACGACACCCCTGCAACGGTGTCTGTAGAAAAATGAACAAAAACATTGAACTCGTGAGGAAGTTTCCCCTACCATTGCCCAACAATGGTCAACTGAGGCTTTCCAAATGGTAAATGTACTTGACTAAAAGTTTGTGAGGTCTCACCTGTATCACCACCTTGCATGACACTAGTAGGAGAAAGACCAGACCCAGCCCTGTGAAAGGCAGAAAACAGAAATGCAAATTGATGACTATTACTGAGTCAAGTGGTACGTTTGTTTGATAGATTCAAATGCAAATGGTTATTTACCAACTGTACCTTTTGAAACAACAAAAATAAATACATTTATTCTCATACCTTTTCTGTGTTTGGTCATCCTCTACATCGATGTCATCTTCATTCCCTTCATCACAGGTTTCATCGCAGCCTATAATATCTCTTGTGCTCCCCATTTCCACTAAATGTGATGCCAACTCCATCCTTTGGCAGTCTCTGCTTTGTATCCCAGTTCTCATCCCTACACCAGTGTCCAGATTGGTACGGTTTAACTGGTCAGGGAAGGCATCAGATTCAATATCTGATTCCTGAGGAATGTCAGAGGAGGAAACTGCACAGACAAAAACAAATACGTTAAAAATACACTTTGAATAATATCTAGGTGACTGCTCTGAACACCTAGAGGCAAAACGTCCCAAATCCATAATTTACATTTTAATCCATCACTTTATTTGGCGCATCCTTCCAACTAAAATGAACAAGGAAGGTAAGGAACATGGTGAGAGGAACTTCCAGCACATAAATCATCTTATTATCCTCAGATGCAGTTGTTACATTAATAAACCTTATTTGACCATGTAGTATTACAATTAATTGGTGTAAAACGTACTGTTTGTGTACAATGTTCTGCATTGTTTGTAATTCTGGAGTAGAAACTGGAGGTCTTCTGAGTGAGAGAAAGACAGCAGGCATTCATCCAGGCCAGAGGAGCCAGCACTCAGCAACAATGCAGTCTAGGGAAAAGAGGGACACAAATAAAATGCCAAAATAGATTGCAGGCCAACTACAGTTATTAATTTGAATGCCGTTGTCTCAAGACAATCTTATGAAAGTGACTTCTGTACCTGCTTAAAGTCTGGTAGTGTAAGCAGCTCTTCCAGCCGAGTAAGGAAGTCACAGACCAGTTCCTGAAGCGCTTGGTCAAAATCAGGTCTGAATTCTTCAGGAAACACCACCTGAGAAGATGATGGACAGTCAGTGAGATAATGCAAGAGGGAAAAAATTAGACTAATCAATTATTGTTTGAGAGACCCTACATGATCCTAGCCTGGGTGCATAGTCTGTTTCTGCTGTCTTGGCATCCGGGCTAGCACGATCCAGTACCCAAAGAACAGGAATCAGTGTTGTGGCAAGTAAGGCTGCGTGTTGTGGCATAGACAGGCAGCCCAATTCTGATGTTTCTTTAAACTTTTGACCAATGACACCAGATCTTTTCACGTCAGATCTTTTTCAGAGCTGATCTGATTGGTCCCCGTGCTTAGTCCCCTCCTGTACTCCCTGTTCACCCACGACTGCGTGGCCGCTCACGACTCCAACACCATCATTACGTTTGCCGATGACACAACGGTTGTAGGCCTGATCACTGACGATGATGAGACAGCCTACAGGGAGGAGGTCAGAGACCTGGCAGTGTGGTGCCAGGACAACAACCTCTCCCTCAACAAGACAAAGGAGCTGATCAGACTACAGTAAACGGAGGGCCGAGCACGCCCCCATCCACATTGACAGGGCTGTAGTGGAGCAGGTCGAGAGCTTCAAGTTCCTTGGTGTCCACATCAGTAAGGAATTATCATGGTCCACATACACAAACACAGTCGTGAAGAGGGCACGACAACACCTCTACTCCCTCAGGAGGCTGAAAAGATTCAGCATCGGCCCTCAGACCCTCAAAAAGTTCTACAGCTGCACCATTGAGAGCATCTTGAATGGCTACATGACTGCTTGGTATGGCAACTGCTTGGCATCCGACCGCAAGGCGCTACAGAGAGTAGTGCGTGCGGCCGAGCTCCCTGCCATCCAGGACCTCTATACCAGGAAGGCCCTAAAAATGGTCAAAGACACCAGACTGTTGTCCCTGCTTCCGCACGGCAAGCAGTACTGATGCACCATGTCTGGAACCAACAGGACCCTGAACAGCTTCTACCCCCAAGCCATAAGACTGCTAAAAAGTTAGTTAAATAGTTAAGCAATAGCTACCCAGAGTATCTGCATTGAACTTTTGAATAATCACAGCACACTGCTGTTACTGTTTATTATCTATTCTGTAGCAGTTAGGAAGACAGCCACAGTGTGCCTACTCTCCCACTTACACAGTGTTTCTCTCTCCTTCCACAGACTCCTCAGAAGGAGAGTTACGGAATCTGCCAGTGAGGCCACACCATCACAAGAGAGGAGGTGGCCGCCGCCATCTTTAACCACCTTCTTGCCTGAACCGCTTGTGGACTAGAACGCCAGGGACACTAAAAGCTCAAGTAAAAGCATATGTTGTGTGTTTACTCATTGCTGCTTGTGTAGTCGGCCACACCCCACTCCTCCCGACATATGGTGGAGAATGCGGACATCTGAGTAAACACACAACTTTCTTATTTTATTGTTTTACATTCTTTTTTTCTCTCGCAAGAGTGGGACCATGTCTAATCATGGAGTTGGAAACTTGGAAAACATGCTGGGACAACTCATAAATCTTCATGGAGTCAGCCAACATACCTCAAATACCATGATAGAAGGCATGGCTGGGCTCATACAACAGATGACCACCTCAGAGGTTCCCTGGAAGTTCAAAGGAGGCCTGTTGGAGCAGCTTCGGGTCCAGTCCCTCTTCCCTCACCTGCCAGTAAGGCCTGAGAGACACTCACTAAGATGACTGATGCTGATGACCCAGAGGCCTTTCTCTTGACGTTTTAGAGAGTGGCAGAGAGAGAGTTATGTCCAGCTCTTGTAGCCCTCCATCTCACAGGAGAGGCACAACAAGCCTATCAGGATCTGGAGACAGTAGAGGTCAATAACTATGACCGTTTGAAGGAGGAGATCCTAAACAGATTAAGGCTCAACCCCTTTGCCAGCGACCAATGGTTTAGAATCTGGGAATACCAAGCTGGCCAGGCACCCAGGGCCCAATTATATCACCTATGGCGGCTTGGGAAAAATTGTCTGAAGCCACAAGGCAACTCTGTGGATGATGTGATCGACAAAGTTGTACTGGACCAGTTCATGAGAGGCCTTCCCTATGATCTGTGCAAAGCAGCCACCCAACAATGCCCTCAGACTTACCAGGACATGATTCAGCTGGTGGAAAGATGCACATCAAAATATGCACTTAAGTCAAACAGGAACAACCTCCACCTATGAAGAAACAACCTGACACACAACCTTTTTCCTCAAGGAAATATGAGCCTCCCATAACAGCCGCTTACTTCCCAGCCAGAGAGGAGCGACATAATGTTGTTTGGTGTGGAACATGTGGGGCCAAGGGACTCCCTACTCATAAGTGTTGAGTAACAGATGAGCCAATGCCTACAGGCCCAACAGCGATTGCCACCTGTCAGACCAGAGGGAAGTGAGGTCCCTGCTTGCTAGTATCTAGTGCAGGTGGGCTCACATACCCTACTGGCTCTCTTGGACTCTTGCAGTGAAGTGACCCTGATAAAAAAAATAAAAAAATAAAAAAAAAAATAAGGCCAGAATAGATTCCTGTAGGGTCTCTTCGAAACCACAACACCCTATCCCTCACCTGCATCCATGGGGACACCCAAGACATCCCGCATCCGGTTCAACACTGATTGTGGGGCATGGATGGTCATTGCAGGGGTGATGCCAGAATTGACAACCCCTCTGCTCCTGGGTCGAAACTGCCTGGGATTTGACAGAATCTTTGAGGCTGCTGGGGTAAGCAAACATTATTTTTGCACTACCTCTGCTCTTCACCACACTCATAGACCCAAGCCTTTGCTGCCTGTTCTGAAGGGGCAACATACTATTAAACGTTCTCGCCAGCAGTAGTCAGTAAAGGTGCTAATGGGTGATGCCGCACAACCAGACCAGCCTGAGAACAGCGGAGATCCCGCTGATGTAGAAGGTGAGCCCCCTCTACCTATCAATGACTTCTCAGTTCTGTTGCAGGGCCGTTTCGGTGATGCCCAACTGAGAAACCAAAACCTCGCAAGTGCCCTAGGAAGGGTCCAGGAGGTGGATGGTAAAGCCCTAGGAGACCGACCTTTGGTGACTCCTTACTTTGCCCTTCGTCAAGGGCTACTCTATTGGTAACAGAAGTAAGCAAACACCTTGTATCCTTCTAGTGCCCAAAGTGTACAGTGGGGAGAACAAGTATTTGATACACTGCCGATTATGCAGGTTTTCCTACTTACAAAGCATGTAGAGGTCTGTCATTTTTATCATAGGTACACTTCAACTGTGAGAGACGGAATCTAAAACAAAGATCCAGAAAATCACATTGTATGATTTTTAAGTAATTAATTTGCATTTTATTGCATGACATAAGTATTTGATCACCTACCAACCAGTAAGAATTCCGGCTCTCACAGACCTGTTAGTTTTTATTTAAGAAGCCCTCCTGTTCTCCACTCATTACCTGTATTAACTGCACCTGTTTGAACTCGTTACCTGTATAAAAGACACATGTCCACACACTCAATCAAACAGACTCCAACCTCTCCACAATGGCCAAGACCAGAGAGCTGTGTAAGGACATCAGGGATAAAATTGTAGACCTGCACAAGGCTGGGATGGGCTACAGGACAATAGGCAAGCAGCTTGGTGAGAAGGGAACAACTGTTGGCGCAATTATTAGAAAATGGAAGAAGTTCAAGATGACGGTCAATCAACCTCGGTCTGGTGCTCCATGCATGATCTCACCTCGTGGGGCATCAATGATCATGAGGAAGGTGAGGGATCAGCCCAGAACTACACGGCAGGACCTGGTCAATGACCTGAAGAGAGCTGGGACCACAGTCTCAAAGAAAACCATTAGTATCACACTACGCCGTCATGGATTAAAATCCTGCAGCGCACGCAAGGTCCCCCTGCTCAAGCCAGCGCATGTCCAGGCCCATCTGAAGTTTACCAATGACCATCTGGATGATCCAGAGGAGGAATGGGAGAAGGTCATGTGGTCTGATGAGACAAAAATGTAGCTTTTTGGTCTAAACTCCACTCGCCGTGTTTGGAGGAAGAAGAAGGATGAGTACAACCCCAAGAACACCATCCCAACCATGAAGCATGGAGGTGCAAACATCATTCTTTGGGGATGCTTTTCTGCAAAGGGGACAGGACGACTGCACCGTATTGAGGGGAGGATGGATGGGGCCATGTATCGCGAGATCTTGGCCAACAACCTCCTTCCCTCAGTAAGAGCATTGAAGATGGGTTGTGGCTGGGTCTTCCAGCATGACAACGACCCGAAACACACAGCCAGGGCAACTAAGGAGTGGCTCCGTAAGAAGCATCTCAAGGTCCTGGAGTGGCCTAGCCAGTCCAGACCTGAACCCAATAGAAAATCTTTGGAGGGAGCTGAAAGTCCGTATTGCCCAGCGACAGCCCCGAAACCTGAAGGATCTGGAGAAGGTCTGTATGGAGGAGTGGGCCAAAATCCCTGCTGCAGTGGGTGCAAACCTGGTCAAGACCTACAGGAAACGTATTATCTCTGTAATTGCAAACAAAGGTTTCTGTACCAAATATTAAGTTCTGCTTTTCTGATGTATCAAATACTTATGTCATGCAATAAAATGCAAATTAATTACTTAAAAATCATACAATGTGATTTTCTGGATTTTCGGCAGTGTATCAAATACTTGTTCTCCCCACTGTATGTTCCAGTTTTTCTCCAACTGGCCCACTCTCACGTCTTGGGCACTCATCTGGGTGAGGAAAAGACAAGGGAACAAATCCTACAGAAGTTTTACCGGCCCGGAATCTACATGTCTGTCGCACATTACTGTCGGAGGTGGCCCACCCGTCAGCGGACTGTCCTGGTAGGGCGTACCCCGCTACCCATCGAGACCCCATTTGATAGGATAGACCTAGTTGGACCTCTCCCAAAGTCTGGGCTAGAATACCGATATATCCTGGTAGTGGTAGACTATGCCACCAGGTACACGGAGGCAATTCCCCTATGAAATATCACCACCAAGGCCATAGCCAAGGAGTTGGTACTTATGTTTTCAAGGGTCGGCCTTCCTAGAGAAATCCTAATAGACCAGGGGACCCCCTTCATGTCATGAATCATGCGGGACATGTGTAAGCTCCTGAGGATCAAACAGCTGCACCCCTTGGTCTACCATCCACAAACAGATGGACTGGTAGAGTGGTTCAACCAGACCCTCAAGAGGATGTTGAAAAGGGTGTCGGACCATGAAGGAAAGGACTGGGATCAGCTACTGCCTTATGTCCTCTGTCAGGGTTTTCTTTTTTCGAGCTCCTTTACGCTCACCACCCAAGAGGACTCCTCGATGTCGCCAGGGAAGCCTGGGAAGACCAGCCGTCTGCCCATCGTACCTTGGTCGAACATGTGGTGGAGATCCAGACCAGGTTCGCCAGGGGTGATGCCCATTGTACAAAAGCATATGCAAGAGGCAAAGAGCACAACAAAGGATTTACGACCACCTTGCGCAAGCACGTGAGTTAAATCCTGGTGATCTTCTCCACACCACAGAAAGCAAGTTCCTCGCCCAGTGGCATGGGCCATACGCAGTCATGGAGAAACTAAGCCCAGTAACGTACAGGATAAACCAGCCAGATCGCCGTAAATGGGAGCAAGTATATCACATCAACCTTCTTAAGAAGTGGGAGGAGGAAGATGTTACTGTGGCCTTTGTCTTTACAGAGCTTCCCCAGGAAATACCCAGAGATGTCGTAAACATGTGGCAAGACCTTACTCCCCAACAACTCCAAGAAGGTAAGACACTTCGTTGATCAGTACACAGATGTCTTTTCGTCTTTGCCAGGGCAGACAGATGTGCTAGAGCACAATATCCTTACGCTACCTGGGGCGGCAGGTAGCTTAGTGGTGAAGAGCGTTGTGCCAGTAACCGAAAGGTTGCTGGTTCTAATCCCCGAGCCGACTAGGTGAAAAATATGTCGATGTGCCCTTGAGCAAGGCACTTAACCCTAATTTCTCCTGTAAGTCGCTCTGGATAAGAGTGTCTGCTAAATGACTAAAAGTTAATGAAGCTGTACAGGGTCACTGAACCTCGTTGCAAAGTAATCCGCACTGAGGTCAAAAATGTGTGTGAGTTGGACGCCATAGAGGAGTCAAAAAAGTCAGTGGGCCAGCCCCATCGTCCTGGTATCCAAGCAACTGCCCTTATCCAACCACCAAGATTCAGGTGAGAGCCTTCATGGGACTGGCCAGTTACTACCGGGCGTCTCCCCTGACAGACATGACCCGGAAGGCCTAGCCGGAGAAGGTTAAATAAATGGAGCCGAGAAGGCGTTCAAGGACCTTCAAACCTCCCTCTGTTCAGGACCAGTCCTGAGGTCACCAGACCGCTCCCAGCCTTTCGTCGTCCAAACAGACGCCTCTGGAACTGGACTGGGAGCCATCCAGTCCCAGATCTGGGAAGGTAAAGAACATTACGCTTTATTAATCCGTCGAAAGTTCCTAGAGTGGCTTGCGAAATTATTCACTCCCCTTGGCATTTTTCCTATTTTGTTGCCTTACAACCTGGAATTAAAATCGATTTTGGGGGGGTTTGTATCATTTGATTTACACAACAACTTTGAAGAAACAAACAAGAAATAAGACAAAAAAACAGAAAACTTGAGCGTGCATAACTATTCACTTCTGTAGAGCCACCTTTTGCGGCAATTACAGCTGCAAGTCTCTTGGGGTATGTCTCTATAAGCTTGACACATCTAGCCACTGGGATTTCTTCCCATTCTTCAAGGCAAAACTGCTCCAGCTCCTTCAGTTGGATGGGTTCCGCTGGTGAACAGCAATCTTGAAGTCATACCACAGATTCTCAATTGGATTGAGGTCTGGACTTTGACTAGGCCATTCCAAGGCATGTAAATGTTTCCCCTTAAACCACTCAAGTGTTGCTTTAGCAGTATGCTTAGGGTCATTGTCCTGCTGGAAGGTGAACCTCCGTCCCAGTCTCAAATGTCTGGAAGAATGAAACAGGTTTCCCTCAAGAATTTCCCTGTATTTAGCGGCATCCATCATTCCTTCAATTCTGACCAGTTTCCCAGTCCCTACCGATGAAAAACATCCCCACAGCATGATGCTGCCACCACCATGCTTCACTGTAGGGATGGTGTTCTCAGTGTGAAGAGAGGTGATGGGTTGGCGCCAGACATACCATTTTCCTTGATGGCCAAAAAGCTCAATTTTAGTCTCATCTGATCAGAATACCTTCTTTCATATGTTTGGGGAGTCTCCCACATGCCTTTTGGCGAACCCCAAACGTGTTTGCTTATTTTTTTCTTTAAGCAATGGCTTTTTTTCTGGTCACTCTTCCGTAAAGCCCAGCTCTGTGGAGTGTACGGCTTAAAGTGGTCCTATGGACAGATACTTCAATCTCAGCTGTGGAGCTTTGTAGCTCCTTCAGGGTTATCTTTGGTCTCTTTGTTGCCTCTCTGATTAATGCCCTCCTTGCCTGGTCCGTGAGTTTTGGTGAGCGGCCCTCTCTTGACAGGTTTGTTGTGGTGCCATATTCTTTCCATTTTTTTATAATGGATTTAATGGTGCTCCGTGGGATGTTCAAAGTTTCTGATATTTTCTTATAACCCAACCCTGATCTGTACTTCTCCACAACTTTGTCTTCATGGTGCCGCTTGCTTGGTGGTGCCCCTTGCTTAGTGGTGTTGCAGACTCTGTGGCCTTTCGGAACAGGTGTATATATACTGAGATCATGTGACAGATCATGTGACACAGATTGCACACAGGTGGACTTTATTTAACTAATTATGTTTACTTCTGAAGGTAATTGGTTGCACCAGATCCTATTTAGGATCTGGTGCAACCAATTACCAGATCCTATTTATATACATATGCATGCACCACTTTTCCGTTATTTATTTTCTATATATTTTTTTCATTTCACTTCACCAATTTTGACTATTTTGTGTATGTCCATTACATGAAATCCAAATAAAAATCAATTTAAATTACAGGTTGTAATGCAACAAAATAGGAAAAACGCCAATGGGGATGAATACTTTTGCAAGGCACTGTACCCAGGGAGTATGCTACCGTAGAAAAATGGTCTGTCTGCTCCCTGTCCTACTATCTCATGGGAAGGCAGTTCGCCCTGGAGACAGACCATGCACCCTTGCAGTGGATGGCCAAGGACACCAATGACCGGGTGACCCGTTGGTTCCTAGAGCTACAACTTTGTGGTTCAACACAGAACAGGGTCTGCTCATGGGAACGCCGATGCCCTCTCCCGGCTCCATTGTCTCTTCTCTTCCACCAATTCCTCCCATGGCTCGGAGCTAAAGGGAGGGGTGTGTGGCATCATGGACAGACCCTCTTGCCTGACCGGCTGGTGGACTAGAAGGCCAGAGACACTAAAAGCAGCCGAAACTTGAACTTGTGTGTTTACTCATTGCCGCTTGTGTAGTCGGGCACACCCCACTCTTCCCGACAGTACCCCGTGTATATAGCCAAGTTAACGTTACTCATTGTATTTACTCCTTATTAATTTATATAATTTCTCTTTTCTCTCTGCATTGTTGGAAAGGGACACATTTTATCAGAACCATGCATAATGCACATTCACTAATAATCACTAACTTAATGTAGCAGGCTTTAGGCTACAGACAATTAACACAGGTCAAATCAAGCTTTATTTATACAGCACATTTCAGACATGGAATGCAACACAATGTGCTTCACAGGAAAAAACTCATAAAAACAACTATTTACTTAATAATAAAAACTGAACTAAAAAGCACCCTAAGGAAAAGCAAAGCTAAAAAGGTGTGTTAAGATCTTTTTTTATTCACCGTTTCAGCCCCCTCAAGTTCTCTGGCAGCCTATTCCAGAGTCTGGGGGCATAGTAACTAAAGGCTGCCTCTCCATGTCTCTTGGTCCTAGGCTTTGGGATAGTTAAAAGGCCAGTGCCAGAGGACCTGAGGGAACTACTAGGTACATAACTTAAAAGCATGTCTGACATGTATTGAGGTGCAAAATCGTGGATTGATTTAGAAACCAATAGAAATTAATTCTAAAACTCACAGGCAGCCAGTGCAGAGACCTTAAAACCGGTGTAATGTGTGCTGTCCGTCTGGTCTTGGTCAGTACCCGTGCTGCAGTATTCTGTATGTTTTGCAGTTGACCAATTGCTTTCTTGGGTAGACCAGACAGGTGAGCATTACAGTAGTCAAGCCTGCTTGTAATAAAAGCATGGATCTCTGTATCAGCCTAAGAGAGAAACGGCCACACCTTGGCAATGAACCTCAGGTGCTAAAAAGATATCGGTATAATGTGTGATTCGAAATTGAGTTCAGAATCTAAAATAACACTTCGGTTTCTGTATTGCCTGTGAATTAAAATGTGCAGCCAGATTCTCTCTCTGTGATTTGGCACCAACAATAAGTCCCTCAGTCTTGTTTCATTTTCATTTCATTTGAGTCATTTAGCAGACGCTCTTATCCAGAGCGACTTACAGTTAGTGCATACATTATTCTTTTTATATATATATATATATATATATTTATTTATTTTTACTGGCCCCCCGTGGGATTTGAACCCACAACCCTGGCGTTGCAAACACCATGCTCAACCAACTGAGCTACATCCCTGCCGGCCATTCCCTCCCCTATCCTGGACGACGCTGGGCCAATTGTGCGCCGCCCCATGGGTCTTGTCTTGATTTAGCTGGAGGAAGTTGTGAGCCATCCAAGTATTTAAATCACTAATAGTCTAATAATTTATCCGTGGAGCTAAAATCCTCTGGTGACACAAATGTAAAGTTGTGTATCATCTGCATAGCAGTGAAAATCAATGCTGTGCTTTCTGATAACGCTGCCAAGGGGTAAAATATATAAACTGAACCGGACCCAAAATCGAACCTTGTGGAACGCCACGTGAAATGTTCACCAAGGGTGACAAACTCTCGACCGATTAAATAGGTCCTAAACCAATTTAGAACTGGAACGGAGAGGCCAACACACCTCTACAGTCTGTCCAGAAAGACATGGTCAACAGTGTAATGCAGCACTTAAATCCAAGAGTACAAGGCCAGAGAGCTGTTTGGCATCTGTGTTGGCTCTAAAATAATTTACCACTTTAACTAAGGCAGTCTGTGTTGAATTTTAAAAAAATACAGTTGGCACTTAAAAAAATTATTTAGCTGTTTGAAAACAAATTTCTCCAGAATTTTGCTTAAGAATGGAAGGTTGGAGATTTTTAGAAAATTGCTAAGAGCTGAACAATCTAGATTACTTTTCTTCAGAAGGGGTTTCACCATAGCAGTTTTTACTGCAGTGGAGAAAGTTCCTGTGATTAACAATAGCTTGAACTTCTTCAGATATTCAATTGAAAACTGTTTTGAAGGAGGTGGTGTGGATAGGATCGAGAAGGCAGGTAGAAAAGCTTAAGTTGCGACATCACTTTCCTGAGCATTTCTGTGTCAACCAGGGGAAATAAATCCATAGTGCCTTTGCATAGCAGGCTAGGGAACATATTAAACTTCTCATGAGGTCTTGCTTGACTGATACCCAGCCTAATGTTTGTTATCTTATCTCATCACATTTAGATATAGAGGAAAGTTCACATAGGTTTGTGGGGGTAGGATTTATCAGACCATCCATGGTCGAGAAGAGCACTCTCGTATTATTCTGATTATTAATGATCAAGTTAGGAAAATCAGCCCGTCTGGCATTTCTAATTGCCTTGTTATATATGCCAAGTTGCTCTCTCAGAATATCATAATGGACCTGCACCTTTGTCCTTCTCCATTCTGCACTGCCTTTCTGCAATTTCTCTTTAATTTATGAATTTCCTCACTCAAATGCAAATAGCGAGTTGAAACTGCTTGTCAGAGAGGAAGACGATATCTCTCATCTTTGTTATAATATAATATATAATATGCCATTTAGCAGACGCTTTTATCCAAAGCGACTTACAGTCATGTGTGCATACATTTTTACGTATGGGTGGTCCCGGGAATCGAACCCACTACCCTGGCGTTACAAGCGCCATGCTCTACCAATTGAGCTACAGTGCTGTTGTGAGTGGCAGGGGGAGGGGCTTGGTGTGTGTGTGTGTGTAAACCAAAGGAAGAGGTCGAAGCGAGCGGTTTCACTCGCGCTAAAATCTGTCCAAAATAAGCCCAATGCATTTCTATGGGCTTTTTTGGACCTAAACTTGTCGCTTGCCTTCCCGCTTTTGGGACAACGACTTCCATTGTTAGGGCGGAGACGTGCATCTTGTCATTATATACAGATCTCTGGTGTAAATGGGTAGGTGCACATAGCACAAAAGGCGCAAAGGAGACGAGACCAAAAAGACAACATGAGAACAAGCGGACATAAACGCTCATAAAAACAAAAAAATAAAACAAACTTGATTCTTGCGATACAGGCATTTGGAATATCGCACAAAAACAAATTAATTTGATATATCGCCCAGCCCTACAATGGACTAATAAAACAAATACCAAAATATAGTTGTTGGGTGGAATTTTCTTTTAAGTACCACTACTTGCAGTCCTAGGCTCCAGAAAAGTAATGGAGTATCAATAGGAACACGACCAGCAATGACGCCATTCATTTTTTGAAATAAACACATTGTATAATGAAAGCTTGGTGCAAGTAATGGGCTGTGTAGTTATAAATAACAAACACACCTCGAATGTCAAAATTACAATGCTTTTATTGAGTAATGCCAATGATTATGTGGAGGCGCATATCACATTCAAGCTATGAGGCTTATATTCGGCATTAGCATTTCCATGTTGTGATGTGCCTCTTCAATTCGAGAGTTAAGCTTTTCATTACAAGGAGTGCTCGGTCACAGAGGTAGGAGGAGCAGTGTCTGTCAATCAACATAGCAAAAGCTTGTTGTTGTTGTTCTTTTGACGCCAATGCTCGAAACTCCCAGTTGACGTAGCCTAAGTCGACTGACTTAGCCTCGCAAGCCACGACGACAGAACTGAGGCAAACTGTACAACCCGGCCAGGTTGATGTCAATATTTTAAATTTGGTCACGTTGCACAGTGTGACACGTAATAATCTTAAAAGACTGAATCTGACGTACAGCGTGGGAAGGCCTTATAGGTTCAAGACAAGCTTGGCATGAACAGCTACTTACTTGGACGAAGTGTTCACGCTCAACCGGATCTATTATCAAGCTTTGGGTGAGCTTGGCAAAGTTAGCTTCAGGTGATTCCATGCCTGCATCATTGGACTGTAAAACAATGTAAAATTAATAATAATACAAATAAGAGACAATCATTTTTTTGACTTTCTGACAAATGGCGCACAACTATCCATAACAACAATCTTAAATCTCTTGTTTTTAAATGTGGCTGAATTATGAGGGTGTTAATTTCTCATAAAAGTGTCCAGCAGAACAAAACCTCAAATCTTGGCATTGTATTTATACTTTTGATTCACCAACCTGTGCATGTTGAGAAGACTTTATTCTATAAAGGAGGGTCCGGAGGCTGACAGGGTTTACCTGCAAGAAAAGTGGTAAAGTCTGATACTTCGCATAAAACTATTTTCTACATTTTACCTATACACTAATAAAGTCCCCCTACTTCCTGGATCAAGTGTCATACTGTTTTTGCATGGGCTTCAAGATTATATCATAAAATTCATGAAAACACAGTCATTTGAGATATGTGAAATTCTACCTGATGCCTTGTGGTTTTAGATTACGAAAACACAATCAAAAAAAATATCATAAAAGGCATCGGGTAGAAGTATATTAATCCACGAACACAAATACAAATTGTATATCTTAAAATGACCATGTTTTCATGATTTTTGAACCCCATTCAAAAACAGTATGGGACAGAATGCAGGAAGTAGGTGGGACTGTCCCAACATTTTGAAGTGATTCTGTATGGCATAATATGTGGCATTTCTTACCCTTGCTCTCAGCCCCAAAATAAGGAGGGTCCTCTGTCTGTCGGTCATAAGTTCTGGGACAGTTTGTGTTACCACGGTCACAAACTCCTCTAATTTTCCATAGTGCTTGATGGCCCTCTGTTGTGCTACCTGCCACATAAATGCAGACATCAGCCGTAGAGGTGGAACCAAAAGGCGCAGGGAGGAGAGAGGAATGGGGGAATCTATAATGTGAAAAGTACAGTGAAGTGTGTTAGATGGCTAGCTAAATCAATTAGATTTTGTGAAAACATTAACATAGCAGAACTGACTAAATTAGCTAGTTTTGCATATCTTAACTACAGATAGTTATTCATTGAGTGATAAGAAACGTTGATATTAATAACATTGCCAGCAGATAACTAACGTTAGCCAACTTAACGTTAATAGCTTAGCTTGCACTTACGTATTAGCTATAAGGCTAGCTTGCACGGAATGTGTCCAAGTGGACATAACATAATACAAAACTTAACGTTAGTTAGTCAATAACATAACAGATCGCCGTAGCAGCACAGCTAAATAGTTCAAGGGGTTTCGCTAAAAAACGGCAAAGTAGGCCTAGCTAGCTACCCAGCTACTTCCTTCACATCAGGGTCGTGTTCATTAGAGATCGGAGGAGAAAAAAACAGTCCGAAACCTACAGGGACAGTCTGAACTTATCCAATAAGAAACGCTCGTTTTCGTTTTCCGTTGCAAAACGTTTAGTAAAGTGTGCACTAATGAAGACAACCCTGCTTGATCATGGCTAGTTGGCCACCTAGCTAGAATACCCAACCTAGACAGATTTCTAGCAAGCAAAAACACAATATTGTTTTATATAATATAAGTTACCACGAGTACATACCCATTATGGCCCATGTGCCAATCAGTATCTTAGCTACCTTTGCTAGTGAGCGCCGCATGAGACGGTAGAAAGTAAATCTAGCTAGCCAACGTTACTGCCGACGAACAAAGAGGATGTGAAACCTTTGCCACCAAGTAGGCCTATTACTTCAGCGTCCAAAATTGTCTTCAAAATAAAAGTCCTAATTACGGGTTCACAGCAACTATGTACTGTACACTAAGCGTACAACACATTAAGAGCACCTTCCTAATATTGAGTTGCTCCCCCCAATTCGTCGGGGCATGGACTCTACAATTCTGGCCCATGTTGACTCCAATTCTTCCCACAGTTGTGTCAAGTTGGCTGGGTGTCCTTTGGGTGGTGGACCATTCTTTATACACACAGGAAACTGTTGAGCGTGAAAAAACCCATGTTTCTCCCATGGGCAAAGAAATTCAAAAAATGTATTAACAGTAATTTTGATCTGAATGTGCAAATTGTCCAAACAGATCCTCAAGGTAGATGGACCATAAACAGATAACCTATATGGTCCAAATAATGATGATCCACGCTTCTTTGAAAATATAATAATTTATCAACCCTACAAGCAATACAAGACTATTATTATGGTTCGGAGATTATAATACAGTTTTAAATGCCTCTATGGACCGTAAAGAAAATCACAAACTATCACTCTCATGGACTTAAGGAAATCATGAATGTCATGGATATATTGGAACTAGTGGATATATGGAGGCTTACATATCCTGACCTAGTGAGATATACATGGCAGAGGCTCAATCAAGCTGGATGTCTTGACAACTTTCTTATGTCATTCTCTCTTGCACCAAAAGTAAAAAAAAAAGTGGTGATACGGGACAGAATGTGGTCGGACCATCAAATAACTGGCATATACAGTATTTTGTTAAGTAACAGAGTTATTCTAAAATGGATTAAATTGTTTTTTCCCCTCATCAATCTACACACAATACCCCATAAGGACAAAGCAAAAACAGGTTTGTAGACATTTTTGCAAATTTATAAAAATAAAAATAAACTTTTACATAAGTATTCAGACCCTTTACTTAGTACTTTGTTGATGCACCTTTGGCAGTGATTACAGCCTTGAGTCTTCTTGGGTATGATGCTACAAGCTTGGCACACCTGTTTTTGGGGAGTTTATCCCATTCTTCTCTGCAGTTCCTCTCAAGCTGTCAGGTTGAATGGGGAGCTATCTCTTCAGAGGTTCAAGTCCGGGTACTGCCTGGGCCACTCATGGACATTCAGAGACTTCTGCGTTGTCTTGGCTCATGCTTAGGGTTTTTGTCCTGCTGGAAGGTGAACCTACGCCCCAATCTTAGGTCCTGAGTGCTCTAGAGCAGGTTTTCATCAAGGATCTCTCTGTACTTTGCTCCGTTCATCTTTCTCTCTATCCTGACTAGTCTCCCAGTGCCTGCCGCTGAAAAACATCCCCACAGCATGATGCTACCACCACCATGCATCACCGTAGGGATGGTGCCAGGTTTCCTCCAGACGTGACGCTTGGCATTCAAGCCAAAGAGTTCAATCTTGGTTTAATCAGACCTGATAATCTTGTTTCTCATGGTCTGAGAGTCCTTTAGGTGCCTTTTGACCAATTCCAAGCGGTCTGTCATGTGCCTTTTACTGAGGAGTGGCTTCCGTCTGGCCACTCTACCATAAAGGCCTGATTGGTGGAGTGCTGCAGAGATGGTTGTCCTTCTGGAAGGTTCTCCCATCTCCACAGAGGAACTCTGAAGCTCTGTCAGAGTGACCATCGGGTTCTTGGTCACCTCCCTGACCAAGGACCTTCTCCCTCGATTGCTCAGTTTGGCCAGGCGGCCAGCTATAGGAATATTCTTGGTGGTTCCAAACTACTTCCATTTAAGAATGATGGAGGCCACTGTGTTCTTGGGGACCTTCAATGCTGCAGACATTTTTTGGTACCCTTCCCCAGATCTGTGCCTCGACACAATCCTGTCTCGGAGCGCTACGGACAATTCCTTCGACCTCATAGCTTGGTTTTTACTCTGACATGCACTGTCAACTGTGGGTCCTTATATAGACAGGGGTGTGCCTTTCCAAATCATGTCCAATCAATTGAATTTACCACAGGTGGACTCCAATCAAGTTGTAGAAACATCTCAAGGATGATCAATGGAAACAGGATGCACCTGAACTCAATTTCGAGTCTCATAGCAAAGGTTCTGAATACTTATGTAAATAAGGTATTTCTGTTTTCGCTTTGACATTATGCGATATTGTGTGTAGATGAGGGAAAAAAATAATTTAATCCATTTTAGAATAAGGTTGTAATGTAACAAAATGTGGAAAAAGGGAAGGGGTCCGAATATACTGTATATTACTCTTACAGAATTTCCACGTGGGCAAGGATATTGGACATTTAATCAAAGCCTACTGGATGATAATAATTTTTAACTGACTTTTTCTGACATAACATAGGTACAGCAGATCCCCTTATTGTATGGGACACTTCTAAATGTGCCTTTAGAGGCCATGCAATTCATTACTCATCTCTAAAACTAAAGCAATTTAGTTCAAAAGAGTCCATATTCACAAAGGAAATGGAAGGACTAACAGAACAGATAGATAGCAATAAAAACTGTACCATAGAGGCTCAGAATAAGTTAGAGGGAAATAAAACTTATTCAAGAAAGATCAAGTGTAATATATTATAAAAATAAAGCGAACTGGATGGAATATGGGGAAAAATGCACCAAATTACAGTGGGGAAAAAAAGTATTTAGTCAGCCACCAATTGTGCAAGTTCTCCCACTTAAAAAGATGAGAGAGGCCTGTAATTTTCATCATAGGTACACGTCAACTATGACAGACAAAATTAGATTTTTTTCTCTACAGAAAATCACATTGTAGGATTTTTAATGAATTTATTTGCAAATTATGGTGGAAAATAAGTATTTGGTCAATAACAAAAGTTTCTCAATACTTTGTTATATACCCGTTGTTGGCAATGACACAGGTCAAACGTTTTCTGTAAGTCTTCACAAGGTTTTCACACACTGTTGCTGGTATTTTGGCCCATTCCTACATGCAGATCTCCTCTAGAGCAGTGATGTTTTGGGGCTGTCGCTGGGCAACACAGACTTTCAACTCCCTCCAAAGATTTTCTATGGGGTTGAGATCTGAAGACTGGCTAGGCCACTCCAGGACCTTGAAATACTTCTTACGAAGCCACTCCTTCGTTGCCCGGGCGGTGTGTTTGGGATCATTGTCATGCTGAAAGACCCAGCCACGTTTCATCTTCAATGCCCTTGCTGATGGAAGGAGGTTTTCACTCAAAATCTCACGATACATGGCCCCATTCATTCTTTCCTTTACACGGATCAGTCGTCCTGGTCCCTTTGCAGAAAAACAGCCCCAAAGCATGATGTTTCCACCCCCATGCTTCACAGTAGGTATGGTGTTCTTTGGATGCAACTCAGCATTCTTTGTCCTCCAAACACGACGAGTTGAGTTTTTACCAAAAAGTTCTATTTTGGTTTCATCTGACCATATGACATTCTCCCAATCCTCTTCTGGATCATCCAAATGCACTCTAGCAATCTTCAGACGGGCCTGGACATGTACTGGCTTAAGCAGGGGGACACGTCTGGCACTGCAGGATTTGAGTCCCTGGCGGCATAATGTGTTACTGATGGTAGGCTTTGTTACTTTGGTCCCAGCTCTCTGCAGGTCATTCACTAGGTCCCCCCGTGTGGTTCTGGGATTTTTGCTCACCGTTCTTGTGATCATTTTGACCCCACGGGGTGAGATCTTGCGTGGAGCCCCAGATCGAGGGAGATTATCAGTGGTCTTGTATGTCTTCCATTTCCTAATAATTGCTCCCACAGTTGATTTCTTCAAACCAAGCTGCTTACCTATTGCAGATTCAGTCTTCCCAGCCTGGTGCAGGTCTACAATTTTGTTTCTGGTGTCCTTTGACAGCTCTTTGGTCTTGGCCATAGTGGAGTTTGGAGTGTGACTGTTTGAGGTTGTGGACAGGTGTCTTTTATACTGATAACAAGTTCAAACAGGTGCCATTAATACAGGTAACGAGTGGCGGACAGAGGAGCCTCTTAAAGAAGAAGTTACAGGTCTGTGAGAGCCAGAAATCTTGCTTGTTTGTAGGTGACCAAATACTTATTTTCCACCATAATTTGCAAATAAATTCATTTAAAATCCTACAATGTGATTTTCTGGATTTTCTTTTCTCAATTTGTCTGTCATAGTTGACGTGTACCTATGATGAAAATTACTGGCCTCTCTCATCTTTTTAAGTGGGAGAACTTGCACAATTGGTGGCTGACTAAATACTTTTTTCCCCCACTGTATTTGTACATTATCTTTAAATCTTCAACATAGAAATGCTACCAAAAAGAATTGACTGAAACTTGTTACAAATGACGGAGTCACCCATAATTCACCAAACAATATTTTGGAAGAGGAAGCAAAGTACTTTAAGTATACAGTGGGGAAAAAAGTATTTAGTCAGCCACCAATTGTGCAAGTTCTCCCACTTAAAAAGATGAGAGAGGCCTGTAATTTCCATCACTGTCTAGGTTGGGTATTCTAGCTAGGTGGCCAACTAGCCATGATCAAGCAGGGTCGTCTTCATTAGTGCACACTTTACTAAACGTTTTGCAACGGAAAACGAAAACGAGCGTTTCTTATTGGATAAGTTCAGACTGTCCCTGTAGGTTTCGGACTGTTTTTTTCTCCTCCGATCTCTAATGAACACGACCCTGATGTGAAGGAAGTAGCTGGGTAGCTAGCTAGGCCTACTTTGCCGTTTTTTAGCGAAACCCCTTGAACTATTTAGCTGTGCCGCTACGGCGATCTGTTATGTTATTGACTAACTAACGTTAAGTTTTGTATTATGTTATGTCCACTTGGGCACATTCCGTGCAAGCTAGCCTTTTAGCTAATACGTAAGTGCAAGCTAAGCTATTAACGTTAAGTTGGCTAACGTTAGTTATCTGCTGGCAATGTTATTAATATCAACGTTTCTTATCACTCAATGAATAACTATCTGTAGTTAAGATATGCAAAACTAGCTAATTTAGTCAGTTCTGCTATGTTAATGTTTTCACAAAATCTAATTGATTTAGCTAGCTTTGGGGCTGTTTTTCTGCAAAGGGACCAGGACGACTGATCCATGTAAAGGAAAGAATGAATGGGGCCATGTATCGTGAGATTTTGAGTGAAAACCTCCTTCCATCAGCAAGGGCATTGAAGATTAAACGTGGCTGGGTCTTTCAGCATGACAATGATCCCAAACACACCACCCGGGCAACGAAGGAGTGGCTTCGTAAGAAGCATTTCAAGGTCCTGGAGTGGCCTAGCCAGTCTCCAGATCTCAACCCCATAGAAAATCTTTGGAGGGAGTTGAAAGTCCGTGTTGCCCAGCAACAGCCCCAAAACATCACTGCTCTAGAGGAGATCAGCATGGAGGAATGGGCCAAATTACCAGCAACAGTGTGTGAAAACCTTGTGAAGACTTACAGAAAACGTTTGACCTGTGTCATTGCCAACAAAGGGTATATAACAAAGTATTGAGAAACTTTTGTTATTGACCAAATACTTATTTTCCACCATAATTTGCAAATAAATTCATTAAAAATCCTACAATGTGATCTTCTGGAAAAAAAATTCAATTTTTTTCTGTCATAGTTGACGTGTACCTATGATGAAAATTACAGGCCTATCTCATCTTTTTAAGTGGGAGAACTTGCACAGTTGGTGGCTGACTGAATACTTTTTTTCCCCACTGTATGTCTTCGTTTCAGTCTCCTCCATCTCCACTAACTGAAGCTAATTGTATGGATTTGTTTTATATTAATAATGTAAAATTAACAGCTGTACAGAAAGATTCATGTGAAGGCCAAATTACAGAGGAGGAACTTCTTGATGCAATTTAAGTCTTTAAGTCCGGGAAAACTCCAGGGTTGGATGGCATTCCAGTGGAGGTATACCTAACCTTTTTTGATATACTCAGAGGAACGTTATTGTCATGTTTTAGCCACTCCTATATAAATGGTAGACTATCAGACACTCAACAAGAAGGTCTGCTTTCATTATTACTGAAACAGGATCCAAGTGGTAAATACAAAGATCCAGTCCATTTAAACAATTGGAGGCCTCTTACACTTCAGTGTTGTGATGCAAAAATTCTAGATAAATGCATAGCACATAGAATTAAGAAGGTATTGTCGGATATTATGCTTCCTAATCAGACAGGTTTTGCACATGGACGATACATTGGAGATAATATAAGACAAGTACTGGAAACATCTGGGAAACCAGGCCTGGTATTCATAGCTGACTTTGAAAAGGCTTTTGATAAAGTACGACTGGAGTTTTTATATAAATGCCTGGAACATTTCAACTTTGGAGAATCTCTTATAAAACGGGTTAAAGTGATGCATAGTAATCCTAGGTGTAAAATAGCAAATAATAGCTACTTAGAACGCTTTAAATTGTCAAGAGGAGTAAAACAAGGTTGTACACTATTGGCATATCTATTTATTATTGCCTTCGAAAATGTTAGCTGTTAAAATCAGATCCAACAATAATATCAAGGGGTTACAAATCCAGGGCTTAAAAACAAAGGTGTCATTGTACGCTGATGATATATGTTTTCTTTTAAATCCACAATTTGGATCCCTCCACAGCCTCATAGAGGATCTAGATACTTTTTCTAACCTCTCTGGATTACAGCCAAATTATGATAAGTGTACTATATTACATATTGGATCACTAAAAAATACAACTTTTACATTACCGTGTAGTTTACCAATAAAAGGGTCTGACGGTGATGTGGGCATACTCAGTATACATAGCCCAAAAGAAAGAAATGAACTCACTCCAATACATAGTTATAGAAAGTTAGCAAAAATAGATAAGATCATGCTACTATGGAAATGAAACTACCTGTCTATTTGTGGAAAAATCACCCTGATTAACTCTTTAGTCATATCCCAGTTTACCTATTTGCTTATGGCCTTGCCTACACCTAGCGACCAGTTTTTAAAATTATATGAGCAAAAAATATTAAATTAAATTTGGAATGACAAGCCAGACAAAATTAAACGGGCCTATTTATATAATGAATATACACTGCTCAAAAAAATAAAGGGAACACTTAAACAACACAATGTAACTCCAAGTCAATCACACTTCTGTGAAATCAAACTGTCCACTTAGGAAGCAACACTGATTGACAATACATTTCACATGCTGTTGTGCAAATGGAATAGACAACAGGTGGAAATTATAGGCAATTAGCAAGACACCCCCAATAAAGAAGTGATTCTGCAGGTGGTGACCACAGACCACTTCTCAGTTCCTATGCTTCCTGGCTGATGTTTTGGTCACTTTTGAATGCTGGCGGTGCTCTCACTCTAGTGGTAGCATGAGACGGAGTCTACAACCCACACAAGTGGCTCAGGTAGTGCAGCTCATCCAGGATGGCACATCAATGCGAGCTGTGGCAAGAAGGTTTGCTGTGTCTGTCAGCGTAGTGTCCAGAACATGGAGGCGCTACCAGGAGACAGGCCAGTACATCAGGAGACGTGGAGGAGGCCGTAGGAGGGCAACAACCCAGCAGCAGGACCGCTACCTCCGCCTTTGTGCAAGGAGCAGCAGGAGGAGCACTGCCAGAGCCCTGCAAAATGACCTCCAGCAGGCCACAAATGTGCATGTGTCTGCTCAAACGGTCAGAAACAGACTCCATGAGGGTGGTATGAGGGCCCGACGTCCACAGGTGGGGGTTGTGCTTACAGCCCAACACCGTGCAGGACGTTTGGCATTTGCCAAATTCGCCACTGGCGGCCTGTGCTCTTCACAGATGAAAGCAGGTTCACACTGAGCACATGTGACAGACGTGACAGAGTCTGGAGACGCCGTGGAGAACGTTCTGCTGCCTGCAACATCCTCCAGCATGACCGGTTTGGCGGTGGGTCAGTCATGGTGTGGGGTGGCATTTCTTTGGGGGGCCACACAGCCCTCCATGTACTCGCCAGAGGTAGCCTGACTGCCATTAGGTACCGAGATGAGATCCTCAGACCCCTTGTGAGACCATATGCTGGTGCGGTTGGCCCTGGGTTCCTCCTAATGCAAGACAATGCTAGACCTCATGTGGCTGGAGTGTGTCAGCAGTTCCTGCAAGAGGAAGGCATTGATGCTATGGACTGGCCCGCCCGTTCCCCAGACCTGAATCCAAATGAGCACATCTGGGACATCATGTCTCGCTCCATCCACCAACGCCACGTTGCACCACAGACTGTCCAGGAGTTGGCGGATGCTTTAGTCCAGGTCTGGGAGGAGATCCCTCAGGAGACCATCCGCCACCTCATCAGGAGCATGCCCAGGCGTTGTAGGGAGGTCATACAGGCACGTGGAGGCCACACACACTACTGAGCCTCATTTTGACTTGTTTTAAGGACATTACATCAAAGTTGGATCAGCCTGTAGTGTGGTTTTCCACTTTAATTTTGAGGGTGACTCCAAATCCAGACCTCCATGGGTTGATAAATTTGATTTCCATTGATAATTTTTGTGTGATTTTGTTGTCAGTACATTCAACTATGTAAAGAAACAAGTATTTAATAAGATTATTTCATTCATTCAGATCTAGGATGTGTTATTTTAGTGTTCCCTTAATTTTTTTGAGCAGTGTATATGGAAATGTCTGCTCTATCCAAAATTACAACCAACTAATTGCAGCATTACCACAAAAATGGAAGAGGCAAGTGAAAGGGGGAAAAAGTAAGGAATTTGTCTGCTGGCCATGCATTAAAGACCAGAATTGGTTAAAGAAAATTGTGATAAACAAAAAAGTATACCAGTTTAATTTAAGGACCAAAAAATTGACAGTTGTGCCATATAGATTGCAAAATAGTTGGGAAGAGATTTTCGATGTACCGATTCCATGGCACATGGTTTATGAACTGATATGCAAAACAATGCCTGATTCAAATTTGAATTATTATAAACAATTATTGCAACCAATAGAATGTTATATATAGTTGAAGTCAGAAGTTTACATACACTTAGGTTGGTGTCAATAAAACTTGTTTTTCAACCACTCCACAAATGTCTTGTTAACAAACTATAGTTTTGGCAAGTCGATTAGGACATCTACTTTGTGCATGACACAACTAATGTTTCAATTGTTTACAGACAGATTATTTCACTTATAATTCACTGTATCACAATTCCAGTGGGTCAGAAGTTTACATACACTAAGTTGACTGTGCCTTTAAACATAAAATGATGTCATGGCTTTAGAAGCTTCTGATAGGCTAATTGACATCAATTGGAGTGTACCTGTGGATGTATTTCAAGGCCTACCTTCAAACTCAGTGCCTCTTTGTTTGACATCATGGGAAAATAAAATGAAATCAGCCAAGACCTCAGGAAAAATAATTGTAGACCTCCACAAGTCTGGTTCATCCTTGGGAGCAATTTCCAAATGCCTGAAGGTACACGTTCATTTGTACAAACAATAGTATGCAAGTATAAACATCATGGGACCACGCAGCCGTCATACCGCTCAGGAAGGAGACGCGTTCTGTCTCCTAGAGATTAACGTACTTTGGTCCAGAAATGGTTGAAGAAGTGCAACATTTATGTGGAGCTAACTCTGCAGATAGCACTACTCTGTGATTTGAAAAGTCATGGTCAATCGATCAATAATATAATAATACTTTTAGAATAAATGTTTATCAATCTATACAAACTATGAGAATAGAAAGATTCAGAAAAGTTGTGAAACATCACAGCACAGTTGAAAAATATATGGCAAATAGAAATCAAAAATGGATGGCGTTAAGAGATAGATGGGAGGGGTTGAGTGGATCTGAAGGGTGGGATTAAAAACAACAAGATAACTAATGTAAAATATACTGTGTCCGTATATACTGTATATTTTTACAAAAAAATATATGAGGGATTGGAAATGATGCAGACAATTACTGTGATGGAATCTACAATCTATCTGTACTATTAAAGCTGATCTACCCCCTAAACATTTTTAAAAGTCTAAGAAGGGGTAGGTCTGTTTTATATGCACTATTTATATGCTTCCCGTTCTTAAATTGAGTTTTTGCATCTTTTGGTTTTGTACACCAGCTGAAAATACAACATTTTTGGTTATGGAAAATATATTTGTTTCAATAAAAAAAGAGTTGCTGCTTTCAAATATGGCCGCACTGTACCTATAGATGCTAAAAATACTTTAAAAAATCTTCTTCCATAAACCATAAATTTGATTGACTCCAGATTTGGTATATAGACACAATTAATTAGCCTCTAATGAATTTGAGAATGATTAGTTGCTGCATTCAACGGTGGCCACGCTACACCACTAGATGGCACCATACCACACCAGTTCTATAAACACTGAACTGATGGACATGGGGCCATGAAATGTGTTATGTAAACCTTATGTACAGTGCCCTCCGTAATTATTGGGACAGTGAATATGCAGTTAAAGTGCAGATTGTCAGCTTTAATTTGAAGGTATTTTCATTCATATCGGGTGAATCGTTTAGAAATTACAGCACTTTTTCTACATAGTCCCCCCATTTTAGGGGAGTATTGGGACAGAAGTATTGGGACAAATTCACTTCTATGTGTATTAAAGTGTTAAAACGTTAAGTGTTCCCATATTCATAGCACGCAATGACTACATCACATTTGTTGTTTTGGTTGTGTTGTTTTGGTTGTGTTTGAGACAATTTTGTGCCCAATAGTAAATAATGTATTGTGTCATTTTGGAGTCACTTTTATTGTAAATAAGAATAGAATATGTTTCTAAACACTTCTATATTAATG
Source organism: Coregonus lavaretus (assembly GCF_964263955.1). NCBI lineage: Eukaryota > Metazoa > Chordata > Actinopteri > Salmoniformes > Salmonidae > Coregonus > Coregonus lavaretus. The sequence continues at coordinate 49,439,949 of NC_140000.1, forward strand.
GGGATGGTACCATGTTTACGGATAATCCTGAGTGAATCGTGAATAATGAAGATTGAGAAAGTTACAGATGCACAAGACACCTCTCACCATTACAATAACAGGGAAGGTTAGCATTTTGGGGGGGTATGATATTTGTGCGAATGTAAGTTATCCACAAGTGTATGCAACTGTGTGTACCTGTGTGCACCTGTGTTGGTCATAATGATGCCTTGATATTCATATTATAACAAGTCTGAAGTAAATTTCTACATGTCCTTCATTGCCAATCACTTTGTGCCAATAAAGAGCACTGCAGTCACACTACTTTAAATGAATGAATTACCCTTTTCATTCACTGTAAGTAAATTCTGATTTTGAACCACAATTCTATAGAACTGGAAGAGGGTGAATGATTTCATAAACCCCTGTCTTATGAGCAGCCAATAACCCAGAAAACAGAGCCTACATTTACAGTGGGGAGAACAAGTATTTGATACACTGCCGATTTTGCAGGTTTCCTACTTACAAAGCAGAAATCCAGAAAATCACATCGTATGATTTTTAAGTAATTAATTTGCATTTTATTGCATGACATAAGTATTTGATCACCTACCAACCAGTAAGAATTCCGGCTCTCACAGACCTGTTAGTTTTTCTTTAAGAAGCCCTCCTGTTCTCCACTCATTACCTTTATTAATTGCACCTGTTTGAACTCGTTACCTGTATAAAAGACACCTGTCCACACACTCAATCAAACAGACTCCAACCTCTCCACAATGGCCAAGACCAGAGAGCTGTGTAAGGACATCAGGGATAACATTGTAGACCTGCACAAGGCTGGGATGGGCTACAGGACAATAGGCAAGCAGCTTGGTGAGAAGGCAACAACTGTTGGTGCAATTATTAGAAAATGGAAGAAGTTCAAGATGACGGTCAATCAGCCTCAGTCTGGGGCTCCATGCAAGATCTCACCTTGTGGGGCATCAATGATCATGAGGAAGGTGAGGGATCAGCCCAGAACTACACAGCAGGACCTGGTCAATGACCTGAAGAGAGCTGGGACCACAGTCTCAAAGAAAACCATTAGTAACACACTACGCCGTCATGGATAAAAATCCTGCAGCGCACGCAAGGTCCCCCTGATGAAGCCAGCGCATGTCCAGGCCCGTCTTAAGTTTGCCAATGACCATCTGGATGATCCAAAGGAGGAATGGGAGAAGGTCATGTGGTCTGATGAGATAAAAATAGAGCTTTTTGGTCTAAACTCCACTCGCCGTGTTTGGAGGAAGAAGAAGGATGAGTACAACCCCAAGAACACCATCCCAACCGTGAAGCATGGAGGAGGAAACATCATTCTTTGTGGATGCTTTTCTGCAAAGGGGACAGGACGACTGCACCGTATTGAGGGGAGGATGGATGGGGCCATGTATCGCGAGATCTTGGCCAACAACCTCCTTCCCTCAGTAAGAGCATTGAAGATGGGTCGTGGCTGGGTCTTCCAGCATGACAACGACCCGAAACACACAGCCAGGGCAACTAAGGAGTGGCTCCGTAAGAAGCATCTCAAGGTCCTGGAGTGGCCTATCCAGTCTCCAGACCTGAACCCAATAGAAAATCTTTGGAGGGAGCTGAAAGTCCGCATTGCCCAGCAACAGCCCCGAAACCTGAAGGATCTGGAGAAGGTCTGTATGGAGGAGTGGGCCAAAATCCCTGCTGCAATGTGTGCAAACCTGGTCAAGACCTACAGGAAACGTATGATCTCTGTAATTGCAAACAAAGGTTTCTGTACCAAATATTAAGTTCAGCTTTTCTGATGTATCAAATACTTATGTCATGCAATAAAATGCAAATTAATTACTTAAAAATCATACAATGTGATTTTCTGGATTTTTGTTTTATATTCCGTCTCTCACAGTTGAAGTGTACCTATGATAAAAATTACAGACCTCTAAATGCTTTGTAAGTAGGAAAACCTGCAAAATCGGCAGTGTATCAAATACTTGTTCTCCCCACTGTATGTGACCGCTCCCAGACGGACAACCTGTTCTGTCTCAATGTGAACATGGAGACTGGCAGGAGCTTATGGCAACTCACCTGTAAATGACAACCCATTTATCTGAACCAGTATAGCTGGTTGAAATGAACATTGAGTCACCATTAGTCACGTTTCACAGTGGTGGAGACACAGCTGCTATCAGAAGAGACTACTCATCATTGTCTATGTTAGCTTCAACCAGTTACACTGGTCCAGATAAATGTGTCAATGGCCATAAGCTCCTGCCAGTCTCCATTGTCATGGCTGTAAGAAGAAACAAATGGTGAATGGACCCAAGAGCGTTGCAACAGCAAGTGTTTGTGCAGGTCACAAGTAATACAGAGGGAAAAGGCTAAATAGAAATCAACACAAGCTTAGAATGGGGCTGGAGAAATGTAAACACTCTCAAATTCATAGACTAACCATCCATGAGATCAAAATGATAGTTTTAACCATGTTTTGAGGCTATACAGTGTTGTTGTTTTTACAATTACATTGTTTACAAAAGATGGAGAACAACAAGCTTATATTTTGGATTCTGATGCGGTACAGCTGTTGAACTAAGGCAGGGCTCTCCAACCATATTCCCGGAGAGCTAACTTCGTGTAGGTTTACGCTCCAACCCCAGTTGTAACTACCCTGATTAAGCTTATCAACAGGCTAATTATTAGAATCAGGTGTGCTAGATTAGGGTTGGAGTGAAAACCTACAGGACGGTAGCTCTCCAGGAACAGGGTTGGAGACACCTGAACTAAGGTCATGAGGCATTTATACTGTAAGTTATATTCTGCAAGAAGCAATGGCTATATATTATCAATAAAAAAGTCAAAAGATGTATGTATTATCATTTTTAATTGCACATCCATTTCCCAAACTCACCCTCTACCCACACTTCTGCTCCTATAACAAACATTTCTACATGCAAACAGCCCTTCATGTCTATAATACATCTGTAGCGGCAAAGGATATAAACTAATTGAGAGAAAAATAGAACAACTTAAGCTTGTTTACTGATCCGGCCACCTTCAATGTATACAAACAGCAGCATCCTCCTCCCTGGCCTAGATCCTGAATCTTCGTGCAACAATGGCCACAGCATTACTTTCTTTTCTTTACATTGGGCCGAACCTCTGCGTAGTTCTTGTTGACCTGAGAAAAGCGGATTATTTGCACCTCGTTGGTCTTGGCCTTGAAGTCCTGCCACAGGTATTCTGGAGACAGAATCTTAGTGGGCTTGTTGTAAAGGAGATATCTGTTCAGGTGGCTTTCCTCCTGCCATGCTGCCTCGATGGAGTTGGCGGCATCGGCCTCCAGCTGCTCACGGCAGTACTTTGCCAGCTTGTGCACGTCCCCCACATAGCCAGCGATGGTGGCGCCTCCATAGTAGTAGTCTCCTTCCCCCGCGGGGATGTAGGCCCGCGAGGCAGGACGGCGCTCGTAAGGGTAGTGCTCGTGGGTCTGCTCATAGTAACCCGGGTGAAGTGCGGCCACCAGCCTGCTCAGTGTTTCTGCCCCCCACCGGCCGTAGAACTTTGTGTCCACATCCAAGCAGAAGATGTAGTCCACCTCCTTGCTTATCTGGTTCTCGATGGTGGTCTGGATCATCTCCATCCTCCTGGAGGAGATCTCCTGCCAGCGGTTGGAGCCAGTGACTGGGATGATGGTTACCTGTCTACCGGGAGCGAGGACCACCGCTGGCACGTCTTCCCTCCGGTCAGTGAAGATGTAGTAATGCACTTTGAAATCCACCATGAAATGCTTCTCGGCAGTCTCCAGGAAGTCACGCAGGAAGCGCACATACCTAAAATACAAGGAGAACCAAGTAGGTTTCAGGTGCCCGTCTCATATGGCAAGAGGATAACTCCATTTTCTGTCATTATGACATAATGTATAATCTAAATCAAGATATTTTCAAACTTTGAGTTAGGCCTGCTGAGACTCACTAGTTTGGGAAAAAGGGTGTAGTGGAGACTAAGGCACTCAAAGGTTGGCAATCAAAAGCGTGGAACTTTCAGTGTGGAATATTTAACAACAAAAGATATGTGGGTTGTATTTTGTATTTTTTTATTTTCTTCTCCGGTAACCAGAGCAAGTGCGAACTAAGTTTGAACCTATTTGTACCGGCCACTCTTGCACATGTCCATGTGACATTTGTTTTCATGTACCCAAGAGGTAGAGAAAGGTAAAGAGAGGTGACAATCTAGCAGGGACCATGCTCTATGTGTAGGCTACTGTGAGTGTGAGTGAGTGACACGGGGAACATGGAGGAGGGAGGGAGAGATGAGAGACAGCAACCAACCAAGCTGACTCGCGCTATAGTAGGTTTAAAATTATCCAATAAAATTACATAGTACCTGTTTTGACTGCATCAAGCCGAGATCTACCGCTTAGGTTTGTTTTTAACATGACTTAAAAGACAGAAGCCTATGCACATGGCCACGGGAAGATGTTTTTCAATTTATCAGGGGGTGCTGCAGCACCCTCAACACCCCTACTTCCCACGGCTATGCCTCTGCAACATTAACCTATTAAAAACAGTTCTGTAGCAATGAGGTTTGTGCAATAGGCTATAGGCCCAATACATCACTGCATATTGGCTATGCTTGAATTGCCATTCCTTTGTTGTTCTTCTCAGAACATTTTGAAATTATGTTTCAAAGTTTTAGGTATATGATCACACTGACCATTTGTTGTATTACTTGTGAGGCACAGCTGAGTGAGCATAATAATTTGCTTTTTATTTTATTTTACTGGACTGATGGTCTGCATCTGATGGGGCCAGTCTGAGGGGAGGGAGGGAGAGAGCAGCGGTGAGGCTGCCTCTCACCCGACTCACCGTCCCTCCGCTCTCCCTCTCTACGCTGAGAAAAGGGGACATTCTTCCAGCTTATGGCAAAACTCAAGTTGCACTGCATTATTTCTGCCTCATGCACCAATTAATGTTGTTACTCATGGTAGCCTAGTGGTTAAGAGCATTGGGCCAGTAGTTGAAAAGTTGCTGGTTCAAATCCCTGAGCAGACTAGGTGGAACATTTGTTGATGTGCCCTTGAGTCTCTCTCTAGTCATAGCTTTACAAGTTTAGAAATGTCACAGTATCATCTTTGCTGTGAGCTCGAGGCTTCTTTATACACCCTATGGCTCGAGGAAACCGTGCAGACACGGTGATCTGAGCTATCTGATTGGCCAGCGGTAGACCTATACGTGCACTTGATTTGCTCTCTGGGCCTGTCGGGTATACGGAGTTCTACCTTCAGACACATGAAATGGTTTAAAATGGGAACACAACAGGAAAGAAAATAGGAATGCAAGGCTTTATCATTGTTGTTTTTTACAGAAATGTTTGGTGATGGACTACGAATGCTACTCTACATTTGAGGCTCAGTGCTACCAGACATCCTGTGTGAGACTACTTACTTGCCAACAGCAAATACGGTTGTGGCGATGCTGAGGTGCATAGGCTTGTAAATGCTGTCAACAACCAAGGGATTAAAAGTGCCTTCCCAGACAATAGGTGCCAACCAAGGGGTAACAGCTACCACATTGGTGCGCCTGAAAAAAACAAAAGACATGGTCAAAGCTTGTGAACACCCAGAGATATTCAGTGCATCATAAGCAACTCTTTCATAGTGACTCCATTTCCTGTATTTCCCAATGCACCTTCTCCTATTGATACTATGTCTACTACTAACAATAATATATGATTAATAACTTACCCCTTTAACACACTGGGCTGCTTATACAGGAGTCTGAAAAGACCATGCAAAAGATGATATTGTAAAATAGCGTACTGCTTTCAAAATGGCTGCAGTTGGTGAGTTTTGCCAAGAGGGTGAGATTATTATATTAGAGTAGACCAAAGAAGAGTCTCACCCCTGTGGGGCCAGCATGTCCCGGGTCCTACAACTACAGTTTTCCCGCCTGAAATTAACAGGGTCCTGCTGACACAACCTTCAGAGGGGGTTCAAAGTTAATACTGTGTTAATTCTGAATGATAGCATCAAGAGAGGTTGTGGAGGGTTAGGGGTTCACAAAAATAAGTATTAAAAAATCAGTCGTTTGTTTATTATGTCAGTAACACAAGTTATCTTACCCCAAAACTTCTAGAACTCTGACGTCCTTATTTTTCATCTCACTGTTAAAGATAAAAGGGAACATTTTAGGTGACTTAACTAGTATGTCAAATCAAATAGAAAAGCAGTGCAAAATGTAATTATTTCCATATTTACAATGGTACTCTATCAGAAAATGTAGTCTCAAATGAGATCTTAATCCCTAGTCTTGACTCTCATTGTCATGAGCCCATGTGGCTTTTTAGAAGGCCAAATTCAGCAATCACCTATAAAATAGATGATGGCATAGTGTCTTTCTGATGGGATTATATACAGGATGGGATTTCTATCAAGATTGGATTATATCATTGACAAAGTTACAAAACAATGAACACGAAACAAGTTCCGGTCTTACCCAAATGATGAGTAACAATATGTTAAAACCAGGACTCTAATTAAGAGATAGAAAGAGGATTGATTAACACCATGTACAACACCTATGATATCGACAATGTCCAAAAATGTATATGTAAAAAAAAGTGGTATACAGAGAAGCATACGTTTTGGTTAAATGCCATTATCAGCTCTGTGCAAACAGAAGTGGTGACACACATACAGAGGAAAAATGGTGCGTAATTAGAGTACATACACAACAAGTGGAGGCAATTCAACAATGTGAGCAGAGATAATAATAGAAGTATATCATAATTAAATATCATGAACATCAAAAATGGACATCACAAAATTCATAGATTGACATAATGAATGATAATATCATAATCATGGAAACCATCAGAATGAGAACACTTATACATTGTATTCTGATGTATTCAGAATGAGAACACTTGTATTCTGATGTTGTTCTAAGATTATGATGAAGTTTCTCCAAAGATCAGATATCACTAGTTTGACTTAATAAAACACAGAAAAAGCAACATACCCAAAAAGTAGGATTCCAAGAACTGGCAGAGCGATGGAAGGACGGATATTTGTGCAAAAACGCATTGTTCCTCCCAAAGTTTGTAATGAAATTCACCAAAACTTTTAGTATTTGAAGTAATGCAGGACTGTATCCCAAAGGCAGTAGAATCTGTGCCTTTTACTGTTTCACCAGCAGGATGTAGGCCCACCCAGTGCCAGTGGACAATCTAAATATGGGTGTGACCGATGCTTATGTGTAAGGTAAGAAACGCACCATATGTCTATAGAACAACAAAGGCACTATGGAACAAGTTAAGCACGTTTTTTTAAATGTTGGAATGCATTGAATGGCAGGTATTTTTTTGTTAAAATGGCACTCCAGTCTCCTTTTCACCTTATTTATCACCTGATTTACATAACAAAACGTCTTTAGTTCACTATTGCTCCTACAGTTGAAGTCGGAAGTTTACATACACCTTAGCCAAATACATTTAAACTCAGTTTTTCACAATTCCTGACATTTAATCCTAGTAAAAATTCCCTGTCTTAGGTCAGTTAGGATGACCACATTATTTTAAGAATGTGAAATGTCAGAATAATAGTAGAGAGAATGATTTATTTCAGCTTTTATTTCCTTCATCACATTCCCAGTGGGTCAGAAGTTTACATACACTCAATTAGTGTTTGGTAGCATTGCCTTTAAATTGTTTAACTTGGGTCAAACGTTTCGGGTAGCCTTCCACAAGCTTCCCACAATAAGTTGGGTGAATTTTGGCCCATTCCTCCTGACAGAGCTGGTGAAACTGAGTCAAGTTTGAAGGCCTCCTTGCTCGCACACACCCACAAATGTTCTATAGGATTGAGGTCAGGAATTTGTGATGGCCACTCCAATACCTTGAATTTGTTGTCCTTAAGCCATTTTGCCACAACTTTGGAAGTATGCTTGGGGTCATTGTCCATTTGGAAGACCCATTTGAGACCAAGCTTTAACTTCCTGACTGATGTCTTGTCACGAGTGTCAGTGTAATGCGGTGGATCGAAGTCAGGCGCAGGACACAGAACTCTTATGAAACATACTTTACTGAATAAGTAAAGAACCAATACAAAATACCTTCACACAGGGAGGAACAAACCCGCTCACCAACGACACACGAAACGAAAAACAAACACGCACAAAACACAATGGGAGCCACCGGGTTAAATAGGGAAGGAGTAATCACATAATGGGAAACAGGTGTGTAACAATCAGACAACAGGTAGAACATAGAAACATAGAACATAGATCGGCAGTAGCTAGTATTCCGGTGACGACGAACGCCGAAGCCTGCCCGAGCAAGGAGGAGGGGCAGCCTTGGCAGAATCCGTGACAGTACCCCCCCCCCCCCCCCCCGACACGTGGGTGGCTCCAGCCGCGCGTCGACATCGGCCTCGGGGACGGCCAGGAGGACGCGGCACGGGGCGAGTCGGATGACTGCGGTGGAAATCCCTCAACATGGAGGGATCGAGGATGTCCCTCCTAGGGACCCAGCACCGTTCCTCCGGACCATACCCCTCCCACTCCACGAGATACTGCAGGCCTCCCACCCGACGCCTCGAATCCAAGATGGAACGGACCGAGTACGCCGGTGCCCCCTCGATGTCCAGTGGGGGTGGAGGAACCTCCCGTATCTCAGACTCCTGGAGTGGACCAGCTACCACCGGCCTGAGGAGAGACACATGGAACGAGGGGTTAATACGATAATCAGGAGGAAGCTGTAACCTATAACATATCTCGTTCAATCTCCTCAGGACTTTGAATGGCCCCACAAACCGCCGACCCAGCTTCCGGCAGGGCAGGCGAAGGGGCAGGTTTCGGGTCGAGAGCCAGACCCGGTCCCCCGGGGCATACACTGGAGCCTCACTGCGGCGGCGGTTGGCGCTCGCCTTTTGCCGCCCGATGGCCCGTTGCAGGTGCACATGGGCAGCCTTCCATGTCTCCTGCAAGCGCCGAAACCATTCATCCACCGCAGGTGCTTCGATCTGGCTCTGATGCCAAGGTGCCAGAACCGGCTGATAACCTAATACACACTGGAATGGAGTAAGGTTAGTGGAGGAGTGGCGGAGTGAGTTTTGGGCCATCTCTGCCCAGGGGAGGAAAACCGACCACTCCCCCTGCCGGTCCTGGCAATACAACCTCAGAAACCTCAGAAACCTACCTACCTCCTGGTTGACTCTCTCCACCTGCCCGTTACTTTCGGGGTGAAACCCTGAGGTCAGGCTGACCGAGACTCCCAGACGTTCCATGAACGCCCTCCAGAATCTCGAGGTGAACTGGGAACCCCGATCAGACACTATATCCTCAGGTACCCCATAGTGCCGGAAGACGTGTGTAAATAGGGCCTCAGCAGTCTGTAGGGCCGTAGGGAGACCGGGCAGAGGAATGATGCAGCATGACTTAGAAAACCGATCCACAATGACCAGGATCGTGGTGTTCCCTTGTGAGGGGGAAGATCCGTCACGAAGTCCACCGATAGGTGGGTCCACGGTCGTTGTGGAACGGGTAGGGGTTGCAATTTCCCTCTGGGCAGGTGTCTAGGAGCCTTACACTGGGCGCACACCGAGCAGGAGGAAACATAAACCCTTACGTCCTTAGCTAAGGTGGGCCACCAGTACATCCCACTAAGACAATGCACTGTCCAACCGATACCAGGATGACCAGAGGAGGGTGACGTGTGAGCCCAATAGAGCAAATGATCGCGGACCTCCAGCGTGACGTACACACGACCCTCTGGACACTGGGGAGGAGTGGGTTCATTACGCAATGCTCGCTCGATGTCCGCGTCCACCTCCCACACCACCGGTGCCACCAGACACAACGCCGGAAGTATGGGAGTGGGCTCCACGGAACTCTCCTCCGTGTCATACAGTCGGGACAGAGCATCTGCCTTAGCGTTCTGGGAACCTGGCCTGTACGAAAGGGTGAAAACAAAACGGGCAAGATACATGGACCACCTTGCCTGGCGAGGGTTTAATCTCCTCGCCGCCCGGATGTACTCCAGATTACGGTGGTCAGTCAAAATGAGAAAAGGGTGTTTAGCCCCCTCAAGCCAATTTCTCCACGCTTTCAGGGCTTGGACCACAGCCAACAGCTCCCGGTCCCCCACATCATAGTTGCGCTCCGCCGGGCTGAACTTCTTCGAAAAGAACGCACAGGGGAGCTTGGGTGGTGTGCCCGAGCGCTGGGAAAGTACAGCACCTATCCCAGCTTCCGACGCATCCACCTCAACCGTGAAAGCCAAGGACGGATCCGGATGAGCCAGCACTGGAGCCGAGGTAAACAGGTTTTTCAGATGACTGAACGCCCTGTCCGCCTCAGCTGACCACCGCAGACGCACCGGTCCCCCCTTCAGCAACGAGGTAATGGGAGCCGCTACCTGACCAAAGCCCCTGATAAACCTCCGGTAGTAATTGGCAAACCCCAAAAATCGCTGCACCTCCTTCACCGTGGTTGGAGTCGCCCAATTACGCACGGCCAAAATGCGGTCACTCTCCATCCTCACCCCAGACGCGGAAATGTGGTACCCTAGGAAGGAGATGGACTCCTGGAAGAACAGGCATTTCTCCGCCTTGGCATACAGGTCATGCTTCAACAGTTGGCAAAGCACTTTACGCACCAGGGACACATGCTCGGCCCGTGTAGCGGAGTATATGAGTATGTCATCAATATACACCACTACACCCTGTCCGTTCAGATCCCTGAATATCTCATGGACAAAGGATTGGAAGACTGATGGAGCATTCATCAACCCGTATGGCATGACGAGGTACTCATAGTGTCCTGAGGTAGTACTGAATGCCGTCTTCCACTCATCTCCCTCCCGGATACGCACCATGTTGTACGCGCTCCTGAGATCCAATTTCGTGAAGAAGCGCGCCCCGTGCAATGACTTGACGGTGATCTGATTAAGACCACGGTAATCAATGCACGGGCGTAACCCACCATCCTTCTTCTTCACGAAAAAGAAACTTGAGGAAACAGGTGAAGTGGAAGGCCGAATGTATCCCTGTCTCAGAGATTCGGAGACATGTTTCCATAGCCGCCTTCTCCTCCTGTGACAGAGGGTACACATGACTCCGGCGAAGTGTAGCACCTACCTGGAGATTTATCGCGCAATCCCCCGGATGATGGGGTGGTAATTTAGTCGCCCTCTTTTTACTGAAGGCGAGAGCCAAATCGGCATACTCGGAAGGAATGTGCATTGTGGAGACCTGGTTTGGACTCTCCACCGTAGTAGCCCCTAAGGAAACCCCTACACACCTCCCTGAGCACTGATTGGACCATCCCTTGAGAGCCCTCTGTTGCCAAGAAATAGTGGGGTCATGAGTGGTTAACCAGGGAAGTCCCAACACCACAGGATACGCAGGAGAATCAATCAGATAGAGACTAATCCTCTCCTCATGACCCCCCTGCGTCCTCATTAAGAGTGGTGCGGTAACCTCCCTGATTAGGCCTGACCCTACCGGGCGACTATCTAATGCATGTACAGGGAAGGGCACATCAACACGAACAGTGGGAATCCCTAAACTAAGTGAATACTGATTATCAATTAAATTCCCAGCTGCGCCTGAATCTACTAGCGCCTTATGCTGGGAATGAGGAGAAAACTCTGGGAAAACAACCTCTATACACAGCTGACCAACAGGGAGCTCTGGGTGAGTCGGGTGCTTACTCACCTGAGATGGTCGACCAGTGCTCTGCCTACTGCCTCGACTCCCTGAGGACCCTCCCCAGCACCGACCTGCAGTGTGTCCTCTGCGGCCACAGTTGGTGCAGGGGACGGCCCCTCTCCTGGTCTCCCTAAGCGCAGCACCTCCGAGCTGCATGGGGGTAGGGTCTGAGGTGCTGGGAGGTGCTGGGAGATGGAATGAATGGGCCCTGATCAGAACGTCCGCGGGTCTCCAACAGGTTATCCAGCCTGATGGACATCTCCACCAGTTGGTCCAGGTTGAGGTTGGTATCCCTGCAGGCCAGTTCCTGCCGAACGTCCTCCCTCCAGCGAGCCCTCTCATTCCATCCTGCGCTGGCTGCCAAAGTCCTGAACTCCAGTGCAAAATCCTGGTCGCTCCTCCTCTCCTGTCGTAGGTGGAACAGACACTCGCCCGCCGCTCTCCCCTCCGGTGGATGATCGAATACCGCCCGGAAGCGGCGGGTGAAATAGCGGACAGATGTTGCGTCAATTCCTCCCCACTCGGCATTGGCTCACTCGAGCGCCTTCCCTGACAGACAGGAGATGAGGGCGGACACGCTCTCGTATCCCGAGGGCGCCGGGTGAATGGTTGTCAGGTAGAGCTCTACCCGGAGAAGGAAACCCTGACACCCGGCTGGTGTACCGTCATATGTCCTTGGGAGCGAGAGCCGAATCCCACTGGACCCAGGTGGCGAAGGGGTGGACAGTGGTATGGGTGGTTGAGTGGTTGGAGGAGGTGTAGGAAAGCCACCTCTCTCCCATCGGTCCATAGCATTCACCACCCTATCCATAGCGGTGCCGAGAGCCTGGATCATGCTCTCTTGTCGTTGAACGCGTTCCTCCATCGATCCAGACTGACTGGCTGTACCTGCTGACTCCATCTTTAGGTGCGTGTTTCTGTCACGAGTGTCAGTGTAATGCGGTGGATCGAAGTCAGGCGCAGGACACAGAACTCTTATGAAACGTACTTTACTGAATAAGTAAAGAACCAATACAAAATACCTCCACACAGGGAGGAACAAACCCGCTCACCAACGACACACAAAACGAAAAACAAACACGCACAAAACACAATGAAAGGAAGGAGTAATCACATAATTGGAAACAGGTGTGTAACAATCAGACAACAGGTAGAACATAGAAACATAGAACATAGATCGGCAGTAGCTAGTATTCCGGTGACGACGAACGCCGAAGCCTGCCTGAGCAAGGAGGAGGGGCAGCCTCGGCAGAATCCGTGACATGTCTTGATGTCTTGCTTCAATATATCCACATAATTTTCACCTCCTGGTGAAGCATAGTCAATCACGTCGCCCGTCCTCCTGGAGGGAGGAGAACATCACACGCTCCAAAGACGAGGCCCTCGACCTTATACAAAAGTACATGGAGCAGATGAAGTCAGGAGAGGAGGAGTTTGAGGCTCTGGCCTCTCAGTTCAGTGACTGCAGCTCGGCACGCAACGGAGGAGACCTGGGACTGTTCGGCAGAGGTCAGATGCAGAAGCCGTTTGAGGATGCGTCCTTTGCTCTGAAGGTGGGAGACATGAGTGGTCCGGTGTTCACCGACTCTGGAGTTCACATCATCCTCCGCACGGGATAGAGACAAGCTCTGATACCCCTGAATACCCCCATCACCTCCTGAATACCCCCATCACCTCCTGAATACCCCTAACACCTCCTGAATACCCCAACACCCCCTGAATACCCTCTAAATACCCCATCACCCCCTGAATACCCTCTAAATACCCGATCACCTCCTGAATACCCTATCACCCTCTGAATACCCTGTCACCATAGCAACACCCACCCGTAGTCTGCGCTCCAGCGGGTATATCTCACTGGTCATCCCCAAAGCCAACACCTCCTTTGGCCGCAGTTCCTTCCAGTTCTCTGCTGCCAATGACTGGAACAAATTGCAAAAATCTCTGAAGCTGGAGACACTTATCTCCCTCACTAACTTTAAGCATCAGTTGTCAGAGCACCTTACCGATCACTGCACCTGTACACAGCCCATCTGAAATTGGCCCGCCCAACTACCTCATCCCTATATTGTTATTTATTTTGCTCATTTGTACCCCAGTATCTCTATTTGCACATCATCTCTTGCACATCTATCATTCCAGTGTTAATACTAATTGTAATTATTTTGCACTATAGCCTATTTTATTGCCTTACCTCCATAACTTGCTAAATTTGCACACTGTATATTATATGTATTTCTGTTGTATTTTTGACTTTGTTTTGTTTTACCCCATATGTAACTCTGTGTTTGTTTTTATCGCACTGCTATGCTTTATCTTGGCCAGGTCGCAGTTGTAAATGAGAACTTGTTCTCAACTGGTTTACCTGGTTAAATTAAGGTGAAATAAAAAATAAAATAAAAAAAATCCCTGAATACCCCCTCCACCCCCAACATCCATCAATACACCCATCCAACCCCTTTTACCACCTCGAAATACCCCACAATTAAACCCGCCTACCCCCAGCCACCCCTCAAATGCTCTTATCCACCCCCTCCTACCTCCCACCCCCCTTAAATACCCCCTCTTGTCCTCCCTACTACCCTTAGAAGCCCCCCCCCAACCTTCTGTTCTATATGCAACTTTACACTGACACCATCAACACCCCTTTTCCCCTGTACCCATTGCCATGACTACATCATTGTGTGTGTGAAAATAAAAGAGACCTGTCGGTAGTGACTGACTGAGCCAACAAGTGTGTGGGTTCACGTGGACCGTTATCCCTCCTCCCCCTGCTCTATAGTGTCCCCTCTCTGTGTGTCAAGGCCTCCCACTGCTCTATAGTGTCCCCTCTCTGTGTGTCAAGGCCTCCCACTGCTCTATAGTGTCCCCTCTCTGTGTGTCAAGGCCTCCCCCTGCTCTATAGTGTCCCCTCTCTGTGTGTCAAGGCCTCCCCCTGCTCTATAGTGTCCCCTCTCTGTGTGTCAAGGCCTCCCCCTGCTCTATAGTGTCCCCTCTCTGTGTGTCAAGCATTATTCTCCCTCTGTCAATGATAACATGTCAGACCAGTAACCCAGTGTTCCACACATACTCCCTCATAGGAGACAGACACATGTAAGTTGCTCTGGATAAGAGCGTCTGCTAAATGACGTAAATGTAAATAAATGTAATAATTTTCCTTCCTCATGATGCCATTTATTTTGTGAAGTGCACCAGTCCCTCCTGCAGCAAAGCACCCCCACAGCATGATGCTGCCACCCCCGTGCTTCACGGTTGGGATGGTGTTCTTCGGCTTGCAAGCCCCCCACTTTTTTCTCCAAACATAAAGATGGTCATTATGGCCAAACAGTTATATTTTTGTTTCATCAGACCAGAGGACATTTCTCCAAAAAGTACGAACTTTGTCCCCATGTGCAGTTGCAAACCGTAGTCTGGCTTTTTTATGGCGGTTTTGGAGCAGTGGCTCAGGTTATGTCGATATAGGACTTGTTTTACTGTGGATATAGATACTTTTGTACCTGTTTCCTCCAGCATCTTCACAAGATCCTTTGCTGTTGTTCTGGGATTGATTTGCACTTTTCGCACCAAAGTACGTTAATCTCTAGGAGACAGAACGCGTCTCCTTCCTGAGCGGTATGATGGCTGCATGGTCCCATGGTGTTTATACTTGCGTACTATTGTTTGTACAGATGAACGTGGTACCTTCAGGCGTTTGGAAATTGCTCCCAAGGATGAACCAGACTTGTGGAGGTCTACAATTCTTTTTCTGAGGTCTTGGCTGATTTCTTTTGATTTTCCCATGATGTCAAGCAAAGAGGCACCGAGTTTGAAGGTAGGCCTTGAAATACATCCACAGGTACACCTCCAATTGACTCAAATGATGTCAATTAGCCTATCAGAAGCTTCTAAAGCCATGACATCATTTTCTGGAATTTTCCAAGCTGTTTAAAGGCACAGTCACTTAGTGTATGTAAACATCTGACCCACTGGAATTGTGATACAGTGAATTATAAGTGAAATAATCTGTCTGTAAACAATTGTTGGAACAATTATTTGTGTCATGCACAAAGTAGATGTCCTAACCAACTTGCCAAAACTATAGTTTGTTAACAAGAAATTTGTGGAGTGGTTGAAAAACGAGTTTTAATGACTCCAACCTAAGTGTATGTAAACAACCGACTTGTCACGAGAATTTCTATCTCTAATTAATCAAACTTAATGCTTTGAATAATTCCCAGAGGGTGTAAGGCTCTGGTTTAATCATGAATTAAACGAAGGTCCGCAACCAACAAGAATGATCTGTATGTTTTAATTATGGAGAGCTCTGGCGCCAAAAAACATACATACAGCTTTTATATCCCTTGACACACAAAGGGACTTTGCTCCGCCCACCTTTAAACAGTTTCTTAGTCCCCTTCACCCTGGAATGCTTTCTCAACAGTTTCTAACTTCCCCCCTCTGTTAGTGGGTTGACACTACATTATAACTCTAACATCGTTCACACATTTATACTGTATTTGGGGTGAAATCCTTTAGTCATTATTCTTAAAATACAAATTAATCTGTCACGACTTCAACTGTATATTGTTCCTCAAGCAAGGGTGGAAGCCGATGACGTCGCTGGAGGAAGTCTTTAAACAACTTGGACTTAAAGGAATCCACCAGCGGGTAATACGTCAACATACAGTGCCTTCAGCAAGTATTCATACCCCTTGACTTATTCCACATTTTGTTGTGTTACAGGCTGAATTCAAAATGGATTAAATAAATACAAAATCACACAATACCCCATAATGACAAAGTGAAAACATGTTTTTAGAAATCTTTGCAAATGTATTGAAAATGAAATACAGAAATATTTCATTTACATAAGTATTCAAACCCCTGAATCAATACTTTGTAGAAGCACCTTTGGCAGCGATTACAGCTGTGAGTCTAAGAGCTTTCTACACTGGGACTGTGCAACTTTTACCCATTATTATTTTCAAAATTCTTCAACCTTTGTCAAATTGGTTGTTGATCATTGCTAGATAACCATTTTCAGGTCTTGCCATAGATTTTCAAGTAGATTTAAGTCAAAACTGTAACTCGGCCACTCAGGAACATTCACTGCCTTCTTGGTAAGCAACTCCAGTGTATATTTGGCCTTGTGTTTTAGAAAAAAAGCAGACTGAACCAGGTTTTCCTCTAGGATTTTGACTGTGCTTAGCTCCATTCTGTTTCTTTTTTATCCTGAAAAACTCCCCAGTCCTTAACGATTACAAGCATACTGTCACGTTTGTTCAATGACGGGACAGACCAAGGCGCAGCGTGATATGCGTACATGTTTATTAATCTTACAAACCCACGACAAAATAACAAACCAAACGAAACGTGAAGTCCAAGGTAGAACACACAACATTACCTTACAAGGAACAAGATCCCACAACTAGACAGTGCCAATAGGCTGCCTAAGCATGGTCCCCAATCAGAGACAACGAGCGACAGCTGCCTCTGATTGGGAACCACACCGGCCAACATAGAAATACACATACTAGATAATACAACATAGAACATACACAACAAAGAATATACACACCCTGACTCAACATATAAGAGTCCCCTGAGTCAGGGTGTGACAGTACCCCCCCCCCCCCCCCCCCAAAGGTGCGGACTCTGACCGCACAACATAAACATAACAGGGTAGGGGCCGGGTGGGCATTCCGCCTTGGAGGCGGATCCGGCTCGGGGCGTGACGACCTCTCACTCTCCGCCTCCCTGTTGCGCCCCTGGTCTGGTCTGGACCCCGGCGCGCTACTTCCCCTCTCCTTCCTCCCACGACATGCCAGGCCCTGTCTGGACCCTGGTGTGGGAGACCCCGAACCTGGAGAGGGGCTGACGTCATGGTCTGGACTGGAGCCGCTGACCGGAGCTGGACTAGGCACCGGTGAAGCGGACTGCTCTGGCTCCGGAGTGGAGCCGCTGACCGGAGCTGGATCAGGCACCGGTGGAGCGGACTGCTCTGGCTCCGGAGTGGAGCCGCTGACCGGAGCTGGACTGGACCCCGTTGGACCGGACTACACTAGGCTCCGCCAACCACCCCATGTGCCCCCCAAAAAATTTGACTCTGACTCAACATATAAGAGTCCCCCGAGTCAGGGCGTGACACATACACATAACATGATGCCTATTCATCAAAATATGGAGAGTGGTACTCAGTAATGTGTTGTATTGGATTTGCCCCGAACATAACACTTTGTATTCAGGACAAAGAGTTAATTGCTTTGCCACATTTTTTGCAATATTACTTTAGTGCCTTGTTGCAAACAGGATGCATGTTTTGGAATATTTTTATTCTGTACATGCTTCCTTCTTTTCACTCTGTCATTTAGATTAGTATTGTGGAGTAACTACAATGTTGTTGATCCATCCTCAGTTTTCTCCTATCACAGCCATTACACTCTGTTTGGCCTCATAGTGAAATCCCTGAGCGGTTTCCTTCCTCTCCGGCAACTGAGTTAGGAAGGATGCCTGTATCTTTGTAGTGACTGGGTGTGTTGATACACCATCCAAAGAGTAATTAATAACATCACCATGCTCAAAGAGATATTCAACGTCTGCTTTTTTTGTATTTTTACCCATCTACCAATAGGTGTCCTTCTTTGAAAGGCATTGGAAAACCTCCCTGGTTTTTATGGTTGAATCTGTGGTTGAAATGTACTGCTCAACTGAGTGACCTTACAGATAATTGTATGTGTGGGGTATAAAGATGAAGTAGTCGTTCAAAAATCATGTTAAACACTATTATTGCACACAGAGTGAGTCCATGCAACTTATGTGACTTGTTAAGCAAATATTTACTCTTTATTCAACCCCTTTGCCATAACAAAGGGGTTGAATACTTGTTGACTCAAGATATTTCAGCTTTACATTGTTAATTATACTGAACAAAAATATAAACGCAACATGCAACAATTTCAAAGATTTTATTGAGTTACAGTTCATGTAAGGAAATCAATCAATTGAAATACATTCGTTAGGCCCTAATCTAGGGATTTCACATGACTGGGAATACAGATATGCATCTGTTGTTCACAGATACAGTGGGGGAAAAAAGTATTTAGTCAGCCACCAATTGTGCAAGTTCTCCCACTTAAAAAGATGAGAGAGGCCTGTAATTTTCATCATAGGTACACGTCAACTATGACAGACAAAATGAGAAAAAAAATCCAGAAAATCACATTGTAGGATTTTTTATGAATTTATTTGCAAATTATGGTGGAAAATAAGTATTTGGTCAATAACAAAAGTTTCTCAATACTTTGTTATATACCCTTTGTTGGCAATGACACAGGTCAAACGTTTTCTGTAAGTCTTCACAAGGTTTTCACACACTGTTGCTGGTATTTTGGCCCATTCCTCCATGCAGATCTCCTCTAGAGCAGTGATGTTTTGGGGCTGTCGCTGGGCAACACGGACTTTCAACTCCCTCCAAAGATTTTCTATGGGGTTGAGATCTGGAGACTGGCTAGGCCACTCCAAGACCTTGAAATGCTAATTACGAAGCCACTCCTTCGTTGCCCGGGCGGTGTGTTTGGGATCATTGTCATGCTGAAAGACCCAGCCACGTTTCATCTTCAATGCCCTTGCTGATGGAAGGAGGTTTTCACTCAAAATCTCATGATACATGGCCCCATTCATTCTTTCCTTTACACGGATCAGTCGTCCTGGTCCCTTTGCAGAAAAACAGCCCCAAAGCATGATGTTTCCACCTCCATGCTTCACAGTAGGTATGGTGTTCTTTGGATGCAACTCAGCATTCTTTGTCCTCCAAACACGACGAGTTGAGTTTTTACCAAAAAGTTCTATTTTGGTTTCATCTGACCATATGACATTCTCCCAATCCTCTTCTGGATCATCCAAATGCACTCTAGCAAACTTCAGACGGGCCTGGACATGTACTGGCTTAAGCAGGGGGACACGTCTGGCACTGCAGGATTTGAGTCCCTGGCGGCGTAGTGTGTTACTGATGGTAGGCTTTGTTACTTTGGTCCCAGCTCTCTGCAGGTCATTCACTAGGTCCCCCCGTGTGGTTCTGGGATTTTTGCTCACCGTTCTTGTGATCATTTTGACCCCACGGGGTGAGATCTTGCATGGAGCCCCAGATCGAGGGAGATTATCTGTGGTCTTATATGTCTTCCATTTCCTAATAATTGCTCCCACAGTGGATTTCTTCAAACCAAGCTGCTTACCTATTGCAGATTCAGTCTTCCCAGCCTGGTGCAGGTCTACAATTTTGTTTCTGGTGTCCTTTGACAGCTCTTTGGTCTTGGCCATAGTGGAGTTTGGAGTGTGACTGTTTGAGGTTGTGGACAGGTGTCTTTTATACTGATAACAAGTTCAAACAGGTGCCATTAATACAGGTAACGAGTGGAGGACAGAGGAGCCTCTTAAATAAGAAGTTACATACAGGTCTGTGAGAGCCAGAAATCTTGCTTGTTTGTAGGTGACCAAATACTTATTTTCCACCATAATTTGCAAATAAATTCATTAAAAATCCTACAATGTGATTTTCTGGATTTTTTTTTCTCAATTTGTCTGTCATTGTTGACGTGTACCTATGATGAAAATTACAGGCCTCTCTCATCTTTTTAAGTGGGAGAACTTGCACAATTGGTGGCTGACTAAATATTTTTTCCCCCCACTGTACCTTAAAAAAAGGTAGGGGCGTGGATCAGAAAACCAGTAATTATCTGATGTGACCACCATTTGCCTCATGCAGCGCGACACATCTCCTTTGCATAGAGCTGATCAGGCTGTTGATTGTGGCCTGTGGAATGTTGTCCCAGTCCCCTTCAATGGCTCTGCGATGTTGCTAAATCTCAATTTAATACATTTTAAATTCAGGCTGTAACACAACAAAATGTGGAAAAGGTCAAGGGGTGTGAGAGCTTTCTGAAGGCACTAATTCCTGTTCTAGAGCAGAAAAGCTTGTTTAGGTTCCACCTCCGAAGAATGATGCAGGCTACTTATACATATTCACGAATTGGCGGTGGAAAGGAACGTTCTGCGTATGTGTTATTTTCCACACACTTTTTTTCTACGTAGCTGCTGCTCACACTCCCCCTCCCTTTACATTTCTCTCTTAAAACCTCAGATGTAAATTCGGGGACATTTTCAAATGCTGTGCACTCCTTGAAAGCTTGTCCGGCTTCACATGCCGATCTCCGCTCTCATCTGAGATGCAGTATGTGAAATCTGACACCTCATTTGCACAGGGAGCAACACGTCACACTCTCTGCCCCATGGGAAAATGTGCTGGAATGCAGGAAGTTAGCTGGGGCTGTAATGATACCAGTATCACAGATAGAACAATGAGACAGATATTTCACTGGATGTATTTCACATTTACATTTGTTAGTCATTTAGCAGACGCTCTTATCCAGAGCGACTTACAGTTAGTGAGTGCATAATTTTTTTTACAAATTATTATAATTTTTTTATACTGGCCCCCCGTGGGAATCGAACCAACTGAGCTACATCCCTGCCGGCCATTCCCTTCCCTAACCTGGACGACGCTGGGCCAATTGTGCGCCGCCCCATGGGTCTCCCGGTCGCGGCCGGCTACAGAGCCTGTATAAATGTGAAGCATCCGCTTGGCGTTTCCACTCACTACCCAATATGGTAGTGAGAGGAAGCCCACTGGCTGGCAGTGGGAGAAGATGGAACAAGATGGATTTTGGCCGACATTGTGCACATTTTGTCATCGACGAAAGATTTGATATCAATACAGTTTTCTGTTCCCAAAACTATAATCTGTTATGAACAGAGTGGACAAAATTTTTTTGATTTAAAAACAAAAATCGCGTTGTTTAGAAGGTGCCCAAACGCGAATTGAGTTATTGCACACGCGTACTTCACAGAGTAGGCGTTCCCTAACGGAAATATGCAGATGATGCTAGAACACACCAATAGGATCTCGCTAGCTCGTGCTTGGCTCTGCCCACCTCCTTGCTTGTTCTGCCCACTATGAATCATTTGTTCCCGTTGGAAACGACAGGCTGTGGTCTATCTTGGTTTAGTTATAAAAATCTTTGCCAATATCGTATTCATTTTTCCATGGCAAAAATGAAAACACGGAGCAGAATTCACGCTTTTTTACCTTTAAAAACCTGTTGTATGGCTATGTAAAATATTGTGTGCTATAGCTTGGAAAATGAATAAATGTGACTCTGGATGACACAATAATTATGTTTGTTTTCAACATTAGGGCTGTTAAACATTAGGAAGCGATCCGCGTCGTGTTTTGTTTCCTTGCCACGACCCTAAGTAAAGAGTATCGCAAAACTGGTATCGTCCCGGCCCTAATTCGAATGTTAGTCCGTTATAACCTAGTTTGTTAAATAGTCTGCCCCATATTTGCTAAATATGTTGAACATGTTTGCAGTGCACATTATTCTAACTGCATTGCTTCAATATGGAAATGCATTGTTAAACAGAGGCTTTAGCATTCGCACTGATATAAGGGCTAGGCCTACTGTAAATTGCAGTCTGGACTTGGACATGCCAATTGCCAATGCCAATTGCCAAACGTAGTCATTAAACAATATTAAAATCATTAGGCTAATTGACAGCGTATAAATGTAATCAAATTCTAATAAAAACGAAACAACTTGTTCTAAATAGGCTATGTCTAAATACAGTTAGGCTACAAGCACCATAATTATTCCCCATGGGTTGTGTAGCCTAATACAGATAAAGCAACTTAGACTATGGAGGGTTTTGCACATCCAAACTTTTCACAGGAGCTTGAAAAATATCCATTATAAAGAGAAAGGGAAAATGTCCACTCACCGTGATACTGCTCCCAAATGTTATGTTTTATAAACATCATAGAACCATCTTACAGGTCATATTTTCACTTCTCCTGAAATAGCAGACGTGCTTTCTCAACATAAACCCAATAAGTTTGTTTTTTAATCAAATTAAACGAAAAACAATCTATCAGTTTTTTAAAACAACAACAATATTTCTAAATAGGATCGGGTCAGAAGCATGATATCATTAATCGCATCTCTCCTTCCATGAGCTGATGAGCATAAGGCAATCTGTGCACACTTCTGGCTGCTGGCACACGTAGGCAAAAGGGCACTTCGGTAGGAGGAATGGATGTTTGTCCTATCCATTGAAGATAGTTTATTAAATAGTAAACAGTAACGCTACAATAGGCCTAGTTATAACAAACATTTAGCCAATCTAGTTTTTTATTGGCTTCGACATGGATATATTCCTCTATGGCATTTACATTTCGAAAATGCACTACATGTTCGAGCCAAACGTTATAATAGAATTAGCCTACCATCGCCATTGATATGGCCTGTTAGTGAATCACGGAATTCCCGGGATTTGACAGTTAGGTCAAAAAAGTAATCAAGGTAAACTGTTGTTTTGAGGGTGACATTTCAACCACATGATTATATCATCATGGTAACCAAGTTTCAACATAGACAAATCTTGTATAACATATTTTGAATTTGTACATTTGAAACAATGTCAGATCTTCAACGTTTAACAATAGGTTGGGCAGCTCTTCCTACTTTAGAGTTAATCTAAAGAGAGATATCCATTTGTCGCCTATCCAGGGTTTTAACCAAGCCCACCCCTTTTTAGCGTAGATATTTTTCACTGACTACTACCAATGTGTTATCTTGATAATGATTATTGAGAGATCTCTTAATAACTAAATAGATTCACTGTTGCTATTGAAGTCATTTCAAAGGGTAGGTTTAACAGAGCAAATAACATGTAACCATACTTTATAAGTCATACTGTATAGCATGAATGATACTATTTAGGCCTATATAGCATTTGCGAAGTCATCAACAGCTATTTTTGTTTAAAAATAGACAATACATATAGGCATATGGTTTCAAGCTTTGGTTGATTTCTAACTTAATCTTCAAGTTAATAATTAATATGTTGGATTCATTCCTCCATCTCAACCAAAAATCAAAGTTAAAGAATAGGACTAAATCTAATCTAATTTTAAATGCACTTAAAAAAAAAGTTGCACTAAAGTTACAATAACTTGCACTACAGTGCATTCGGAAAGTATTCAGACCCCTTGACTTTTTCCACATTTTGTTACCTTATAGCTTTATTCTAAAATTGATTACATTGGTTTTTTTGCTCATCAATCTACACACAATACCCCATAATGACGTAGCAAAAACAGGTTTTTATAATTTTTTGTTAATTTCCAAAAAAATAAATAATGAAATATCAAATTTACATAAGTATTCAGACTCTTTACACAGTACTTTGTTGAAGTACCTTTGGCAGCGATTACAGCCTCAAGTCTTCTTGGGTATGACGCTACACCTGTATTTGGGGAGTTTCTCACATTCTCTCTGCAGATCCTCTCAAGCTCTGTCAGGTTGGATGGGGAGCGTTGCTGCACAGCTATTTTCAGGTCTCTCCAGAGATGTTCGATCGGATTCAAGTCCGGGCTCTGGCTGGGCCACTCAAGGATATTCAGAGACTTGTCCCAAAGCCACTCCTGCATTGTCTTGGCTGTGTGCTTAGGGTCGTTGTCCTGTTGGAAGGTGAACCTTCGCCCCAGTCTGAGGTCCTGAGCGCTCTGGAGCAGGTTTTCATCAAGGATCTCTGGACTTTGCTCCATTCATCTTTGCCTCAATCCTTAGTCTCCCAGTCCCTGCCGCTGAAAAACATCCCCACAGCATGATGCTGCCCCCACCATGCTTCACCGTAGGGAAAGTGCCAGGTTTCCTCCAGACGTGACGCTTGGCATTCAGGCCAAAGAGTTCAATCTTGGTTTAATCAGACTAGATAATCTTGTTTCTCATGGTCTGAGAGTCTTTAGGTGCCTTTTGGCAAACTCCAAGCGGGCTGTCATGTACCTTTTACTGAGGAGTGGCTTATATCTGGCCACTCTACCATAAAGGCCTGATTGGTGGAGTGCTGCAGAGATGGTTGTCCTTCTGGAAGGTTCTCCCATCTCCACAGAGGAACTCTAGAGCTCTGTCAGAGTGACCATCAGGTTCTTGGTCACCTCCCTGACCAAGGCCCTTCTCCCTCGATTGGCCGGGCGGCCAGCTCTAGGAAGAGTCTTGGTGGTTCCACACTTCTTCCATTTAAGAATGATGGAGGCCACTGTGTTCTTGGGGACCTTCAATGCTGCAGATTTTTTTTGGTGCCCTTCTCCAGATCTGTGTCTCGACACAATCCTGTCTCGGAGCTCTATGGACAATTCCTTCGACTTCATGGCTTGGTTTTTGCTCTGACATGTACTGTCAACTGTGGAACCTTATATAGACAGGTGTGTGCCTTTCCAAATCATGTCCAATCAATTTAATTTACCACAGGTGGACTCCAATCAAGTTGTAGAAACATCTCAAGGATGATCAATGGAAGCAGGATGCACCTGAGCTCAACTTCGAGTCTCATAGCAAAGGGTCTGAATACTTATGTAAATAAGGTATTTCTGTTTATTTTATTTTAATACATTTGCAAACATTTCTAAAAACCTGTTTCCACTTTGTTATTATGCGGTATTGTGTGTAGATTAATTTTGATTGATTTAATCCATTTTAGAATAAGGCTGTAACGTAACAAAATGTGGAAAAAGTCAAGGGGTCTGAATACTTTCCGAAGGCACTGTATGTACTTTGAATGTAATCTCAACTGCAATCCAGGTCATTTGGTTGTGCTATTAGACGAAGCACAGTGATAACACATTAAGTTGTTGTATAAATACAAAATATCTGACATTGTATTTCCATTTTAACTTTGTTGAGCTTTTAAATGGTTGAAAACACAGTGAAAACACATTTCCAGTGCCTTCAGAAAGTTTTCACACCACTTGACTTTTTCCACATTTTGTTGTTACGGCCTGAATTTAAAATTGATTCAATTTAGATTTTTTTGCCACTGGCCTACACACAATACCCCATAATGTCGAAATTTGTACAAATGAATTGAAAATGAAAGGCTGAACTGTCTTGAGTCAATAAGTATCCAACCCCTTTGTTATGGCAAGCCTAAATAAGTTCAGGACTAAAGATATGCTTCACAAGTCACTTAATAAGTTGCATGGACTCACCCTGTGTGCAATAATAGTGTTTAACATGATTTTTGAATGACCATGGAGGTTTTCCAATGCCTCGCAAAGAAGGGCACCTATTGGTAGATGGGTCCAAATAAAAAAAAGCAGACATTGAATATCCCTTTGAGCATGGTGAAGTTATTAATTACACTTTGGATGGTGTATCAATACACCCAGTTACTACAAAGATACAGGCATCCTTCCTAACTCAGTTTCCAGAGAGGAAGGAAACCACTCAGGGATTTCACCATGAGGCCGATGGTGAACAGTTACACAGTTTAATGGCTGTGATAGGAGAAAACTGAGGATGGACAACAACATTGTAGTTATTTTTTTTATTTTTTTTTACAATAATAATAATATGCCATTTAGCAGACGCTTTTATCCAAAGCGACTTACAGTCATGCGTGCATACATTTTTGTGTATGGGTGGTCCCGGGGATCGAACCCACTACCTTGGCGTTACAAGCGCCGTGCTCTACCAGCTGAGCTACAGAGGACCACAGTTATTCCACAATACTAACCTAATTGACAGAGTGAAAAGAAGGAAGCCTGTATAGAATACAAATATTCCAAAACATGCATCCTGTTTGCAACAAGGCACTAAGGTAATCCAGCGAAGAATGTGGCAAGGCAAATACATTTTTATCCTGAATACAAAGTGTTATGTTTGGGGCCAATCCAATACAACACATTACTGAGTACCACTCTCCATATTTTCAAGCATAGTGGTGGCTGCATCATGTTACGGGTATGCTTGTAATCATTAAGGACTGGGGAGTTTTTCAGGATAAAAAATAAATGGAATGGAGCTTAGCACAGGCAGAATCGTAGAGGAAATCCTGGTTCAGTCTGCTTTCCAACAGACACTGGTAGATTAATTCACCTTTCAGCAGGAAAATAACCTAAAACACAAGGCCAAATCTACACTTGAGTTGCTTACCAAGAAGACAGTGAATGTTCCTGAGTGGCCGAGTTACAGTTTTAACTTAAATCTACTTGAAAATCTATGGCAAGACCTGTAAATGGTTGTCTAGCAATGATCAACAACCAATTTGACAGAGCTTGAAGAATTTTGAAAAGAATAATTGGCCAATGTTGCACAATCCAGGTGTGGAAAGCTCTTAGAGACTTACCCAGAAAGACTCACAGCTGTAATCGCTGCCAAAGGTGCTTCTAAAAAGTATTGACTTAGGGGTGTGAAGACTTATGTAAATGAGATATTTCTGTATTTCATTTTCAATACATTTGCTAACATTTCTAAAAACATGTTTTCACTTTGTCATAATGGGGTATTGTGTGTAGATGGGTGAGAGAGAAATAACAAAAAATATTGAATCCATTTTGAATTCAGGCTGTAACACAACAAGATGTGGAATAAGTCAAGGGGTATGAATACTTTCTGAAGGCACTGTAGATAACAACTAAACCAAAAATCTGACATTGTTTTTCCATTGGAATTTGGTTGTGCTTTTAGACGGTTGAAAGCATAATGATAACACATTGGGAATTCAACAAACTTCTGGCTGTCCTTTTTTGAGTCGGTGAATAAAGGTTCAAATCTCATTGATCAACGTCTCAACCAAATATTACCCAAATTCCCACTTTTCCACCAAATGACGTGGTGTGCCCAGTGGGATGTTTCATATGAGGCGACAATGCAGAATATCACCTTTTATTTGAGGGTATTTTCTTTATATCTGTTTTACCGTTTAGAAATGGAAGCACTTCATGTATCTAGTCCCCCCTATGTGAAGAAGTCATATGTATTTGGACAAATCCACCTATAGTGCATCAATGTAGTCAAAAGTTTAGTATTTGGTCCCATATTCCTTGCACACAATGACCGTTGTGCCTCTGTAACCTTCTCACTCATCATTATTCATGATTCATTCATGATTATCCATAATCATGGTAGCATCCACATTAATATAGAAGTGTTCAGAAACCTTCACAATAAAAGTGACTCCAAAATAGCACAAGGCACTATTCACCATTCAGTTAGTATTGGGCAAAACATAATCCAAAACACAACCAAAACAAACCGCAAATGCATCCAACAAGTTTGTAGAGTCACAAGCATGATGAATATGGAATATGGAACCAAATACTAAATACTACTTTTGACTACTTTAATACAGTGAATTTGACCAAAAACATGACTTCTTCAAATAGGGGGATCAGATAAAAAAAAGTGCTTTAATTTCTAAACAGTGAAACAGATATGTAGGAAAATACATGCGCTGTCGCCTAATATGAAACATTCTATTTTAAATCTAAAATGCTGGAATATAGAGCCAAATATTTTTCTTTAGCTTCACTGTCCAAATACATATGCAGGAGAGTGTATTTCATACACGACATAGCATTAGTTAAATTACAAATGAAGTCACCACAGACGATTACCGAGTGATTAGTTATTACCTTTGGGCCCTCCCTTCTTTGGTTACACAAGTTCTATCACCTTGTTCCAAAACACATGAATGATTATTGATGATTATTGAAAAGAGTCAAGTTGCTGTCTCAAAGCTTTTTTCATCACTTCGGGTACTATGCCTTCATCATGTTACCCCTACTGTGCTCACAGAGTACAGTACAGTTGGCAGTGCACTAAGTAAAACCTCAATGTCATTGTGAAGTCAGTGCTTTGTCAGGACAATGTATACTGAACAAAAATATTAATGCAACATGCAACAGTTTTAACGATTGTACTGAGTTACAGTTCATATAAGGAAATCAGTCAATTGAAATAAATAAATTACGCCCTAATCTATGGATTTCACATGACTGGGAATACAGATATGCATCTGTTGGTCAGATACCTTTAAAAAAAAGGTACAGTTGAAGTCAGAAGTTTACATACACTTAGGCTGGAGTCATTAAAACTAGTTTTTCAACCACTCCACAAATTTCTTGTTAACAAACTATCGTTTTGGCAAGTCGGTTAGGACATCTACTTTGTGCATGACATAAGTAATGTTTCCAACAATTGTTTACAGACAGATTATTTCACTTATAATTCACTGTATCACAATTCCAGTGGGTCATAAGTTTACATACACTAAGTTGACCGTGCCATTAAACAGCATGGAAAATTCCCGAAAATTATGTCATGGCTTTAGAAGCTTCTGATAGGCTAATTGACATCATTTGAGTCAATTGGAGGTGTACCTGTGGATGTATTTCAAGGCCTACCTTCAAACTCAGTGCCTCTTCTCTTGACATCATGGGAAAATCAAAAGAAATCAGCCAAGACCCCAGAAAAAAATGTGTAGACCTCCACAAGTCTGGTTCATCCCTGAAGGTACCACGTTCATTTGTACAAACAATAGTACGCAAGTATAAACACCATGGGACCACGCAGCCGTCATACCGCTCAGGAAGGAGACGCGTTCTGTCTCCTAGAGATGAATGTACTTTGGTGCGAAAAGTGCAAATCAATCCCAGAACAACAGCAAAGGACCTTGTGAAGATGCTGGAGGAAACAGGTACAAAAGTATCTATATCCACAGTAAAACAAGTCCTATATCGACATAACCTGAAAGGCCGCTCAGCAAGGAAGAAGCCACTGCTCGAAAACCATCATAAAAAAGCCAGACTACGGTTTGCAACTGCAGATGGGGATAAAGATCGTACTTTTGGGAGAAATGTCCTCTGGTCTGATGAAACAAAAATAGGACTGTTTGGCCATAATGACCATCGTTATGTTTGGAGGAAAAAGGGGGGATTGCAAGCCGAAGAACACCATCCCAACCGTGAAGCACGGGGGTGGCAGCATCATGCTGTGGGGGTGCTTTGCTGCAGGAGGGACTGGTGCACTTCACAAAATAGATGGCATCATGAGGAAGGAAAATTATGTGGATATATTGAAGCAACATCTCAAGACATCAGTCAGGAAGTTAAAGCTTGGTCGCAAATGGGTCTTCCAAATGGACCCCAAGCATACTTCCAAAGTTGTGGCAAAATGGCTTAAGGACAACAAAGTCAAGGTATTGGAGTGGCCATCACAAAGCCCTGACCTCAATCCTATAGAAAAGTTGTGGGCAGAACTGAAAAAGCGTGTGCGAGCAAGGAGGCCTACAAAGCTGACTCAGGTTACACCAGCTCTGTCAGGAGGAATGGGCCAAAATTCACCCAACTTATTGTGGGAAGCTTGTGGAAGGCTACCCGAAACGTTTGACCCAAGTTAAACAATTTAAAGGCAATGCTACCAAATACTAATTGACTGTATGTAAACTTCTGACCCACTGGGAATGTGATTAAATAAATAAAAGCTGAAATAAATCATTCTCTCTACTATTATTCTTTCATTTCACATTCTTAAAATAAACTGACCTAAAACAGGGAATTTTTACTAGGATTAAATGTCAGGAATTGTGAAAAACTGAGTTCAAATGTATTTGGCTAAGGTGTATGTAAACTTCCGACCTCAACTGTAGGTGCGTGTTTCAGAAAACCAGTCAGTATCTGGTTTGACCATCACTTGCCTCATGCAGCGTGACACATCTCCTTCACATAGAGTTAATCAGGCTGTTGATTGTGGCCTGTGGAATGTTGTCCCACTCCTCTTCAATGGCTGTGCAAAGTTGCTGGATATTGGCGGGAACTGGAACACGCCATTGTACACGTCGATCCAGAGCATCTCAAACATGCTCAATGGGTGACATGTCTGGTGAGTAGGCAAGCCATGGAAGAACTAACATTTTCAGCTTCCAGGAATTGTGTACAGATCCTTGTGACATTATGATGCTGAAACATGAGGTGATGGTGGCGGATAAATGGCACAACAATGGGCCTCAGGATCTCGTTTATGGTATCTCTGTGCATTCAAACTGCCATCAATAAAATGCAATTGCGTTCGTTGTCCGTAGCTTATGCCTGCCTGCCCATAGCATAACCCCACCTCCACCATAACCCCCACTCTGTTCACAACGTTGACGTCAGCAAACCGCTGGCCCACATGACGCCATACACGTGGTCTGTGGTTGTATGTACTGCCAAATTCTCGAAAATGATATTTAGAATTTAATGAACATTAAATTCTCTGGCAACAGCTCTGGTGGACATTCCTGCAGTCAGCATGCTAATTGCACGCTCCCTCAAAACTTGAGACATCTGTGGCATTGTGTTGTGTGACAAAATGCCCCCAGCACAAGGTGCACCTGTGTAATGATCATGCTGTTTAATCAGCTTCTTGATATGCTTTAACTATTAGGTGGATGGATTATCTTGGCAAAGTTGAAATGCTCACTAGCAGGGATGTAAACAAATTTGTGCACATTTTAGAGAAATAAGCTTTTGTGCATATGAAACATTTCTGGGATCTTTTATTTCAGCTTATGAAACATGGGACCAACACTTGTTGCGTTTATATTTTTGTTCAGTGTACATGACCTATAATACAATCTTTATTTTTCTTACTTTTGGCTTTTTGAGCTCAAGGAGAAACACAAACACATTACAACAGTGTAAAAATCACTTTAGTCTGACAAACATCCAATTAGCTTTTTTCTTACAAGTTTTCAAATGTATTCATGTTGCTCATCTAAGTAAATCCTTTCCCACACTTAAAAAAAACTAACGTTTTTATTAAGTGTTTGATGGATAATAAATGTAGCATCATGTACATAATAATATACATATCATACACATGCTGTAGTATTAGTTAATTTACAAATGATTGAGTCACCACAGACGATTACTGAGTGATTATTTATTAAATTGAGACCTGGGTTCAAATGTATTTCAGTATTTAAAATACATTTGTGTATTTTCAAATACACAGCCCAAAATAAGTACTTCTATTTGGTTATTTGAATGGCTATTTGTAAAAACCAAATAGTATGAGTGTATTTTCAAACACTTATTTCAAATACCTGGGTTAAATGCATGGGAGTGTATTTGAGTATTTTCAAATACTTTCCAAGTGTATTTCCAAATACATTAAAATATTCAACTACTTGTCTTTTCAAATAAAACATATCTGAATACTTACTTGGACAACGTAGGTGAAAGTAATTGAGATATTTGAAATAGTGTTTGAACCCAGGTCTGATTACAATGGGGGGGAAAAAGTGTACCCAAATGTGCTTCAGCCCAGCATGTAGCAGAAGGGAATTGGGTGCCTGACCGAGGGATTGAAAATAAAAACATTCCTTAGATGACGACACTTCAACGGGTGACTATGCAGAAGAATTAGGAAAAGGGAGGACTCTGTTCCGGCATACATCAGGAGCTTGGTCCAAAACACATGACTGATTATTCAAGGGACAACTTCATAGTTGCTGTCAAAATGTTTTTTCATTACATCAGGTACAGAACGGCCTACACAAACTGTGTCATGCTTTCATCATGTTACCCCTACTGTGCTCACAGAGTACAGTACAGTTAGCAGTGCACTAAGTAAAACCTCAATGTCATTGTGAAGTCTGTGGCCAAAGTTCCTTAACAACCAATTACATTACCCAGGGGAAAATAACTGAATGGCTACTTCGTCAATAAATTGTTAAAACTTTGTCAGGACGATGTACATGAACTATACATTTTTTTTTTTTCTTCTTACTTTTGGCTTTATGAGCTCAAGGAGCAATAAACATTACACTAGCGTAAAAATCACTTTAGTCTGACAAAGATCCAATGACATTATTTCTTATGAGTTTTCAAATGTATTCTCATGTTACTCAACTGACTAAATCCTTTCCCACACGTGTGGCAGTAATGGGGCTTCTCCTCAGTATGAATAAACATGTGTCTTTTAAGGCCACTAGTTTCTGCAAAGCCCTTTGAACAAAGGGAGCAGGTGAATGGGCGCTCGTTTGAGTGCCATCGCTTATGCGACGTGAGAGCGCATGACGTGCTGAAAGCCTTTCCACACGGTTTACAACGGTAAGGTCGTTCCCCTGTGTGAAAACGCATGTGCACTAAGAGTTCCCCGGACACAAAGAAAGCCTTCCCACATACGCTACACAGGTATGGTCTATCCCCTTTGTGCATCCGGAGGTGTCTAACTAATGTGTGCTTTTGATTGAACTTCTTCCCACAGACTGAGCAGGAGTAAGGCCGCTCCCCGGTGTGTGTGCGTATGTGTATTTTGAGGACTGCTGCACTTGTGTAACTCTTGCCACAGTGTTGGCAAATAGGCCTGTGCATCGGTTCAACGTCGTGACTCTTCTTGTGCAGTTGTAGATATCTCTCCGATTTGAATCTCTTCTCACACTGGTTGCAACGGAACGGCTGCACACTTGTGTGAATACTTTGGTGTCGCTTCAGGTCAGTTGTGCATCTGAAACCCTTCCCGCACTGTTTGCAGGTGTTCTTATTGATCCTCTTGGCTGAGGAGCTCTTTACTGTTTCACTGGATGGCAGTGAGTTCTCAGCTCCTCCAGAGTCCAGGCTCCTGCTGTCCTCCTCTGTTAAATGTTCCTTCCTGATGTGCTGGTGAAGGTCCACCATTTCCCTGTGGGAGAATGGGCACTGGGGGCAGGAGAAGACCTGGGAGGGCATGTCACTAGCCAGTTCTACAGGCAGAAAGCACAAGAGAGCAGACATACAAAAATGAAGATGCGTTAACATATCCTTATATGACCCGGATCCTGGAGCGTTTGGTACCATGATTCGCTCTATAAAACATATGCGAAGGGCAAACGATGCCTGACCCAAATGAATCCTGGACCTCCCGAGTGCCAACTTATTGTGATTTTGGGACAGCTATATTGTTGATTCATCCAGACAGTTTTTAAGTTCATTAGCTAATTATTTAGCAATTTTCAGCATCTTCCAGTTAACGTCGCTCGCCAACCAACATCCCATTGAAATGAATGGTTCCCCTAGCGGTAACGGCCATTGTTGGAAACAGCCTTCAGTGCGGTGCTCTCAAAAGCACGAAAATGTCCTTCTCCAAAACAATATACACAGCCACTATGTTTTAAGGTGTTATAATTAGGAACTGATATCAACCTCTGTAATTCATGATCCTAAGTGTAAAATTTGACAGTGGTGTGAAGCACTTCCTGATTTTTCACCTGAAAGTCAAGGAGCGTAAAAAAAACATAAAAAATATCTGTAGGTAATGTAACAAGTCAGGCTTTTACAAATCACTTCAAAATACATGGTGGAAACGGACTGTATCATTATGAATCTCCTTACCATCCGAGTCCTCTGGTTCACTCAGAGGGGAGGTCCAGTTTGCGTCATCTTCATCCTTCAATCCTCTATCAGGGTCTTCATTTCTCTCACTTCCATCATCATCCTCCAAGTTATTTTCACAATGCAACTCTACTCCTTCCTCTTGGTCTTCCTCACTGTTGATCTTCCACCCCTCTGTGCACCCTTTCATGCCTTCATGTCCATCGAGACTTGACTTCAGGCCGTGAATTTGAGGAATTGACAATGTGGACAAGATGTTGTCTGCGACCTGGTTGGAGAATTTATCTGGAGGAAGGAAGAGAGAATTTTCATCTCAGGAAAGGAAACGGAAAAATGCAATTAACTAATTCACAGAAGAGCACATGGCTAACATGGTTGATATCCTCTTATTAAGACTAACTTTTGCTCAAGTGTCCCAGATGTCTATGATGCTGCAGCAGTGTCTTCATGTGCTCTGGGTCAGAGACAGAATGCCAGAACTCCTCCAGGTCAGAGGGGGCAATGCTGAGACTAGATGCTGTCTGAGGATAAAAGGAACATTAAAAAGGTTTCTGCAGCTCTAGCTCACAGAACATTAATCATATAGGTGGGTGTTTAAAAAAAATAATATTCTGCCATGCATAAGCCGTAAAACAAAGGCTTTTAATATTTCCACTACAGGAGTGCCTTGATTACTTCTGGAAATGTGTTTGCACAAAGGCTTTTACGGCATTGTTTACTATCCAGCATCAACTTCTTTTTGTTCTATAATATTTCATCCCATGATCAAAGAGCACCTCATGGATTAACTATAAATGTACATTTTAGTAATTTAGCAGACGCTCTTATCCAGAGTGCCTTACAGTTAGTGCATTCATCTTAAGATAGCTTGGTGAGACAACAACACATCACAATTGTATCAAGTATATTTTCCCTCAAAGTATTTATCAGCAAAGTCAGTGCTAGTGGAAAAATAAAAATACAATTGGGGTGGGGGGGTGCATCATTGGGGTGCCAGGACAGAGAAGAGCTTTGACTGGGTTGAGCGGGAGCTGCCCTCAAGCAGGGGCGTGAGGCCAAGAGACCAGAGGTGGCGGAATGGAGTGCTCAGGTTGGGATGTAGGGTTTGAGCATAGCCTGAAGGTGAAGAGGTGCAGTTCCCCTTGCTGCGCCGTAGGCAAGCACCATGGTCTTGAATCAAAGAAGCACTCCTCTCCTGTGTGTCTACATTAATCATATAGGATTCAACTTGAGTTGACCAAAAGGACAGTCATGAACAAGTAGCTTTGTTCCCAAAGACTGGACATTATACAGTGTCATTACTAAAATTGTTAGTGACATCCCTAAGCATGTGATACTGAAGAAATAACATGACAAGCCTGACCATCTCTAAAGATTTCATGCTATTAAGATATTGAGCCTGTACCTCTGTAAGGTCTGGTACAGGCAGCAGCTCCTCCAGCCGGGAGAGGAACTCCCACACCAGTATCTGCAGTGCTGTGTCATACCGAGGTCCGTAACGTATTGGGAACACCACCTGAGAGAGAGAGAAATAAAACAAGAGTAGGTCGAGCCAACACCTTGCTGGGTTGTTCATTTTGTATGGTCTTTCATCAGTTATAGTAAAACAAGCAACATTTCACTACTGAGTTTTACATTGCTGGAACATGCTGTCCTATTGACTCTGAAAGCAACAACTATGATTCATTAGGATATTTCCCACCTGGAAGAAGTGCTTCTTCTCAGAAGGGTCTTCCAACAGGGTTTTGACAAGTTCCACGAAGTTAGACTCCGAAGCCTCCAACTCATTTCTACTCTGTGACTGGGCATGTAAAATGAATGATAAAATCAGCTTTAACAGAAACACAATATAAGCTCCCTCTATTCCACAGCATCCAGACTACTTTTGACACTGAAAGTTACATACATCCTCGTGCACAGCATGTACTGAAGAAGTTCTGATTCTGTCCAAATGAAGTTGGATGGTCTGGGGTTCCGGTGGGTTTTCATTGCGAAACAACTCTAAAACCATCTGAAAGCAGATTTTATGAGGGTCTTAGTCCAATTACTATTATTATTTCTTTACATCCATGCCTCTACTCCTTCTCCACCCTCCC
This sequence comes from Coregonus lavaretus, assembly GCF_964263955.1. NCBI lineage: Eukaryota > Metazoa > Chordata > Actinopteri > Salmoniformes > Salmonidae > Coregonus > Coregonus lavaretus. The sequence goes on from NC_140000.1 coordinate 49,475,965, forward strand.
ACTTTTCACCCTTGCTCTCAGTCCCAGGATGAGTTGGGTCCTCTGCCTGGAGCTCAGCAGCTCTGGAACCATCTCTGTCACCAAAGTCACAAACTCCTCCAGCTTCCCATACTGCATCACATTACGCTCTTGAGCCACTTGCCACATGAAAGCTGACATCAGGCGTAGAGGAGGAACCAGGAGACGGAAAGAAGATAAAGATAACCGTGGACCTACAGTAAAATAAAAAATGAGCCAGTATGGAAACATAAGGATTGTGTCAGTAGCCAACTACACAATACCTGTAGCCAACTACACAACACTATTATTGGCTTACCTGCCTGGTCTGAAAACATGGGCGTTTGATCCAGTTTGCTATTAGGACTCTCAACTCTGTTTGCTGAAATCTATAGAAACCAACAAAACATGAGGCAGTAATTGCAAATCTTGAAAAGATTAACAGTAAGGCTGTTGCAAATTCATTAAAACATTACTTTCTCATTTTGTGACTAAATTAATCATTGTCACTGTCATATATATTCTGATTAAGGCCCGATTGCCATAAACACATGACTAATTGTTTAACGTTTTCAACAACAACATTTTACATGAATCTCCGCAATCTCGTACTGATTTATGTGCGTCCTCTGTTGCTGGTGTTGATATTGTACTCATTTTAACTGCGAACCCAGTGCCAGAAATAGTGGTTTCTTCAGTCGAATTATTAGATAATCTTTCATAATACCGATAATTACCAGTCTACAAGTCAGGTCTGGCAACTAGGTACTGTAGCCATACATTTTCAGTTTCTTAGCTAGCTAGCTACCTCGGGAAAGTTTGGGTTGGTTTGCCGATGTTTGATAAAAATGGTGAGCCAACTCAGAATTCCAGGCCTCGGTACACCCTCTGGCATATCCTTAGACTTTTTCAGTGCTCTCACATGACGGTCCCTCGCAAGTCTCCATTTCTTCCTGCAGGTATCTGGATCGGAGTTTAAATATGTAGCAATTTCGCGCCAACTGTGTTCGAGAGCCTCTTTGTCGAAATGTAAACGCATTGAGGTATCATACAAGTGCGTATGCTCTTTGACTGCTTTTACGAGACGTTGTTCAAACGATTCAGCCATTTTCCAAAAATATCACAAGCTGGTTTGCTATCTAGCTATCCAGCTACATAAGAAACAAAATAACCGAACATTCACGGTCGTCGTTTAAATATGACGTTATAGGTCAAACTTTTACTTCCGCTTTTACTGAGTTTAACAGCGGTTGGCATTAACGCACCAAACTGGACTATAATATACATCCATTATACTTTGATACACAATATATATACACTACCGTTCAAAAGTTTGGGGTCACTTAGAAATGTCCTTGTTTTCGAAAGAAAATTATTATTTTTGTCCATTAAAATAACATCAAATTGATCAGAAACACAGTGTAGACATTGTTAATGTTGTAAATGGCTATTGTAGCTGGAAACGGCTGATTTTTTATGGAATATCTACATAGGCGTACAGAGGCCCATTATCAGCAACCATCAGTCCTGTGTTCCAATGGCACGTTGTGTTTTCTAATCCAAGTTTATCATTTTAAAAGGCTAATTGATCATTAGAAAACCCTTTTGCAATTATGTTAGCACAGCTGAAAACTGTTGTGCTGATTAAAGAAGCAATAAAACTGGCCTTCTTGAGACTAGTTGAGTATCTGGAGCCATATCTCAGACTGCCCATCTTTAATCTTTTATTTTTATTGGCAGATGAAACTGGCTCTCACGAGGACTGCCACAGGAAAGGAAGACCCAGAGTTACCTCTGCTGCAGAGGATAAGTTCATTAGAGTTAACTGCACCTCAGATTGATCCCATCTGGTTTGCGGTTAGTGGGACTATCATTTGTTTTCCAACAGGACAATGACCCAAAACACACCTCCAGGCTGTGTAAGGGCTATGTGACCAAGGAGAGTGATGGAGTGCTGCATCAGATGACCTGGCGTCCACAATCACCCGACCTCAATCCAATTGAGATGGTTTGGGATGAGTTGGACCGCAGAGGGAAGGAAAAGCAGCCAACAAGTGCTCAGCATATGTGGGAACTCCTTCAAGACTGTTGGAAAAGCATTCCTCCTGAAGCTGGTTGAGAGAATGCCAAGAGTGTGCAAAGCTGTCATCAAGGCAAAGGGTGGCTACTTTGAAAAATCTCAAATATATTTTTGGTTACTAAATGATTCCATATGTGTTATTTCATAGTTTTGATGTCTTCACTATTATTCTACAATGTAGAAAATAGTAAAAACTTTTGACTGGTACTGTATGTATATATATATTTAAAAAAAGAAACACCCTTCCAACTAACTCTACACTCATTAAAAACCCTCTACCCCATTCCACTACTTTGACCCTATCTGCTCCTGCACCATTCCAATGGCCTGGGAGGACCGAACACCACCATTCAACTAACTCTACACACCCTGTAACTCTGCTGAAGTAAAATATACCCAAATACTTCTCTGCAGCTGCCACCACAACATATTTTTTCTGTGATTTACATTCCATTTCTGTGGTACAGTTGATAAACATTGCTATGAATGCTAAGAAGCCAACCTTACTGAAGCATATATCAAACGTTGGCCTATCCCTCTGTGCTGGCACAGATCTACACACACAACTTTATCCACCGAAACTCCACAATCCTCTATCCCATGCCCTCCTGCACACTTCCCACATCTTGGAATCTCCCTGCTACAACCTGCTGCGGCATGACCATAAATGGTGGATTCGGCACAAAAGCTCTCACAGGATAACTGATATATCCTAACATGGCTTTGTCTGTAAAGACTTTGACTCAAAACTCAAAAGGACTGACAGTGACTCATTGGTTTCACCATGCTCCCCACCAGGTCTTCGCTGCACCAAACTGCGGGTGTCACAAACACCAGAAATCTTCAACTTCAATTGCTCCTTCTCCCCACAACGCTACCCTAGAAATCATTCCTTTCAACGATGCCCTGTTCCTAAGAGCAAAGCAAGAAACAGATCTTGACCCAAGTTACGTGACACAGAGTGCCCGCTCCCTCTGGTCAGAAGAAACACAAATATCATAAGTTCACTACAGGTTACCTACACTGATTCAACTGCACCCAACTCCTTTCCCACCCACCCTGAAACCACACATGGATCCGGCAAAAGGCAAGGATCCACTTTCTCTAAAAATGTCACTCCTACTTCTTTATCATGTCCATTGATGCCAGGCTTGGGTTCTGAGCTCTTCATCACACCTTCCACCTCATTTAACTCGCCCTCATTCACTTCCATTCCACCTCCAGAACTCGGTCTGGCGCACGGCTCACTCTGTTTGCACTTGACACCAATCTTCTTCGACACTCCATCTCCATTTTTATCGCCATCTTCCTCAAATTCTAATCCAAACTCTGCTTTCCTCATTCTCTTCGACCTCTTCTTCCTATTTCCTCCCCTCCATTCCTCCTCAGCAATCCTTCTTTATGTGTCCCTGTCCCAATATTCCTCTTCTCCCGACTGTGCTTGCGGCCTGGTGGCATCCCAACGTAACTCCATCTCATAATCATCCTGCTCACCTCGGAAACGTGTCTTCTCCAGGCGTCGACATTTTGAGAGTATGAGCAGTGGCCACACACCACCATCCGGCGGATATGCTCCAACTTCTGTGTGCACCTGGAACAGGTTTCAACTCATCAGAATAAAAGTCATTTTCTGAGAGCTATGGACCAATCCCAAATCGAACCCCAAGTATTACTCCCTATGCACTTGTGAAGATCTGACAGGAGTTGATTGGTATACACAATATGGTGAAACTTCCACCTAGCCTATCAGAAGGCAAGGTGGAGCTAAATCCTCTCAGATCTCCACAAGTGCATAGTGTTTAGGGGTCGATTTGGCATGTCTGAGAGACCAGAACATGAATCAGACCTGGGTTAAAACAACATGAGTATTGTTTGCCTTTGGATCAAGCCACCCAGATTCGATTGAGACTACTGCAAAAAAATAAAAAAAATAATTGACAGTCGCTGGACCCGGGTCCGAGTCCCGGTCGGGGCTACCCTCCCGAATTCGCTACATTGGTGTCAGAAGTGGGATAGTGCCAGTGATGCCATCAGAGAGGTGCACACATGAGGAACATGGTATATAGAAGCGTGGGGACACACTCTCCCGAAGGAAGGAGGTAATGTAGCGACCTTGAACCAACACTTAGCGACCTTGTCAAGAGGTTTGGATCCGCTGGACCTGGGTTCGAGTCCTGGGTGGGCAACAGTAACAGGCAACAGGGTGCTACAGTATGTTTTGAAAATGAAATGTATTGAAGTATTTAGAAAGTTGTTACAATAGATAATTGGCATCAACATAAGTATTGTTGGTGATGTCTAACATGAATGAAGCGTTGGAATTTCACTGAATGCCATTGAATTCCATTCAATTTCCTTTATTTCGAATTCCTTTAGGAAGAGCGTGTGAGTATCCCTGGTAGTTGACACAAGCATATTGATAGAACTACCCAGTGGCACTAAGCTATCTAGAATGTTCAAATGTCTAACTATGAAAGTTAAAATAGACTCCTTCATACAAATATCTACCTTCACATACACATTTCTCCAGGGTAAGTGCTATCACATATATTTGGAACGTCCCTACCCTAAACCCTAACCCAAACCTTAACCCCTACCCTAACCATAACCCCTACCTAACTCTAACCTTAACCCTTACCTTAACCATTTAAAATGTCAACTTCAATGGGGTAATGTCAGAGTTGGGACGTCGCAAGGATCCGGGGATTGCATGGTCCATTTCTCCAGGCCAGGGTTTTCATCAATGGACACATCAAAGTAAAAAAATAAATACATTGGGGTTGAGCCCATATTTAAATAAAAAACAACCAAGAACTTAAAAAAGGCTTCGAGAGAGTCAAACAGAGTCTGAAAATAAACATATTTCAATAAATGTTGTGTTCGAACAAGACAACTACCTGAACTATGGCCTATGAGTTTTTTTTTATTGATTCTCAAATTAAACCCCTTCCTACATAGACACAGATGAGGTTTCTCTCCAGTATGAATAAGCATGAGTCGTCTAAGGGATTTTTTTTTTATGAAGCGTTTTTCACAATGAGAGCAGGGGAAATGTCTGGTCTATAGGAAACAACACAACAGATACAAGGTGGTGTCAGGTGTGTAAAAAAAAAGAAGAAGAAAAAAAGAAGAGTCCAATACAGTATATCCCAATTGGATTTGAGATCAAACTATAAATATGAGGCAAAAGTACAGAATGTCACTTTTCATTTGAGGGTATTGTTTAAGATGTCCTGCTATACTAGAAATGTGGTTTATAATAGTGTTTTTGCCCATTGTTAGTTTTCCAACTGGTTAGCAATCAAATCTGTTCGCATATAACCAGACATAACTTTTAAATTTTACAGAATGATTACAATATTTAGAACACACATTTTGCCAATCATCTCTGAAGTAAGTTACATCACCTGGTATTATGACAAATTAGAAGATCAACAAACATGTCATAATCACCTGACAATGTAGCACAGAGAACTATATAGAGCAGAATCTCCAAAGAACATTTCAACAACTTAGTGTTGGTTTATCTATACATTTGTCTACCTTTTCTCTCTTTTTCATGCATTCGTTGATGTATTCTCATGTTTCCCCTTTCAGAGAATCTTTTACCACACTTTACACATGGGTAAGGTTTCTCCCCAGTATGAGTTCGCATGCGTTTCACTAGTCTGTAGGAGGTGGAGAAGCCTTTGGGGCACTGTGTACAGGGGTATGGGCGTTCGCTGATGCACTTTCAGTTTACTTGCTAGACTAAAAGTCTTCCCACATTGTTCACAATGATACGGTCGTTCCCCTGTGTGGATCCTTGTGTGTACAATCAGTTCCCCTGAGCAAGGGAAGGTCTTTCCACAAATGCTACACAAGTATGGTTTCTCTCCACTGTGCATCCTGATGTGTCTTGTTAGTAAATGCTGTTGAATAAATCTCTTCCCACATATTGTACACCCATAAGGTCGCTCCCCAGTATGAATGCGTAAATGTGATTTTAAGATATCAGATGTCCTAAACCCCCTGCCACAATGTGAGCAAACATAAGGCCTTTCTCCTGTGTGAAATCTAAGGTGCCGTTTTAGACTAGCGTTCGATTTGAATCTTTTCTCACACTGGTTGCGATGGAACGGCTGCATGTCTGTGTGAACACCCTTATGTCGTTTCAGGCCCGATGGGCTTCTGAAACCCTTCCCACATTTAAAGCAGATGTACTTCTTGGTTGTCTTGATTGAGGGTCTCTGTACTGTTTCACTGGATGGCAGTGAGTTCTCAGCTCCTCCAGAGTCCAGGCTCCTGCTGTCCTCCTCTGTTAGATGTTCCTTCCTGATGTGCTGCTGAAGGTTCACCTCTCTCCTGTGGGAGAATGGGCACTGGGGGCAGGAGAAGACCTGGGAGGGCATGTCACTAGCCGGTTCTGCAGGTAAAAAGCACATGGAAGTACACTGAACAAAAATATAAATGCAACATGTAAAATTTTGGTCTCATGTTTCATGAGCTAAAATAAAAGATCACAGAAATGTTCCATACGCACTAAAAGTCTATCTCAAATTTTGTGCACAAATTTGTTTACATCCCTGTTAGTGAGCATTTCTCCTTTGCCAAGATAATCCATCTACCTGATAGGTGTGGCATATCAAGAAGCTGATTAAACAGCATGATCATTACACAGTTGAACCTTGTGCTGGGGGACAATAAAAGGCCACTTTTTTGTCACACAACACAATGCCTCAGATGTCTCAAGTTTTGAGGGAGCGTGCAATTGGCATGCTGACTGCAGGAATGTCCACCAGAGCTGTTGCCAGAGAATTGAATGTTAATTTCTCTACCATAAGCCACCTCCAAAGTTGTTTCAGAGAATTTGGAAGTATGTCCAACCGGCCTCACAACCGCAGACCATGTGTATGGCGTCGTGTGGGCGAGCGGTTTGCTGATGTCAGCGTTGTGAACAGAGTGCCCCATGGTGGCGGTGGGGTTATGGTATGGGCAGGCATAAGCTACGGACAATGAACACAATTGCATTTTATCTATGGCAATTTGAATGCACAAAATACCTTGTCGAGATCCTGCAGCCCATTGTGAGGCCCATTTAAAAGAAATAAGGTATCTGTGACCAACAGATGCATATCTGTATTCCCAGTCATGTGAAATCCATAGATTAGGGCCTAATACATTTATTTCAATTGACTGATTTCCTCATATGAACTGTAATTCAGTAAAATCAATGAAATTATTGCGTTTATATTTTTGTTCAGTATCTAATCAGTGTTTTAAAATCATTAAGATTGGGTTACATATTTGTAAAATTATCCCATTAACGAATTTGGAGTCTTTATTGAAGACATTCCCAAGGCAAAATGGGTTTGCCAGACATCCCCTCCTCTAACCACTACCTTGATAACTCCTAGAATAATAAATCCTAATTCACACATTGAACCATTCACCAATCTGTTCAGAATGCTTTAGCATATTTCCTGCCATCAAAATCCCAAAGAAATCACTATTGTTTTCAAAAGTCCTATGTGCTGTTTAGCTTTCTTTTTGTCAATTTGTATATTTACTTTTCCTTGAGGACACACCCCAAGTAGGATTGTGCCAAGCACACTATATGAATGCGTAAATTTAATTTTAAAATCTGTGATGTTCTAAACCCCCTGCCACAATGTGAGCAAACATAAGGCCTTTCTCCTGTGTGAACTCGTTGGTGCCGTTTTAGACTAGCGTTCGATTTTAGTCTTTTCTCACACTGGTTGCGATGGAACGGCTGCATGTCTGTGTGAACACCCTTATGTCGTTTCAGGCCCGATGGGCTTCTGAAACCCTTCCCACATTTAAAGCAGATGTACTTCTTGGTTGTCTTGATTGAGGGGCTCTTTACTGTTTCACTGGATGGCAGTGAGTTCTCAGCTCCTCCAGAGTCCAGGTTCCTGCTGTCCTCCTCTGTTAGATGTTCCTTCCTGATGTGCTGGTGAAGGTTCACCTCTCTCCTGTGGGAGAATGGGCACTGGGGACAGGAGAACACCAGGGAGGGCATGTTGATTTTACAGGGAGGTAAAATCAGTACGGCTATTGTCACGGCGGGATCTGAACCAGAGTCTCCCATAGGAGAAATCAACACCTTGACTGTGAGACCCAGAGGATACTCTCTCTAGGGCCGAGGGTGAGACAGGCCTACCTCATCACGCTCCATGAGCCCGACTCATATCCGTTACAGCTACATGTACAATATGTAAAGTATGGTGCTTCAGCTGAACAGGCAATAGAAGATATACTGAATATTGGTCATCCATGTTGGATTGTGGCCTTCTGTCCTATAGAGGATGAAGAAAGCATGGAAGAATTTTGCAGGAATTCTACTATTCAAACTCTCAACAGTGTTTTCCTCCTTTTTTAAGTCTGGGGCCCCCTAGCGGTAAGGGGCCCTACGCGTAGTGCGTGGTCCGCATATAGGGCAAGCCGGCCCTGGACCACGGTCAACTGTTACAGTATATTGTCAAACAACTGTCATAACCCTGGCTATGTAAGATAGCAAATGTAAACGTACTCCAAAACTATTGCGGTGACTGATTACACTGCATCTTCCCAGATGGTTCACTTGTCCTCCAGTTTGTGTGACATTTCAGCTGGTGACTGACACAATTATAACAGGTATTTCAGCATGCAGTGGCCAGACCACGGTCAACACATCCATAATAAACACACCCCGATAGAACTCAACAAAGAGAAGCTCAAGCAGATAGGTTTTTCTAGGAGGTCCACTCATCGTTACATCACATGAACTTCCCAACAATGTGGTAGTAACATTTTGAAACATGAAGGGTTCTAGCAATTGTGGTAGCAACAGTAACAACTGACCCACCAGTTATAGAAGCAGACCTCGGTTCAACTTCAAATAGCCTACTAAAATGAAATAATTTCACAATGGAACCAATATAGTCCCGTGTAGCTCAGTTGGTAGAGCATGGTGCTTGCAACGCCAGGGTTGTGGGTTCGATTCCCACGGGGGCCAGTATGAAAATGTATGCACTCACTAACTGTAAGTCGCTCTGGATAAGAGCATCTGCTAAATGGTAAAAATGTAAAAAATGTAAATAGAGTAGTCACATAAATGCAAATCCCGCCTATCTGGCACTCCAGGCAGGCTAAAGAAAACGCTAAACATATTTGAAAGATGTTAAATAGTATTTTAACCCAGGTCTGAAGGGAATACATTATGAAATACTGAATTGTGTAACTTGTTAAAATCTACAATCTGGAATCTTAGTTGCCCATTGGTTACCTAGAATTTGAGCTAAAAATGAATCCATGTCATATGAATAAATGTCTTACTTAATTTAACCATTAAATCCTTGGCTTTAGGGTACCAATGTTTCAAAATAAAAAAAACAGGCTTAACTTTTGCTAGAGTGCATGGAGATGTGCTAATTTCAGAGACCATTTTTCGAACGAGCTGGAGATGTGCCTTTTTCTGTCTAATGAGGTCCAATTTAAAATACCTTTTTACGAACGGGACCCCCAAGTAGAACAAGTGGTGGACAGTGCTCTATTTGTAAAATCGCGAGATGCTGGAACAAAATTGAGAGCAAAAGGTGGGGGTGACCTGCATTAGAAAAAAAGCAACCAACACAATTCTGCAGCGTAGTGGACAAATCAAACAGGTAGCCAATAGGCTACTATCAATGGTGCTGAAATGGACAGTGCTCTCTATGGTGATGATCAAAATGAACCCCCCAAAATATTAAATTATAAAAAATTAAAAATACATGTAGGCCTGCGATGCTGATGGTTCATTAATTGTGCCTACAGAGTTAGTCTACAATTATAGTGGATTTGTATTTGATTTTGAATAGTAATAAAAAGGGCCTATGACACGTTACCTTAGAGAATATCTCACCACAAGCATTTCCATCGCCTCCTTCCTCTCTCCTTTATTCCTTTCTCGAGCGAGGGGCTCTCAACAGTTTAATGAAATGAGTTTTGTTGTGAAAACAATTTACTATCGATGTTCCCAAACAGATTTCAGTTGGTTTTCGATTTTGTGGCTTAAGTGGGCTACTGTCTATCTTTTTCAAACTCCCGCCGCTCTAGGCCAACATTCAGGAAGCCAGGCCAACGTCAAAACGTGTCATAAACGCAACCGCAAATAATGTTGCATATCTAACCATAACAATAGAATTCTATAAGAGAACATTTTTTAACGAATGGGCATATTAGATCATTTTTAAATACATGATGCAGTGCAATGCTGGAGAGAGTTGCAGGCGTATGTCTATCATAGCAGAGAGAGGGAGATAGGGAAACAGGGAAAACAGGTTCCTGTTCCGGCAGGATCCGGCTCCAATAAAGCACTGGTGGTGGAGTAGCTATAGCCACAATGGAAACAGTAGCTAAAAGTAGCCTGACTAGTCTAATGGAAAAAGTACTGTAGCTTAACTTAATATTGTTCTAAACAGTAATAACAACCACTTACCAATAACACAGTTTGGCAATCACCATGAATAGTCCACAGACGTATGTAATGTACTCTGCTCCAAATGTCCTTACCGTCGACGGCCACTGGACGAGCCTGTAATGATGATCCTGGTTTCTGCTGTCCAGAACTGGGTTCACCAGCCTCTTCAAGTCGTTCAGCGCACTCATCAGTTTCCTTATTGGTTTCATCGTAACTGATTTTTGGTCGCCACTCTTCTCCACCCTCCTGTTCTTTCTTCCTAGTGTCACAACCTCGATCCTCCATTGAAGTTTGTTTAAAGTTTACCAAGGAAGTGAGGGACAGAGTGGACAGGATGGTGTCAGAGTCGTAGAACAAATGATCTGGGAAAGAGGGAGAATGCAAACCAATTTTATTTACTAATTCCTTGGAGGTGAATCCTTTGACAGCTTGTGCAACATTGAAGGTGAAGACATCTTTAGCAAATCAAGGCACATTTCATTGGTGGAAAATGCAATAGAAATCGAAGTATTTACCCCAGCGGAAACAGATAACCTGAAGGCTACCTACTTCTGTTTAGGTGTCCCAGTTGTCTTTGATGCTGTAGCAGTGTCTTCAGGTGCTCAGGGTCAGAGACAGACTGAACACACTCCTCCAGGTCAGTGAAGGTAAGGCTGAGACAAGATGCTGTCTGAGGGTGAGAGAGGCAAACTTAAAGTTAAAAAGGAGAGTGCAGTCCAATCCCAAATCAACCCCTAGCTCCTACCCACTGGACACGTGTTGATGTTCAGTCCATTGATTCATTTATTAAAGGGGGTTCATTCATTCACAACTGTAAACACAATTTTTTCACATTTGAATGGATAGGATGAAGATGTATTCATATCAGTACCTGTGTAAAGCTGGGCACCGGCAGCAGCTCCTTCAGTCTGGAGAAGAACTCCCACTGCAGAATCTGCAGTGCTGTGTCATACTTAGTGCCGTACTACACTGGGAACTCCTCCTTTAATGAAAATGTAGAGAGCCATTACACAGTGAGGTGAATGGTCTTGCCTATAACACTTGTTATCAATAAAATACTTGTTTTATCCATTTGCACTTTTATTCTTGATTTTTGTCACAGTACCCAACTTGACATCATCACAGCATTACATTCAATTTCAGGTGCATGCCAGCCTGCTTGCTCTTTAGGCATATCCAACACTTTTGCTTGATTATTACACAGAACTACCCAACTGTGAAAAGTAAAATGTTTGATATTATCTCACCTGAAAAAAGTGTTCCCTCTTCGCTGGGTCTTCAAGCAGAGTTCGGACCAGCTCCACAAAGTTAGACATTGATGCCTCCACTTTCTTGTTTTTGCTCTGAACATGTAATTACACCCCCAAAAAGTATGTTAAGAACTCAAATTAATAAAAGTACATTTTATAACAGAGATTTAACAATCCACAGTGTGTGGTGTATTGCACATAACTTACTGCTTTGTGCTTTACTGTGCATGACTGGATTCTGTCCAAGTGGGGTTGGATGGTTTGATGGTCCACCATGTCGTCTTCACCACAGCACAACTCAAGAACCAGCTGAAACAGCAGGCGCACTTTAATATGCAATAATTGATTCATTAGAGATTCAGATTCAGTGTTTAATAGTCACATGTACAGGGTTGCAGGTCTGATTGTAGGGTTCAGTGAAAATCTTAGTCTCCGAGCGCCAACATGCAGGACTAAGTGAAATACAATAATGAAAAAATATATAAATAAAGCAAAAATGGAAATAGCACTATATACATCATAACAACTGTAGCAGTGATGAATAAATAAATGTCCATTGGGGTGGAGGCAGGTAACGAGTGGAGGACAGAGGAGCCTCTTAAAGAAGAAGTTACAGGTCTGTGAGAGCCAGAAATCTTCCTTGTTTGTAGGTGACCAAATACTTATTTTCCACCATAATTTGCAAATAAATTCATAAAAAATCCTACAATGTGATTTTCAGGATTTTTTTTTTTTTCAATTTGTCTGTCATAGTTGACGAAATTACAGGCCTCTCTCATCTTTTTAAGTGGGAGAACTTGCACAATTGGTGGTTGACTAAATACTTTTTTCCCCCCACTGTAAATGAAAAACTATCTTAAATATGTGGGTTTTTGGTAACGGAATTACAAGGCAATATTTCTTAAACTTACAGAAGGTAAACCATTTCTTCAAAACTAAACATTAGTGTTGATATTAGTTGGCAGGGGTCTTTACGTCAACATTATTGTGTTTTGATGTATTTCCCACGGGGGGCCAGTATGAAATATAAAAAAATTATGTAGGCACTCACTAACTGTAAATCGCTCTGGATAAGAGCGTCTGCTAAATGACTAAAATGTAAATGTAAATGTATTTTTCTAATACTTTCCGGGTAGGCTAGATGTTTAAGATTCCATCAGTTTATCCAGAAATCAAAGCCTTTACTTATGACTCATTTTGAAGATAGAAAAAGGTTGAAAAATGTATCTATCATGCCTTCATTTCCCAGAAATATAGACTCTGAGGTTTAATTTGACACTCAAACTGATATGGTCCTATTAACTTAACATGTTGGTGCTCATGTCTCCATTTCGATGGAAATGCCCTGAAGCAATCGCAGACCTTTTATGCCACAACACGGTCATACAGGTGTTGACTCCACTATGGGTTTTACCCAGTTACTGAATGCCTAGCTGCTAGTCACTAGCTATGTGAATTGAACCAAATATTGTTTTACATACTGCCCCGCATATTCCTCCTCTAAGCTTGAACATAAATATATTTTGGGTGAAGCATTTTAGGTAAACATGACTTATAAACGCCAGAGACAAACCTTGAGTTTTTGAATCCATATCGCCATCAAAACAAGCTGCTGCTGCTGCTACGACGGTATGTTAACGTTAGGTAGCTAAGTTGGAGACTTGTAACGTTTATTTATTTTTTGTGTGACCACAAATAATGAGTCTTCAAAATAAAAGTCTCCCGTGTTGTGGCTAGATCAAATAAAATGTTTTATGAAATAACTACAGACAGACCATAGCCTGTCGTTTCCAATGGGAAGAAATTAGTCATAGTGGGCAGAACAAGCAAGGAGGTGGGCAGAGCCAAGCACGAACTAGCAAGATCATATTGGCGCGTTCTTGCATATTTCCGTTAGGGAACGCCTTCTCTGTGATGTGCGTGTGTAATAACTAAATTTGACTTGTCACTCCTTCTAAACAACGCAAGTTTTTGAAATTTTGGCAAAGGGTAAAGTCTAGAAAGTTTAGTCCACTCTGTTCGTAACAGATTATAGTTTTGGGAACAGAAAACTGTATTGAGATCAAATGTTTCATTGATGAGACAATTTGCAGAATTTCTGCCAAAATCTATCTCGTTCCATCTTCTCCAACTGCCGTCCACTGGGCTTCTTCTCACTACCATATTTGGTAGTGAGTGGAAACGACAAGCGGATGCTTCACATTTATACATCCGGTGAAATATCTGTCTCATTGTTCTATCTGTGGCTAGAACGAGTACAGCTATGGACGGAAGGGACGTAGAATCATCATACCCAAGAACCCTAGTCGCAAACATGACTGCTCAAGAAAACCAAGGCCACTTGCACTTTCCCTTCAATTAAAGTGTTTGAGGTGAATGTGAAAAAAGTTTGAGGAGGAGACGATGACCAAATTCGTCGTTTCAACTAATGATACAACTTTTGGTCGATAGGTAGCCGAATTTACTGTCAGGGGGCGCTAACTTTCCGTTTCTGTTGTGTCCCCTGACAAAAACAGAACGTTAGCGCCCCCTGACGGAGAATGTGGTTAGAGCTAAGTCTGACCAGAGATACAGGATCTTAGGTCTGACTATGTACTGTACTAGTTTGAGGCTGGTTCGCTGGCTATCCATGCAGGCAGGCAGGATGGTATGTAATGATAAAGGACACCGATCATGTGGGAGCTTATACATGCCCTTGGATGGGATACCCTTTATGGTGGTAGGAAGGAAGGTCTAATCCTGCCACAAGGGTAAAGACAAGCAAGCAGAAGAGCAAAATTAAATAAATATAGAAATGGATGTGTATTGAAGTGTATATAGGGCTAATCTGTAAAAGAGACTCCCTTTCAAAATAAAGGTAAAAATAAACAGTTACATGCACTTTGGCTAAACTAACTGTTTAACATGACCACACAATGCAATACGGTTTTATATACTATACTTTTTTCCCACGGGGGGCCAGTATAAGAAAAAAAAAAAATATTCACTAACTGTAAGTCGCTCTGGATAAGAGCGTCTGCTAAATGACTAAAATGTAAATGTAAATGTATTAAAACTGCCCATGTCTATATATGAGGTACATTTACATTTACGTCATTTAGCAGACACTCTTATCCAGAGCGACTTACAAATTGGTGCATTCACCTTATAGCCAGTGGGATAACCACTTAACAATATGTTTATTTTAATTGTATTTTATTTCTTTGGGGTGGGGTAAGGGGGGGGTAGAAGGATGACTTTATCCTATCCCAGGTATTCCTTAAAGAGGTGGGGTTTCAAGTGTCTCCGGAAGGTGGTGATTGACTCCGCTGTCCTAGTGTCGTGAGGGAGCTTGTTCCACCATTGGGGTGAATTGTCTCTAGAAGACTCTAGTACTTGTCAGGGTGCAGGGTGTATTTTTCAATAGTGTATATTCTCTCCATGTTTGTTTTAGCTTGAAGACCACTCTGACAACTCTTTTAAAAAACTGCTGTCTGTAACCTACCAAAGTTAATATTACTGAGTTATAACATGAGATGCACCAGCTATTTTGGGCTTCCCTCTAGTGGTCAGATACAGTAACGATACTTGGTCAGTTTTGAGGAACTAGACTGGTTTGGCTATTGTGGGGAGGGGATGGGCGAAATAAGTATATGCAAATAACAAAATACTTTGGGGGAAAAGTTCTACATACAGTATTTGTCATCATGACAATATTGTCACAGTTGACCTCCTCTACTGACCAGTGTTCCATGTCACTGTCTCTTCCCCCTCAGCACCTGCAGTAGGTCCCAGCTGTAGCACTGTGCTGTCAGACTGAGGGAGGTTTTTGTACGGCTCTGTATCACTGTGTGAACACCCAGCCACTTACAAGGTGTGCACTCTGACAGTAGTAATCTCCTGCATCTTCAGCCTGGACTCCACTGATGGTCAGAGTGAAGTCACTCCCAGATCCACTGCCACTGAATCTAGATGGAGTCCCAGACTGAAGAGTTTTAGCCAAGTATATTAGGAGTTTAGGAGCTCCTCCAGGTTTCTGTTGATACCAGGCCAACCACTGTCCATTGCTGTCACTGTATACAGCACTGCTGGTCTTACAGCTGAGACTGATTGAGTAACCCACTGAAACAGTTTCCACTGCAGGAGTCTGAGTCACAGTGACCTGGCCTCTGGACTCTGAAACAGAGATGGCATGTAGAAATAGCAATACATTGTTCATTCATATGTCCATATAGCATATTAACTTAAACTGTAATAAGGTTATATAGCCTACTATTGCAATGGTTTGGTTAATTTTCAGTAAAATATATTACCTTGGAAACAGAGGGCAAGTGTCCAGATGAAGATGGTGATAAAAGTCATGGTTGTTGTGGGTTCTGTTGTCATGAAGGACAGCTCTCAGTCATGAAGTGTTAAACTCACAGGGCTATAAACACTCCCAGAGCACTGAAGCATGTGCTGCCTATGCAAAGTGTTCAATCTATGCAAACAGGGGCTTATTAATTTCTGCAGATTCTGTTGCAAAACGTTTCTTAAACGGAAGCAAACAGAACGAAACAGGGATGGACCTATCTGGATTTTTCCAATTTAAACTCGTTTTGCTCTGTTTTCTTCCGTTTCTTTCTATTTTCCAACAGAAATACAGGACGTGACAACTACAATACCATGACAAGCAAGGCACAAACTGGGATATCAAGAATAGTTAAATGGACCATAATAAAATAATCAAAAAATATAACATAACACCAAACAACAATAACAGACAACAACATAAAGAAAAAGTTGAATAAAAAATTATAATATTATTCACAGTTACACCACATTAGAAATTGACTTCAGTTACATCCATTATGACCTCTAAAGTCCATTAAACCAAGCAATAAAATATCAGTTTGGTTCTTAAACGGTAAACTGTTTCCGTAATGAATACACCCCCATAGGGGTGTATTCACTAGGAACCTAACGGAACCAAACGGAATCAAACGGAGCAAAACGGAGAGGGACCTAGCTGAATTTGTCCAATAGAAAATCTCGTATTCGTTTCAAATCTTTTTCCAATGCAAAACATTTTGCCACAGTGTACAACTAATGAATACACCTCAGACTTTCTTAGTCCCACAGAGACTGTGTAATTGAAGAGATCTGTGTGAGCAGGAGCATTTTTAAGTGGAGGGGCTAGTTGCCCAGACAATCATGGCCTTGATTGGTAAACAAGCCCCAGCTGGGCTCAATTAAAGGCTGGGAAAGTGCTGGAAGATTCTAGCAGGGCGTGGCAGGAGAGAGGTTTTGTGTTGACTACACTACAGGTCATTTCAGGGCAGTGTTTCCCAAATCTCTCTCCAAGTCCCCCCAGACAGTCCACTTACAGTATTTGATTTGTTCAAGAACTAGCACAGCTGATTCAAATGGTCACCTAATCAGCAAGCCCCTCATTAGGTAAATCAGCTGTACTAATTCTGGAATAAAATCAAATATGTGGACTTCCTCGGATACTTAAGGAGAGGTTTGAGAAACACTGTTTTAGGGATTAGAGGTTATAATCATGTTATACCATCTCAATAAATATAGCATATTTTTCGCTAGAAATTCACAACCTGACAGAGGGATCTCACAGAGACTGGAGGTTGTATTCTGAAATGTTGTGAGACATTATTATTTTACATAGATGGATTCCTTTCACCATATTGTGTGACATGTTGAAGCAATGTTTGCGTTTGAACTATTTCAGGTTGGCCAACACAAAATGGGAGGAATATTTATGTCATCTGGACATATGGGTGTTATCACTTCAGGAATGCTTTGACATGAGGGGGAATACGTTGTCATTATTGTCAGCATCACTGGTATATTTAGCTTAGTGTATTTTAGTTCAGACAGTGTTCCATGTCACTGTCTCTTCCCCCTCAGCACCTGCAGTAGGTCCCAGCTGTAGCAGTACAGTCACTGTGCAGTCTGACTGAGGGAGGTTTTTGTACGGCTCTGTATCACTGTGTGAACACATGTTTACTATTGGGATAGTGGAAACTCTGACAATAGTAGTCTCCTGCATCTTCAGCCTGGACTCCACTGATGGTCAGAGTGAAGTCACTATGAGATCCACTGCCACTGAATCTAGATGGAGTCCCAGACTGAAGTGTTTTAGCATAGTAAATAAGGAGTTTAGGAGCTCCTCCAGGTCTCTGTTGATACCAGGCTAGACGGGGAGTAGAGCCTCCTGCACCATACACATCACTGCTGGTTTTACAGTTCAGAGAGACTGTCTGTCCTGGTAGAACAGCTTTCACTGCAGGGGTCTGAGTCACAGTGATCTGTCCTCTGGATTCTGAAACAGAGATGTCATGTAGAAATAACATTCAATTGTTAATACATTTTTCCATGTAGCATATGAAATTAAACTGTAATGAGGTTATATAGCGTAATATTGCAATTGTCCGGGTAATTTTCTGTCAGATATATTACCTTGGAGACAGAGGGCAAATATCCAGATGAATATGGTGATAAAAGTCATGGTTGTTGTGGGTTCTGTTGTCATGAAGGACAGCTCTCAGTCATGAAGTGTTAAACTCACAGGGCTATAAACACTCCCAGACCACTGAAGCATGTGCTGTCTATGCAAAGTGTCCTATATGTAAATATTCTTCCTGGACAGTCAGACTGATGTGATGTAGAAACATGATAGTTACTTAATCACTGACATGGGTTTTGATATAAGTGCTGAATGGTGACTGATATAATGACTTTAGACATCTACAAGTGGAGCATATTGTTATTACTGTGTTATTAGAGCAGATAGCACCTTCCTAATATTGAGTTCCACCCACTTTTGCCCTCAGAGCAGACTCAATTTGTCGGGTCATGGACTCTATAAGGTGTCGAAAGTGTTCCTTCCACAGTGATGCTGGCCCATGTTGACTCCAATGCCTCCCACAGTTATGTCAAGTTGGCTGGTGGTGGATCTCTACTCTGAATTGCTTGTTCCATCTCATCCCACAGATGCTCATTTTATTGAGATTTTACATTTACGTCATTTATTAGACGCTCTTATCCAGAGCGACTTACAAAAACACCTTATAGCCAGTGGGATAACCACTTTACCTTTGTTTTTGTTTTGTTTTGTGGGGGGGGGTAAGGGGGGGGGTAGAAGGATTACTTTATCCTATCCCAGGTATTCCTTAAAGAGGTGGGGTTTCAAATGTCTCCGGAAGGTGGTGAGTGACTCCGCTGTCCTGGCGTCGTGAGGGAGCTTGTTCCACCATTGGGGTGCCAGAGCAGCGAACAGTTTTGACTGGGCTGAGCGGGAACTATGCTTCCGCAGAGGTAGGGGAGCCAGCAGGCCAGAGGTGGATGAACGCAATGGCCTCGTTTGGGTGTAGGGACTGATCAGAGCCTGAAGGTACGGAGGTGCCGTTCCCCTCACAGCTCCGTAGGCAAGCACCATGGTCTTGTAGCAGATGCGAGCTTCAACTGGAAGCCAGTGGAGTGTGCGGAGGAGCGGGGTGACGTGAGAGAACTTGGGAAGGTTGAACACCAGACGGGCTGCGGCATTCTGGATGAGTTGTAGGGGTTTAATGGCACAGGCAGAGATCTGGTGACTGGGCAGGCCACTGCGGTAAGCTGAATTCACTGTAATGTTCGTGGAACTATTCCTGGACAATCCTAGCCTTGTGGCATGGGGCATTATACTGATGAAAAAATATATTTGCAGATAGATACACTTCTGCCATGAAGGGATGCACCTGATTGGCAATTTAAACGTTGCTCCACTTTTATCAAGGGGCCCAATGTGTGCTAAGAAAAACACACCCCACACCATCACACCACCAACGTTGACACACAGCTTTTTGGATGCATGTACTCATGTGGTTTTGTCCATACCCTAGTCCTCCCATCAGCGTGAAACAGCAGGAACAGGGATTCATCAGATCAAGCAATATTTTTCCAATTCTCCAGTGTCCAGTATTTCCGTTCCATAGCCCACTGCAAACTCAGTTTCTTGTTTTTTTGCTGAAAGAAGTGTAACTTTGTAAGGATGTCGGCTGCCATATCCCATTCGTGTCAAGGTACGATGAGTTGTGCATTATTTTATGGGTCTTTGGTCACAAATGTTGTACTAGTCTGTCAGTTGACTAACTGTAGCCCGTCTGTTGCTCTGCACAATTCATGTCAGACCATTCTTGATACACATGGGAAACTATTGACTGTAAAAAACCCAGCAGCGTTGCAGTTCTTGACACACAAACCGGTGCGCCTGGCACCTACTACCATACCCCGTTAAAAGGCACTTCAATATTTTGTCTTGCCCATTCACTCTCTGAATGGCACACATACACAATCCATGTCTTAATTGTCTCATGGCTTAAAAATCATTCTATAGTCTCCTCCCCTTCATCTACATTGATTGAAGTGGATTTATCAAGTGACATCAATAAGCGATCACAGCTTTCACCTGGATTCACCTTGTCAGTCTGTCATGGAATGTTCCTAATGTTTTGTGCACTCAGTGTATATCATCCATTGTGAAATGTTTTCATTTTGAGGTGTTGGTCGGTCAAATAATAAAGGGAGCCTATGATACTCTAGACTGTAGTCCTCAACACTATCACTGTTCTAGTCCCTAACACTATCACTGGTCTAGTCCTGAACACTATCACTGGTCTAGTCCTGAACACAATCACTGTTCTAGTCCCTAACACTATCACTGGTCTAGTCCTGAACACTATCACTGGTCTAGTCCTGAACACTATCACTGTTCTAGTCCCTAACACTATCACTGGTCTAGTCCTGAACACTATCACTGGTCTACTCCTCAACACTATCACTGGTCTAGTCCTGAACACTATCACTGGTCTAGTCCTGAACACTATCACTGTTCTAGTCCTGAACACTATCACTGTCTAGTCCTGAACACTATCACTGGTCTACTCCTCAACACTATCACTGGTGTAGTCCTGAACACTATCACTGGTCTAGTCACTAACACTATCACTGGTCTAGTCCTGCACACTATCACTGTTCTAGTCCCTAACACTATCACTGGTCTAGTCCTGAACACTATCACTGGTCTAGTCCTGAACACTATCACTGTTCTAGTCCTGAACACTATCACTGACTAGTCCTGAACACTATCACTGGTCTAGTCCTCAACACTATCACTGGTCTAGTCCTGAACACTATCACTGGTCTACTCCTCAACACTATCACTGGTCTAGTCCTGAACACTATCACTGGTCTAGTCCTCAAAACTCTCACTGGTCTAGTCCTCAGTACTATCACTTGTCTAGTCCTGAACACTATCACTGGTCTAGTCCCTAACACTATCACTGGTCTAGTCTTCAGTACTATCACTGGTCTACTCCTGAACACTATCACTGGTCTAGTCCTCAACACTATCACTGGTCTAGTCCTCAACACTATCACTGGTCTAGTCCTCAGTACTATCACTGATCTAGTCCTCAACACTATCACTGGTCTAGTCCCTAACACTATCGCTGGTCTAGTCCTCAACACTATCACTGGTCTAGTCCCTAACACTATCGCTGGTCTAGTCCTCAATACTATCACCGGTCTAGTCCTCCCCCTCAGCACCTGCAGCTAAGACTGTCTGAGAGTGGTCTGAGTGGGGAGGGGAAAACGGAAAACTAGCTGTTATTGGCAGAGAGATTTGGAACTCTCTTTGTTATTGGTCAATTAACTAATTTGCTACATGGTAATGTCACCATGGAAAGCCGAACCTCCCTCAAATGCAAACCTGCTAATTAGAAGGTCCTATGTACAGTACATCATATTTTCAACTAGGAACAATCATGAAATAACACTGATCCATTTTTTTCACACTTTTACAGTGTTAGTTTCATCAGCTGTTGTACAATATTATATAAAACACAAGAAATACTGAATTTTGACTGCACAGAGCCTTTAATGGATCACTGCTGGTTTTACAGCAGTGGAGAGTAACTGCAGTATGTGACCTGAAAGGACAGCTTTCACTGCAGGATCTGAGTCACAGTGATCTGCCCTCGGGATACTGAGAAATGAATAACACATTGTCAAGGTCAGATTCCATTTAAGATCAGTTTTCTAGAACATAATATGCTTTAGAATTCAACAGCAACTTTAACTTGAAAGCAAATGACAAGCATCAAGATGAAGGGGTCTATTCAATCCGTATTGCTGAAGTTCAGCGTTAAGCGTGATTGGAATTTAAAGGCAATGTTCCTGTGTTAGCGGAGACTGCATTCACGGTAAACGCTGCATATGGGGTGGCAGGTAGCCTAGCGGTTAAGAGGTCGCTAGTTCGAATCCCTGAGCCGACTAGGTGAAAAATCTGTCGATGTGCCCTTTAGTAAGGCCCTTATTGCTCCTGTAAGTCCCTCTGGATAAGAACATCTGCTAAGTGAAGTAAATGTAATATGTCAGCTCAATCAAAAATTATCTTGACATTTCTATCCGGCAATCTGTAACACTTCAACGATACAGCTTTTATTTCAGATGAAGGGCTCTATTCAATCCGTATTGCTGAAGTTCAGCGCTAAAGCCCAATTGAAATGTAAAGGCTTCAGCGATACAGATTGAATACAGCCCTAACTGTCACTTCACTCATGCTTGGACTCTTATGAAAGTTTCTCAAATCAGTTACTGAACATTTCTCTAACATTTTGGGGTTTGTTTTATACCTTTCTATTTTATAATAAAACTATAATGTTTTTCATTTAATCAAAAAACGATTTCAAATGAAGAATATAACATTATATTTGGCCAGTATTCGTATGTGCTCATGATTTAAACCACAGTCTAAAAAAATTAAGTATTCAGCTTGCCCAATGGTCAGGAGGTTTTTGTACCAGCAGTAATAGGGATTGTATCACTGTGGTACACTTTTGGGAGCGGCACCAGACTAGATGTTGGAAGTAAGTTTCTTGATGTTTGTCTGATTCCATTTATTTTCTTAAACTCTTTAATCTCTATTAAAACATTTAGATTTGAGATAATTTACCTTCCAAAAATATTGTTATATATTGATTTTGAAAGAGCCTTCTTTCAACAGTTTATTTAATCAAAATGTTAAATTGCGGGCATTTTTTTGTATGTTTTATTTGTATGATTGCAGACTATATAACTCTTGTTCTGGTATGATAACTATAATATTTGTTATTGTAGTCATCAGTGCATTGTGTTCATGATAGCCACAAAGGGTCTCTGTTATGTTTGTATCCAACCTCTTGGATTCTGCAAAATACTACAAATATGAGTATTCTGATGAGAAACGATCCTAAAAATATATATGTATGACAAAGTAATGCTAAAGTTAAACACATCATACTTAAATGCTTTCTGCTTGTATACTTTATACTTTAATCTGCTTTCCTATCACACTAATGTTTGTGTTTTCTTCACGTCTTTTAGCAATCTAATCTAAGTTTTAGAAGTCATTTCCAAAGTACTTTGTTTTGATGTAGTTGATGTATTCTGTTTGTTCCAGGTAACAGTTCCCCAACCCGTCCTGCCCCCCTCTAGTGAGGAGCTGTCCAGTAAGTCAACAGCCACACTGACGTGTCTGGCCAACAAGGGCTTCCCGTCAGACTGGACCATGAGCTGGAAAGTGGACGGGACCAGCAAGAAGCAGGAGGCCAGTCCCGGGGTCCTGGAGAAGGACGGCCTGTACAGCTGGAGCAGCATCCTGACTCTCACTGCCCAGGAGTGGACCAAGGCAGGAGAGGTGACCTGTGAAGCCCAGCAGAAATCCCAGACTCCAGTCACCAAGACCCTGAGGAGGGCTGACTGTTCTGGGTAGGACCCCTCAGTCACACACCCCTGTGGAGAGAGGCTGCTGGTTCTTCTGCTTTGACTCTGTTCTGATATCAGATGTTCTCTGTCTTATTGATCACTGACATATAGACTAACAGGGGGCTTTGCTTGAGTTCAGGTGTCAATCCTCTCTGTAGACTGAGGTTGTATCAGTGTTAGATTTGATGTGTGAATTATTTTTTATTATTAGATACTGTACGAATGTTTGCTTTGATGCTTTGATTAATAGATGAAAATAAACATTTTCCTTTGGAACAAATATTTTCGTTGTCTCTTTCAATAATTAGACTTTAGTCAAATGTTGAATGATATAGAAATATATTTGTAAAGCCGTATTCACAGTTTCTTTGAAAATGATCAGACCTAAATGTCATAGCTTAGTTATTCACTTGAAAACACACTGTCATCAAACTGTAGGTCATAGTAACACAAGATACTACAATGTTAACAGATTAACAGGAGAGGTCTAGATACTACAATGTTAACAGATTAACAGGAGAGGTCTAGATACTACAATGTTAACAGATTAACAGGAGAGGTTTAGATACTACAATGTTAACAGATTAACAGGAGAGGTTTAGATACTACAATGTCAACAGATTAACAGGAGAGGTTTAGATACTACAATGTTAACAGATTAACAGGAGAGGTCTAGATACTACAATGTTAACAGATTAACAGGAGAGGTCTAGATACTACAATGTTAACAGATTAACAGGAGAGGTCTAGATACTACAATGTTAACAGATTAACAGGAGAGGTCTAGATACTACAATGTTAACAGATTAACAGGAGAGGTCTAGATACTACAATGTTAACAGATTAACAGGAGAGGTCTAGATACTACAATGTTAACAGATTAACAGGAGAGGTTTAGATACTACAATGTTAACAGATTAACAGGAGAGGTCTAGATACTACAATGTTAACAGATTAACAGGAGAGGTCTAGATACTACAATGTTAATAGATTAACAGGAGAGGTCTAGATACTACAATGTTAACAGATTAACAGGAGAGGTCTAGACACTACAATGTTAACTGATTAATATTAGAGGTCTTTGTTGAAAAGGTTTTTGACCTGGTTGATTTATAGACTTAGTTGTCCACATAATATTAGAAGTATCACAGCTTCAAGATAGTCATATAGTCTTCTCTACCTCCAACCCCCTGGGAACAGAGTGAACATCTGGTGACAGTACTGCTCTATTCTGGGACAAGCAGAAACACCCAGCCCTGTCTACGGAAATCTCAGTTTCACTCTCACAGCTACTAGTCTAGCAGTTGAACAGTTTCACTGCCTGAAATACCATGGACTGGGTCAGTGTGAGGGAGTGGACCGGTTTTAAACTCTTTAGTGGATTCAGGAAGGGACACATAACATATATGCCATCAACAATTTATCTGAATTGCTGTCTAGGTATGGTAAATCTGAACTATTCATTTTGGGTGATTTTAATATTGATTGGAGGATGCCAGTGTCAGATATTTGCTCTGAGCTAAACCTGTCTCAGCTGATAACTGACCCTACACGGCCCAATCCTAAAGATCAATCAAAATCTACCCTGATTGATCTAATCTTGACGAATACTCCAGAAAAAGATGCTGCTAACGGAGTGTTCCCACTGGATTTTAGTGAGCATTGCTCAGTTGTCTGAGTCAGAGATGTGAGAATACATAAATCTCAGTCTCGTGTCTCACTAAAAGGAACTTTAAAAACTTCAGTGAACAAGCTTTTTTACATGATCTTTATTGTGGTGACTTTGATTTTTTCTCAGCTATCTCTGAACCTGATTTAGCGTTAAGCTTTTTTGTAAATGTCCTCAATATGTAGATAATCATGCCCCCTTCAACACTCTGAGAGTTAAAGGTACATCGAATTCCTGGTTCAGAGATAGTTGAGAAAAAATCAAAGTCATTTGTAATACGAAATGTTGCCTGGGTCAAGTCCAGGAAAACAGGCTTTGGCCCGGATTGGCACTATTTTAGGCAACTGAGGAATCAATGTGTAAGACTAATCAGAAAGGCTATATCTGATTATTATGTAACCACTCTTTCTGATTGTAAGGGGAATCTAGTTAAATTTTGGGAAACTGTCAAGTCTCTGAAGGGTTGCACTTCCTCATCTCTACCCCAACAAATCTATTTGGATTATGGCCCCATTACGGACACAAATGCCATCATTGATGCATTTAATCATCACAAACGCTGATTTGGGAATTTTGAAGATTGACTTGGAAAATGGTAGTGAAGTTTTTGTATTTCGGCAATTCAATGAAAAATAAGTCATTTGTGCCTTACTTGCTATAGATACCAAGAAATCCTCAGGGGCTGACCAATTGGAACCGGGTCTGCCCAAGGCCTTTTTTTTATTTATTTTTTTACATTTTTAGTCATTTAGCAGACGCTCTTATCCAGAGCGACTTACAGTTAGTGAATACATACTGGCCCCCCGTGGGAATCGAACCCACAACCCTGGCATTGCAAACACCATGCTCTATCAACTGAGCTACATCCCTGCCGGCCATTCCCTCCCCTACCCTGGACGACGCTGGGCCAATTGTGCGCCGCCCATGAGTCTCCCGGTCGCGGCCGGCTGCGACAGAGCCTGGATTCGAACCAGGATCTCTAGTGGCACAGTTAGCACTGCGATGCAGTGCCTTAGTCCACTGCGCCACTCAGGCCTTTGGCCTCTGTGGCAGGCTTCTCCTCCCCGCCGCTTTGATCCGATGCTGCCGTTGTGCCTTGGCAAAGCCACTTTTATAGTATCCATCATACTATCAGCTACCTACAGTGGGGAGAAAAAAAAAAAAAAAGTATTTGATACACTGCCGATTTTGCAGGTTTTCCTACTTATAAAGCATGTAGAGGTCTGTAATATTTATCATAGGTACACTTCAACTGTGAGAGACGGAATCGAAAACAAAAATCCAGAAAATCACAATGTATGATTTTTAAGTAATTAATTTTCATTTTATTGCATGACATAAGTATTTGATACATCAGAAAAGCAGAACTTAATATTTGGTACAGAAACCTTTGTTTGCAATTACAGAGATCATACGTTTCCTGTAGGTCTTGACCAGGTTTGCACACACTGCAGCAGGGATTTTGGCCCACTCCTCCATACAGACCTTCTCCAGATCCTTCAGGTTTCAGGGCTGTCGCTGGGCAATACTGACTTTCAGCTCCCTCCAAAGATTTTCTATTGGGTTCAGGTCTGGAGACTGGCTAGGCCACTCCAGGACCTTGAGATGCTTCTTACGGAGCCACTCCTTAGCTGCCCTGGCTGTGTGTTTAGGGTCATTGTCATGCTGGAAGACCCAGCCACGACCCATCTTCAATGCTCTTACTGAGGGAAGGAGGTTGTTGGCCAAGATCTCGCGATACATGGCCCCATCCATCCTCTCCTCAATACGGTGCAGTCGTCCTGTCCCCTTTGCAGAAAAGCATCCCAGAAGAATGATGTTTCCACTTCCATGCTTCACTGTTGGGATGGTGTTCTTGGGGTTGTACTCATCCTTCTTCTTCCTCCAAACACGGCGAGTGGAGTTTAGACCAAAAAGCTCTATTTTTGTCTCATCAGACCACATGACCTTCTCCCATTCCTCCTCTGGATCATCCAGATGGTCATTAGCAAACTTCAGACGGGCCTGGACATGCGCTGGCTTGAGCAGGGGGACCTTGCATGCACTGCAGGATTTTAATCCATGACGGCATAGTGTGTTACTAATGGTTTTCTTTGAGACTGTGGTCCCAGCTCTCTTCAGGTCATTGACCAGATCCTGCCGTGTAGTTCTGGGCTGATCCCTCACCTTCCTCATGATTATTGATGCCCCACGAGGTGAGTTCTTGCATGGAGACCCAGACCGAGGGTGATTGACCGTCATCTTGAAGTTCTTCCATTTTCGAATAATTGCGGCAACAGTTGTTGCCTTCTCACCAAGCTGCTTGCCTATTGTCCTGTAGCCCATCCCAGCCTTGTGCAGGTCTACAATTGTATCCCTGATGTCCTTACACAGCTCTCTGGTCTTGGCTATTGTGGAGAGGTTGGAGTCTGTTTGATTGAGTGTGTGGACAGGTGTCTTTTATACTGGTAACGAGTTCAAACAGGTGCAGTTAATACAGGTAATGAGTGGAGAACAGGAGGGCTTCTTAAAGAAAAACTAACAGGTCTGTGAGAGCCGGAATTCTTACTGGTTGGTAGGTGATCAAATAATTATGTCATTAATTACTTAAAAATCATACAATTTGATTTTCTGGATTTTTGTTTTAGATTCCGTCTCTCACAGTTGAAGTGTTCCTATGATAAAAAATTACAGACCTCTACATGCTTTGTAAGTAGGAAAACCTGCGAAATCGGCAGTGTATCAAATACTTGTTCTCCCCATTGTACCTAACTGTTAACATGGCTAAATTCCATCCAAATGCTCGGTGAAACTTTTTATTTTTTTCGTAGTACGTAACTTTTAAAGTAAACCTAAACGGTCAAATTGACCCCTCCCTTCTACTGTGATGGCCAATCAATCGTTTTTTTTACAACCTGTAAAATGTGAATTACGTAGGTATGATGCGTGCAAGGGAGTTGCATGAATGAAGCATACACAACAAATGGGCATGACAGAGGGGGCAGATTGTGGGACAGAATAGGAACACAAAACTGAGGGGGCACAATATTCCAACTAAGTGGGCATTGCCCCCTTTTGCACCCTCGTGGCGCCAGGGCTGGTTTCAGCGTTGTTTTCAAATCCATGGACAGCGTCCCTAGAGGATCTGGAACTGTCAATCAGCGCTTGGGTAGTTTTGCTTTTTAGATGGCAGTCAATACGAATAGAACTAACGACCAGAGAATACCTAAAACGTCACTTGACAACCAGTGTTAGTGGATGTAGCATCACGTTTTGTAGAAAAATGTATGGTTTGGGAAATAATCTAGATTTTTTATGCTGGTAACACGTTATATAAAAGCAATAACATCCTCGAGGCCATGTGTTATGTCACAAGCCATGTTCTTCGCCTCGTGGGTATGACGATATCACAGCCATGATAAAAAATGTCATAACACATGGCCTCATGCATTATTGCTGTGCTTCAAACTCTGCATGTGGACATTTGACTGGTAATAGCTCCCATTTGACCTATGTACCGCCATTGTCAACCAGACAAATGACAAATATCGTCCACACTCACATGACTCTATCTTTTTGACTGTACCTAAGGCTCTTACACAGCTGTGTTTAAAAAAAAAAGATGTTCCAGTTTTCTGGCCTTTCCAGGAGGTCCTCTCTTTGAATGAGTAGTTGGGTAAAATCTATGGTGGACAATGAAGTGCGGGGCTGTCAATGTTTTGACCCCCAGATGTACTACCCCTCCGTAAAGAGTTCTTGCCTTCTCAATGTGTACATTTCTGTTGTTAAACTGTAGTGCTTTGTGTTTTATGTTGTAATTGTGTGTAAAGCTTTGCGTGCTGCTATTTTGGCCAGGTCTCTCTTGTAAAATAGATGTTTAATCTCAATGAGACTAACCTGGTTAAATAAAGGTAAAATGATGATGATGATGATGGGGAATATGTGATCTGAATGATGCTTTCTAAACATATTTAAAGTTCACCTC
The DNA here is from genome assembly GCF_964263955.1 of Coregonus lavaretus. Taxonomy (NCBI): domain Eukaryota; kingdom Metazoa; phylum Chordata; class Actinopteri; order Salmoniformes; family Salmonidae; genus Coregonus; species Coregonus lavaretus. The sequence goes on from NC_140000.1 coordinate 49,505,128, forward strand.
ATCTACTAATCAGTGTTCCATGTCACTGTCTCTTCCCCCTCAGCACCTGCAGTAGGTCCCAGCTGTAGCAGTACAGTCACTGTGCAGTCTGACTGAGGGAGGTTTTTGTTTACTATTGGGATAGTGGAAACTCTGACAGTAGCAATCTCCTGCATCTTCAGCCTGGACTCCACTGATGGTCAGAGTGGAATTAGTCCCAGATCCACTACCACTGAATCTAGATGGAGTCCCAGACTGAAGTGTTTTGGTATAGCAAATGAGGAGTTTAGGAGCTCCTCCAGGTTTCTGTTTATACCAGGCTACAAGCAGGAGGGGGACTACAAGCAGGAGGCTTGTGAAATCTACATCCTAAACTGACTCTGTCTCCATGGTGGAAAGCTTTCATTTCAGAAGTCTGAGTCACAGTGTATTATCCTCTGGATTCTGAAACATAGAAAAAAAAGTTATATGAAATGTTAACATTATTCCTTTGTGTAAATATATATTGTAACCTTGAAAGCAGAAAACAGGTGTCCAGATGAAGATGGTGATAAAAGTAATGGTTGTTGTCATATCTCGTATAACCAAATACTTCTCTGCAGCTGCCACCACAAAATCTATTCTCTGTGATTTATGTTCCATTTCTGCGGTACAGTTGATAACAATTGCTATGAACGCTAAGAAGACAACCTTACTGAAGCATAACTCACTTCTTGCCCTATCCCTCTGTGCTGGCACAAATCTACTACTCACTGTGATCCTATCAGGATCCCTCACCCTTGACCAATCCTCCTCCTCTTCCTTCACTGCCTCAGCATACGACACCCTTTGCACTATTCTGATCCCCCACCCTTGAACTGTCACGGTTTCGGCCGAGGCTGCCTCTCCTCCTTGTTCGGGCAGGCTTCGGCGCTCGTCGTCTCCGGAATTCTAGCTGCCACCGATAGATGTTTCATGTTCGTTTGCTTTTGTCTGTTTGTGTCACACCTGTTTCTGTTTTACGTGATTAGTGTCCTATAAGTTTCTCGTTGTGTTTGTCAGGTGTTGTGTATGATTGTTTTTCGTCAGTGTTGTGTTTGCTCGGTTGAGCATATTCTCTCCACTGCGCTGGAGCTCGATTGCACTTGTTTCGTGCACTACTTCATTTTGACGCACCTGTTTGTGCGCATTTTGCCTATACGCCTTGTGCGTAGTTTAGCTGTTGGGCTTCGTTGCCCTGTTGCCTGTGTTTGGGCCGGAATACAGCATTTGGAACCTACCGTCTGCGTCCTGCATCTGATTTCCTACACTACACCTACACACGCCCTGACAGAATCATACACCACTCATGGAATCAGCAGGAGCCGAAGCAGCCCAGACCAGACTGGAAGCCCAGGTTCGGGATCAGCAGGAGCAACTCCTGCAGATGGGGAACGCCCTGCAGGAGGTGATTACCACACTCCGAGGCTGGGGTTCGCCTCCACCACCGCCCGCCCTGCCAGCACCATCGGCCAGCCCGCCCGTTCCAGCACCGGAACCTCGAGGAGTCCGACTATCTCTCCCGAGGGCTTACGACGGGACAGCGGCTGGGTGTCAGGGATTCCTGCTCCAGGTCGAGCTATACCTGGCCACCGTGCACCCGGCACCTTCAGGGCACGAGAGCGTGTCCGCTCTGATCTCCTGCCTGGCCGGAAAAGCGTTGGAGTGGGCCAACGCGGAGTGGAGGAAGATAGACGCCACGACCATTACGTACCCTGAGTTCTCCCGCCGCTTCAGAGCGGTGTTCGACCATCCCCCGGAGGGGAAAGCGGCGGGGGAGCGTCTGGTCTTCCTCCGACAGGGGAGGAGAAGTGCCCAGGAATTCGCACTCGAATTCCGTACTCTGGCGGCAGATGCAGGGTGGAATGATCGGGCCCTCATCGATCTATACCGCTGCAGCCTACGAGAGGACGTCCGTCGGGAGCTGGCGTGCAGGGACACCAGTCTCACCTTCGACCAGCTGGTGGATATGTCCATCAGGCTGGATACCCTGCTGGCTACCCGCGGACGTCTTGCGGAGGGTCCGTCCATTCCACCCTCCAGCGCCTCCGAGCCTTGTCCCATGGAGCTCGGGGGCGCTGGCGCTAGAGAGAGGAGGGGTCGGCAGGCTAGGGGGTCCATCCACTGCACCAACTGTGGCCGGGGAGGACACACCGCGGCTAGGTGCTGGGGATGGCCTCCTAGGGGAGATGACGACAGGCCCCGCACTGGGGATTCCCTCCAGGTGAGTAGGCGCCCCACTCACCCAGAGCTCTCTGTTGCCCATTTTTGTATGCCTGTAGGTTTTCCACAGGTAGCACCTCATGCCCAGCATAAGGCGCTGGTAGATTCAGGCGCAGCTGGGAATTTTATTGATAAAAAGTTTTGTTTAGCGTTAGGGATTCCCCTCATTCCTGTTGATGTTCCTTTTCCCGTTCACGCCCTAGATAGTCGTCCGTTGGGTACGGGCTTGATCAGGGAGGTCACGGCGCCACTTAGGATGTGTACGCAGGGGGGTCATCAGGAGATGATTCAGCTGTTCCTGATTGACTCTCCTGCGTATCCGGTGGTGCTGGGAATGCCCTGGTTGAGTACCCATAACCCAGTGATTTCGTGGCAGGAGAGGGCTCTGATGGAGTGGTCTGCTCAGTGTGTGGGTAGATGTTTGGGCGTTTCCGTAGGGGCTACCTCGGTGGAGAGTCCAAACCAGGTGCCCGCATTGCACATTCCACCTGAGTATGGGGATTTGGCTATTGCGTTTAGTAAGGCGAGGGCGACGCAGTTGCCACCCCATAGGCAGGGGGATTGTGCGATAAACCTCCAGGCAGGAGCTGCGCTCCCACGGAGCCATGTGTATCCTTTGTCTCAGGAGGAGAAGAAAGCTATGGAGATTTACATAGACGAATCACTGAGACAAGGATACATACGGCCGTCCACTTCCCCCGCGTCCTCGAGTTTCTTTTTCGTGAAGAAAAAGGATGGTGGTTTGCGCCCATGCATCGATTACCGTGGTCTCAATCAGATTACGGTGAAGTATAGTTATCCACTCCCGCTGATTGCGACCATGACTGAGTCGTTGCATGGGGCGCGTTTCTTCACGAAACTAGATCTCAGGAGCGCGTACAACTTGGTGCGCATCAGGGAGAACGATGAATGGAAAACAGCCTTTAGTACCACTTCGGGCCATTACGAGTATCTGGTCATGCCATACGGGTTGATGAACGCTCCATCAGTTTTCCAATCATTTGTGGATGAGATCTTCCGGGACATGCAGGGGCAGGGGGTGGTGGTGTACATTGATGACATTCTCGTATACTCACCTACCCGTGTCGAGCATGTAGCCCTGGTGCGCAAGGTGTTGCGGAGGCTGGTGGAGCACGACCTGTATGTGAAGGCAGAGAAGTGTCTGTTTTTCCAGGAGTCGGTCTCCTTTTTGGGTTATCAGTTGTCTGCGTCAGGGGTGAGGATGGAGGTAGATCGAGCGTCGGCCGTGCGTAATTGGCAAACACCAACCACTGTGAAGGAGGTGCAGCAGTTCTTGGGGTTTGCAAATTACTACAGGAGGTTTATCCGGGGGTTTGGACAGGTGGCAGCTCCCATCACGTCTCTGTTGAAGGGGGGTCCGGTGCGTCTGCAGTGGTCGGCCGAGGCGGACAGGGCGTTTGGGAGGCTGAAGGACCTGTTTACCTCGGCCCCAGTGCTGGCGCACCCGGATCCCTCTTTGCCGTTCCAAGTAGAGGTGGACGCGTCGGAGGCCGGGTTAGGAGCCGTGCTTTCACAACGATCTGGCGCGCCACCTAAACTCCGCCCCTGTGCTTTTTACTCTAAGAAGCTCAGTCCGGCGGAGCGGAACTATGACGTAGGGGACAGGGAGCTGTTAGCCGTGGTACAGGCTCTAAAGGTGTGGAGGCACTGGCTTGAGGGGGCTCAACACCCTTTCCTCATTTTGACGGACCACCGTAACCTGGAGTACATCCGAGCGGCGAGGAGGCTGAACCCTCGCCAGGCAAGATGGAGTATGTTCTTGACCAGGTTTACGTTTAAGATCACGTACATCCCTGGGTCACAGAATGGCAAGGCAGATGCGCTGTCTCGGCGGTATGACGCGGAGGAGAGGTCCGTGGAGCCCACTCCCATACTGCCTGCGTCGTGTCTGGTGGCGCCGGTAGTGTGGGAGATCGATGCTGAACTCGAGCGGGCGTTACGCACCGACCCTAGTCCATCACAGTGCCCGGAGGGTCGGAAGTACGTTCCGCTCGAGGTTCGGGATCGATTGATTTATTGGGCTCACACGTCACCCTCCTCTGGACATCCGGGTATCGGCCGGACAGTGCACTGTCTTAGTGCCAAGTACTGGTGGCCCACGTTGGCTAGGGATGTGAGGGTTTATGTTTCCTCTTGCTCGGTGTGCGCCCAGTGTAAGGCGCCTAGACATTTACCTAGGGGTAAGTTGCTACCCCTGCCCGTTCCACAACGGCCATGGTCCCACCTCTCAGTGGACTTTATAACAGATCTTCCCCTCTCCCAAGGGAATACCACCATCCTGGTCGTTGTGGACCGGTTCTCTAAGGCCTGTCGTTTGCTCCCCATGCCGGGTCTTCCTACGGCCCTGCAAACCGCCGAGGCACTGTTTACCCATGTGTTCCGGCACTACGGGGTGCCCGAGGACATTGTGGCTGATCGGGGTCCCCAATTCACCTCCAGGGTCTGGAGAGCGTTTATGGAGCGGTTGGGGGTCTCGGTGAGTCTCACCTCGGGCTACCACCCGGAGAGCAATGGGCAGGTGGAACGCGTAAACCAGGATGTGGGTAGGTTTCTCAGAACATACTGCCAGGACCGGCCGGAGGAGTGGTCAAGGTACGTTCCCTGGGCCGAGATGGCCCAGAATTCCCTACGCCATTCCTCCACGAACCTAACCCCATTTCAATGTGTGTTAGGTTACCAGCCGGTTCTGGCACCCTGGCAGCAGAGCCAGATCGAAGCTCCTGCGGTGGATGAGTGGGCGCGGCGCTCGGAGGAGACTTGGAACGCTGCACACGTCCACCTGCAGCGGGCCCTCCGACGTCAGAAGGCGAGCGCTGATCTCCACCGCAGTGAGGCACCGGTGTACGCACCTGGTGATCGAGTCTGGCTCTCTACCAGAAACCTGCCCCTCCGCCTGCCCTGTCGGAAACTGAGTCGGCGGTTTGTAGGGCCATTTAAAGTCCTGAGGAGGTTGAACGAGGTTTGTTATAGATTACAGCTACCTGTGGAGTATAAGTGTATTAACCCCTCGTTCCATGTGTCCCTTCTCAGGCCGGTGGTAGCGGGCCCACTCCAAGACGATGAGATCTTGGAGACTCCTCCGCCCCCGTTGGACATCGAGGGGGCACCGGCGTACTCCGTGAGATCCATCTTGGATTCGAGACGTCGGATGGGGGGTCTCCAGTATCTAGTGGAGTGGGAGGGGTACGGTCCGGAGGAGCGGTGCTGGGTGCCGAGGAGAGACGTGTTGGACCCATCGCTTCTGACGGAGTTCCATCGGAGGCATCCGACGCGCCCTGCGCCGCGTCCCCCTGGCCGTCCCCGAGGCCGGAGTCGGCGCGCGTCTGGAGCCGCGCGTCAAGGGGGGGGTACTGTCACAGTTTCGGCCGAGGCTGCCTCTCCTCCTTGTTCGGGCAGGCTTCGGCGCTCGTCGTCTCCGGAATTCTAGCTGCCACCGATAGATGTTTCATGTTCGTTTGCTTTTGTCTGTTTGTGTCACACCTGTTTCTGTTTTACGTGATTAGTGTCCTATAAGTTTCTCGTTGTGTTTGTCAGGTGTTGTGTATGATTGTTTTTCGTCAGTGTTGTGTTTGCTCGGTTGAGCATATTCTCTCCACTGCGCTGGAGCTCGATTGCACTTGTTTCGTGCACTACTTCATTTTGACGCACCTGTTTGTGCGCATTTTGCCTATACGCCTTGTGCGTAGTTTAGCTGTTGGGCTTCGTTGCCCTGTTGCCTGTGTTTGGGCCGGAATACAGCATTTGGAACCTACCGTCTGCGTCCTGCATCTGATTTCCTACACTACACCTACACACGCCCTGACATTAACCATAAACATTGCACCTGAAACACAAATGTTCTTACAGGGTAACTAATATATCCTAACATGACTTTGTCTGGCTCAAGACTCAAAAGAGCTGACAATGACTCCTCTGTTTCACCACTCTCCCCACCGGACCTGCGTCGCACCAAACGGCGGGCATCACAAACACCAGACATTTTCAACTTCAAACGCTACATCCACAATTAATGCTACCCCAGAAATCCCCCCTTTCAATGGTGCCCTGTTCCAAAGCAAGAAACAGATCTTGACCCAAGTTACGTGACACGGAGCGCCCTCTCCCTCTCATCCTGGTTAACTTCATTGATTTAACTACCTCCAACTCCTTTCTCACCCACCCTTAAACCACAAATAGATCTGCCAAAAGACAAGGGTCCACCTTCTCCAAAATGTCACTACTATTGGTCAAGATTCTTCTTTATCATGTCTGACACCATTCTTCTTCAACACACATCTACCCACTACACTCGGCTCTTCTCCTTCTTCCTTGCTGTCCACAATCACATCTGTCCGTTCACCACGCTCTTGTCGCAAATTCATCAGCTACATTGCTTGCAGAGCACGCACTGATGGCACTTCTCCAAAACCCAACTTCTGTTCCTTAGCCCATTTTACAAGTCTGACTATCTCTGACCTCTCCATGCTTCCTTCAACTTCTCACAACCTTCGTTCGTTGAAAAGGTTTGTGTGAGCAGCAGCATTGTCCAGCCAATCATGGTCTTAATTGGTTAACAAGCCTCAGCTGGGTTCAATTAAAGAATGGGAAGGTGCTGAAAAGGTGTGGCAGGAGAGACGTTTTGCCTTGACAGAACCACAGGACATTTTAGGGGGTTGTAATCATGTTATATAATCTCAATAAATATTGTTTAATATTTGCTTTAAATTCACTACCTGACTGAGGGACCTTACAGAAGCTGGGTTAATTATTCTGAAATGATGTGAGACATTGCTATTGCACATAGATGGAGTCCGTTCAACTTATTGTGTGACATGTTACAAAAAAGTTTGTTTTCCATAGCAACAGGGGAGGAATATTTATGTAGTCTGGACCTATGGGTGTTATCACTTAAGGAATGCTTTGATATGAGAGGGGATGAGTTGACATATTGTCAGCGTCACTGATATATTTAGCTCAGTGTTTTATATTTCTGCAGGATCGTCCATGACGATACCAGTGATTTTGCCGCCTTCCGGAAAAGTCACTGTAGTGTCTAGAAGCCATTGTAGGGGGCTAGAGAGTCCCCACATGGTACTAGTTAAGGAAACATTAGTGTTTTAGAGCTGGATGTTAAAGTATAATAGTGAATAATATCAGTAGTGTTGTATGCTAAATGAACTATTTTGAGATTAAGTTGTTCATGTCTTCTTGCCTTTGAGTTCAAATAAAGATTGTTTTGAGAGTGCTACTCTAATCTGGGACAAGCAGAACCACCCAGCCCTGTCTATGTAAATCTCAGTTTCACTCCCACAGCTACCAGTCTAGTAGTTGAACAGTTTCACTGCCTGAAATACCCTGGATTGGGCCAGATGTGAGGGAGTGGACTGGTTTGAACCTTTATAGTGGATTCAAAATAGATATGCCATCATGTAATTAATAACAGATAAAATTGTATAAATATTATACTTTATGATAATACTGTATAGTGTATGTCTCTACATAAATGGGTCTAATATTCGAGCCCAGCATCATGTCTCATTCACAGATCTAACAGTCAGTAACCTGATCACCAAAACAGTTAATATAATGCTAGATGATCACATCAATATTTGGTTGTGAGTTTCATATGGGGATTTGATTTAGGGAGGCTGAAGCTGATGTAACACCACCTTTATTTATGTTTTACTTCTGTATATCTGACTCTGCATAGGGACAGGTATTGTGTGTTTTAAAACTTCATTTAACTTATAAAAGTGCACATTCCGACCATGACAACAATTATTCACAAGCATGATGATGATGATGATGATGATGATGATGATAGGGGACATGTCATCTGAATGATGCTTTCTAAACATATTCAAAGTTGACGTCACTAACCAGTGTTCCATGTCACTGTCTCTTCCCCCTCAGCACCTGCAGTAGGTCCCAGCTGTAGCAGTACAGTCACTGTGCAGTCTGACTGAGGGAGGTTTTTGTACGGCTCTGTATCACTGTGTGAACACATTTTTACTATTGGGATAGTGGAAACTCTGACAGTAGTAATCTCCTGCATCTTCAGCCTGGACTCCACTGATGGTCAGAGTGAAGTCACTCCCAGATCCACTGCCACTGAATCTAGATGGAGTCCCAGACTGAAGTGTTGTAGCATAGTAAATAAGGAGTTTAGGAGCTCCTCCAGGTTTCTGGTGGTACCAGGACATACAGGTATAATCCCCAGGACATGCATTAGCTACATTTGCACTGGTTTTACAGTTTATAATACATGTCTGTCCTGGGACAACAACTTTCACTGAGTCTGAGTCACAGTGACCTGTCCTCTGGATTCTGAAACAGAGACATTTAAGAATATTTTGAAATGTGTTTGTTTTATGTACATTTTCATGAATGTCAATCTGTCGAGGCAGAGGCAATTTAGATTTAATATTTTGATAAGTAAAACAATTAGAAGATTATGATATTCAATTGTCTTACCCTGAACTAAGAACATCAATATCCACAAGAAGCTCAATGATCAAAGTCATTGTTGAAGTTCTGTTTTCAGAAGGACAGCTCTCAGTCATGAAGCGTTAACCTTACAGGGCTATAAAAACACTCCCAGACCACTGAAGCATGTGCTGCCAATGCAAAGTGTTCTATGTAAATTGTTTTCTTGGTAAGGACCCACATTCATAACAGATACATATATGTATATATTCTTAAATCCCATTCCTTACTAGTTTTGTGTGTATTGGTTATATGTTGTGAAATTGTTAGATATTACTTGTTAGATATTACTGCACTGTCGGAGCTAGAAGCACAAGCATTTCACTACACCTGCTATAACATCTGGTAAACACGTGTATGTGACAAATAAAATTTGATTTGATTTGATTTATGTTATCAAATTATGTTATCATATTTTAAATGTAAATCAGTGATCCAAGATTAAACTTAATTATCTGCATTCTTCAATGGATTTACTCATAACCCAGGACTATCAGTCCCTATTGTATTATACAAGTACTTCAGGACTATCAGTCCCTATTGTATTATACTTGTACTTCAGTACTATCATTCCCTATTGTATTATACGAGCACTTCAGTACTATCAGTCCACATTGTATTATACTAGTACTTCAGTACTATCAGTCCCTATTGTATTATACTAGTTCATCAGGACTGTCATTCCCTATTGTATTATACTAGTACTTCAGTACTATCAGTCCCTATTGTATTATACTAGTTCTTCAGGACTGTCATTCCCTATTGTATTATACTAGTACTTCAGTACTATCAGTCCCTATTATATTATACTAGTACTTCAGGACTATCAGTCCCTATTGTATTATACGAGCACTTCAGTACTATCAGTCCACATTGTATTATACTAGTACTTCAGTACTATCAGTCCCTATTGTATTATACTAGTTCATCAGGACTGTCATTCCCTATTGTATTATACTAGTACTTCAGTACTATCAGTCCCTATTGTATTATACTAGTTCTACAGGGCTGTCATTCCCTATTGTATTATACTAGTACTTCAGTACTATCAGTCCCTATTATATTATACTAGTACTTCAGGACTATTAGTCCCTGTTGTATTATACTAAAACTTCAGTACTATCAGTCCATATTGTATTATATTAGTACTTCAGTACTATCAGTCCCTATTGTATTATACTAGTTCTTCAGGACTGTCTTCCCTATTGTATTATACTAGTACTTCAGTACTATCAGTCCCTATTGTATTATACTAGTACTTCAGTACTATCAGTCCCTATTGTATTATACTATTTCTTCAGGAATGTCATTCCCTATTGTATTATACTAGTACTTCAGTACTATCAGTCCCTATTATATTATACTAGTACTTCAGTACTATCAGTCCCTGTTGTATTATACTAGTACTTCAGTACTATCAGTCCCTATTGTATTATCCTAGTACTTCAGTACTATCAGGCCCTATTGTATTATACTAGTACTTCAGTACTATCAGTCCCTATTGTATTATACTAGTACTTCAGTACTATCAGTCCCTATTGTATTATACTAGTTCTTCAGGAATGTCATTCCCTATTGTATTATACTAGTACTTCAGTACTATCAGTCCCTATTATATTATACTAGTACTTCAGTACTATCAGTCCCTGTTGTATTATACTAGTACTTCAGTACTATCAGTCCCTATTGTATTAACCTAGTACTTCAGTACTATCAGGCCCTATTGTATTATACTCGTACTTCAGTACTATTCGGGTGGTACTGAGAGTGCTCTGTGCATGAAGGTGCTCACTCTTGTGTGAAGGAGGTTTTTGTACGGCGACTTCACCAGAATGAATCACTGTGGTGGACTTTTGGAAGCGGAACAAAACTGGTGCTGAAAAGTAAGTCCTTTTTTCTCTTTCTCTCATAAAAGTAAACGTAATCATGCTATTAAACAACATTATGAGATGTTATCATCTTCTCCAGAGGAAAGACTTTTAGGCTATATCCTTTTAGAGATTTCTGTGGACAGATTGGTAGATTGGTAGATTGGTAGAGGGTAGAGTCAACAAAGTGAGAAAATTGTTCACATACCACCATGTTTATGTGGTAATAAAACCATAAGTATTCTAACATGATTAAAAAATATATTTGGTACACAGTATTGCATGTCAGCTCATTGTTCTGTCGAGATGTAGCAACTACTATTTCTACAATATAAGCAACACTTTGTATTGTATTCATAGTAGTTGTTAACACTGACATGGTTTAAAGGGGAACCTCATCTATAGATTTGATTAGTATTTTGAGGTCATTTTGGCTTTTGTCTCAGAGTAGATTTGACAAAATTGATATGGAGATTTCATGTCTGATTTTACATTGTGAATATGAAATAATACTGTATACAAACTATATGTGATATCTTTTTACTGCATGTCTTATAGATTCAGGGGCGGTTTCCCAGACACAGATCAAGGCTAGTCCAGGACTAAAAAGCAAGCTCAATGGAGAATCTACATTTAAATATATTTTTAGTCTATGACTACGCTTAATCTGTGTCCGGGAAACCACCTCTGTGTTTTGTTGCTCTTGGTAGGCTAAATTGTAGATTTTTATTTTTTTCATTGATCTTAAAGATTAAGTGTTTCATTGTCCTCTCTACTGTAGCTAGTTGTTTAACCTGTGTATAATGTCGATCTGAAATAGTTTTGTTCACTAATAACACAGTGTTACACAGTCCCCTCTCCTCCTAATCTATTCCATTATAGAGTAGCAGGAGTAAATTACCCTCTCCTCTCCTAATGTTATAGAGTAGTAGTAGTAGTAGTAGTAGTAGTAGTAGTAGTAGTATTAGTAGCTGACCCTCTCCTCTCCTCTCCTCTCCTCTCCTCTCCTCTCCTCTCCTCTCCTCTCCTCTCCTCTCCTCTCCTCTCCTCTCCTCTCCTCTCCTCTCCTCTCCTCTCCTCTCCTCTCCTCTCCTCTCCTCTCCTCTCCTCTCCTCTCCTCTCCTAAATTATTCCATTATAGAGTAGTAGTAGCTGACCCTCCTCTCTTCTCTCCTCCAGCTGGTCCCTCTGTCAGGCCCACAGTGTCTCTGCTCCCCCCGTCCTCTGAGCAGCTCTCCGGGGGCTCGGCCACATTGGCCTGCCTGCTGAGCGGCTACTCCCCCCAGGGGGCGATGGTGAGCTGGGAGGTGGACGGGGCAGAGGTGAAGGAGGGGGTCCTGACCACCACAGAAGAAGAGAAGGGTGGCCACTACAGCCGCAGCAGCACCTTGACCCTGAGCAAGGCACTCTGGGAAGAGGGAGAGGTGTACACCTGCAGGGTCGCCCACGACGACACCAGTGATTCAGCCGCCTTCCGGAAAAGTCACTGTAGTGTCTAGAAGCCATTGCAGGGGTCTAGAGAGTCCCCACGTGGTGTTAGTTCTGGAAACATTAGTGTTTTAGAGCTGAATGTTAAAGTATAATAGTGAAAAATATGAGTAGTGCTGTGTGCTAAATTAACTATTTTGAGATTAAGTTGTGCATGTCTTCTTACCTCTGAGTTTAAATAAAGCTTGTTTTGATTGAAATATAACCCCAAGAGTTGATTTAATCATGATTCCAGTGATCACTATCTCATGAATAGGCAGCACATTTCATATTAATTAATATCAATCAGCTTCTTTCATAATTTAGCATTGTAGCATATAGCTCCTCTCATGTTTTCAAACAGAATTAAAAGGGCATCTGATACAACAAATACTCTGCAATCATTTCTACAACTGAATGATCCTGTTATACTGTAGCATCAATACCAGTGATAATAATTAGTGATATTTGATAATAAACCTCTAAGATCTGCTCTCAGAACTCACACTGCTAAACAGTTACTTTCCATAACATATGTATATTTACAATGTTTAATTCTTAATATGATTTTATTAATTAGAATTTTTAGCAATGGTTTTCAACGACCTGTGGTGTAAACTTCTTCATTATATTTCTCCAGATCTTCTCTACCTCCAACCCCCTGGGAACAGAGTGAACATCTGGTGACAGTGCTGCTCTATTCTGGGACAAGCAGAACCACCCAGCCCTGTCTATGCAAATCTCAGTTTCACTCTCACAGCTCCCAGTCTAGCAGTTGAACAGTTTCACTGCCTGAAATACCCTGGACTGGGCCACATGTGAGGGACTGTCTGGTTTTAACCTCTATGGTGGATGCAGGAAGGGAGACATAACAGATATGCCGTAATGTAATTAATGACAGATAAAATGGGTGTTATACTTAATGTAGATAGTGTACTGTATATAGGGTAGATAGTGTAGGGTATATAGTGTATGTAGATAGTGTAGATAGTGTAGTGTATATAGTGAAGTGTAGATAGTGTATTTGGATAGTGTACATGTGTCTCATGGTTGAGTCCAGCATCAGGTCTCATTCACAGGTCTAGCAGTCAGTAACCTACTCATGACAAAAAGTTAATATTTTGCTGTAGATTAATACTTCCATTAAAATCAGATATTTGGTTGTGAGGTCCATATGAGGACTTTTTTGGGGGGCTGAAGTGATTGTAACTTTTAAGTAATGTTGAGGTCATAACACCTTTTGTTTGGCTTCTCATGTGGACTGGTAATAACTCCCATTTGACCTATGGACCTACATTGTCCAACAGACAAATGACAAATGACAACTATCGTCTACACATGACTGTATCTTGTTGACTGTTTCTAAGTCCTGTACAGAGCTGGGTAAAAAAAGTGTTACAGTTCTCTGGCCCTTCCACCTGGAAGGAGCTTCAAAGGGACATGAAATTGCAGGAGTTCGTCTCTTTGACTGACTACTGTAGCTAGGGTAAAAACTATGGTGGACAATAAAGTGGGGGGCTGTCAATGTTTTGACCCCTAGATGCAGCACATCTCCCCAAATAATTATTGCCTTCTAAATGTGTAATGTGTAAGGTTTTAAACTGTAGTGTTTTATGATGTAAATTGTGTGTAAAGCTTTGTGTGCTGCTATTTTGGGCAGGCCTCTCTTATAAAATAGATGTTTAATCTCAATAAGACTAACCTGGGAAAATAAAGGTAAAATAAATACATAAAAATATGTTTCAAAATATCTAACTGTTTTAGGTGAACTTTCACGTCATTACAAATATAATGAGTTACATCCATGATAACGATGATGATGATGATGATGATGATGATGGGGATCATGATGATGCTTTCTAAACATGTTCAAATTTGACCTCCTTACTGATCAGTGTTCCATCTCACTGTCTCTTCCCCCTCAGCACCTGCAGTAGGTCCCAGCTGTAGCAGTACAGTCACTGTGCAGTCTGACTGAGGGAGGTTTTTGTACGGCTCTGTATCACTGTGTGAACACATCTTTACCATTGGGATAGTGGAAACTCTGACAGTAGTAATCTCCTGCATCTTCAGCCTGGACTCCCCTGATGGTCAGAGTGAAGTCACTCCCAGATCCACTGCAACTGAATCTAGTCCCAGACTGAAGTATGGTAGGTGTGGCATATCAAGAAGCAGATTAAACAGCAGGATCATTACACAGGTGCACCTTGTGCTGGGGACAATAAAAGGCCAGTCTAAAATGTACAGTTTTTATCACACAACACAATGCCACAGATGTCTCACGTTTTGAGGGAGTGTGCAATTGGCATGCTGACTGCAGAAATGTCCACCAGAGCTGTTACCAGATCATTTCTCTAACATAAGCCGCCGCCAACGTCAATTTAGAGAATTAGGCAGTGCGTCCAACCAGACTCACAACCGCAGACCATGTGTATGGCATCATGTGGGCGAGCGGTTTGCTGATGTCAACAATGAGAACAGAGTGCCCCATGGTGGCGGTGGGGTTATGGTATGGGCAGGCATAAGCTACAGACAACGAACACAATTCCAGTTCCCGCCCATATCCAGCAACTTCAGAGAGCCATTGAAGAGGAGTGCGACAATATTCCACAGGCCACAATCAACAGCCTGATCAACTCTATGCGAAAGAGATGTGACATACGGTGGTCACACCAGATACTGACTGGATTTCTGATCCACGCCCCTACCTTTTTTTAAAGGTATCTGTGACCAACAAATGCATATCTGTATTCCCAGTCATGTGAAATCCATAGATTAGGGCCTAATGTATTTATTTCATTTGACTAATTTCCTTATATGAACTGTAACTCAGTAAAATCTTTGAAATTGTTGCATGTTGCGTTTATATTTTTGCTCAGTATATAACATAACAATGAATGGAAGTTAAAACAGTGCAAAGTGCATATGAGAGTTTGAAAGAGCAGGTTTAAAAACATGTTTAGTCTGTGGTCAGCAGTCCTCCAATCTTGGATTTAATCAGAATTACATTATCACATTTTAAATCCTTTTGCAAAGTGTTCTTAGATGAGTGGGCATCAAAGCTAAAAGCACAGTAAATGCAGTCTGTGTGTGGACTGATGATGCTGACTGACTCTGATCTAAAGGGGAGATCTCCAGAGCTCTGACGTCTCCAGTCTCCTGCTTCACCTGCTGCTCTCTGGAACTACCATAGTGGTGTCTGACTGAGGGAGGTTTTTGTACGACTGTATCACTGTGTGAACACCCAGGCACTGACAGTAGTAATCTCCTGCAGCTTCAGCCTGGATTCCATTGATGGTCAGAATGAAGTTACTCCCAGATCCACTGCCACTGTATCTAGTTGGAGTCCCAAACTGAAGTGTTGTAGCATAGTAAATAAGGAGTTTAGGAGCTCCTCCAGGTTTCTGTTGGTACCAGGCTAGATAGTTATTACCAAGCACTGCTGGTTTTACAGTTCAGAGAGACTGTCTGTCCTGGGAGAACAGCTTTCACTGCAGGAGTCTGAGTCACAGTGATCTGTCCTCTGGATTCTGAAAAATATAATTAATAAATGAATGAAATATTACGTATATTAATGAATTGTTCTGAATAGAAATATTGACATTGATATTCATTTTGATGGTGTAGATATAACTCATTTTCTAAACAAAAAAATCAAGAAATTAATAACACATTCTTAACAACCTTCAGTTCACTCAGATTGATTACTTTTCATTATACAAACATGAAACTTAATTTTCTTTACACTTGATGTAGAAGGCAAGTGTCCAGATGAAGATGGTGATAAAAGTCATGGTTGTTGTGGGTTCTGTTGTCATGAAGGACAGCTCTCAGTCATGAAGTGTTCAACTCACAGGGATATAAACACTCCCAGAGCATTGAAGAATTTGCTGCCAATGCAAAGTTTCCTATGTAAATAGTCTTCCTGGTAAGGACCCACATTCATAACTGTTAACTATGATACAATTTATTTTATCATGTTTTAAATAACTTCTACTGTAAATCAGTGATTCAATATGAACATTTATGATCTGCTTTCTTTAGTGGATAATACTCATAACCCAGAACTATCAGTCCCTATTGAAATATATTAGTACTTGTAACAGGTGAGTAGAACGGAGCCAGGTGCAGGATGTGTGAATCAAAGAACAGGGTTTATTAGCCAATACAGCAGTCCTCAGCAATGCGTCAACCAAATACAGAGGGAATAATTATACAGAGACTGATGAGGGGATATGTTCCAGGTGTGTGTGGAAAACAAGACAAAACAAATGGAATGATGAAAAGAGGAGCAGCATTGGCTAGAAGGCCGGTGACGACGAACGCCGAAGCCTGCCTGAACAAGGAGAGGAGGCAGCTTCGGAGGGAGTCGTGACAGTTCCCCCCCCCTTGACGCGCTGCTCCAGCAGAGTGCCGACACCGGCCCCGGAAAAGGCCAGGAGGACGCGGAGCAAGCCGATCCGGATGGTGTCGGTGGAAGTCCAGCAACGGGAGGGATCGAGGACATCCTTCACCGGGACCCAGCACCGCTCCTCCGGACCGTATCCCTCAAACTCCACGAGGTACTGAAGGCCCCCCGCCCGACGCCTTGAATCCAGGATGGAACGGACGGAGTATGCCGGGGCCCCATCGATGTCCAGAGGGGGCGAAGGGACCTCCCGCACCTCAGACTCCTGGAGCGGACCAACCACCACCGGCCTGAGGAGAGAAACATGAAACGAGGGGTTAATACAGTAATCAGGAGGGAGCAGCAACCTTGTTCACTCTCCTCAGGACTTTGAACGGCCCCACATATCAGCTTCCGGCAGGGCAGGCAGAGGGGCAGGTTCCGGGTCGAGAGCCTGACCCGATCACCTGGTACAAAGACCGGGGCCTCACTGCGGTGGCGGTCAGCGTTGGATTTCTGGTGACGCACGGCACGCTGGAGGTGGACGTGGACGGAGTTCCACGTCTCCTCCGCGCGCCGAAACCAGTCGTCCACTGCAGGAGCTTCAGTCTGGCTCTTATGCCACGGTGCCAGGACCGGATGATACCCTAAAACATATTTAAATGGTGACATGTTAGTGGAGGAGTGGCGGAGAGAGTTCTGGGCATATTTGGCCAATGGCAAGAACACCGACCAATCCCCCGGCTGGTCCTGGCAGTAGGACTGCAGAAACCTACCCACATCCTGATTCACCCGTTCCACCTGCCCATTATATTCGGGGTGAAACCCAGAGGTCAGGCTGACTGAGACCCCCAGAAGTTCCATGAACGCCTTCCAGACCCTAGACGTAAACTGGGGACCCCGGTCAGACACTATGTCCTCTGGCACCCCGTAGTGCCGGAAGACGTGCGTAAAACTTACCCAATGGAAGGTGCCTAGGTGCCTTTCTCTGGGCGCACACCGAGCAGGAGGAGACATACACCCTCACGTCCTTAGCCAAGGTAGGCCACCAGTACTTCCCGGTAAGGCAGCACACTGTACGGCCGATGCCTGGGTGACCAAAGGAGGGGTATGTGTGTGCCCAATAGATAAGACAATCACGGACACTAGACGGCACGTACCGAAGCCCAGCTGGGCACTGAGGCGGAGATGGCTCTGTGCGTAACGCCCGCTCTATGTCCGCATCCACCGCCCACACCACCGGCGCCACAATGCAGGATGCCGGGAGTACGGGGGTGTTATCAATGGGCCTATCCTCTGTGTCGTCTGCCTTCACGTTCTTAGTGCCTGGTTTATAGGACAGCGTGAATTCAAACTGGGTGAAGAACAAGGCCCACCTGGCCTGGCGAAGTTTCAGCCTACTCGCTGCCCGGATGTACTCCAGGTTACGGTGGTCAGTCCAGACAAGGAAAGAGAATTTAGCCCCCTCGAGACAGTTTCTCTACGCTGTCAGGGCTCTGACAACAGCCAACAGCTCCCGATCACCAACATCATAGTTCTGCTCCACTGGGCTGAAGAAGAAGGCACAGGGGCGGAGCTTGGGTGGCGTGCCCGAGCGTTGGTATAGGACAGCACCTACCCCTACCTCGGACGCGTCCACCTCCACTACGAACGGCAATGATGGATCGGGATGGACCAGCACCGGGGCTGAGGTGAACAGAGACATTAGGGTACTGAAAGCCCTGTCAGCCTCAGCAGACCAGCGGAGCCGGGACTGCCCACCCTTCAACAGAGAGGTGATGGGGGCTGCGACCTTGCCAAAGCCCAGGATAAACCTCAGATAGTAATTGGCAAGCCAATGAAGCACTGCACCTTCTTAACCCTGGTTGGAGTCGGCCAATTACGCAAGGCTGCAATGTGGTCTCCCTCCATCTCCACACCTGAGGTGGTGATGTGGTATCCGAAGAAGGAGACGGATTGTTAGAAGAACAGACATTTTTCTGCTTTGGCATACAGGTCATGCTCCAACAGTCGCCCAAGCACTCTGCGAACCAGAGATACATGCTTGGCGCGCGTAGTGGAATACACCAGGATGTCATCGATGTAGAACACCACACCGCGACCAAGCATGTCCCGAAACATCTCGTTCACAAAGGACTGGAAGACTGATGGAGCATTCATCAACCCGCATGGCATCACCAGGTATTCATAATGCCCTGTGGTGGTGCTAAATGCTATCTTCCATTCGTCCCCTCCCGGTCACGCACCAGGTTGTACGCACTCCTGAGATCTAATTTCGCGAAGAAGCGCACCACATGCATTGATTCGATCACGGAGGAAATGAGGGATAGAGGATAACTATAGTGAAATTAATTGTATTAAGTGCACCGTAATCAATGAAAGGGCGCAGACCCCCATCTTTCTTCTTCACGAAAATAGAAACTCGAGGAGGCGGGTGAAGTGGAGGGACGTATGAACCCCTGATGCAGGGACTTGGAGACGTATGTTTCCATAGCCTCCGTTTCAGCCTGCGACAGGGGAAATATATGACTCCTGGGCGGCACAGCGTCTAATGCGTTTATCGCGCAATCCCCCGGGCGATGGGGTGGTAATTTGGTCGCCTGCGTTTTGGAAAAGGCGAGTGTGGGTTTGTGCTACCTTGGGTGACATGAGAGTGCCCTGCCTGCCGCCTCCAGAACCAGAAGAACTCTGACGACATCGTGCAGCAGAATATCCTCTTCTGCAACAAGAGTGACACTGGATCTGTCGTCCTCCGTTCTCCCGGAACGCTGCACCACCCAGCTCTATTTGAACGTGAGCCGGGGTGAGGGGGTTGAAACGGACAGGCCCCTTCCAGGACGTCCTCTCAAAGCCAGCAGGTTGTCCAACCGGATGGCCATGTCCACCAGTTGGTCGAAGGTCAGAGTGGTATCCCGGCAGGCTAGCTCCCTTCGGACGTCCTCACGCAGGCCGCATCGGAAATGGTTGATGAGGGACCGCTTGTTCTACCCGGACCCAGCCGCTAGGGTTCTATACTCCAGGGCAAAGTCTTGCGCGGTCCTCGTCTCCTGCCTCCGATGGAACAGACGCTCGCCCTCCTCTCTTCCTTCGGGGGGATGATCAAAGATTGCACAGAAGAGGCGAGCGAACTCTCCGTAGCTGTCCAACGATTCTCCTCCTTCACTCCAGACCGCGTTGGCCCACTTCAGGGCTTTCCACGAGAGGCAGGAGATGAGGGCGGACACCTCCTCCCGATCCGATGGAGCAGGGCTGAAGGTGTTGAAGTAGAGGTCCAGCTGCAGGAGGAAACCCTGGCAGCGGGCAGCTGTCCCGTCGTATTCCCTCGGTAGAGACAGGTGAATACCACTGGTTGCTGGTGTGTGGGTGGCTTGATCCGGTCGCTCAGCTTGTTCCGCAGGGTCATATCCTCTCTTCTCCAGGCGCTGGATGGCCTGGAGAAACCGATCCATCGCTTCGCCCTAGCTGGCTAACATGGTGGAATGCTCCCGGACCCGCTCAATGACACCAGACATATTCCCCGCTCCTGCTGACTCCATGCTGTTTGGGTGTGTTATTCTGTAACAAGGTGATTAGGACGGAGCCAGGCACAGGAGGTGTGAATCATAGAATAGGGTTTATTAGGCCAATACAGCAGTCCACAGCAATGATTAAACCAAATACAGTGCGACTTAAATGCGTACTGGGATAAACAAAACACACGGGTGAATATCCCGGCGATAAAGGTAACATAATGCTCAACACGAGCTAACGACACCTCCACATGGAACAATAACACACAAAGACATGGGGGAGCAGAGGGAATAATTATACAGAGACTGATGAGGGAAATGTACCAGGTGTGTGTGAAAAACAAGACAAAACAAATGGAATGATGAAAACAGGATTAGCATTGGCTAGAAGAACGGTGACACCGAACGCCGAAGCCTGCCCGAACAAGGAGAGGAGGCAGCTTCGGAGGGAGTCGTGAGAGTACCTCTGTACTATCAGTCCCTATTTTATTATACACATAACCCAGAACTATCAGCCCCTATTGTATTATACTAATACTTCAGTACTTTCAGCCCCTATTTTATTATAATAGTACTTCAATACTATCAGTCCCTATTGTATTATACTAGTACTTCAGTACTATCAGTCTCTATTGTATTATACTAGTACATCAGTACCCTCAGTCCCTATTGTATTATACTAATACTTCAGTACTATCAGTCCCTATTGTATTATACTAGTATTCCAGTACTATTCGGGTGATACTGAGAGTGCACTGTGTGTGGAGGTTCTCACTCTTGTGTGAAGGAGGTTTTTGTACGGCGACTTCACCAGAATGAATCACTGTGGATGCTTTTAGAAGCGGCACAAAACTGTTGCTGAAAATTAAGTCAATTTTCGTCTTTCTCTCATAAAACTAAATATAATCATGCTATTGAGCAACATTATGAGATGTTGTCATCTCCACGTCATGGGACAGGATGGACCCGCCACTGGAGACTCCATGTCGCCACCATAGACCCACCACCCAGCCTGGGTCAGGAGATGGGGAGGGGGGTTGTAAAAGTATGGGGTTTTGTGGGAGGTGGGGGAGAATTTGAGGGGTTGGCATGAGGGTAGAAGTTGTCAACACCGGAACAGAGAGCAGAGCAGTATTAGGATGGTTTTCCCAATCCTAGTCTAAGTACCCCTGAGCATGCTGGTTTTCTTTCCAACTGATTAAGGCCTCCCGAGTGGCGCAGTGGTCTAAGGCACTGCATCGCAGTGCTAGCTGTGCCACTAGAGATCCTGGTTCGTAGCCGGCCGCGACCGGGAAACCCATGGGGCGGCGGACAATTGGCCCAGCGTCGTCCAGGATAGGGGAGGGAATGGCCGGCAGGGATGTTGGTAGAGCATGGCGTTTCCAACGCCAGGGTTGTAGGTTCGATTCCCACAGGGTGCCAGTATAAAAAATATATAATGTATGCACTCACTAACTGTAAGTCGCTCTGGATAAGAGCGACTGCTAAATGACAAAAAAATTTAAAAAAACGTTTTAAAAATGTTTAAAATGTTTCTCCAGAGGGAAAACTTTTAGGGTATATATTTTTAGAGATTTCTGTGAACAAATTCTTAGATTTTTAGAGGGCGGAGTCACCGAACTGAAATAATTGCTCATTTACCACCAAGTAAATTTGGCAATAAAAGTATTCTAACGTGCAATTTAAAAAGAGCATATTTTGATATACAGTATTGCAGGTCAGCTCATTGTTCTGTCGAGATGTAACAACTACTATTTCTATAATGTAAGCAACACTTTGTACTGTATTCAAACGAGATGTTAACAAAGACATTACATCATCTATAGTTTTGAGTAGTATTTTGAGGTCATTTTGTGCTTTTGTCTCAGAGTAGATTTGAAAGAAATTGATATGGAGATTTCATGTCATATTTAAAATTGTGAATATAATAGTTAAGTAAAAAAAAAAATAGAAGAAAAACAGAGGAAAAAATATATATTAAAGAACAGCAGTAAAATAACAGTAGCAAGGCTATATACAGGGGGTACCGGTACAGAGTCAAAGTGCAGTGGCACCGGTTAGTCGAGGTAATTGAGGTAATATTATTTTCTACATTGCAGAATAATAGTGAAGACATCAAAACTATGAAATAACACATATGGAATCATGTAGTAACCAAAAAAGTGTTAAACAAATCAAAATATCTTTTAGATTTGAGATTCTTCAAATACCCACGCTTTGCCTAGATGACAGTGTGGTGTCAAGAAAACGTTGCTAATTATGCTGTGAAAACAAGGAAATCTGCTGACGCTGTACTTTGATTATAAAGGTTTATTTATATCAAAGGGTTCCAGCATCAATTTACAGATATCTGCAGACATCTGGAGAATAACCGCCCAATCTCAAATATGATTATTCTGTCCTCCTTTGTTTTAACCAAGTATTTATATCCTAACATAATATGGGTGTTTTCCTACCGACCAATCCCAGGAGGCCACCTAACATACTTCCTCGGCTTTAGGGTGCCCCTATAGAACTACTCCCCAGATGCTCCCTTTAAGCTGAGTCAACATCCTCTAAAACCATTTGAAACCATTAGCAAAGTCATAAATTCCTCAGATACCACATATTCCCCCCTTCGAGACGAATTAAGTCTCGAAAACAAAAATAATAGGATTATGACAAATAACAATTCTTCTCTTATTGAGTGTCTTTTAACAATAAACCAAAAACACATTTTCTATGGAGTGTAAATACATTTCTATGAAATATGAACAAATCTTTATGGAGTATGAATACATTTCTATGAAATATGAACAAATCTTTATGGAGTGTGAGAGCGAAAAACCTGTCTGGCAGCTTTCTTTCCAAATATCCATCAATCAATCAATCAAGACAGTAAAATTCTCTCACGGTCCCTCTGCCCCAGGCAACCACTTAAGTACTCCAGATCAATTCATACATCTTTATCAATGCATTTTAAACTATGATGCAATTAAATACACATGAAAGCCTCAGTAAACAAAATACAATCAAAAATGTCCACATTCAGGCTGGCCAACCCATCGGACCCTCCTGTGGATTCTCTTTATCCCTGCCTAGACCCAATATCCCTAAGCTTCCACAAAATAAACAAAAACATCTGAGATCCCCACATGTACCCAATAACAGCAAATATCATTCTTCAAAAATTAATACAGAAAGAATATGACACAAATGATGTATTACACATGCAAATATGTCTATATATCATTGCAGACACTGGAATGTAGTCCACTACACTTCATCTCCTCAGCAGTGTCGACTTCCAATGCAACTTCGATGATGGAATCTGAACCTTTCCACACCTTCCTTGTTCCACTTCCTCCAGTCCCTTCTTATTGTCCCTTCTTATTGTCCCTTCATATTGTCCCTGTTTGAGTATTTGAATCCCCTCTACATATTCCCCCATATTTTACATTTACATTTACGTCATTTAGCAGACGCTCTTATCCAGAGCGACTTACAAATTGGTGCATTCACCCTATAGCCAGTGGGATAACCACTTTACAATTTATTATTATTATTATTTTTATTTCTTTTTTTGGGGGGGGGGATTTGCTTCTGGAAGAAAATAAAAGACCAAACAGTATATTTTGCAAAACAACACATTCAAATTAAAACATCAATATCAACTAAAAATTATAAAAATGATATATAAAATGAATCACATACCATTTCCCCCCTTTGATTCATCACAAAATACTAAAATCACCATAATATTTAAAAACATTTGAAAAATTCAAAATTGATATCTATCTATCAATACTCCTTTGAGTCTTGACAGAAGGTTAAACCCTCTTATCGTTTCATTTGCAACACCCTTCAAATTATAGGTAATATTATCTATGTTATCTTCCCAAATTTTACACCATACCATGGAAAAAAGTCCCCACTTCTCTCCTAGACTTATCCTCCAATGGTAGGCTTCCCAGACTATGAAACTTCTCTCTTTCAGAATCAGATTTATCTCTTTCCCTTTGCTTCCCCTCTTTTAATTTTAAAAACCTCATATGGAAGCTTCAACTTCAACATGTAACAACATCCTTTCCATCCATAGGGTAAGAATATATACTCTCACCACAAACCCCAGATGTTTCTAAAATCCCCAATAGTCACATTACCATGCAAAAACTTCTCTCTCCATCAAAGTCCTTCTCTTCTTACTAACTTAAACATCAAAAGTTATATTATATTTCTCATTACTAACCTTATGTTCCTGCTTACCCCAAATCATCATATAATCAACACCATCTGATATTCCCCTAAACATCCCCTTTCCATCATATGTTTTATTTCAACAAAAACAGATTTTAGCCCTCACTGGTTTCACCTCCAATTCTTCATGAAGCGCTGTTAACTGATTTTCCTTCCTATCTAACAAATTCACATAGGTTAATTCATTTAACCAAGAACACTTAAACCTAGGCCTAAACAAATGTTTCCACAACAACATTATTTTCTCTCTTAATGATTGTTGCTGATACAACATCCCTTATAAAACATACGATTGACACATACTTGATAGAGGTTTAGCTACCTTCTCTAAAATTCAACCCCATTTTCCTTATGCTGAAATTCTCAACAGACATTTACCCTCAAGAATCCTCACTTATCTTACAATATGAGTTACCTTCTTGAACTAAAGATTCCTACCTGCCCATCCATCTTTAATTTCCAAACAGAATAATTAAATCCATATGCCTTCCATTTAATTTCTCTCTTCCCTAACGAACAGTATTGATCAGATATATCTTCTTGTCTTCCATTAAAATCAAACAACTCATCCTGTACCTCCATGATAGTATTCTCCCTCTAACATTACTCAAAATAAGTTAGCAATCACTCATAACCCTCTTCCACTTCATATCATTGTACAAAATATACTTCCTTTCACTAGGTGAAACAGCTTCTACTTCTTATCCTCATAACAACACTTCTTCTCCATAATTATCTCTCCACATGAGAGGAATCTCACCTCTACACATTCCTTCTCTCACATCTACAAGGAAGATGAGCTGTACTACCCATCCTAACCCTAATGACAGTCTTTTCCTCTAAAATTGGTGCTGGAGCAATTGGCTCCCTTGTAATCAAATGTGATACATTTATAGCTTTAATAACTGTCAATGTTGAAAGAGTTGAATTGCTTCTCACTGTTGTTATAATATGCTGAAGTGTTGATGTCCTTGTTGTTGATTCATCCATTTTCCCTAAAGCTTTGAACTCTTTACTTGTATTTCCATCTATCACCACTAGTGTCACTACATCAACTCTCAGTCCCAACTCTAATCCCTCACTTTCAAACTGTTGATTATAAAAAATACATTTATAATCACCTTGATCCCCCTGCTGGGAATTGTAAATATAGATACTACAATCACCCTCAATCTTCACTCTTCTCTTATCATTCAGCAACGCATACTTTCTCAATGCATCTGCTCCTTACAGATCTAAACTCCTACCATATCTATCTTCCCACTGAACTCTAAATTCCCTTCACCACTGTTCTCTCTCTCTTCCTACTAACATTGAAGCTTAGCTGACTGTCCTAGAGTTCCTTCAGTTCTAGTTTTCTTAACTTTTTTATCTGACTTTTTCTCCTAATTTTTTCAAAAACCATTTCACTGATTTATCCACAAAATCCTTTCCCACTAATTTTAGGATATTTGATCGGAAGTCCCCACCTGCTTATGACTTCTTTACACAAAAACTTGGCAAACGATTGAGCATCTTTTAGCTTAGTTTGACATCTTATTCCCCTCTTGGTGTAGGAATGTAACCAAGAATAACAGTCACCCCTTTTTAAACATAACTTTTCAGACAGATTGTCCTCCTTCCTATGATATAGTCAATCTTTTCAAGCAAATATGATTCCCAAAAACCCTACTCCTTTATGATCTGTCTCCTAATCTCCCCCCTTGCAACATTAGCTAACCCCTAGCTTCCTAAATCATCAGACCTAATAGGTCCAGAGGCGCTACTTTGGTTTCTCCCCAAAATAACAATTGATTCCTACTCTAACGATTTTTAATTGTCTTCAAAACACCTGCTTTTGAAAGTCCTTACATTTCTCGTTCAATCCCTTGGATTGCTTCTTCTTTCAATGGATACTGATTCTTCCAAGGAGGTCTGCCTCCTCGTCGAATGTCACGATCGTCTGGGGAAGGAGTAGACCAAGGCGCAGCGTTGCAAGCAAACATACTCATTTATTGAGCGAAACGCGAACAAAACAACAAAAGACGGAAACGTGACAGTACACGGTATAACACAACCAACTTGAAACAAGAACCCACAAAACACAAAGGAAAACCGACAGTTTAAATATGGCTCCCAATCAGAGACAACCAGCAAACAGCTGACACTCGTTGCCTCTGATTGGGAGTCACTCAGGCCAACCTAGACATAGAACAACTAGACACTCAAAACACAGCACATAAACACACGGAATCTACACACCCTGACTCAACATATAAAGTCCCCAGAGCCAGAGTGTGACAGTACCCCCCCCCCCCAAAGGCGCGGACTGCGACCGCGCCTCAACAAAAACCCCAAACAGGGGAGGGCTGGGTGGGCATTCCTCCTCGGAGGCGGCTCCGGCTCCGGGCTTGACCACCACCCCTCCATAATCCTCCCGTAGCGCCCCTGGTCCGGTCTGACCCCGCTGACTGGATCAGGACTGGACATCGACGGAGCGGATTGCTTAAGCTCCGTTGTGGAGCAGCTGACCAGTACCTGATCAGGCACCGGACTGACGACGCGCACCCCTGGCTTGGCGCGTGAGGCAGGAACGGACCGGACCTGGCTGACGATGCGCACCCCAGGCTTGATGCGTGGAGCCGGAACGGGCCTCACCGGACTGACGACACACACCACTGGCCTGGTGTGGAGCGCAGGAGCGGGCCGGACAGGGCTGACGAAACGCACCACAGACTTGGTGCGGGGAGCAGGAATGGGCCGGACTGGGCTGGCGACGCGCACCACAGACTTGGTGCGGAGAGCAGGAACAGGCCGGACAGGGCTGACGAAACGCACCACAGACTTGGTGCGGAGAGCAGGAACGGGCCGGACAGGGCTGACGAAACGCACCACAGACTTTGTGCGGGGAGCAGGAACAGGCCGGACAGGGCTGACGAAGCGCACCATAGGCTCGGTGCGGGGAGCAGGAACAGGCCGGGCCGGGCTGACGACACGCACCACAGGCTCGATGCGAGGAACAGGAACAGGCCGGACCGTACTGGGGACACACACCACTGGCTCTACGCAGGGATCAGGAACGGGCCGGACCGGACTGGTAACACACCCCAGTACCTCTCGCCGTGCCTCCACATTTTCCCTCTCCTCTGTGATCAGTGGCCCCCTTAACCTGGCGGCCTCCTCTGCACACCCGCTGGACCGCTCCATCGCGGCCTCTTGCTGCCCCGTCGTCCACATCGTGAGCCCCCCCCTAAAAATTTTCTGGGGTTCTCTCCTCCCCGTGGGCCAGGCCTCTATATTTCTCGCCCAACTCTCACTCCTCTGCTTCCAACTCCCGCTATTCAGCTCCTCAATGGGCTTGACCCAGTCGAGGCTCTTCCTCCATTGTTCCCACGTCCACTCTCTCTGCTCCTCCCTCGGCTTGACCCAGTCGAGGCTGCCACGGAGATCTGCTAGGGATCTACCTGGCGATGGCTCCTTGACTCGCTGCTTGGTCCAGTTTTGGTGGGTTCTTCTGTCACGATCGTCTGGGGAAGGAGTAGACCAAGGTGCAGCGTTGCAAGCAAACATACTCATTTATTGAGCGAAACGCGAACAAAACAACAAAAGACGGAAACGTGACGTCTCTGGTTACATAAACACGAACCAACACGGAACAAGAACCCACAAAACACAAAGGAAAACCGACAGTTTAAATATGGCTCCCAATCAGAGACAACCAGCAAACAGCTGACACTCGTTGCCTCTGATTGGGAGTCACTCAGGCCAACCTAGACATAGAACAACTAGACACTCAAAACACAGCACATAAACACATGGAATCTACACACCCTGACTCAACATATAAAGTCCCCAGAGCCAGAGTGTGACATCGAAGTTCAACTTTCACAATGCATCTCTTCCCAACAATGCAATAGGTATATGTTCTGATACCAGTATGGGTATTTTAATTTTCTCATTTTCACAGCAGAGCTCAATTGGTTCCTTAAGAGTAATCAACTGTTTCACTCCCTCAAATCCCTATCCTAATTAGTTAATTTGACATAGTGAGATGTGTAACCTCTTCAGGCTGAACACAGATAAAAGCCTTTCCGCTATCCATCATCATTTCCCATAGTCCATTGTTTATTTTCACTTCAATTGTTGGATCTTTTTCCCTAACTGGTGCTACCAGCTGACACCCCCCTTTCGGATCTTCTAGGCACCCCTAGAATCCTTGCTCCTTGCCCCTATAAGGGTTCACCTGTCCTCCAGATGATCTTCACTTGCTCCTGTATCTTCCTCTGAAATTCCCTCTTGTGTTTCCTTCTGGCCCATTACACTCACAGCAAAGTCACCAACCTGTCCACAAGCATAACACACTTCTTAAGATTGCTGGAAGTATGGCTTAAATCTTCCTCCTCTTCCTCTTCCTTAGCCTTCTCGTCCTCTTCCTCTCCAATTCTTTCACAGTCCAGAAACTATCTATGGATATGAAATAACTTGTACCACTAGTTGTGGCTGGTACAATTGCATTTGACCTTGTTCAGTTGAAGCTGTGGCAGTGATTGTTGATTTGGTTCACACTGATTCTTCATAACCAAAGCTTTTCTTCTCCTTCTTATTCTCCCCCCAGTTGTATTTCATCAAGTTTTCTGAGAGTTTCTTGGTCCTGTTCTTTCTAGTTGTTGACATATCGGTTTTCTTCAAAGGCTTATATTCTAGGTTCTGTCCTCGAAATATCATCTTCCATCACCTTCTTACTTGTGCTCTCTTTCCTTTCCTCAATGTATTATTCTTCTCCAATTCTTGGGATCCTTTTCTCAGCAGTTTTTTCTTCTCTTCTGTATCTTCAGCTTCTTGAGTTGTTCTTTCAGTTCTCTTTCTCTCTTCTAAATTATTCCCCTTATCCAGGCATAATACGCATCAGTCTATATCTCTTTCTATTTCTTCTTTGCTAATCATTGTAGGATAAAATCCTCTTGAACATAAAGCACCTTTAATCTCCAAATCTTCATTGCTTTCTCCATCTTCACTTTCCTCAGAGATCGAATCTCTAGTATCCTTCTTCTTTCCTCTCTTGCCAACTTCCTTCTGATCACAGAGTCATATCCACCCATGATCTCTTCTCAATCACTCTGATCATCATCATCATCATCATCATCATCATCATCATCATCTTCAAGTTCCTTCCTCCTTAACCTCACTCCACCCTTAGTTTCCAGACATCTCATTTTCTTCCTACTTTTGGAGTTTTGATTCATCTTTATCGTCATTTCTGCTTCTCCTCTCTCTATTATTCAATCACTTTCATCATGTTGATGATGTCAGGGTTAAGAATCCCTTCCACTAGCTATGGTTGTTTTTTCCAGATAACCTTGCAATACCATTAACTAAAGGATTACTATTTTCTACTACATCAACAGGAGTAATTACCTTCATAGTTTTAATGTCATTTTTCCCCCTTGTAACAACTATTTTATATTCCTTTATTGTGAATTATTTCATTATTTTAGACTATGTAGCTTATAGTTCCCTCTTTTTTCTTTTCTTCCCCAAATTAATTAATTAATCAATTAATTTATTCATCAATTTTTTTATTTATTCATTTTATGTTATTTTATTTTACCAAATTATTGATTAGTGGCAATCTTACCACATCCAATCAGGAAAGTAAATGAAAGTAGTCAACTTCAGAGCAACCCAAAAAATAAAGACCTCTAATCCAGCAACACTACAGCACTCACAAACCCCTTGCTTAATAAGCACCCAATTTCCTTAATTTTACAGAATAATGTCAGTACTCGATTCCCCTCATCTCTAATCAAACCCACTCATGCACAAAAACTCCAAAATGCAATTCTTATTTTCATCAATTGATCAGTCTGTTGCCAAGTCCTTGTCAAATTGTCATAACATCAAATATGCTAGGCAACCAAAATATCCTCTATGGGAAGGTACGTTTTGTAAATAGAACAGTACTGGCCTTGATTTGACTTGATCCTGTTGCAGCACATTCTGTCGCATGATGCACTCGTCAGCACTTCCTCTCTTTCTCTGTCTCCTCCTTCTTATCTCTCATATGACAGAAGAACAAAGAAACATACAATAATTTAGTAGTTTATGCACTCACTGAGTTATTTCAACCATTCAATATTCCTCTAGTCATACTCGCTCTAAGAAATAACTCAGAAATATTATAAATAGCTCAATAACAAAAAAAATATGTATTTATAAAAAATAAAAAAATAAAAAAATATATTAATTTTTTCGTAAACATCTCTCTCTAGTTTATCAATTCAATAGATCTCAACAAATAGTTTCATCGTTAAGCAACAGCCTATTTAACAAACAGAACATTCCATTAGTGTTCAAATCCCCTCCTCTCTCTCTGTCTGCTCTGTTCTGAGTCTGCGTCTCCCAGCAACTCAGT
This sequence comes from Coregonus lavaretus, assembly GCF_964263955.1. Lineage (NCBI taxonomy): Eukaryota > Metazoa > Chordata > Actinopteri > Salmoniformes > Salmonidae > Coregonus > Coregonus lavaretus. The sequence continues at coordinate 49,535,692 of NC_140000.1, forward strand.
GCAGGCAGGGGAGTGGCACATTTGCCCTACGTAACTCTAAAGTCATAAAATCACACGCATGCGTAGTACATTTACCAGTGCGATTTCAGAGTGGAGGGAGCTCTCTCCCAGCTCTCTCCCAGCTAGACAACAGAAAGTAGACAGTCCCGCTGTACTTCCTCTCTTTTACCCCACATAGACAAACAGTAACACTTTAACAGAGCTCACAAACCATAGAACACAAATCCTACTCTCTTCTACACACATACACATACATACATACAGTTTAAGAGGCTTATCCCATTCCTATGGACCTCTAAGGCAGTATGCTACCTCCATTGCGCCGTATAATTCCATTGTTCCTAAATTTCTGCTACCACGAGTTCCACGGACATCCGATGAGCGGTCACATCAATCATATACTTCGTCAACCATATGTTGAGCGGTAACTTGCAAACCGAACTTGTCTCCTGAGTGGCGCAGTGGTCTAAGGCACTGCATCGCAGTGTTAACTGTTCCACTAGAGATCCTGGTTCGAATCCAGGCTCTGTCGCAGCCGGCCGCGACCGGGAGACTCATGGGCGGCGCACAATTGGCCCAGCATCGTCCAGGGTAGGGGAGGGAATGGCCGGCAGGGATGTAGCTCAGTTGATAGAGCATAAACGCCAGGGTTGTGGGTTTGATTCCCACGGGGGGGCAGTATAAAAAAAAGATGTATTCACTAACTGTAAGTCGCTCTGGATAAGAGCGTCTGCTAAATGACTAAAATGTAAATGTAAAATGAATATATATACCACAACCTCAAGCCCCCTAGGACTCACCTAAATACACCTAACGTGCTTTTAGGATTTTTCGGCCCATCCTAATGATCGCCTCCTTAGAGGGCTTCCATAGATTCGCAATGGCCTAATTTGTATACATTTACCTTGGCCTTATTCCTTCATTCTATTCTTTTTTGAATTTTATTCAAGCAAAATATCACTATAGACACTCCCCCCTGTTTGCGTTGCTTTCAACGCAAACAAATTTAGAACGGACTCCTATCCCACAGCAAATAACAGCAAAGCAAACACGCAAGTTCTTAACGGTGCATTCATTCAACGCACACACACAGACACACGAACTGACCAGTGCCCAAAGTAGTGAGAAAAATCACCATTATCTGCCGGACTCCGGAGCGAAAGTCAGCTCGGCGCCCATGAATGGAACGCTGAGAAAAGACGCAACACGACCAAATACCTCGTCGCCATTTTGTGGTGTCGAGAAAACATTGCTAATTATGCTGTGAAAACAAGGAAATCCGCTGACGCTGTACTTTGATTATAAAGGTTTATTTATATCAAAGGGTTCCAGCATCAATTTACAGATATCTGCAGACATCTGGAGAATAACCGCCCAATCTCAAATATGATTATTCTGTCCTCCTTTGTTTTAACCAAGTATTTATATCCTATGCCCTATGTAACATAATATGGGTGTTTTCCTACCGACCAATCCCAGGAGGCCACCTAACAGACTTCCTCTGCTTTAGGGTGCCCCTATAGAACTACTCCCCAGATGCTCCCTTTAAGCTGAGTCAACATCCTCTAAAACCATTTGAAACCATTAGCAAAGTCATAAATTCCTCAGATACCACAACAGCTTTGCACACTCTTGGCATTCTCTCAACCAGCTTCACCGGGAATGCTTTTCCTACAGTCTTGAAGGAGTTCCCACACTTTTTGGCTGCTTTTCCTTCACTCTGCCATCCGACTCATCCCAAACCAGCTCAATTTGGTTGAGGTCGGGGATTGTGGAGCCAGGTCATCTGATGCATCACTCCATCACTCTCCTTCTTGGTAAAATAGCCCTTACACAGCTTGGAGTTGTGTTGGGTCATTGTCCTGTTGAAAAACAAATAATAGTCCCACTAAACCCAAACCAGATGGGATGGCGTATGGCTGCAGAATGCTGTGGTAGCCATACTGGTTAAGTGTGCCTTGAATTCTAAATAAATCACAGACAGTGTCACCAGCAAAGCACCCCCACACCATAACACCTCCTCCTCCATGCTTTACGGTGGGAACTACACATGCAGAGATCATCCGTTCACCCAAACTGCGTCTCACAAAAACACAGTGGTTGGAACCAAAAATTCTCAAATTTGGACTCCAGACCAAAGGACAAATGTCCACCGGTCTAATGTCCATTGCTCGTGTTTCTTGGCCCAAGCAGGTCTCTTCTTATTATTGGTGTCCTTTAGTAGTGGTTTCTTTGCAGCAAATTGACAATGAAGGTCTGATTCACACAGTCCCCTCTGAAACAGTTGATGTTGAGATGTGTCTGTGACTTGAACTCTGTGAAGCATTTATTTGGGCTGCAATTTCTGAGGCTGGTAACTCTAATGAACTTATCCTCTGCAGCAGAGGTAACTCTGAGTCTTCCATTCCTGTGGTGGTCCTCATGAAAGCCAGTTTCATCATAGCGCTTGATGGTTTTTGCGACTGCACTTGAAGAAACTTTCAAAGATCTTGAAATGTTCGTATTGACTAACCTTCATGTCTTAAAGTAATGATGGACTGTCATTTCTCTTTGCTTTTTTGAGCAGTTCTTGCCATAATATGGACTTGGTCTTTTACCAAATAGGGCTATCTTCTGTATACCCCCCTACCTTTTCACAACACAACTGATTGGCTCAAACGCATTAAGAAGGAAATACATTCCACAAATTAACTTTTAAGAAGGCACACCTGTTAATTGAAATGCATTCCAGGTGACTATCTTATGAAGCTGGTTGAGAGAATGCCAAGACTGTGCCAAGCTGTCATCAAGGCAAAGGGTGGCTATTTGAAGAATCTCAAATATAAAATATATTTTGATTTGTTTAACACTTTTTTGGTTACTACAAGATTACATATGTGTTACTTCATAGTTTTGATGTCTTCACTATTATTCTACAATGTAAAAAATAGTACAAATATGAAAAACCCTTGAATAAATAGGTGTGTCCAAACTTTTGACTGTTAGTGTACATGTAGGTAAAGTGACTATTCATAGATAATAAACAGAGAGTAGCAGCAGTGTAAAATAAGGGGTGGGGGAGGGGGGAAGACAATGCAAATATTCCGGGTAGCCATTTGATTAGCTGTTCAGGAGTCTTATGGCTTGGGGGCAGAAGCTGTTAAGATGCCTTTTGCTCCTAGACTTGGTACCGCTTGCCGTGCAGTAGCAGAGAGAACAGTCAATGACTAGGATGGCTGGAGTCTTTGACAATTTTTAGGGCCTTCCTCTGACACTGCCTGGTATAGAGGTCCTGGATGGCAGGAAGCTTGGCCCCAGTGATGTACTGGGCCGTACGTACTACCCTCTGTAGTGCCTTGCGGTCGGAGGCCGAGCAGTTGCCATACCAGGCGGTGATGCAACCAGTCAGGATGCTCTCAATGGTGCAGCTGTATAACTTTTTGAGGATCTGATGACCCATGCCAAATGTTTTAGGCTGTCTCATCGTTGTCGGTGATCAGGCCTACCACTGTTGTGTTGTTGGCAAACTTAATGATGGTGTTGGAGTCGTGCCTGGCCATGCAGTCATGGGTGAACAGGGAGTACAGGAGGGGACTGAGCACGCACCCCTGAGGGACCCACGTGTTGAGGATCAGCTTGGCAGATGTGTTGTTACCTACCCTTACCACCTGGGGGCGGCCAGTCAGGAAGTCCAGGATCCAGTTGCAGAGGGAGGTGTTTAGTCCCAGGGTCCTTAGCTTAGTGATGAGCTTTGAGGGCACTATGTTGTTGAACGCTGAGCTGTAGTCAATGAATATCATTCTCACGTAGGTGTTCCTTTTGGCAAGGTGGGAAAGGGCAGTGTGGAGTGCAATAGAGATTGCATCATCTGTGGATCTGTTGGGGCCATATGCAAATTGGAGTGGGTCTAGGGTTTCTGGAATAACGGTGTTGATGTGAGCCATGACCAGCCTTTCAAAGCACATCATGGCTACAGACGTGAGTGCTACCTTAGTGTTCTTGGGCACAGGGACTATGGTGGTCTGCTTGAAACATGTTGGTATTACAGACTCAGTCAGGGACAGGTTGAAAATGTCAGTAAAGACACTTGCCAGTTGGTCAGCGAATGCTCAGAGTACACGTCCTGGTAATTTGTCTAGCCCTGCGGCCTTGTGAATGTTGACCTGTTTAAAGGTCTGACTCACATCGGCTACGGAGAGCATGATCACACAGTCGTCCGGAACAGCTGATGCTCTCATGCATGCTTCAGTGTTGCTTGCCTCAAAGCGAACATAGAAGTAATTTAGCTTGTCTGGTAGGCTTGTGTCACTGGGCAGCTCGAGGCTCTGCTTCCCTTTGTAGTCTGTAATAGTTTGCAAGCCCTGCCACATCCAATGAGCGTCGGAGCCGGTGTAGTACGATTCAATCTTAGTCCTGTATTGATGCTTTGCCTGTTTGATGGTTCGTCGGAGGGCATAGCGGGATTTCTTATAAGCCTCTGGGTTAGAGTCCCGCTCCTTGAAAGCGGCAGCTCTACCCTTTAGCTCAGTGCGGATGTTGCCTGTAATCCATGGCTTCTGGTTGGGGTATGTACATACGGTCACTGTGGGGACAACGTCATTTATGCACTTATTGATAAAGCCAGTGACTGATGTGGTGTACTCCTCAATGCCATCTGAAGAATCCCAGAACATATTCCAGTCTGTGCTAGCAAAACAGTCCTGTAGCTTAGCATCTGCGTCATCTGACCACTTCTGTATTGAGCGAGTCACTGATACTTCCTGTTTAGTTTTTGCTTGTAAGCAGGAATCTGGAGGATAGAATTATGGTCAGATTTGCCAAAAGGAGGGCAAGGGAGAGTTTTGTACGCGTCTCTGTGTGTGGAGTAAAGGTGGTCTAGAGTTTTTTTCCCTCTGGTTGCACATTTTAGATGCTGGTAGAAATGAGATAAAACGGATTTAAGTTTCCCTGCGTTAAAGTCCCCTGCCACTAGGAGCGCCGTCTCTGGATGAACATTTTCTTGTTTGCTTATGGCCTTATACAGGTCGTTGAGTGCAGTCTTAGTGCCAGCATCGGTTTGTGGTGGTAAATAGAGAGCTACGAAAAATATAGATGAAAACTCTCTTTGTAAATAATGTGGTCTATAGCTTATCATGAGATACTCTACCTCAGGCGAGAAAAACCTTGAGACTTCCTTAATATTAGATTTAGTGCACCAGCTGTTGTTTACAAATATACACATACCGCCACCCCTTGTCTTACCGGAGGCAGCTGTTCTATCTTGCTGATGCACCAAAAACCCTGCCAGCTGTACGTTATCCATGTCGTCGTTCAGCCACGACTCGGTGAAACATAAGATATTACAGTTTTGAATGTCCCGTTGGTAGGATATTCTTGATCGGAGCTCATCCATTTTATTATCCAATGATTGTATGTTGGCTAACAGGACTGATGGTAGAGGCAGATTACCCACTCGCCGTCGGATACTTACATGACACCCCGACCTACGTCCCCGATATCTCCGTCTCTACTTCATGCGAATTGCGGGGATTTGGGCCTTGTCGGGTGTCTGAAGTAAATCCTTCACGTTCGACTTGTTAAAGAATTTTTTTTCGTCCAGTACGATGTGAGTAATCACTGTCCTGATATCCAGAAGCTCTTTTCAGTCATAAGAGACTGTGGCAGAAACATGATGTACAAAATAAGTTACAAATAACGTGAAAAAACACACACAATAGAACAATTGGTTAGGAGCCCATAAAACGGCAGCCATCTCTCCTCCAGCGACATTATATTCTGTACAGTATTGCAGGTCAACTGTATCCAGACTATATGAAAGTGATTTTTATTCTAGGTCTAGGCTTCATCTGTGTCCGGGAAACCCCCTCCTAGTGTTTTGTTGCTCTTGGTGTGCTAAACTGTAGAGCATGAATGTACCATACATTTATCTAATATATAGTTTTGGTTCCAGTGTTTTTCGTTGATGTTTATCTTAATAGATTCAGTGTTTCTTTGTTCTCTGTTACTCTCTGTACTGTAGCTAGTTGTTTATTCTGTGTGTGTTGTTGATCTGAAATGGTTTTGTTCACTGATAACACAGAGTCTTTTCTCCCGTCTCCTCTAAAAATGTTATAGAGTAGTAGCAGTACTAGTGTTAGTAGTAGTAGTAGTAGTAGTAGTAGTAGTAGTATTAGTAGTAGTAGTAGTAGTATCTGACCCTCTCCTCTCCTCTCATTAGTGTTTTAGAGCTGAATGTTACAGTATAATAATGAATAATATCAGTAGTGCTGTGTGCTAATTGAGCTATTTTGAGGTTAAGTTGTGCATGTCTTCTTGCCTCTGAGTTCAAATAAAGCTTGTTTTTGTAACGGATCTTCTCCTCGTCGTCACCGGCCTTCTAGCCAATGCCGTTCCTCTTTTCATCATTCCATTTGTTTTGTCTTGTTTTTCACACACACCTGGTACATATCCCCTCATCAGTCTCTGTATAATTATTCCCTCTGCTCCCCCATGTCTTTGTGTGTTATTGTTCCATGTGGAGGTGTCGCTAGCTCGTGTTGAGCATTATGAGACTTTTATCGCCGGGTTATTCACCCGTGTGTTTTGTTTTTCCCAGTATTTATCGCATTTAAGTCGTACTGTATTTGGTATAATCATTGCTGCAGACTGCTCTATTGGCCAAATAAACCCAATTCTTTGATTCACACCTCCTGCGCCTGGCTCCGTCCTACTCACCTTGTTACACTATGTAAATAGTCTTCCTGGTAAGGACCCACATTCATAGCGGTTAACATATACATATATACAGATTGTTATCATATTTTAATTACCTTATACCGTAAATCTGTGAAATTGTATTAGTCCCTATTGTATTATACTAGTACTTCAGTACTATCAGTCCCTACTATATTACACTAGTTCCTCAGTACTATCAGTCCCTATTATATTATACTAGTACTTCAGTACGATCAGTCCCTATTGTATTATACTAGTACTTCAGTACTATCAGTCCCTATTGTATTATACTAGCACTTCAGGAGTATCAGTCCCTATTGTATTATACAAAAAATTTAGTACTATCAGGGTGGTACTGAGAGTGTTCTGTGCATGAAGGTTCTCACTCTTGTGTGAAGGAGGTTTTTGTATGGAGACTTCACCAGAATGAATCACTGTGGTGGACTTTTAGAAGTGGAACAAAACTGGTACTGAAAATTAAGTCCATTTTTGTCTTTCTCTCATAAAACTAAATATAATCATGCTATTGAACAATGTTATGAGACGTTATCATCTTCTTCATGTCACGCCCTGGCTCTGGGACTCTGTTATGTTGAGCCAGGGTGGGTTGTTTCTATGTGTTTTGTGTGCTAGGTTGTTTATCTAGTTCATTTGTTTCTATGTTGGCCGGTGTGGTTCTCAATCAGAGGCAACGTGAATCAGCTGTTGCTTGTTGTCTCTGATTGGGACCATACTTAGGTAGCCTGTTTTGCCACAGTGTTTGTGGGATCTTGCTCCAGTGTTTGTAACCAAGGACGTCACGTTATCGTTTTGTTCTCTAATAAATAAGTATGTTCACTCATCACGCTGCGCATTGGTCCACTTCCTCCAACGATCGTGACAGAAGATCCCACCATAACTGGACCAAGCAGCGTGTCCAGGAGCCAACGCCGGGGGTGACTCTCATGGATGTCCACTTCGACTGGGTCAAGCCGCGTGAGGAGGAGAGAGGTTGGACTTGGGAGCAGAGGAGCGAGAGTCTGGCGAGAGCCATGGAGGCCTGGTCGTCCACGGCGTGAGCCCCCCCCCTAAAAAATTTCTGGGCGTCTCTCCTCCCCGTGGACGACGGGGCAGCAGGAGGTCGGGATAGAGTGGTTCAGCGGGTTGGCAAGGGAGGCCGCCAGGTTACGGGAGTCACTGGTCACCAGGGGGAAGGAGAATGTAGAGGCACGGCGAGAGGTACTGGGGTGTGTTGCCAGTCCGGTCCGGCCCGTTCCTGATCCCCGCGTAGGGCCAGTGGTGTGTGTCCCCAGTACGGTCCGGCCCGTTCCTGATCCCCGCGTAGGGCCGGTGGTGTGTGTCCCCAGTACGGTCCGGCCTGTTCCTGCCCCTCGCACCAAGCCTATGGTGCGCGTCGCCAGCCCGGCCCGGCCTGTTCCTGCCCCTCGCACCAAGCCAATGGTGCGCGTCGTCAGTCCGGTCCGGCCTGTTCCTGCTCCCCGCACCAAGCCTATGGTGCGCGTCGCCAGCCCGGGCCCGGCCTGTTCCTGCTCCCCGCACCAAGCCAATGGTGCGCATCGTCAGCCCGGTCTGGCCCATTCCTGCTCCCCGCACCAAGCCTGTGGTGCGCATCGTCAGCCCGGTCCGGCCCATTCCTGCTCCCCGCACCAAGCCTGTGGTGCGCATCGTCAGCCCGGTCCGGTTCGTTCCTGCTCCCCGCACCAAGCCTGTGGTGCGCTTCGTCAGCCCGGTTCGGCCCGTCCCTGCTCCCCGCACCAAGCCTGTGGTGCACGTCGTCAGTCCGGCACAGCCCGTACCTGGGTCACCGGTGCCTGGTCAGGTACCGGTTAGCTGCTCCACATCGGAGCCTGAGCGATCCGCTCCACCGATGTCCAGATCCAGCCAGCAGGGCCAGACCGGACCAGGGGCGCCATGGGGGGTTTGTTGGAGGGTGGGGGTCAAGCCCGGAGCCGGAACCGCCTCCGAGGAGGAATGCCCACCCGGCCCTCCCCTGTTCGGTTTATGTTTGGCGCGGTCGCAGTCCGCGCCTTTGGGGGGGGGGGGGGGGGGGGGGGTACTGTCACGCCCTGGCTCTGGGACTCTTATGTTGAGCCAGGGTGGGTTGTTTCTATGTGTTTTGTGTGCTAGGTTGTTTATCTAGTTCATTTGTTTCTATGTTGGCCGGTGTGGTTCTCAATCAGAGGCAACGTGAATCAGCTGTTGCTTGTTGTCTCTGATTGGGAACCATACTTAGGTAGCCTGTTTTGCCACAGTGTTTGTGGGATCTTGCTCCGTGTATGGTTAGTGTTTGTAACCAAGGACGTCACGTTATCGTTTTGTTCTCTAATAAATAAGTATGTTCACTCATCACGCTGCGCATTGGTCCACTTCCTCCAACGATCGTGACCCTTCAGAGTAAATACTTTTAGGCTATATCTTTTTAGAGATTTCTGTGGACAGATTGGTAGATTGGTACATTTACATTTACGTCATTTGGTAGAGGGCAGAGTCACAGAAGTGAGAGAATTGTTCACTTACCACCAAGCTTATTTGGAAATAAAACCATAAGTATTCAAACATGCATTTTAATATACAGTATTGAATGTCAGCTCATTGTTCTGTTGAGATGTAGCAACTACTATTTCTATAATATAAGAAACCATTTGTATTGTATTCATAGTAGATGTTAACACAGTTTACAGGTGACCCTCATCTATATTTCTGAATAGTTTTTTTGAGGTCATTTTGGGCTTGTACTGTATCTCAGAGTAGATTTGAAATAAATTCATATGTCGTTTTCATATCTGATTTTATATTGTGAATATTAATTGATACTCTATCCAGACTATATGTTGTATCTGTTTACTGCATGTCTTTTTTGATTTAGGGGTGGTTTCCCAGACACAGATTAAGCCTGGTCCTGAAATAAAATACTAAACTCAATGGAGAATCTCTATTGAAAGTGCTTTTGAGTCTAGGACTAGACTTAAGCTGTGTCCGGGAAACCTTCCCTCAGAGTTGTGTTGCTCTACGTGGGCTCAACTGTACAGCATGAATGTACCATACATGTTATGTCTAAAAATCGGTCTAGACTTTTTTTCATTTGCCTATTTATTTATAGATTAAGTGTTCTTGGTTGTTGTCTGTACTGTAGCTAGTTGTTTATACTTTTTATGGTTTATCTGAAATTGTTTTGTTCACTGAAATCACAGTGGCCGTGTCAGAAAACCCATATTAGCCTACTATATACTTAAACTGCATACTCATTTTGGCTTTTGATGTACAGTAGTAGATTTCATTAGTCTTTTCTGACTCACGTGTTCGACAACAGCTGATAATCAGATACATTGACAGGATGTACTAAAATGAACAAATGGCTGGAGTCAACGCAACCGTGCATTAGATGGAGTATTCTGAGTACAATTTTCGAATTTCATATCCTAGAAAACAATATTTTTTCGCATACTATTTAGTATGGTAGTATGGGTATTTTTACATGGCCAGGGTCTTTTCTCCCCCCTCCTCGGGGCAGTTATTCTCCCTTCTCCTCTCCTAATGTTGTAGTAGTAGTAGTAGTAGTAGTAGTAGTAGTATAGTGGCTGACCATCTCTCCTCTCCTCTCCTCTCCTCTCCTCTCCTCTCCTCTCCTCTCCTCTCCTCTCCTCTCCTCTCCTCTCCTCTCCTAATATATTCCATTAGAGAGTAGTAGTAGCTGACCCTCCTCTCTCTTCTCTCCTCCAGCTGGTCCCTCTGTCAGGCCCACAGTGTCTCTGCTCCCCCCGTCCTCTGAGCAGCTCTCCGGGGGCTCGGCCACACTGACCTGCTTGCTGAGTGGCTACTCCCCCCAGGGGGCGATGGTGAGCTGGGAGGTGCACGGGCGGAGGTAACAGAGGGGGTCCTGACCACCACAGAAGAAGAGAAGGGTGGCAACTACAGCCGCAGCAGCACCTTGACCCTGAGCAAGGCACTCTGGGAAGAGGGAGAGGTGTACACCTGCAGGGTTACCCATGACGACACCAGTGATTCAGTCGCCTTCCGGAGAAGTCACTGTAGTGTCTAGAAGCCATTGTAGGGGTCTAGAGAGTCAACACATGGTGCTAGTTCTGGAAACATTAGTGTTTCAGAGCTGAATGTTATAGTATATAGTGAATAATATCAGTAGTGCTATGTGCTAAATGAACTATTTTGAGATTAAGTTGTGCATGTCTTCTTGCCTCTGAGTTTAAATAAAGCTTGTTTTGCTTTAAATATAACCCCAAGAGTTGATTTAATCATGATTCCAGTGATCACTATCTCATGAATAGGCAGCACATTTCATACTAATTTAGATCAATCAGCTTCTTTCATAATTTCAGCATTGTAGCATATAGCTACTCTCTTGTTTTCAAACAGAATTAAACGGGCATCTGATCCAACAAATACTCTGCAATCATTTCTACAACTGAATGATCCTGTTATACTGTAGCATCAATACCAGTGATGATAATTAGTGATATTTGATAATAATACCTCTAAGATCTGCTCTCAGAACCCACACTTCTAAATAGTTACTCTCCATAAAATATGTATATTTTTAATGTTTAATTCCTAATATGATTTTATTAAATTAGATGTTGTAGCAATGGTTTTCAACAATCTGTAGTCTACACTTCATTACATTTCCCCAGATCTTCTCTACCTCCAGCCCCCTGGGGACAGAGTGAACATCTGGTGACAGTGCTGCTCTATTCTGGGACAAGCAGAACCACCCAGCCCTGTCTATGTAAATCTCAGTTTCACTCCCACAGCTCCCAGTCTAGCAGTTGAACAGTTTCACTGCCTGAAATACCCTGGACTGGGCCAGATGTGAGGGAGTGACTGGTTTTAACCTCTATGGTGGATTCAGGAAGGGAGACATAACAGATATAACATCATGTAATTAATGACAGAAAAAATGAGTATTATAGTTTATGTAGATAGTGTATATAGTGTAGATAGTGTAGTGTTGATAGTGTATGTAAATAGTGTAGATATTGTAGATGGTGAAGTGTAGATAATGTAGATAGTGTAGTGTAGATAGTGAAGTGTAGATAGTGTATGTAGTGTACATGTGTCTCATGGTTGAGTCCAGCATCAGGTCTCATTCACAGGTCTAGCAGTCAGAAACCTAATCGGGACAAAAAGTTAATATTTTGCTGTAGATTTATACATCCATTAAAATTAGACATTTGGTTGTGAGGTCAATTTGGGAACTTGTTTTGGTGGGGCTGAAGTGATTGTAACTTTTAAGTAATGTTGAGGTCATAACACCTTTTGTTTGGCTTCTCATGTGGACTAGTAATAGCTCCCATTTGACCTGTGAACCTAAATTGTCCAGCAGACAAATTACAACTACCGTCTACACATGACTGTGTCTTGTTGACTGTGCCTGAGGCCTGTACAGAGCTGGGTAAAAAAAGTGTTCCAGTTCTCTGGCCCTTCCACTTGGAAGGAGCTTCAAAGGGACATGAAATTGCAGGAGCTCATCTCTTTGATTGACTACTGTAGCTAGGGTAAAAACTATGATGGACATTTAAGTGGGGGGCTGTCAATGTTTTGACCCCTAGATGCAGCACATCTCCCCAAGTAATTATTGCCTTCTCAATGTGTCAATGTATGGTTTAAAACTGCTTTGTGTTTTATGTTGTAAATTGTGTGTAAAGCTTTGTGTGCTGCTATTTTGTCCAGGCCTCTCTTATAAAATAGATGTTTAATCTCAATGAGACTAGCCTGGAAAAATAAAGATACAAATAAATACATAAATATTTTGTTTCAAAATATCTAAATTTTTTAAGTGACATTTCAGGTCATGACAAATATAATGAGTTACAACCATGATAACGATGATGATGATGATGATGATGATGATGATGGGGAACATGATGATGCTTTCTAAACATATTCAAAGTTGACCTCCTTACTGACCAGTGTTCCATGTCACTGTCTCTTCCCCCTCAGCACCAGCAGTAGGTCCCAGCTGTAGCAGTACAGTCACTGTGCAGTCTGACTGAGGGAGGTTTTTGTACGGCTCTGTATCACTGTGTGAACACATTACCACTGTGGTAACTCTGACAGTAGTAATCTCCTGCATCTTCAGCCTGGACTCCACTGATGGACAGAGTGAAGTCAGTCCCAGATCCACTGCCACTGAATCTAGATGGAGTCCCAGTGAACTTGCTGTTAATGTTATAAATGAGGAGTTTAGGAGCTTCTCCAGGTCTCTGTAGGTACCAGTGCAGGTTACTCCCATAAATACCACTGCTGAGTTTACAGCCAATGTTGACCGTCTCTCCAGTGCCAACAGCTTTCACTGCAGGTGTCTGAGTCAGAGTGTACTGTCCTCTGGATTCTGAATATTGAATGGTGAGAGAAACAAACAGAACACTTTTTAGTATCTGAAATATGTAATGAATACATTATCCTGAGATAAGCATGATTACTTACTCAATTATCATTACTTAGATAGTCATCATTCTTATACCTTGTATGTAGAAGACAAGTGTCCAGATGAAGATGGTGATAAAAGTCATGGTTGTTGTGGGTTCTGTTGTCATGAAGGACAGCTCTCAGTCATGAAGTGTTAAACTCACAGGGATATAAACACTCCCAGAGCACTGAAGCATGTGCTGCCTATGCAAAGTGTCCAATCTATGCAAACAGGGGTGTATTCATTCCGCCGATTCTGTTGCAAAATGTTTCTTAAACAGGAGCAAACAGAACGAAACAGGGATGGACCTATCTACATTTTTCCAATTGAAACTCGTTTTGCTCTGTTTGCTTCCTTTTGTTTATTTTTTCCAACAGAAATACAGGACGTGACAACTACAATACCAATGTCCAAGCAAGGCACAAATTGGGATATCAAGAATAGTTAAATGGACAATAATAAAATAATGTTAAAATAATAACATAAAACCAAACAACAATAACAAACAACAACAACATAAAGAAAAAGTTGAATAAAAAATTATAATATTCACAGTTACACCACATTAGAAATGGACTTCAATTACATCCATTATGACCTCTAAAGTCCATTAAACTAAGCAATAAAGTATCAGTTTGGTTCTTAAACGGTAAAGGTTTCTGTAATGAATACACCCCCCCTAAGGTGTATTCACTAGGAGCCTACCAGAACCAAACAGAAGCAAACAGTAGGAAACGGAAAAAAACGGGGAGGGACCTATCTGATTTTGTCCAATAGAAACTCACGTATTCGTTTCAAATCTTTTTCCAATGCAAAACGTTTTGCTACGGTGTACAACTAACATATAAACTCCAGACTTTCTTAGTCCCACAGAGACAGTGTATTTGAAGAGTGGAGTGGCTGATTGCCCAGCCAATCATAGCCTTGATTGGTAAACTAGCCTCGGCTGGGCTCAATTAAAGGCTGGGTTGGTGTTGGAAGGTTCTAGCAGGGCGTGACAGGAGAGAGGTTTTGTGTTGACTGCACCACAGGTCATTTCAGGGCAGTGTTTCCCAAACCTTTTCTTTAGCAGACACTCAGGAGCAAATAGGGTTAAGTGCCTTGCTAAAGGGCACATCGACAGATTTTTCACCTAGTCGGCTCGTGGATTAGAACCAGCAACTTTCGGTTACTGGCACAACGCTCTTAACCACTAAGCTACCTGCCGACTCTTCAAGTCCCCCAGACAGTCCACTTATTTGATGTGTTCCAGAACTAGCACAGCTGATTCTAATGGTCACCTAATCAGCAAGCCCCTCATTAGGTAAATCAGCTGTACTAATTCTGGAATAAAATAATATGTGGACTTCCTCGGGTACTTAAGGAGAGGTTTGGGAAACACTGTTTTAGGGATTAGGAGTTCTAATCATGTTATACCATCTCAATAAATATAGTAGATTTGTCTCTTGAAATTCACAACCTGACAGAGGGATCAGGTTTTATTCTGAAATGCTGTGAGACATTATTATTGTTATATGCATGCATTACTTACTTAATTATCATTACTTAGATATTCATAATTCGTATACCTTGTACGTAGAAAGCAAGTGTCCAGATGAAGATGGTGAACTTTCAGGTCATGACAAATATAATGAGTTACAACCATGATAACGATGATGATGATGATGATGGGGAACATGATGATGCTTTCTAAACATATTCAAAGTTGACCTCCTTACTAATCAGTGTTCCATGTCACTGTCTCTTCCCCCTCAGCACCTGCAGTAGGTCCCAGCTGTAGCAGTACAGTCACTGTGCAGTCTGACTGAGGGAGGTTTTTGTACGGCTCTGTATCACTGTGTGAACACATCTTTACTATTGGGATAGTGGAAACTCTGACAGTAGTAATCTCCTGCATCTTCAGCCTGGACTCCACTGATGGTCAGAGTAAAGTCACTCCCAGATCCACTGCCACTGAATCTAGATGGAGTCCCAGACTGAAGTGTTGTAGCATAGTAAATAAGGAGTTTAGGAGCTCCTCCAGATTTCTGTTGGTACCAGGCTAAAATGTTATTGTTGTAAACATTACTGCTGGTTATACAGTTCAGAGAGACTGTCTGTCCTGGGAGAACAGCTTTAACTGCAGGAGTCTGAGTCACAACGTACTGTCCACTGGATTCTAATTAAATTGACTGAAAAAATGTCTGTGAATGAAATAGTATAGTAATTCAAAGTACTGAATAGAAATATTAACTTCGATATACATTTAAATGGAGTAGATCTAATAATATTTTCAACAATAAATTCGGAAAATTGTAACCTTGAAAGCAGAAAGCAAGTGTCCAGATGAAGATTGTAAGGGATCGGGGTTTGGCAGGATCTAGACAGAGTCTGACACTTCCCCGATCTACTGAGAGGGGGAGTCATCAGACTCGATCTGATTCACCTGAGTTCTGAGCACACCTGTCAGTAATTAGTATAGGATTTAAGGTGTGCTCAGAAGCTCAGTCGGCGCGAGGTATTGTTCCATTGTGACTTGCTAAGCGTTTTGTTCCGAGTGAGAGAGAGAGAGAGAGAGAGAGAGAGAGAGAGAGAGAGAGAGTTTGTTGTTTTGATTACCTGTGTATCCGACCAGTGCCTTGTATTTTGACTCCCCGTATTGCTTAATCCTCTACTTGTCTACCCCAGTGATTACCGTTCTCGGATCCTGTGCCTGTGACCTCGACTACGACTAAGCCCGCTCCTTTGGTACCCCTGCCTGTCTATGCCTGGCCCGGTTTTGACCACAGCCCGCCCGACCACGATTAAGCCTTTCCCTTGTCTGTACTTTAATAAAGCATCGCTATTCTGTGATTGGATCTTACCACTCTGTCCGAGTATTCATTACAGAATACCTCGCCATTACCATGGATCCAGCGGAATTACAGAGGCGATGGGAGATACAGGAGAAACGCATGGATGAACTCCTACAGCTACTCAACGCTGGTGCAGCGGAAGGCACCACCCCGAGTACGGTCAGTCCTCGTCATGCACCTCCGATTTCTATACCGACAAGGTACGACGGGGAACCTGGCAAATGTCAGGGGTTTCTACTCCAGATGTCCCTGTATATGTCGTATAATCATTCCATGTTTTCCGATGACCGTAGCAGGGTGGATTTCATGATTTCTTTGCTAACGGGAAGAGCACTGGATTGGGCTACTGCGCTTTGGGCAGCTGAGGTCCCCGAGCTGAATGAGGAAGTGCAGTTCAAGAGACTGTTTCAAGAGGTGTTCGCCCACCCAGTATCTGGGCGTAGTGTGGGAGATCAGCTATGCGAACTTCAGCAGGGCCGTCGCACAGTAGCCGACTACGCTTTAGAGTTCCGTACTATAGCAGCCGGTAGCGGATGGAGCGAGACTGCTTTGCTCACAGTTTTCCGTAGAGGGCTGCGCAAAGACGTACAGACTGAGTTGGCTTGTCAAGGAGATATCACTACGCTACATGAGTTTATCAAAATTGCCATCTCTATTGATAATCTTATAGTGCAACACAAGGCATCCACAGTTCGGGAGCCCTCGATCACTGGTCCTATGCAAGCGACAGAGCGGAGGAGAGAATCTGAGGAGGAACCTATGCAACTGGGACGGTCACCTCTACAAGGGTCGGTGAGACAACAACGTCGGCAAGACGGACAATGCTTGTATTGTGGTCAGTCGGGTCATTTCGTGCGCCAATGTCCGGTACGACCTAACCGTACCTCAGGATATCGCCTCGGAACTGCCAAACCGGTGAGTGAGACTCCCGTTTTGAACATTACAGCTAAACAAATGTATGTACCTGTTACCTTATCTGTCGGAGAGAAAGTGCGCAGGTTGGAAGGACTTATTGATTCCGGAGCGGCGGCCAGCTTTCTGGATATGGGTCTTGCTGAGGAGTTGGGAGTTCAACTTATTCCTATTCAACCCCCCCTGCGAGTCAACGCGCTAGACGGTGAGCCCATGGGCACTGGGTTCATTACGCACCGTACCGGGGAGATCAAGTTACAAGTGGGCGCCATACACCAGGAGAACATCTTTTTTTTCGTCATCTCCGCTCCACGGGAGCCACTAGTTCTCGGCCACCCCTGGCTCGTCCTCCATGATCCGGTCATCTCCTGGAAATCTGCCGATATCACAGCTTGGAGTGAGGTATGTAGGGCAGAGTGCCTCAATTTACCGTGCAAAACGTCTACTGTGGAGGATGCGCAGGGTGCGGTGTCTACTGTGGTCCCTACAGAATACCAGGATTACGCGCAGGTGTTCTCCAAGGAGAGGGCTACCGTGTTACCACCTCATCGGGCCTGGGACTGCGGGATTGATCTACTATCCGGAGCTACACCTCCTCGTGGAAGAATCTACCCGTTGTCACAGCCTGAACGAGAAGCGATGAGTCAGTATGTTGATGAGGCGCTACAGCAAGGGGCCATTCGCCCATCGACGTCTCCCGCCGCATCCAGTTTTTTCTTTGTGAAGAAAAAGGATGGCGGACTGCGTCCTTGTATCGACTATCGAGGGTTGAACGATATAACCATAAAAAATCGTTACCCCCTTCCTTTGATTCCAGCCACCCTTGAACAGGTGGGACAGGCCTCCGTGTACAGTAAACTGGACCTCAGGAGTGCGTACAATCTGGTGCGTATTAGAGAGGGGGATGAATGGAAGACCGCCTTCATCACACATCGAGGACACTACGAATATTGTGTCATGCCCTATGGACTTACCAACGCGCCCTCAGTATTTCAGGCGTTCATGAATGACATTTTCAGAGACATGATTGATCGATTTGTCATAGTATACATTGATGACATCCTCATATATTCTAACTCGCTGAGTGAACATGTGTCCCATGTACGACAGGTTCTGGATCGGCTCCTACAACATTCTCTGTTTGTGAAGGCAGAAAAAAGCGAATTCCACGTCACTACGATTTCCTTCCTTGGGGCCATACTCACTCCCGACGGTGTTAAACTGGATGAATCTAAGGTGCAAGCGGTACAAGACTGGCCTCAACCCAAGACGGTGAAGGAGCTCCAGAGGTTCTTAGGGTTTGCCAATTACTATAGACGGTTTGTGCGTAATTTCAGCACAACCGCAGCGCCTCTGTCGGCGATGACCAGCTACAAGGGTCGCGGTCTGAACTGGACGGAGGGGGCAGTGCGTGCGTTTGAGACGCTGAAGCAACGTTTTACCACCGCTCCTATTCTATGTCAGCCGGACCCTACCTTACCGTTTATCGTGGAAGTGGACGCTTCGGAGGTTGGAGTTGGAGCCGTGTTATCCCAACGCCAAGGTGAGCCGCCTAAATCACGACCCTGTGCTTTCTTTTCCCGGAAATTGAATGCTGCCGAGCAGAACTATGACGTGGGTAATCGGGAATTACTGGCGGTGAAGTTAGCCCTGGAGGAGTGGAGACATTGGTTGGAGGGAGCAGAGCATCCGTTCCAGGTGCTCACGGACCACCGCAACCTGGAGTATCTTCACAGCGCCAAACGACTGAACTCCCGACAGGCCAGGTGGTCTTTATTCTTCAACCGGTTCCGATTCACTGTGTCTTATATCCCCGGGTCCAAGAATGGTAAGGCGGATGCGCTTTCCCGACGGTTCGAGCGCACGGAAAGACCCGTGGAGCCAGAAACTATTCTCCCCATGAGTTACCGTGCTGGACCGGTGAGGTGGGCTATTGATGACACGATTCAGGAGAGCTTACAAGCGGAACCAGCCCCTCCAGAAACCCCGGAGTCTAAGGTGTTTGTGCCAGCTTCTCTTCGCCCTCAACTGATGGAATGGTGCCACACGTCGCTGGGATCTGGTCATCCTGGAATCACTCGAACTACACGACTCATCAGCCGAAAATACTGGTGGGATTCCCTCGCAGATGAGACTATGTCTTATCCTGTCCCGTATGTGCCCAGTCCAAGGTACCTCGTGCACTACCGGAGGGTAAGCTGATGCCATTGCCAACTCCTCAACGACCATGGTCGCACATTGCTATGGACTTTATTACCGACCTACCTGAATCAGAGGGCCATACTGTAATTCTCGTGGTCATCGATCGTTTCTCCAAGATGTGTCGGTTAGTACCTATGACCCGTTTGCCTAACGCCACTCAGATGGCTGAGACTATGTTTACCCAGGTGTTCCGGCAGTTTGGTGTCCCGGAGGATATTGTTTCCGTGGGATACCGCATCAGGGATGGTACCGGCGGTGGACGAGTGGTTCCGTCGGAGTGCGCAGGTCTGGGAGACGGCCCATCAACAAGCCTCACAACAACAAAAGACCTACGCCGACCGACGCCGGAGACCTACTCCCATTTATCAACCCGGGCAACGAGTGTGGCTGTCTACCCGAGACCTGCGGTTCCGACGGAGATGCAAGAAGCTCCAACCCAGGTACATTGGTCCCTTCAAAGTACAGAGGCGTATTAACCCTGTCACCTACCTTCTGTTCCTCCCTCGACACTACAGGATAAACCCTACGTTCCACGTCTCCCTGCTGAAACCTGTCCATTATAGCCCGATGTATCCACCAATCGCTCAACAACCTACTACACCACCTTTGGAGGATGAACAGGACACCATCTATACAGTCCACGAGATACTGGAGTCAAGACGGAGACGAGGGGGCATCGAATATCTCGTGGACTGGGAGGGATATGGACCTGAGGAACGGTCCTGGGTTCCGGCTAAGGATATACTGGATCCCGCTCTCAAGGCCACTTTCCACGCTGAGCACCCAGATCATCCAGGACCCCGACCCAGAGGAAGACCACCCGGTAGAGGTAGAAGGCCGTCAGGAGCCGG
This sequence comes from Coregonus lavaretus, assembly GCF_964263955.1. Classification (NCBI taxonomy): domain Eukaryota; kingdom Metazoa; phylum Chordata; class Actinopteri; order Salmoniformes; family Salmonidae; genus Coregonus; species Coregonus lavaretus. The sequence goes on from NC_140000.1 coordinate 49,555,608, forward strand.
CCCTGGGGAGGGGGATACTGTAAGGGATCGGGGTTTGGCAGGATCTAGACAGAGTCTGACACTTCCCCGATCTACTGAGAGGGGGAGTCATCAGACTCGATCTGATTCACCTGAGTTCTGAGCACACCTGTCAGTAATTAGTATAGGATTTAAGGTGTGCTCAGAAGCTCAGTCGGCGCGAGGTATTGTTCCATTGTGACTTGCTAAGCGTTTTGTTCCGAGTGAGAGAGAGAGATTGTTTGTTGTTTTGTTTACCCGTGTATCCGACCAGTGCCTTGTATTTTGACTCCCCGTATTGCTTAATCCTCTACTTGTCTACCCCAGTGATTACCGTTCTCGGATCCTGTGCCTGTGACCTCGACTACGACTAAGCCCGCTCCTTTGGTACCCCTGCCTGTCTATGCCTGGCCCGGTTTTGACCACAGCCCGCCCGACCACGATTAAGCCTTTCCCTTGTCTGTACTTTAATAAAGCATCGCTATTCTGCGATTGGATCTTACCACTCTGTCCGAGTATTCATTACAAAGATGGTGATAAAAGTAATGGTTGTTGTGGGTTCTGTTGTCATGAAGGACAGCTCTCAGTCATGAAGTCTTAAACTCACAGGGCTACAATATAAACACTCTCAGAGCAGCGGCGAAGATGCATTATGCCAATGAATGTTTCAAATCTATTTCAGTTTAGTAGGCTCCCATCATTAGAATATATTTTGTCCTGCTTGAGCTTGCTTTTATAATAATAGTAATTAGGTGGGTGCTTATATTTGTCTTTATATTTGTCAAATAAAGTACAGATACCCTACAAAAACTACTTAAGAAGTACTTTAAAGTATGTTTACTGAAGTACTTTACACCCCTGCTTTGCTGAAGATCTTACTGAAGCTGTACTTGATGTAGTTACTTAGTTGATGTGTTCTGTTTGTTCCAGGTAACAGTGTCCCCACCCTCACCGTCCTGCCCCCCTCTAGTGAGGAGCTGTCCAGTACAACAACAGCCACACTGATGTGTCTGGACAACAAGGGCTTCCCCTCAGACTGGACCATGAGCTGGAAAGTGGATGGGACCAACAAGAAGCAGGAGGCCAGTCCCAGGGTCCTGGAGAAGGACGGCCTGTACAGCTGGAGCAGCACCCTGACTCTCACTGCCCAGGAGTGGACCAAGGCAGGAGAGGTGACCTGTGAAGCCCAGCAGAAATCCCAGACTACAGTCACCAAGACCCTGAGGAGGGCTGACTGTTCTGGGTAGGACCCCTCAGTCTCACAGACCTGTGGAGAGAGGATGCTGGTTCCTCTGCTTTGACTCTGTTCTGAGATCAGATGTTATCTGTCTTATTGATCACTGACATGTAGACTAACAGAGGGCTTTGCTTGAGTTAATGTGTCAATCCTCTCTGTAGACTGAGGTTGTATCAGTGTTAGATTGGATGTGTTCTGCTTTATTACTATTAGATACTGTAGGAATGTTTGCGTTGATGCTTTGAAAAATAGATTAAAATAAAGATATACTTTTGGAACAAATATTTTTGTTGTCTCTTTCAATAATTAGACTGTAGTCTTAAATGTTGAATGACATAAAAATAAATAACTAAGCAATGACATTTAGGTCTGATCGTTTTAAAAGAAACTGTGAATCAGGCTCATCAAACTGTAGTTCATACTAACACAAGATACTACAATGTTAACAGATTAACAGGAGAGGTCTAAATACTACAATGTTAACAGATTAACAGGAGAGGTCTAGATACTACAATGTTAACAGATTAAAAGGAGATGTCAAGATATTACAATGTTAACAGATTAACAGGAGAGGTCTAGATACTACAATGTTAATAGATTAAAAGGAGAGGTCTAGATACTACAATGTTAACAGATTAACAGGAGAGGTCTAGATACTACAATGTTAACAGATTAAAAGGAGAGGTCTAGATACTACAATGTTAAGAGATTAACATTAGAGGTCTAGATACTACAATGTTAACAGATTAACAGGAGAGATCTAGATACTACAATGTTAACAGATTAAAAGGAGAGTTCTAGATACTAGAATGTTAAGAGATTAAAATTAGAGGTCTAGATACTACAATGTTAACAGATTAACAGGAGAGGTCTAGATACTACAATGTTAACAGATTAACAGGAGATGTCTAGATATTACAATGTTAACAGATTAAAATTAGAGGTCTAGATACCACAATGTCAACAGATTAACAGGAGAGGTCTAGATACTACAATGTTAACAGATTAACAGGAGAGGTCTAGATATTACAATGTTAACAGATTAACAGGAGAGGTCTAGATACTACAATGTTAACAGATTAACATGAGAGGTCTAGATACTACAATGTTAACAGATTAAAAGGAGAGGTCTAGATACTACAATGTTAAGAGATTAACATTAGAGGTCTTGATACTACAATGTTAACAGATTAACAGGAGAGGTCTAGATACTACAATGTTAACATATTAAAAGGAGAGGTCTAGATACTACAATGCTAAGAGATTAAAATTAGAGGTCTAGATACTACAATGTAAACAGATTAACAGGAGAGGTCTAGATACTACAATGTTAACAGATTAAAAGGAGATGTCAAGATATTACAATGTTAACAGATTAACAGGAGAGGTCTAGATACTACAATGTTAATAGATTAAAAGGAGAGGTCTAGATACTACAATGTTAACAGATTAACAGGAGAGGTCTAGATACTACAATGTTAACAGATTAAAAGGAGAGGTCTAGATACTACAATGTTAAGAGATTAACATTAGAGGTCTAGATACTACAATGTTAACAGATTAACAGGAGAGATCTAGATACTACAATGTTAACAGATTAAAAGGAGAGTTCTAGATACTAGAATGTTAAGAGATTAAAATTAGAGGTCTAGATACTACAATGTTAACAGATTAACAGGAGAGGTCTAGATACTACAATGTTAACAGATTAACAGGAGATGTCTAGATATTACAATGTTAACAGATTAAAATTAGAGGTCTAGATACCACAATGTCAACAGATTAACAGGAGAGGTCTAGATACTACAATGTTAACAGATTAACAGGAGAGGTCTAGATATTACAATGTTAACAGATTAACAGGAGAGGTCTAGATACTACAATGTTAACAGATTAACATGAGAGGTCTAGATACTACAATGTTAACAGATTAAAAGGAGAGGTCTAGATACTACAATGTTAAGAGATTAACATTAGAGGTCTTGATACTACAATGTTAACAGATTAACAGGAGAGGTCTAGATACTACAATGTTAACATATTAAAAGGAGAGGTCTAGATACTACAATGCTAAGAGATTAAAATTAGAGGTCTAGATACTACAATGTAAACAGATTAACAGGAGAGGTCTAGATACTACAATGTTAACAGATTAACAGGAGATGTCTAGATATTACAATGTTAACAGATTAAAAGGAGAGGTCTAGATACTACAATGTTAAGAGATTAAAATTAGAGGTCTAGATACTACAATGTTAACAGATTAACGGGAGAGGTCTAGATATTACAATGTTAACAGATTAACAGGAGAGGTCTAGATACTACAATGTTAACAGATTAACATGAGAGGTCTATATACTACAATGTTAACAGATTAACAGGATAGATCTAGATACTACAATGTTAACAGATTAAAAGGAGAGGTCTAGATACTACAATGTTAAGAGATTAAAATTAGAGGTCTAGATACTACAATGTTAACAGATTAACAGGAGAGGTCTAGATACTACAATGTTAACAGATTAACAGGAGATGTCTAGATATTACAATGTTAACAGATTAACAGGAGAGGTCTAGATACTATAATGTTAATAGATTAACAGGAGAGGTCTAGATACTACAATGTTAACAGATTAAAAGGAGAGGTCTAGATACTACAATGTTAAGAGATTAACATTAGAGGTCTAGATACTACAATGTTAACAGATTAAAAGGAGAGGTCTAGATACTACAATGTTAAGAGATTAACAGGAGAGGTCTAGATACTACAATGTTAACAGATTAACAGGAGAGGTCTAGATACTACAATGTTAACAGATTAAAAGGAGAGGTCTAGATACTACAATGTTAACATATTAACAGGAGATGTCAAGATATTACAATGTTAACAGATTAACAGGAGAGGTCTAGATTCTACAATGTCAACAGATTAACAGGAGAGGTCTAGATACTACAATGTTAACAGATTAACAGGAGAGGTCTAGATATTACAATGTTAACAGATTAACAGGAGAGGTCTAGATACAACAATGTTAACAGATTAACATGAGAGGTCTATATACTACAATGTCAACAGATTAAAAGGAGAGGTCTATATACTACAATGTTAACAGATTAACAGGAGAGGTCTAGATACTACAATGTTAAGAGATTAAAAGGAGAGGTCTAGATACTACAATGTTAACAGATTAACAGGACAGGTCTAGATACTACAATGTTAACAGATTAAAAGGAGAGGTCTGGATACTACAATGTTAAGAGATTAAAATTGGAGGTCTAGATACTACAATGTTAACAGATTAACAGGAGAGGTCTAGATACTACAATGTTAACAGATTATCAGGAGATGTCTAGATATTACAATGTTAACAGATTAACAGGAGATGTCTAGATATTACAATGTTAACAGATTAACAGGAGAGGTCTAGATACTACAATGTTAATAGATTAACAGGAGAGGTCTAGATACTACAATGTTAACAGATTATCAGGAGATGTCTAGATATTGCAATGTTAACAGATTAACAGGAGATGTCTAGATATTACAATGTTAACAGATTAACAGGAGAGGTCTAGATACTGCAATGTTAATAGATTAACAGGAGAGGTCTAGATACTACAATGTTAACAGATTAACAGGAGGTGTCTAGATATTACAATGTTAACAGATTAACAGGAGAGGTCTAGATTCTACAATGTCAACAGATTAACAGGAGAGGTCTAGATACTACAATATTAACAGATTAACAGGAGAGGTCTAGATATTACAATGTTAACAGATTAACAGGAGAGGTCTAGATACTACAATGTTAACAGATTAACAGGAGAGGTCTAGATTCTACAATGTTAACAGGATATGTTTCACCTAGAACCAGCAACCTTTCGATTCCTGGCACAACGCTCTTAACCACTAAGTACCTGCCGCCCCATAGAGTATTCTCTACCTCCAACCCCCTGGGAACAGAGTGAACATCTTGTGACAGTGCTGCTCTATTCTGGGACAAACAGAACCACCCAGCCCTGTCAATGCAAATCTCAGTTTCACTCCCACAGCTACCAGTGTAGCAGTTGAACAGTTGAACTGCCTGAAATACCCTGGATTGGGCCAGATGTGAGGGGTTGGACTGGTTTTAACCTCTGTGGTGGATTCAGGGAGGGTCACACAATAGATATGCCATCATGTAAATAATTACAGATAATATGAGTATTATGTGCATAATGTATATAGTGCAAAGGAGGCTGGTGGGAGGAGCAATAGGAGGACGGGATCATTGTAATGGCTGGAATGGAATAAATGGAATGGTATCAAACACAACATTTATTCCATTTCAGGCATTACAATGAGCCAGTCCGTCCTATAGCTCCTCCCACCAGTAGTGTACACATGTCTCATGTTTGAGCCCAGCATGATGTCTCGTTCACAGATCTAACAGTCAGTAACCTGCTCATCAAAATAGTTAATACAATGCTTGAAGATCACATCCATTTAAATTAGACATTTGGTTGACGTCCAAATGAGAACTTGTTTTAGGTGCTGAAGTGATTCTAACTTTGAAGTGATGTTGATGTCATAACACCTTTTGTTTAACTTCTGTAGATCTTGCTTTGCATATGGACAGGTATTGTGTTTCAAAACTTCAAATCACTTTTATATACACTTTGAGCCCATGACAAATACTATCAGTCATAACCATGATGATGTTAATGATGATGATGGTAATGTGATCTGAATGATTCCTTTCTAACCACATCGTCACGTCACAGGTGATCTCATCTAGTGACCAGTGTTCCATGTCACTGTCTCTTCCCCCTCAGCACCTGCAGTAGGTCCCAGCTGTAGCAGTACAGTCACTGTGCAGTCTGACTGAGGGAGGTTTTTGTACGGCTCTGTATCACTGTGTGAACACATCTCCACTGTGGTAACTCTGACAGTCGTAATCTCCTGCATCTTCAGCCTGGACTCCACTGATGGACAGAGTGAAGTCAGTCCCAGATCCACTGCCACTGAATCTAGATGGAGTCCCAGACTGAAGGGTTTTAGCCAAGTATATTAAGAGTTTAGGAGCTCCTCCAGGTTTCTGTTGGTACCAGGCTAGATAGTTATTAGAATACACATTACTGCTGGCTTTACAGTTCAGAGAGACTGTCTGTCCTTGGAGAACAGCTTTCACCACAGGAGTCTGAGTCACAGTGTACTGTCCTCTGGATTCTGAAAAATAGAATGAAAACATTTATATTAATGAAATATTACATATGGTAATGAATACTTCTGAGTAGAAATATGAACATTTATACACATGTGGATGATGTAGATTTAATTCATTTTAAACAATAATTTCTGAAAATGTTAACCTTGAAAGCAGAAAGCAAGTGTCCAGATGAAGATGGTGATACAAGTCATGTTTGTTGTGGGTTCTGTTGCCATGAAGGACAGCTCTCAGTCATGAAGCGTTAAACTCACAGGGCTATAAACACTCACAGAGCAGTGGGGCAGATGCATTATGCAAATGAATGCTTCAAATCTATTTCAGGTTCCAAGTAGGCTCCCATCATTAGAATATAGTGTGTCCTGCATAAACTTGCTTTTATAATAATAGTAATTAGGTGGGTGCTTATATTTGTACTATTTCACACATGTACATGTGTGTATTATACACATGTGTGAATTAGATTATTATTATTTTTTGATATCCAAACTCCCCCTGAGACAACCTAGGAAAGTGGGGTCACGGCCAAGATTTGCCATTATCAACTTCGACCCTGGAGCAATTAGGGTTAAGTGCATTGCTAAAGGGAACATCGACAGATGTTTCACCGTGTCGGCCTGGGGATTTGAACTAGCAATCTTTCGATAACTAGGCCAACGTCCTAACCGCTAGCTACCTGCTACCCCTTTAATAACATCAAACAGCAACTGTTTACTCAGATAACTGATGCATGGTAACTTTTATGTCACACCACCATTGTATTTTTATTCTGATGATGATCACATATAATGAACTGTCTGTTCACTCATGCTTGGTCTCTCATGTAAGTTCCTCTAATCAGTTAGTGAACACTTCTCTAAACTAAAGCTGGTAGGATTCCTCTGGTAGTGTTGTCTGTCCTCTGTGACTTTACCACCACTGTTAAATCTGAGATCAACATCTTTAATAAAGGAATATACAACATGGATCACTATCACTACTGCTGCTGCTGTTGTCTTTCATATGGACAATATGGAAGAATACTAGCAACACTGGATCTAATGCTGGACTGCACCTCCAGACTAGGAGAACACCTGATACACAGAAGGAAAAAATACTCATACCTGGATTTAAGACACAATTCATATTTGTATTATCTAGAAACAGCTTATATGAAGTGTTTGTTCTACCTGGAAGATGTTAAAGTGTATTTGTGTTGATTATGATTCAGTATGAGTGATCTTCACTGTAACAGCTGCAGCATCACAACACAGAGAGGTTTTTGTACCAGCAGTAATAGGGATTGTATCACTGTGGTGGACTTTTGGTAGCGGCACCAGACTTGATATTGGAAGTAAGTAAACACAAAATTAACTGTTTTATTCCCCTTTTGATGTCTTGTTTCAATTTCTCTATCATTTTAGGCTTGATATTGAGGATTTTTTAACATCATTTTAAGGAATACAAAATAAAATACACTTTATTTCAAATTGAGTAGATTAAATCTTTTCTGAAAAGTATTCATACTGTAGAAGAGTTAATTATTTGAACCACAGTCTAAAGAAATTCAGCTTGTCCAATGGTCAGGAGGTTTTTGTACCAGCAGTAATAGGGATTGTATCACTGTGGTACACTTTTGGTAGCGGCACCAGACTAGATGTTGGAAGTAAGTAACAAGCTATCTTGATATTTGTTTCTGATAAAATGTTTTGGTATTTACTTTCTTAAACTCTGTCTCTATTAAAACATTGCGATTCTAGATATTTTTAATGTTTTTTTAAATTGCTTTTGACTGCGCCTTCTGCCAAATAAAATGTTATTGAATCAAAACGATAAATTGTAGGTTTATTTGTCTGTCTGATTTGTAAAATTGCAGACTATAACTCTAAATTCTGGTATGATAACTATTTTATAGTATTTGATATAGTATTCATCGTTGTTGCATTGTGTTCATGGTAGCCTTCACTGTTTGTGTGAAGACAAAGGGTCTGAGTTATGTTTGTAACCGACTTCATGATCTAACATGGTTGATATGTGATGAATATACTATGAATATGAGTAGGCTATTCTGATCAGATCCATTCCTAAACAATATCTGTATGACGTGTAACGGATACCATATGACTAGTAACTCTAGTTATTTAACCACTTTATACTTGTTTGGTTCATAAATCTGCTTTGTATCATATTACTTTAGTGTTTTCTCCACATCTTTTAAACAATCTAACTTCTACATTCATATTTAAAAGGCATTTCCAATTCACTTTATTTTGATGTGTCCTTTGCTGTAGATAATTTCTTACTGTAGCTGTACTTGATGTAGTTACTTAGTTGATGTGTTCTCTTTGTTCCAGGTAACAGTGTCCCCACACTCACCGTCCTGCCCCCTTCTAGTGAGGAGCTGTCCAGTACAACAACAGCCACACTGACGTGTCTGGCCAACAAGGGCTTCCCCTCAGACTGGACCATGAGCTGGAAAGTGGACGGGACCAGCAAGAAACAGGAGGCCAGTCCCGGGGTCCTGGAGAAGGACGGCCTGTACAGCTGGAGCAGCACCCTGACTCTCACTGCCCAGGAGTGGACCAAGGCAGGAGAGGTGACCTGTGAAGCCCAGCAGAAATCCCAGAGTACAGTCACCAAGACCATGAGGAGGGCTGACTGTTCTGGGTAGGACCCCTCAGTCACACAGCCCTGTGGAGAGAGGCTGCTGGTTCCTCTTCTTTGACTCTGTTCTGAGATCAGATGTTCTCTGTCTTATTGATCACTGACATGTAGACTAACAGAGGGCTTTGCTTGAGTTCATGTGTCAATCCTCTCTGTAGACTGAGGTTGTATTAGTGTTAGATGTGATATGTTCTGTTTTATTTCTATTAGATACTGTAGGAATGTTTGCTTTATTGCTTTGATTAATGAATGAAAATAAAGATTTCCCTTAAGAACAAATCTTTTCATTGTCTATTTCAATAAATCCAAATAGACTTTAATCTTAAATGTTGTTGAGTGATATAGAAATATATGCATATAACCTGATTCACAGTTTCTTTGAAAACTATCCGACCTAAACCTCATTGCTTAGTTATCTACCTCCAACCCCCTGGGGACAGAGTGAACATCTGGCGACAGTACTGTTCTATTTTGGGACAAGCAGAACCACCCAGCCCTGTCCATGTAAATCTCAGTTTCACTCCCATAGTTTCCAGTCTAGCAGATGAACAGTTTCACTGCCTGAAATACCCTGGACTGGGCCAGATGTTAGGGAGTGGACTGGTTTTACCTCTATAGTGGATTCAGGGAGGGAGACATAACAGATAAATAAGTAATCAGTAATAAATGGATATCATACTTAAATTGGATATGTGCATAAACATGGCTCATATTCAAGCCCAGCTTCATGTGTCATTCACAGATCTAACAGTCAGTAACCTGCTCATCAAAATATAATGTTAGATGATCACATCAATATTTGGTTGAGAGTTAAATATGGGGATTTTATCTAGGGGGGCTTATGTACTGTAACATCACCTCACTTGAATATGGACTGGTATTGTGTATGTTTCATAGCACCAAATAACATTTATAGGTGCACTTTCAGGCTATGACAAATGTAATGAGTCACAACCATGACATGATGATGATGATGGTGATGATGATGATGATGGTGATGATGATGATGGTGATGATGATGATGATGATGATGATGGTGGTGGTGGTGGTGATGATTATATGATGATGATGATGATACTGTTGATGATGATGATGGAGAACATATGATCTGACCGATGGTTTCTAACTTTACTCAAAGTTTCGTCACTGATCAAATCACTTTTATATACACTTTGAGCCCATGACAAATACTATCAGTCATAACCATGATGATGTTAATGATGATGATGGTAATGTGATCTGAATGATTCCTTTCTAACCACATCGTCACGTCACAGGTGATCTCATCTAGTGACCAGTGTTCCATGTCACTGTCTCTTCCCCCTCAGCACCTGCAGTAGGTCCCAGCTGTAGCAGTACAGTCACTGTGCAGTCTGACTGAGGGAGGTTTTTGTACGACTCTTTATCACTGTGTGAACCACCGAGTGCTACCACGCCAGTGTAAACTCTGACAGTAGTAATCTCCTGCATCTTCAGCCTGGACTCCACTGATGGACAGAGTAAAGTCACTCCCAGATCCACTGCCACTGAAACTAGATGGAGTCCCAGACTGAAGTGTTGTAGCATAGTAAATAAGGAGTTTAGGAGCTCCTTCAGGTTTCTGTTGGTACCAGGCTAGAGGGGGGTAATAGCCATACACATCACTGCTGGTTTTACAGTTCAGAGAGACTTTCTGTTCTGGGAGAACAGATTTAATAATAATAATAATAATAATAATATGCCATTTAGCAGACGCTTTTATCCAAAGCGACTTACAGTCATGCGTGCATACATTTTTTTTGTGTATGGGTGGTCCCGGGGATCGAACCCACTACCTTGGCGTTACAAGCGCCGTGCTCTACCAGCTGAGCAGGAGTCTGATTCACAGTGTACTGTCCTCTGGATTCTGAAAAATAGAATGAAAACATTTATATGAATGAAATATTACATATAGTAATGAATAGTTCTGAATATAAATATGAACATCAATACAAATTATTCCTTTCTGTAGATTTAATTAATTTTCAACAATACATTCTGAAAATGTTAACCTTGAAAGCAGAAAGCAAGTGTCCAGATGAAGATGGTGATAAAAGTCATGGTTGTTGTGGGTTCTGTTGTCATGAAGGACAGCTCTCAGTCATGAAGTGTTAAACTCACAGGGCTATAAACACTCCCAGACCACTGAAGCATGTGCTGTCTATGCAGAGCATCATCACTATGCAAATAAGCTTCTGGTCTTCTCCCCATCCACAACTATTCAGTAAACTTAGAACTGAGAGTCCATTACAATCTGATGATCTTGATCCCACAATTGTCACCTAATAATCATAGAAGTCCATATTAATATGTACATAAATTAAGTGAATAAAAAGGGTACAAATACAATGCTATTATTGGTTTAAAGGCTATCACATATTATCACTATCAACGTTGTTTAGCAAGACAATACCATAATGAATACTGGAGAAAATATAAAGAAAAAACTAATATTAATGTAACTAAAGAACATATATAACTTTGTCTGTTGATTAGTGTTATAGTAATATGGTATGGTAACATATTGATATATATGGAAAAGAGGACTGCTAGTCAGTTTCCACCTTCCAGGGATCATTGGCCATGTGTCGCCCCCTGCAGGGAGAGTAGTGTTAGTGCAGTGAGCTGTGTGGACTGAATACTGGACTACTGGACTACTGGACTATTGGACTATTGGACTGACAGTGAGAAAAGAGGGGATCCACTGTGCAGGACAGCTACTCTGTTCCTGACTGAGTTCAGCTCCCTCCCTCCTCTCCTGTGTCTCTGATCAGACACACTGGGACTCTGTAGACCAGCATTACAATACATGAAACCCAGCATCTCCTCTGCATCTTAAGATTTCATTTGATTGATTTATCCTTTATTTAACCTGAGAAGTCACATTGAGATAAAACATATTTCAAGAGAGCTCTGGCCAAGAGAGCAGCAACCATACAGTATACACATGAGACACAACACCAAAACATAACAATGAATGGAAGTTAAAACAGTGCAAAATGGGTAAATCAAATCCAATTTTATTGGTCGCATACACATATTTAGCTGACGTTTTTGCAGGTGTAGTGAAATGCTTGTATTACTAGCTCCAACAGGGCAGTAATATCTAACAATACACAACAATTCACACAAATCTAAAAGTAAAAGAATGGATGAAGAAATATAGAAATATTAAGATGAGCAATATTGGAGTCCGGAGTATAGATATATATATATATACAGTGGTGGAAAAAAGTATTTAGTCAGCCACCAATTGTGCAAGTTCTCCCACTTAAAAAGAAGAGAGAGGCCTGTAATTTTCATCATAGGTACACGTCAACTATGACAGACAAATTGAGAAAAAAAATCCAGAAAATCACATTTTAGGATTTTTTATGAATTTATTTGCAAATTATGGTGGAAAAAAAGTATTTGGTCACCTATAAACAAGCAAGATCTGGCTCTCACAGACCTCTAACTTCTTCTTTAAGAGGCTCCTCTGTCCTCCACTCGTTACCTGTATTAATGGCACCTGTTTGAACTTGTTATCAGTATAAAAGACACCTGTCCACAACCTCAAACAGTCACACTCCAAACTCCACTATGGCCAAGACCAAAGAGCTGTCAAAGGACACCAGAAACAAAATTGTAGACCTGCACCAGGCTGGGAAGACTGAATCTGCAATAGGTAAGCAGCTTGGTTTGAAGAAATCAACTGTGGGAGCAATTATTAGGAAATGGAAGACATACAAGACCACTGATAATCTCCCTCGATCTGGGGCTCCACGCAAGATCTCACCCCGTGGGGTCAAAATGATCACAAGAATGGTGAGCAAAAATCCCAGAACCACACGGGGGGACCTAGTGAATGACCTGCAGAGAGCTGGGACCAAAGTAACAAAGCCTACCATCAGTAACACACTACGCCGCCAGGGACTCAAATCCTGCAGTGCCAGACGTGTCCCCCTGCTTAAGCCAGTACATGTCCAGGCCCGTCTGAAGTTTGCTAGAGTGCATTTGGATGATCCAGAAGAGGATTGGGAGAATGTCATATGGTCAGATGAAACCAAAATATAACTTTTTGGTAAAAACTCAACTCGTCGTGTTTGGAGGACAAAGAATGCTGAGTTGCATCCAAAGAACACAATACCTACTGTGAAGCATGGGGGCGGAAACATCATGCTTTGGGGCTGTTTTTCTGCAAAGGGACCAGGACGACTGATCTGTGTAAAGGAAAGAATGAATGGGGCCATGTATCGTGAGATTTTGAGTGAAAACCTCCTTCCATCAGCAAGGGCATTGAAGATGAAACGTGGCTGGGTCTTTCAGCATGACAATGATCCCAAACACACCGCCCGGGCAACGAAGGAGTGGCTTCGTAAGAAGCATTTCAAGGTCCTGGAGTGGCCTAGCCAGTCTCCAGATCTCAACCCAATAGAAAATCTTTGGAGGGAGTTGAAAGTCCATGTTGCCCAGCGACAGCACCAAAACATCACTGCTCTAGAGGAGATCTGCATGGAGGAAATGGCCAAAATACCAGCAACAGTGTGTGAAAACCTTGTGAAGACTAACTGAAAACGTTTGACCTGTGTCATTTCCAACAAAGGGTATATAACAAAGTATTGAGAAACTTTTGTTATTGACCAAATACTTATTTTCCACCATAATTTGCAAATAAATTCATTAAAAATCCTACAATGTGATTTTCTGGATTTTTTTCCTCATTTTGTCTGTAATAGTTGACGTGTACCTATGATGAAAATTACAGGCCTCTCTCATCTTTTTAAGTGGGAGAACATGCACAATTGGTGGCTGACAAAATATTTTTTCCCCCCACTGTATATATATGAGTGTGATGGGATGTATAGACATTATGGACAGTATGTGGATAGCACATGTAGTATATCTATAGAATACGCAGGATAGAATAGTATATGTACAGCCATAGTTGAATAGGATGGCCTTGACTAGAATACAGTATATACATATGAAATGTGTAAATCAGTATGTCAACATTATTAAAGTGACCAGTGTTTCATTATTAAAGTGACCAGTGTTCCATGTCTATGTACATATGGCAGCAGCCTCTAAGGTGCAGGGTTGAGTAACCAGGTGGTAGCCGGTTAGTGACAGCGACTAAGTTCAGGGCAGGATACTGGGTGGAGGCCGGCTAGTGATGGCTAGTTAACAGTCTGATGACCTTGAGATAGAAGTTGTTTTTCAGTCTCTCGGTCCCAGCTTTGATGCACCCGTACTGACATCGCCTTCTGGATGATAGCGGGGTGAACAGGCTGTGGCTCGGGTGGTTGATGTCCTTGATGATCTTTTTGGCCTTCCTGTGACATCGGGTGCTGTAGATGTCCTGGAGGGCAGGCAGTGTGCCCCCGGTGATGTTGCCAGTTGCGGACGGTGCAGTTGCCATACCAGGCGGTGATACAGCCCGACAGGATGCTCTCAATGGTGCATCTGTAAAAGTTTGTGAGGGTCTTAGGGGCCAAGCCGAATTTATTCAGCCTCCTGAGGTTGAAGAGGTGCTGTTGAGCAGCCCTCCAATCTGGGATTTAAAATCAGCAATCACAATAAATTATCAAATTTGAAATCTTTTTGCAAAGTGTTCCAAGATGATCAGGCAGCAAAGCTAAAAGTGTATACTCAAATCAAATCAAATCAAAACAAATGTTATTGGTCACATACACATGTTTAGCAGATGTTATTGCGGGTGTAGCGAAATAGTGTTCCATTATTAAAGCGGCCAGTGATTTTAAGTCTGTGTATATAGGGCAGCAGCCTCTAAGGTGCAGGGTTACGTAACCGGGTGGAGGCCCTAATTTATGTGTTCTCTATGACCTCTGGGTGCGCAGGGCAAATGTCCAGGAACACAAGGAAAGAACAAAGGACAATGCCCAAGGACCAGTCAGCCCTTCCACCGTGAAGAGGCCAACATGTATCTCTACAGTATCCACATAACTGATTCCTGGAATGTGTGATAGAATAATGCTATGGCGTCCATGTCTGGTATCTATCTACAACTTGTCCTTTGAGGATAACTTTGATGCCATCTATATGGATGTATGATTTATGGGGTTACTTGTAGTTCTTCAGAGTGAACTCTGATGACACTCTATGAAAGCTTTTATTGTCTCAGGAATGCTGTCACATCTACTGCTCCCAGCCCACACCCTCAGGTCATCACACATAGATGTGACCCTCTCTACAGGATGTTGGCTGGTTTGATCTGATTGGATATTTTGGTTTTGTTACCTTTGTTTTGGTCTGTGGATTGGTCAACAATTGATTTTAAATATAAACAAGTCAGATCTGGTTTAAATGGAATGAAGGTCTGTTGATCTCTCTCTTATCCTGTATCCAGTCCATGGAGAAAGGTTGTATGATAAATTATCCTTTCCTAGGCATTTCTTTATTCATACTTTGCATTGTAACAATGTATTGTAACGCTTGTTAATCCTTTGTAACTCTAAGATCTTCATGCCTAGAATAATGTATTGTAATGCTTGTTAATGTACAGTAATTTAAGCTTTATGCCTTGTATGTCATTTCATTCATTTTACAATGTTAATTAAATACACTTGTATATAGAATCCAGACATTTCTTTATTGCCTATTACTTTAACTCAACTGTAGTCTCTTGCCTATTTTAATAATCTTACAGAATCAGAAAACAATTGAATAGGCTAATTGCATAGTCTTGTTACGAGGTGAGGTATTTATAATATAGCGTATATCAAATATTACCACAGTACAAAATAACTCTCACCAAACTCAGTTGGGAACATGATCTGAAATACAGTTCTGGGATCTCGGCCAGTATTGTCAATGACCATGCAGGGTAAGTAAAGTACTTAAATATATTGGCAGCTGCCCTAAGATGTCCTCATAGACAAACACGTATCAGTAAGTCTGTCGCCTCACAGTTAAGTTTGGCCATCCTGCTAACTGATATAAGGTACAGTGATGTGTTAGAGATCTTGTGATTGTTACAAATCTAAGAGCATCATGGCAGAGTGTCTAGTGTGTGCAGGTAAGATCCTGGAACATTCAAGAATATCACCATAGTCCAACAAAGGCTAGAAAGTGTCTCAACCAGGTATTTTCTAGCTTGAAATGAAACAAAATACTTACTCCTAAAGAAAAAGCCCAGATTAAGTTTAAGAGTTTTTGTGATCTGTTGAACGTACAAAGTCATTTCAAAAAATATCAAGGGGCGTCAGAAAGTCTGTTTCAGGAGATACCAGATTTGAACCTTTTTGAAGATAAATGGGTTCATGGTTCTCCATGAAATAGTCAATAATAATGAGTAAAAATGCAGTAAAGAACCCATGGGATAGTTACTGAATATGACCTAACAGCTTTGAGTTATCAGAGGAAAAAACAACCTTTACTCCACACACAGAGACACATACAAAGCTCTACCCCGCCCTCCATTTAGCAAATTAGACCATAATTTTATCCTCCTGTTTCCTGCTTACAAGCAAAAACTAAAGCAGGAAGTACCAGTGACTCGCTCAATACGGAAGTAGTCAGATGACGCGGAAGCTACGCTACAGGACTGTTTTGCTAGCTCAGACTGTAAAATTTTCCGGGATTCATTCAATGGCATTGAGGCGTATACCACCTCAGTCACCAGCTTCATCAATAAGTGCATCGACGACGTCGTCCCCCAGTGACCGTACGTACATATCCCAACCAGAAGCCATGGATTACAGGCAACTTCCACACCGAGCTAAAGGCTAGAGCTGCCGCTTTCAAGGAGCAGGACACTAATCCGGACACTTATAAGAAATCCCACTATGCCCTCAGACGAACCATCAAACAGGCAAAGCGTCAATACAGGACTAAGATTGAATCCTACTACGCCGGCACTGATGGATCGGATGTGGCTGGGCTTGCAAACTATTACGGACTACAAAGGAAAACCCAGCCGTGAGCTGACCAGTGACGCGAGAATACCAGACGACTGCGTGATCATGCTCTCCGTAGCCGATGCGAGCAAGACTTAGTCCTCCTGAGTGGCGCAGTGGTCTAAGGCACTGCATCGCAGTGCTAACTGTGCCACTAGAGATCCTGGTTCGAATCCAGGCTCTGTCGCAGCCGGCCGCGACCGGGAGACTCATGGGCGGCGCACAATTGGCCCAGCGTCGTCCAGGGTAGGGGAGGGAATGGCCGGCAGGGATGTAGCTCAGTTGATAGAGCATGGCGTTTGCAACGCCAGGGTTGTGGGTTCAATTCCCACGGGGGGCCAGTATAAAAAAATATGTATTCACTAACTGTAAGTCGCTCTGGATAAGAGTGTCTGCTAAAATGACTAAAATGTAAAATGTAAGACCATTAAACAGTTCAACATTCACAAGGCAGCAGGGCCAGACGGATTACCAGGACGTGTGCTCACAGCATGAGCGGACCAACTGGCAAGTGTCTTCACTGACATTTTCAACCTCTCCCTAATCGAGTCTGTAATACCTACATGTTTCAAGCAGACCACCATAGTCCCCGTGCCCAAGAAAGCAAAGGTAACCTGCCTAAATGACTACCGCCCCGTAGCACTCACGTTGGTAGCCATGAAGTGCTTTGAAAGGCTGGTCATGAATCACATCAACACCATCATCCCGGAAACCCTAGACCCACTCCAATTCACATACCGCCAAAAACAGATCCACAGATGACGCAATCTCAATCGCACTCCACATTGCCTTTTCCCACCTGGACAAAAGGAACACCTATTTGAGAATACTGTTCATTGACCACATCTCAGCGTTCAACACCATAGTGCCCACAAAGCTCATCACTGAGCTAAGGACACTGGGACTAAACACCTCCCTCTGCAACTGGATCCTGGACTTCCTGACGGGCATTCCCTAAGTGGTAAGGGTAGGCAACAACACATCTACCACGCTGATCATCAACATGGGGGCCCCTCAGGGGTGCGTGCTTAGTCCCCTCCTGTACTCGCTGTTCACCCATGGCTGCGTGGCCAAGCGCAACTCCAACACAATCATTAGGTTTGCTGACGACACAACAGTGGTAGGCCTGATCTCCGACAACGATGAGACAGCCTATAGGGAGGAGGTCAGAGACCTGGCAGTGTGGTGCCAGGACAACAACCTCTCCCTCAACATGAGCAAGACAAAGGAGATGATCGTGGACTACAGGAAAAGGAGGGCCGAACACGCACCCATTCCCATCGACAGGGCTGTTGTGGAGCGGGTCGAGAGTTTCAAGTTCCTTGGTGTCCACATCACCTACAAACTATCATGGTCCAAACACACCAAGACAGTCGTGAAGAGGGCACGACAACGCCTTTTCCCTAGCAGAAGACTGAAAATATGTTTCTGCTTAATGTTAAGGAAAGCTAAATAAAAAAACACTTTATTTCAAATTGAGTAGACAAAATATTTTCTGAACAGTATTCATACCATACTAGAGTTAATTATTTGAACCACAGTCTAAAGAAATTCAGCTTGCCAAATGTGCTGGAGGTTTTTGTACGAGCAGTAATAGGGATTGTATCACTGTGGTGGACTTTTGGTAGCGGCACCAGACTTGATATTGGAAGTAAGTAACAAGCTCTTTTGATATTAATTTCAGCTATTTTGGGGGGGAATTTTACTTTCTTAAACTCTGTCTATGAAAATATTGCGATTTTACATATTTTACTTTCTAAAAAATATAGTTATTTCTATTACTTTTGACGAAGCCTTCTTTCAAATAACATTTTATTTAACCAAAATGTTAAAATGTAGGTGTTTATGTATATGTCTGGTTTGATGGATTGCAGAGTATAATTCTAGTATGATAACTATTTACTAATATTGAATATAGTTGTTGCATTGTGTATTACTGTTTGTGTGCGATTGTTGATCTTTAACTCTCAAATATTTTTTGTTAAATTAAGCTTTTGAATGAGCCTTCTTTCAAATAGATATTTATGGAATCAAAATTATAAATTGTAGGATTATTTGTATGTCTGATTTGTATATTTCCTAATTCTGATATAATAACTATTTAACAGTATAGTATATAGCAACACAAATCGGGGCGGCAGGTAGCTTAGTGGTTAAGAGCATTGTGCCAGTAACCGAAAGGTTGCTGGTTCTAATCCCCGAGCCGACTAAGTGAAAAATCTGTCGATGTGCCCTTGAGCAAGACCCTTAACCCTAATTGCGCCTGTAAGTAGCTCTGGATAAGAGCGTCTGCTAAATGACTAAAATGTAAATATAGTATTCATCATTGTTGAATTGTGTTCATGGTAGACTTCACTGTTAGTGTGAAGACAAAGGGTCTCAGTTATGTTTGTAACAGACTTCATGATCTAACAAGGTTGATATGTGATGAAAATACTATGAGTAGTCTATTCTGATCAGATCCATTCCTAAACAATATCTGTATGACATGTGTAACTGACACCATATGACTAGTAACTCTAGTTATTTAACCACTTTATACTTGTTTGGTTCATAAATCTGCTTTGTATCATATTACTTTACTGTTTTCTCCACATCTTTTAAACTATCTAACTTCTACATTCATATTTAGAGGTCACTTTATTTTGATGCGTACTTTGCTGAAGATAATGTCTTACTGTTGCTGTATTTGATGTAGTGACTTAGTTGATGTGTTCTGTTTGTTCCAGTTAACAGTGCCCCCACCCTCACCGTCCTGGCCCCCTCTAGTGAGGAGCTGTCCAGTACAACAACAGCCACACTGACGTGTCTGGACAACAAGGGCTTCCCCTCAGACTGGACCATGAGCTGGAAAGTGGATGGGACCAGCAAGAAACAGGAGGCCAGTCCCGGAGTCCTGGAGAAGGACGGCCTGTACAGCTGGAGCAGCACCCTGACTCTCACTGCCCAGGAGTGGACCAAGGCAGGAGAGGTGACCTGTGAAGCCCAGCAGAAATCCCAGACTACAGTCACCAAGACCCTGAGGAGGGCTGCCTGTTCTGGGTAGGACCCCTCAGTCACACACCCCTGTGGAGAGAGGCTGCTGTTACCTCTTTTTTTACTCTGTTCTGAGATCAGAAGTTCTCTCTCTTATTGATCACTGACATGTAGACTAACAGGGGGCTTTGCTTGAGTTCATGTGTCAATCCTCTCTGTAGACTGAGGTTTTATCAGTGTTAGATTTGATGTGTTCTGTTTTTTAAATAATTAGATACTGTAGGAATGTTTGCTTTGATGCTTTGATTAATAGATGAAAATAAACATTTTCCTTTGGAACAAATATTTTCGTTGTCTCTTTCAATAATTAAACTTTAGTCAGAAATATATTTGTAAAGCCTGATTCACAGTTTCTTTGAAAATGATCAGACCTAAATGTCATAGCTTAGTTATTCACTTGAAAACACATTGTCATCAAACTGTAGGTCATAATAACACAAGATCCTACAATGTTAACAGATTAACAGGAGAGGTCTAGATCCTACAATGTTAACAGATTAACAGGAGAGGTCTAGATACTACAATGTTAACTGATTAACAGGAGAGGTTTAGATACTACAATGTTAACAGATTAACAGGATAGGTCTAGATACTACAATGTTAACTGATTAACAGGAGAGGTTTAGATACTACAATGTTAACAGATTAACAGGATAGGTCTAGATACTACAATGTTAACAGATCAACAGGAGAGGTCTAGATACTACAATGTTAACTGATTAACAGGAGAGGTCTAGATACTACAATGTTAACAGATTAACAGGAGAGGTTTAGATACTACAATGTTAACTGATTAATATTAGAGGTCTTTGTTGAAAAGGTTTTTGACCTGCTTGATTTATAGACTAAGTTGTCCACATAATATTAGAAGTATCACAGCTTCAAGATAGTCATATAGTCTTCTCTACCTCCAACCCCCTGGGGACAGAGTGAACATCTGGTGACAGTGCTGCTCTATTCTGGGACAAGCAGAACCACCCAGCCCTGTCTATGGAAATCTCAGTTTCACTCTCACAGCTACTAGTCTGGCAGTTGAACAGTTTCACTGCCTGAAATACCATGGACTGGGCCAGTGTGAGGGAGTGGACCGGTTTTGACCTCTTTGGTGGATTCAAGAAGGGACACATAACATATATGCCATCAACAATTTATCTGAATTGCTGTCTAGGTATGATAAATCTGAACTATTCATTTTAGGTGATTTTAATATTGATTGGAGGATGCCAGTGTCAGATATTTGCTCTGAGCTAAACCTATCTCAGCTGATAACTGACCCTACACGGCCCAATCCTAAAGATCAATCAAAATCTACCCTGATTGATCTAATCTTGACAAATACTCCAGAAAAAAATGTTGTTAGCGGAGTGTTCCCACTGGATTTTAGTGAGCATTGCTCAGTTGTCTGAGTCAGAGATGTGAGAATGCATCAATCTCAGACTCGTGTCTCTCTAAGAGGAACTTTAAAAACTTCAGTGAACAAGCTTTTTTACATGATCTTTATTGTAGTGACTTTGATTTTATCTCAGCTATCCCTGAACCTGATTTAGCTTTAAGCTTTTTTGTAAATGTCCTCAATATGTAGATAATCATGCCCCCTTCAAAACTCTGAGTGTTAAAGGTACATCGAATGCCTGGTTCACTCCTGAATTATCCGAAGTCATTTGTAATACGAAATGTTGCCTGGGTCAAGTCCAGGAACACAGGCTTAGGCCCGGATTGGCAATATTTTAGGCAACTGAGGAATCAATGTGGAAGACTAATCAGAAAGGCTATATCTGATTATTATGTAACCACTCTTTCTGATTGTAAGGGGAATCTAGTTAAATTTGGGAAAACTGTCAAATCTCTGAAGGCTTGCACTTCCTCCCCTCTGCCCCAACAAATCTATTTAGATTCTGGCCCCGTTACGAACACAAATGCCATCATTGATGCATTTAATCATCACAAATGCTGATTCGGGAATTTTGAAGATTGACTTGGAAAATGGTAGTGAAGTTTTTGTATTTCGGCAATTCACAGAAAAATAAGTCCTTTGTGCCTTACTTACTATAGATACCAAGAAATCCACAGGGGCTGACCAATTGGAACCGGGTCTGCTCAAGTGTGCTGCCCCCCTGATTGCTGGTTCAGTAACCCATATCTTAAATCTAACATTGTTATCAGGAAATAATCAAAAAGTATGGAAAACAGCTTTTGTGCTGCCACTCCATAATAGTATAGTAGTGATCCTGATAAATATCGTCCCATTTCCAGGTTTCCATGTTTATCTAAGATTCTCAAATCTTTGGTAAATAAGCAACTTTGCTCTTTTTAATCTGAGCATGGCATTTTGAATATAAATCAGTCTGGGTTTAGGTCAGTCACTATCACAGCATCCACATTAGTTGTTAATGATGTTGTCAATGCTTTAGACACAAAAATGAATTGTGCTGCCTTGTTTGTGGGTCTGTCTAAAGCGTTTGATACTGTTGAACATGCTATTTTATTGAAAAAGTTGTCTTCAATTGTCCTGGGCTTTGACGGCTGCTGGTGTTCCGTTGGGGTCGAAACTAGGACCTGCTCTTTTCACCATTTATATAAATATTATTGGTCAATTTGTACAATTATATATGCAGATGATACTATTATGTATGCAATTGCCCTGACTGCTGACCTGGCTGTGACAAGGCTACAGACCGATTTTGCAGCTGTGCAGGAAGCCCTTACTAATTTAAAACTCATACTTAATGCAGGCAAAACTAAATACATGTTGTTTTTAAGTTCTCGTAAGATTATCTAAGATTGATTACATCTTCACTCATCGGATGGTTCTATAATCGAACGAGTCCCTGCCTACAAATACCTTTTGGAATTTGGATTGACAATGATTAAACGTTTACAAAACATATGAATGAGCTTGTTTTTTAAACATAAACAGATCTTGACACATTTTAGAGTGGCCTTTTCTTGTCCCCAGTACAAGGTGCACATGTGTAATGATCATGTTGTTTAATTCGTTTCTTGTTATGCCACACCTGTCAGGTGGATGGATTATCTTGGCAAAAGAGAAATGCTCACTAACAAGGATGTAAACAAATTTGTGCACAACATTTTAGAGACATTTTCTGGGATCTTTTATTTCAGCTCATGAAACATGGGACCAACACTTTACATGTTGAGTATATATTTTTGTTCAGTGTAGAACGAACAACTGGGTCGCGTCCATAGATACAGAACAAAAAGACTTAACGACTTGGTCACGTCTCTGGCAACCGAACCGATAGAACAAATGACCAGCCAGCTTGAAATATACTTCTCCCATGGGCTAAGAAACTCAAAAGGGGTGATGATATTAATTAACAGTAATTTCGATCCGAATGTGCAAATTGGCCAAACAGATAAGCAAGGTAGATGGATTATTTTAAATATGTTATTGGACCATAAACAAATATGGCTCATTAACCTTTACGGACCAAATAATTATGATCCACACTTCTTTGAAAATATATATAATAAATTATCGACCTTGCAAGCAATTCAAGACTCTATTATTATGGTGAGAGATTATAATGCCGTTTTAAATAGCTCAATAGACCGTAAAGGAAATCACACTACAAACAATGACCCTCTTGCTCTTAAGGAAATCGTGAATGTCATGGATACATTAGAACTAGTAGATATATGGAGGCTTAAATATCCTGATTTAGTGAGATACAGTGAGGGAAAAAAGTATTTGATCCCCTGCTGATTTTGTACGTTTGCCCACTAACAAAGAAATGATCAGTCTATAATTTTAATGGTAGGTTTATTTGAACAGTGGGAGACAGAATAACAACAACAAAAATTCAGAAAAACACATGTCAAAAATGTTATAAATTGATTTGCATTTTAATGAGGGAAATAATTATTTCACCCCCTCTCAATCAGAAAGATTTCTTGCTCCCAGGTGTCTTTTATACAGGTAACGAACTGAGATTAGGAGCACACTCTTAAAGGGAGTGCTCCTAATCTCAGCTTGTTACCTGTATAAAAGACACCTGTCCACAGAAGCAATCAATCAATCAGATTCCAAACTCTCCACCATGGCCAAGACCAAAGAGCTCTCCAAGGATGTCAGGGACAAGATTGTAGACCTACACAAGGCTGGAATGGGCTACAAGACCATCACCAAGCAGCTTGGTGAGAAGGTGACAACAGTTGGTGTGATTATTCGCAAATGGAAGAAACACAAAAGACCTGTCAATCTCCCTCGACCTGGGGCTCCATGCAAGATCTCACCTCGTGGAGTTGCAATGATCATGAGAACGGTGAGGAATCAGCCCAGAACTACACGGGAGGATCTTGTCAATGATCTCAAGGCAGATGGGACCATAGTCAACAAGAAAACAATTG
Organism: Coregonus lavaretus; assembly: GCF_964263955.1. Lineage (NCBI taxonomy): Eukaryota > Metazoa > Chordata > Actinopteri > Salmoniformes > Salmonidae > Coregonus > Coregonus lavaretus. Next base: position 49,580,015 of record NC_140000.1, read on the forward strand.
GTAACACACTACGCCGTAAAGGACTGAAATCCTGCAGCGCCCGCAAGGTCCCCCTGCTCAAGAAAGCACATATACAGGGCCGTCTGAAGTTTGCCAATGAACATCTGAATGATTCAGAGGAGAACTGGGTGAAAGTGTTGTGGTCAGATGAGACCAAAATTGAGCTCTTTGGCATCAACTCAACTCGCAGTGTTTGGAGGAGGAGGAATGCTGCCTATGACCCCAAGAACACCATCCCCACCGTCAAACATGGAGGTGGAAACATTATGCTTTGGGGGTGTTTTTCTGCCATGTACCGTACTGGGCCATGTACCGTCAAATCTTGGGTGAGAACCTCCTTCCCTCAGCCAGGGCATTGAAAATGGGTCATGGAATGGTATTTCAGCATGACAATGACCCAAAACACATGGCCAAGGCAACAAAGGAGTGGCTCAAGGAAGAAGCACATTAAGGTCCTGGAGTGGCCTAGCCAGTCTCCAGACCTTAATCCCATAGAAAATCTGTGGAGGGAGTTGAAGGTTCGAGTTGCCAAACCTCAGCCTCGAAAAACCTTAATGACTTGTAGAAGATCTGCAAAGAGGAGTGGAACAGAATCCCTCCTGAGATGTGTGCAAACCTGGTGGCCAACTACAAGAAACGTCTGACCTCTGTGACTGCCAACAAGGGTTTTGCCACCAAGTACTAAGTCATGTTTTGCAGAGGGGTCAAATACTTATTTCCCTCATTTAAAATGCAAATCAATTTATAACATTTTTGACATGCGTTTTTCTGGATTTTTTTGTTGTTATTCTGTCTCTCACTGTTCAAATAAACCTACCATTAAAATTATAGACTGATCATGTCTTTGTCAGTGGGCAAACGTACAAAATCAGCAGGGGATCAAATACTTTTTTCCCTCACTGTATACATGGCGGATACTCAATCAAGCTAGTCGTCTTGACTTCTTTCTTATGTCATTCTCGTTGGCACCAAAAGTTTAAAAAGTGTTGATAGGTGACAGATTGCGGTCGGACCATCATATAATTGGCATATACAATACTCTTACTGAATTTCCACGTGGGCGAGGATATTGGACATTTTATCAAAGCCTATTGGATGATAACTTGTTTTTAACTAGGACAGAGGAATTTATAACTGTTTTTTTCCGACATAACATAGGTACAGAAAATCCCCTTATTGTATGGGACACCTTTAAATGTGCCTTTAGAGGCCATGCAATTCAGTACTCATCTTGAAAACAAAAGCAATTTAGGTCAAAAGAGTCCACACTAACAAAGGAAATAGAAGGTCTAACAGAACAGATACATAGCAATCAAAACTTATTCAAGAAAGGTCATGTGTAATGTATTATAAAAAATAAAGCAAACTGGATGGAATATGGGGAAAAATGCACCAAATTCTTTTTTAAATCTTCAACATAGGAATGCTACCAAAAATAATTTATTGAAACTGGTTACAAATGATGGAGTCACCCATGATTCACGAAATTATATTTTGAAGGAGGAAACAAAGTACTTTAAGCATATGTTTTCATTTCAGTTGCCTCCATCTCCTCTAACTGAAGCAAATTGTAGAGATTTTTTTTCTATTGATAATGTACAATTAACAGCCATACAAAAAGATTCATGTGAAGGTGAAATTACAGAGGAGGAACTTCTGGATGCAATTAAATACTTTAAGTCCGGGAAAACTCCAGGGTTGGATGGCATACCAGTCGAGGTATACCAAACCTTTTTTGATATACTCAGAGGACTGTTATTAGCATGTTTTAACCATTCCTATGTAAATGGTAGATTATCAGACACTCAAGAAGAAGGTCTGATTTCATTATTACTGAAACAGGATACAAGTGGAAAACATAAAGATCCAGTCCATTAAAAAAATTGGCGGCCCCTTACACTTCAGTGTTGTGATGCAAAAATTCTAGCAAAATGTATAGCGCGTAGAATTAAAAAGGTTGGAGATAATATAAGGCAAGTACTGGAAACAATAGAACACTTTGAAAAATCTGGGAAACCAGGCCTACTATTCATAGCAGACTTCGAAAAGGCATTTGATAAAGTACGACTGGGGTTTATATATAAATGCCTGGAGCATTTCAATTTTAGACAATCTCTTATAAATTGGGTTAAAATCATGTATAGTAACCCTAGGTGTAAAATAGTAAATAATGGCTATTTCTCAGAAAGTTTTAAACTGTCATGAGGAGTGAAACAAGTTTGTCCACTATCGGCATATCTATTTATTATTGCCATCGAGATGTTAGCTATTAAAATCAGATCCAACAATAATATCAAGGAATTAGAAATCCAGGGCTTAAAAACAAAGGTGTCATTGTACGCTGATGATTAATGTTTTCTTTTAAATCCACAACTTGAATCCCTCCACAGCCTCATAGAGGATCTAGATACATTTTCTAACCTCTCTGGATTACAACCAAATTATGATAAATGTACTATATTACGTATTGGATCACTAAAAAATACAATTTTTCCATTACCATGTAGTTTACCAATAAAATGGTCTGATGGTGATGTGGATATACTCGGAATACATATCCCAAATGAAATAAATGATCTCACTCCAAAACCATTTAATAGAAAGTTAGCAAAAATAGATAAGATCTTGCTACCATGGAAAGGTAAATACCTGGTAATTTGTGGAAAAATCACCCTGATTAACTCTTTAGTATTATTCCAGTTTACCTATTTGCTTATGGTTATGCCTACGCCTAGCGAACAGTTTTTTAAATTATATGGAGAAAAAAATATTCCATTTTATTTGGAACGGCAAGCCAGACTAAATTAAACGGGCCTATTTATATAATGAATATGAATTAGGAGGACAGAAATTATTAAATATTAAAGCATTAGACCTATCACTAAAAGCTTCTGTCATACAAAACTTATACTTAAATCCGAACTGGTTCTCTAGCAAACTAGTAAGATTGTCTCACCCAATGTTCAAGAAGGGACTTTTTCCCTTTATTCAGATTAGAACCCCTCACTTTCAGTTATTTGAAAAGGAAATCATCTCCCAAATATCACTATTTCTAAAACAAGCCATAGAAAGTTGGTTGCAATTTCAATTTAATCCTCCAGAAATGACAGAACAAATATTGCAACAAATATTGTGGTTAAACTCAAATATACTAATTGATAAATGTCTCCCGAGTGGCGCAGTGGTCTAAGGCACTGCATCACAGTACTAGCTGTGCCACTAGAGATCCTGGTTCGAATCCAGGCTCTGTCGTTGCCGGCCGCGACCGGGAGACCCATGGGGCGGTGCACAATTGGCCCAGTGTCGTCCAGGGTAGGGGAAGGAATGGCCGGCAGGGATGTAGCTCAGTTGGTAGAGCATGGTGTTTGCAACGCCAGGGTTGTGGGTTCCCCCGGGAAGCCAGTATGAAAAATAATGTATGCACTCAATAATGTAAGTCGCTCTGGATAAGAGCGTCTGGTAAATGTAATAAAAAAAGGTATAGTATCTTTGTTTAAAAAAGGTATAATATTCGTAAATGATATTATCGGTAGGAATGGTGGAGTTATGTCGCACATGCAGCTAACAAAAACATATGGAAATGTCTGCTCTACCCAAAATTACAACCAAATAATTGCAGCATTACCGCAAAAATGGAAGAGGAAAGTGGAAGGAGGAAAAAGTAAGGAACTTGTCTGTCGGCCTTGCATTAAAGAACATAATTGGTTAAAGACAATTGTGATAAATAAAAAAGTTTACCAGTTTCATATAAGGACCTAAAGATTGACAGCCATCCCATATAGATTGCAAAATAGTTGGAAGAGATTTTTGACGTACCGATTCCATGGCATAGTGTTTATGAACTGATACGCAAAACGACACCGGATTCTAAACTTATAATTTTTCAATTTAAATTATTATATAAAATTCTTGCTACCAATAGAATGTTATTTGTATGGGGGATACAATCTTCCCAGCTCTGCAGATTTGGCTGTGAAGAGACAGAATCATTAGATCATTTGTTTTGGCACTGTGCATTTGTAGCTTGTTTCTGGACACAGGTCCAGGAATGGCTGAAGGATTGCAATATTTGCATGGAGCTGACCCTGCAGATAGCACTACTGGGTGATCTGAAAAGTCATAGTCAATCGATCAATAATATAATAATACTTTTAGCAAAAATGTTTATTTTCAATTCACAAACTGTAGAAACAATGAGAATAGAAAAGTTCATAACTTTTGTAAAACATCACAGTACAGTTGAAAAATATATGGCAAATAGAAATCCAATATGGATGGTGTTAAGAGATAGATGGGAGGTGTTGAATGGAGCTGAAGGATGGGACTAATAACAACAACTAATAACCACAAGATAACTAGTGTAAGACATGCTGTGTCCATAATAAGTATATAGGTTATATATTGAGAGCTTTTGCAAAAGAGCACAGTTAGAAAGATATGGCATATAGAAGCATACCAGATGGACATCATGAAAATGATCGGAGGAAGTTCAGGAGTAAAAACAAACAAAATGTAATTATTGACTGTGTCCATAAAATGTATATAGTATGTATAAGCATGAAGTAGAGGCCTAAGCATTGTTGTTCACTAGTTTACTCCAATTAGGGAAGGGATGGTGGGGTTGGAAAGTAATAAAGGGAAATATATATATTTTTAAAGGATATGTATGAATATATATGTATGTATATGTGTATATGTATGTATGTGTATATATGTGTGTGTATATATATATATATATGCAGAAAAAATGAGAAAAAAAACATATGGGGGATTGGAAGTGATGCAGACAATTACATTGATGGAAGTTACAATCTACAGTATCTACAATATTAAATCTGATCTACCACCTAAAAAAAAATCATATATTACGTCTTTGTCATACGCTCTTATTCAGAGCGACTTACAGCTAAGTGAGTGCATACATTTTTCATACTGGCCCCCCGTGGGAATCGAACCCACAACCCTGGCGTTTCAAGCGCCATGCTCTACCAATTGAGCTACACGGGCCCTATCCTCCAGAGTATATTCTCTACACCACCTAATGAATAAGGTGTGGTTTGATTTGTACTGGAAGGAAATCGCAAATTGAAGCTAGACTCATTTGTAATAAAAGAAGACAAAAGTGGTTCGAGATACGCAACACTGAGAACCACAAAAATCCAATGGAAAGAGACAGAGAGAATCATCGCGGCTGCATGTATGAGAACCTAGGGGAACAAGCTCTGCCCCGTAGAAATGTGCAAATTAGTATCATAAATAAATAGCTGTCGATGCTGTGACCATCCGCATTTTTTTAAAATTGTGGTTTCTATTCTGATCTGCTGTGTCAATGTCTTTGCTACAATGTTTCAGCCAGGCCCGGCGGCAGGATTAACTCGGCAACGGGGCATCAGAAATGACTACGGGTGCGCAACTATTTTCGCTTGCTGATAACACAGTATGGATAATAATCGATAGTACAATTACACACAATGTATTTGCAGCCACGCACGGATTTCTTGCCGCAAGAACACAGGCTACTGCACCACTTTACAAACATGGACAATTCATAACCGGCTCGAGAAATTGCAAGTTATGACAACGCTACACAGCTACATGCACAATACCCATCAATCCAATGCAAAACAGTTGCTAATTACCGTAATAACACTTCCTCATGCCAATACAATGCATTTCCAATCGCGGAAAGCAAACAATAATGTACAATGCACTACCATGACTTATCGGTACAATGCAGCTTGGACGCAGCTACCAAGCTGTTTTCCCATAAGAATGCCATACTACGCTACGTATGATAACAGAGAACTTAGTAGTCCAGCAGTGGTTTCACCTTTTCCACATCCATAAAGGTTTCATTCTCTGGGTGCAAGGCACAAAGGGCCTCAACAAGTTGGCTGTTTCGTTGGTTAAATCTTGCTGACATTTCTCCCAGTACAGCATCCAGAGTGCTGAAAAACAGTATTTTTCACTCCCTCTCATTGTCCTCTTCTAGCTGGCCCATTGTTGTTTCCACCACATATTCTTTCAGATTGCTACTCACTACTCTTTGCCGTTTGCTTGGAGCGGGGGTGTCCAATTGTGCTTGTATTTCTGCCATAACTCATCAAACTGCATCTGCCTTTCAGGAATATTCCAGTCACTCTCTGCTTTTGAACCACAAGCTACAAAATGCCCGTTTTGTCCCACAGTAAAGGCGGGTTGGGTATTTCCCCAGACAAACCTGCGCTGGCTCCTCATCACCTAGGTCGTCAGGCACTAACGGAGGCGTCGGTGCTTGTAATATACTGGCGGTGTTGCTACTAGGTTCGGTCTTGGCGGCTGCAGGCCCCTCCTCGGGTTGGTTACCTCCTATGTCACCAGGCTGCAAGACGGTTGCGCAGGTGCCTTTGTTGCTGGCCTCGGCGGCCTTGGCCTCTGTGATTAGCGTCGGCCCAGCGGCGTTGACTTTGGCCTCTGTGGCAGGCTTCTCCTCCTCCCCGCCCATTTAGATCCGATGCTGCCGTTGTGCCCTGGCGAAGCCACTTTCTAATATCCATCATACTATCAGCTAACTACCTAACTGTTAACATTAGCTAAATTCCATCCAGCTGCGTGGTGAAACCTTTTCATTTTTTTCGTAGTACGTAACTTTGAAGGTAAACCTAAATGGTCAAATTGACCCCGCCTTTATACTGTGAAGGCCAATCAATCGTTTTTTTCAACCAGTAAAATGTGTATTACGTAGGTATGATGCGTGCAAGGGAGTTGCATGAATGAAGCATACACAATAAATGGGCATGACGGAGGGGGCAGATTGTGGGACAGAATAGGGACACAAAACTGAGGGGGCACAATATTCCAACTAAGTGGGCATTGCCCCCTTTTGCACCCTCGTGGCGCCGGGCCTGGTTTCAGCGCTGTTTTCAAATCCATGGACAGCGCCCCTGTACAACGTTTCGATTTTCCTGTGCATAGACCAGACATGTGCTGTTTTCAGAACCATGGACAGCGTCCCTAGAAACCAAGGATCTGGAACTGTCAACCAACACTTGGGTAGTTTTGCTTTTTACATGGCAGTCAATTCGAATAGAACTAACGACCAGAGAACGCCTAAAACGTCACTTGACAACCAGTGTCAGTGAATGTAGCATCACGTTTTGTAGAGAAATGTATGGTTTGGGAAATAATCTTGATTTTTAATGCTGGTAACACGTCGTATAAAAGCAATAATATACTTGAGGCCATGTGTTATGTCACAAGCCATGTTCTTCACAGCCATGATAAAAAATGTCATAACACATGGCCTCATGCATTATTGCTGTGCTTCAAACTTTGCATGTGGACATTTGACTGGTAATAGCTCCCATTTGACCTGTGTACCGCTATTGTCAACCAGACAAATTACAAATATCGTCCACGCTCACATGACTCTAAAATTTTTTCCAGTTCTCTGGCCTTTCCAGGAGGTCCTCTCTTTGAATGAGTAGCTAGGGTAAAATCTCTGGTGGACAATGAAGTGCGGGGCTGTCAATGTTTTGACCCCCAGATGCACTACACCTCCGTGAAGAATTCTTGCCTTCTCAATGTGTACATTTCTGTTTTTAAGCTGTAGTGCTTTGTGTTTTATGTTGTAGTTGTGTGTAAAGCTTTGCGTGCTGCTATTTTGGCCAGGTCTCTTTTGTAAAATAGATGTTTAATCTCAATGAGACTAACCTGGGAAAATAAAGGTAAAATTAAATTTATGAAATAAATAAATCATGTGTTTCAAAACATCTAACTTTATAAGTGAACTTTCAGGTCATGATATAACTAATCACAACCTTGATAATGATGATGATGATGATGATGATGATGATGGGGAACATGTGATCTGAATGATGCTTTCTAAACATATTCAAAGTTGACCTCCTCTACTGACCAGTGTTCCATGTCACTGTCTCTTCCCCCTCAGCACCTGCAGTAGGTCCCAGCTGTAGCAGTACAGTCACTGTGCAGTCTGACTGAGGGAGGTTTTTGTACGGCTCTGTATCACTGTGTGAACACATGTTTACTATTGATGTAGTGGTAACTCTGACAGTAGTAATCTCCTGCATCTTCAGCCTGGACTCCACTGATGGTCAGAGTGAAGTCACTCCCAGATCCACTGCCACTGAATCTAGATGGAGTCCCAGACTGAAGAGTTTTAGCCAAGTATATTAGGAGTTTAGGAGCTCCTCCAGGTTTCTGTTGATACCAGGCCAACCACTGTCCATTGCTGTCACTGTATACAGCACTGCTGGTCTTACAGCTGAGACTGACTGAGTGACCCACTGAAACAGTTTTCACTGCAGGAGTCTGAGTCACAGTGTACTGGCCTCTGGACTCTGAAACAGAGATGGCATGTAGAATTAGCATTACATTGTTCATTCATTTGTCCATTTAGCATATTCACTAAATCTGTAATGAGGTTATATATTTATTGCTATGATCCAGGTCCTTTTCTGTAAAATATATTACCTTGGAGACAGAGGGCAAAAATCCAGATGAAGATGGTGATAAAAGTCATGGTTGTTGTGGGTTCTGTTGTCATGAAGGACAGCTCTCAGTCATGAAGTGTTAAACTCACAGGGCTATAAACACTCCCAGACCACTGAAGCATGTGCTGTCTATGCAAAGTGTCCTATATGTAAATAGTCTTCCTGGACAGTCAGACTGATGTGATGTAGAAACATGATAGTTACTTAATCACTAACATGGGTTTTGATACAAGTGCCGAATGGTGACTGATATATTGATTATAGACATCTACAAATGGAACATATTGTTATTACTGTGTTATTAGACCAGATAGTATCTGCTTTCTGTCTCACTCAAATGGTCAGAGTCAGTAACTGCAGTCCATGTGTGGACAGATGCTGATGACTGACTGCTTTTAGCGGGAGATCTCCAGACCTCTGACGTCTCCAGTCTCCTGCTTCACCTGCTGCTCTCTGGAACTACCACAGTGGTGTGAGGGAGGATGTATGGGTAATGTTTAGGGGCTTTATTTTATGTGTTTGAATCATGTTGATTAAATTCTAGCAATTCAAAACACAGGTCATCTTTAGGGGTTTTGATCCTTGCACATTATCTCTATTCAGATTGGTTGATGGTTTTCTTTGAGTTACTCAACAGAGTCAACATGTAGTTAACGGTCAGGATAAACATTTAGTGATCAGTTATGATCTAAGGTCTTCTAGACATAGCTCTAGTTTGACTCTATTGTTGTTCAGCTCTACTACACACTGTGTCATTGTACTGGATCATCTCCTCCCCTCAGCACCTGCAGTAGGTCCCAGCTGTAGCAGTACAGTCACTGTGCAGTCTGACTGAGGGAGGTTTTTGTATGACTCTGTATCACTGTGTGAACACATCTTTACTATTGATGACGTGTACACTCTGACCGTAGTAATCTCCTGCATCTTCAGCCTGGACTCCACTGATGGTAAGACTGAAGTTACTCCCAGATCCACTGCCACTGAATCTAGATAGAGTCCCAGAGTTAAGAATACTTCCTTGATAAACAAGGAGTTTGGGAGTGTGTTCCCTGGAAGCATCATGCGTTTGGGGTTTTATCCAGGTTTCTGTTGGTACCAGGATAGACACTGATGGCCCGATGACTGACCATTGTAACAATCTCCATGCACATTACTGCTGGTTTTACAGTTCATAGAGACTGGCTGTTCTGGGGGAACAGCTTTCACTGTAGGAGTCTGAGGCACAGTGACTTGTCCTCTGGAATAGTAATCAATAGTTCTGAATAGAAATATTAACATTAATATACATTATTGCTTTGTGTATATTTAACTAATTTTCAACAATATATTCTGAAAACGTTAACCTTGAAAGCAGAAAGCAAGTGTCCAGATGAGGATGGTGATAAAAGTCATGGTTGTTGTGGGTTCTGTTGTCATGAAGGACAGCTCTCAGTCATGAAGTGTTCAACTCACAGGGATATAAACACTCTCAGACCACTGAAGCATGTGCTGTCTATGCAGAGCATCATCACTATGCAAATAATCTTCTGGTCTTCTCCCCATCACCATTATTCAGTACATTTTGACCACTAAGTATCCATCAGATTAGAACTGAGAGTCCATTACAATCTGATGATCTTACTCCCACAATTGTCACCTAATAATCATAGGTCATAATCATGTACATAAATAAAGTACTAAAAAGGGTACAAATACAATGCTATTATTGGTTTAATGGCTATCACATATTATCACTATCAACGTTGTTTAGCAAGACAATACCATAATGAATACTGGAGAAAATATAAAGAAAAAACTAATATTAATGTAACTAAAGAACATATATAACTTTGTCTGTTGATTAGTGTTATAGTAATATGGTATGGTAACATATTGATATATATGGAAAAGAGGACTGCTAGTCAGTTTCCACCTTCCAGGGATCATTGGCCATGTTTTGCCCCCTGCAGGAAGAGTAGTGTTAGTGCAGTGAGCTGTGTAGACTGAATACTGGACTACTTGACTACTGGACTATTGGACTATTGGACTGACACTGAGAAAAGAGGGGATCCACTGTGCAGGACTGCTAATCTGTTCCTAACTGAGTTCAGCTCCCTCCCTCCTCTCCTGTGTCTCTGATCAGACACACTGGGACTCTGTGGACCAGCATTACAATACATGAAACCCAGCATCTCCTCTGCATCTTAAGATTTCATTTGATTGATTTATATTTTATTTAACTGAGAAGTCACATTGAGATTAAACATATTTCAAGAGAGCTCTGGCCAAGAGAGCAGCATCCATACAGTATACACATGAGACACAACGCCAGGGAAAGTAACTGAACTGAATGACTACTGACCCGCACCACTCACTTCTGTTGACTCAATCGCCATTTCACTGCACACTACCCTCACCCACCTGGACAAGATGAATGCATATTTGAGGATGCTGTTCATCGACTACAGCTCGGCCTTCTATACCATAGTGCTCTCTAAGCTCACCATAAACCTCACGGCCCTGGGACTGAACTCCTCCCTAAGCAACTGGGTCCTGGACTTTCTGACAAGCTGCCCACAGGTGGTGAAGGCAGGCAAAATGACCTCCTCCACACTGATCCTCAACATGGGGGCCCTACAACTATGTGGCCTCACACAGTTCAAACTCCATCAATAAGTTGGCTGACGACACAACAGTATTACCAACAACGACGAGGCGGCCTACAGGGAGGAGGAAGGCACTCTACAGCGTGGTGCCAGGTAAACAACCTCTCCCTCAGGAAAGAAAAGGAGCCGATTCTGGACATCTGGAGGAACCAGGTCAAACACTTCAGGTTCCTCGGCGTACCCATCTCAGAGGAGCTGAAATGGTCAAAACACATGGACACCATTTTGAAGAAGGCACGACAGCGACTCTTTAACCTCAGGAGGCTGAAGACATTTGGCCTGCCCCCGAGGGCCCTCACAGTGCTCTACAGGAGCACCATCGAGAGCATACTGTCGTGCTGCATCATAGCCTGGTACGGCAACTCCACTGTCGCTGACTGCAAGCCAATACAGAGGGTGGTACGCTCAGCCGAACACACCATTGGGTGCACACTGAATGCCTTCCAGGACACCTACAACACCAGATGTCGCAGGAAGGCCCAATAAAAGAATCAGGGACCTCTGCCACCCAAGCCACAGCCTGTTCTCCCCACTTCCATCACTCAGATGTGGGCAGTACAGGAGTATCATGGCTAGAACTAACAGACTGGCCAACAGCTTCTACCCCCAGACCATCAGGCTGCTGAAATTTGTTTACATCAATATTAGTGAGCATTTCTCCTTCGCCAAGATAATCCATCCACCTGACAGGTGTGGCATATCAAGAAGCTGATTAAACAGCAGGGTCATTACACAGGTGCACCTTGTGCTGGGGACAATAAAAGGCCAGTCTAAAATGTGCAGTTTTGTCACACAACACAATGCCACAGATGTTTCAAGTTTTGAGGGAGTGTGCAATTGGCATGCTGACTGCAGGAATGTCCACCAGAGCTGTTACCAGATCATTTCTCTAACATAAGCCGCCGCCAACGTCAATTTAGAGAATTAGGCAGGGCGTCCAACCAGACTCACAACCGCAGACCATGTGTATGGCATCATGTGGGCGAGCGGTTTGCTGATGTCAACAATGAGAACAGAGTGCCCCATGGTGGCGGTGGGGTTATGGTATGGGCAGGCATAAGCTACAGACAACGAACACAATTGCATTTTATCGATGGCAGTTTGAATGGACAGAGATACCGTGACGAGATCCTGAGGCCCATTGTGGTGCCATTTATCCGCCGCCATCACCAGGTTTCAGCATGATAATGCACAGACCCATATCGCAAACATCTGTACACAATTCCTGGAAGATGAAAATGTCCCAGTTCTTCCATGGCTTGCCTACTCACCAGACATGTCACCCATTGAGCATGTTTGGGATGCTCTGGATCAACGTGTACAACAGCGTGTTCCAGTTCCCGCCCATATCCAGCAACTTCAGAGAGCCATAGAAGAGGAGTGCGACAATATTCCACAGGCCACAATCAACAGCCTGATCAACTCTATGCGAAGGAGATGTGAAGCGATGCATGAGGCAAACGGTGGTCACACCACATACTGACTGGTTTTCTGATCCACGCCACTACCTTTTTTGTAAGATATCTGTGACCAATAAATGCATATCTATATTCCCAGTCATGTGAAATCCATAGATTAGGGCCTAATGTATTTATTTAAACTGACTAATTTCCTTATATGAACAGTAACTCAGTAAAATCTTTGACATTGTTGCATGTTGCGTTTATATTTTTGCTCAGTATATAACATAACAATTAATGGAAGTTAAAACAGTGCAAAGTGCATATGAGAGTTTTAAAGAGCAGGTTTAAAAACATGTTTAGACTGTGGTCAGCAGTCCTCCAATCTGGGATTTCAGCAGAATTAAATGATCACATTTTAAATCCTTTTGCAAAGTGTTCTTAGATGAGTGGGCAGCAAAGCTAAAAGCACAGTAAATGCAGTCTGTGTGTGGACTGATGCTGCTGACTGACTCTGGTCTAAAGGGGAGATCTCCAGAGCTCTGACGTCTCCAGTCTCCTGCTTCACCTGCTGCTCTCTGGAACTACCACAGTGGTGTGAGGGAGGATGTTTGGGTAATGTTTGGGGGCTTTATTGTATGTGTTTGAATCATGTTGATTAAATTCTAGCTATTCAAAACACTGTTTTTTAGGGGTTTTGATCATTGCACATTATCTCTATTCAGATTGGTTGATGGTTTTCCTTGAGTTACTCAACAGAGTCAACATGTAGTTAATGGTCAGGATAAACATGTAGTGATCAGTTATGATCTAAGGTCTTCTAGACATAGTTCTAGTTTGACTCTATTGTTGTTCAGCTCTACTACACACTGTGTCATTGTACTGGATCATCTCCTCCCCTCAGCCCCTGCAGTAGGTCCCAGCTGTAGCAGTACAGTCACTGTGCAGTCTGACTGAGGGAGGTTTTTGTACGGCTCTAAATCACTGTGTGAACACATCTTTACTATTGGGATAGTGGAAACTCTGACAGTAGTAATCTCCTGCATCTTCAGCCTGGACTCCACTGATGGTCAGAGTGAAGTCACTCCCAGATCCACTGCCACTGAATCTAGATGGAGTCCCAGACTGAAGAGTTTTAGCCAAGTATATTAGGAGTTTAGGAGCTCCTCCAGGTTTCTGTTGATACCAGGCCAACCACTGTCCATTGCTGTCACTATATACAGCACTGCTGGTCTTACAGCTGAGACTGACTGAGTGACTCACTGAAACAGTTTCCACTGCAGGAGTCTGAGTCACAGTGTACTGGCCTCTGGACTCTGAAACAGAGATGGCGTATATCATTAGCATTAAATTGTTCATTCATTTGTCCATTTAGCATATTCACTAAAACTGTAATGAGGTTATATATTTATTGCTATGATCCAGGTCCTTTTCTGTAAAATATATTACCTTGGAGACAGAGGGCAAATATCCAGATGAAGATGGTGATAAAAGTCATGGTTGTTGTGGGTTCTGTTGTCATGAAGGACAGCTCTCAGTCATGAAGTGTTAAACTCACAGGCCTATAAACACTCCCAGAGCACTGAAGCATGTGCTGCCTATGCAAAGTGTCCAATCTATGCAAACAGGGGCTTATTAATTTCTGCAGATTCTGTTGCAAAACGTTTCTTAAACGGAAGCAAACAGAACGAAACAGGGATGGACCTATCTGGATTTTTCCAATTTAAACTCGTTTTGCTCTGTTTTCTTCCGTTTCTTTCTTTTTTCCAACAGAAATACAGGACGTGACAACTACAATACCATGACAGGCAAGGCACAAACTGGGATATCAAGAATAGTTAAATGGACCATAATAAAATAATCAAAAAATAATAACATAACACCAAACAACAATAACAGACAACAACATAAAGAAAAAGTTGAATAAAAAATTATAATATTATTCACAGTTACACCACATTAGAAATTGACTTCAGTTACATCCATTATGACCTCTAAAGTCCATTAAACCAAGCAATAAAATATCAGTTTGGTTCTTAAACGGTAAACTGTTTCCGTAATGAATACACCCCCATAGGGGTGTATTCACTAGGAACCTAACGGAACCAAACGGAATCAAACGGAGCAAAACGGAGAGGGACCTAGCTGAATTTGTCCAATAGAAAATCTCGTATTCGTTTCAAATCTTTTTCCAATGCAAAACATTTTGCCACAGTTTACAACTAATGAATACACCTCAGACTTTCTTAGTCCCACAGAGACTGTGTAATTGAAGAGATCTGTGTGAGCAGGAGCATTTTTAAGTGGAGGGGCTAGTTGCCCAGACAATCATGGCCTTGATTGGTAAACAAGCCCCAGCTGGGCTCAATTAAAGGCTGGGAAAGTGCTGGAAGATTCTAGCAGGGCGTGGCAGGAGAGAGGTTTTGTGTTGACTACACTACAGGTCATTTCAGGGCAGTGTTTCCCAAATCTCTCTCCAAGTCCCCCCAGACAGTCCACTTACAGTATTTGATTTGTTCAAGAACTAGCACAGCTGATTCAAATGGTCACCTAATCAGCAAGCCCCTCATTAGGTAAATCAGCTGTACTAATTCTGGAATAAAATCAAATATGTGGACTTCCTCGGATACTTAAGGAGAGGTTTGAGAAACACTGTTTTAGGGATTAGAGGTTATAATCATGTTATACCATCTCAATAAATATAGGATATTTTTCGCTAGAAATTCACAACCTGACAGAGGGATCTCACAGAGACTGGAGGTTGTATTCTGAAATGTTGTGAGACATTATTATTTTACATAGATGGATTCCTTTCACCATATTGTGTGACATGTTGAAGCAATGTTTGCGTTTGAACTATTTCAGGTTGGCCAACACAAAATGGGAGGAATATTTATGTCATCTGGACATATGGGTGTTATCACTTCAGGAATGCTTTGACATGAGGGGGAATACGTTGTCATTATTGTCAGCATCACTGGTATATTTAGCTTAGTGTATTTTAGTTCAGACAGTGTTCAATGTCACTGTCTCCTCCCCTCAGCACCTGCAGTAGGTCCCAGCTGTAGCAGTACAGTCACTGTGCAGTCTGACTGAGGGAGGTTTTTGTATGACTCTGTATCACTGTGTGAACACATGTTTACTATTGGGATAGTGGAAACTCTGACAATAGTAATCTCCTGCATCTTCAGCCTGGACTCCACTGATGGTCAGAGTGAAGTCACTATGAGATCCACTGTCACTGAATCTAGATGGAGTCCCAGACTGAAGTGTTTTAGCATAGTAAATAAGGAGTTTAGGAGCTCCTCCAGGTCTCTGTTGATACCAGGCTAGACGGGGAGTAGAGCCTCCTGCACCATACACATCACTGCTGGTTTTACAGTTCAGAGAGACTGTCTGTCCTGGTAGAACAGCTTTCACTGCAGGGGTCTGAGTCACAGTGATCTGTCCTCTGGATTCTGAAACAGAGATGTCATGTAGAAATAACATTCAATTGTTAATACATTTTTCCATGTAGCATATGAAATTAAACTGTAATGAGGTTATATAGCGTAATATTGCAATTGTCCGGGTAATTTTCTGTCAGATATATTACCTTGGAGACAGAGGGCAAATATCCAGATGAATATGGTGATAAAAGTCATGGTTGTTGTGGGTTCTGTTGTCATGAAGGACAGCTCTCAGTCATGAAGTGTTAAACTCACAGGGATATAAACACTCCCAGACCACTGAAGCATGTGCTGTCTATGCAGAGCATCATCACTATGCAAATAAATCTTCTCCCCATCCACCATGTTTCAGTAAAGTGTCCTATATGTAAATAGTCTTCCTGGACAGTCAGACTGATGTGATGTAGAAACATGATATCTATGTAATCACTGAAATGGTTTCTGATATAAGTGCTGATTAGGGACTGATATAATGACTTTAGACATCTACAAGTGGAGCATATTGTTATTACTGTGTTATTAGAGCAGATAGCACCTTCCTAATATTGAGTTCCACCCACTTTTGCCCTCAGAGCAGACTCAATTTGTCGGGTCATGGACTCTATAAGGTGTCGAAAGTGTTCCTTCCACAGGGATGCTGGCCCATATTGACTTCAATGCCTCCCACAGTTGTGTCAAGTTGGCTGGTGGTGGATCTCTACTCTGAATTGCTCGTTCCATCTCATCCCACAGATGGTAATTTTATTGAGATTTTACATTTACATTTACGTCATTTATTAGACGCTCTTATACAGAGCGACTAACAAAAACACCATATAGCCAGTGGGATAACCACTTTACTTTTTTTTTTTTGTGGGTGGGGGGGGGGGTAGAAGGACTACTTTATCCTATCCCAGGTATTCCTTAAAGAGGTGGGGTTTCAAATGTCTCCGGAAGGTGGTGAGTGACTCCGCTGTCCTGGCGTCGTGAGGGAGCTCGTTCCACTATTGGGGTGCCAGAGCAGCGAACAGTTTTGACTGGGCTGAGCGGGAACTATGCTTCTGCAGAGGTAGGGGAGCCAGCAGGCCAGAGGTGGATGAACGCAATGCCCTCGTTTGGGTGTAGGGACTGATCAGAGCCTGAAGGTACGGAGGTGCCGTTCCCCTCACAGCTCCGTAGGCAAGCACCATGGTCTTGTAGCAGATGCGAGCTTCAACTGGAAGCCAGTGGAGTGTGCGGAGGAGCGGGGTGACGTGAGAGAACTTGGGAAGGTTGAACACCAGACGGGCTGCGGCATTCTGGATGAGTTGTAGGGGTTTAATGGCACAGGCAGAGATCTGGTGACTGGGCAGGCCACTGCGGTAAGCTGAATTCACTGTCATGTTCGTGGAACTATTCCTGGACAATCCTAGCCTTGTGGCATGGGGCATTATACTGATGAAAAAATCTATTTGCAGATAGATACACTTCTGCCATGAAGGGATGCACCTGATTGGCAATTTAAACGTTGCTCCACTTTTATCAAGGGGCCCAATGTGTGCTATGAAAAACACCCCACACCATCACACCACCAACGTTGACACAGCTTTTTGGATGCATGTACTCATGTGGTTTTGTCCATACCCTAGTCCTCCCATCAGCGTGAAACAGCAGGAACAGGGATTCATCAGATCAAGCAATATTTTTCCAATTCTCCAGTGTCCAGTATTTCCGTTCCATAGCCCACTGCAAACTCAGTTTCTTGTTTTTTTGCTGAAAGAAGTGTAACTTTGTAAGGATGTCGGCTGCCATACCCCATTCGTGTCAAGGTACGATGAGTTGTGCATTATTTTATGGGTCTTTGGTCACAAATGTTGTACTAGTCTGTCAGTTGACTAACTGTAGCCCGTCTGTTGCTCTGCACAATTCATGTCAGACCATTCTTGATACACATGGGAAACTGTTGACTGTAAAAAACCCAGCAGCGTTGCAGTTCTTGACACACAAACCGGTGCGCCTGGCACCTACTACCATACCCCGTTAAAAGGCACTTCAATATTTTGTCTTGCCCATTCACTCTCTGAATGGCACACATACACAATCCATGTCTTAATTGTCTCAAGGCTTAAAAATCATTCTATAACCTGTCTCCTCCCCTTCATCTACACTGATTGAAGTGGATTTATCAAGTGACATCAATAAGCGATCACAGCTTTCACCTGGATTCACCTTGTCAGTCTGTCATGGAATGTTCCTAATGTTTTGTGCACTCAGTGTATATCATCCATTGTGTGACTGTTTTCATTTTGAGGTGTTGGTCGGTCAAATAATAAAGGGAGCCTATGATACTCTAGACTGTAGTCCTCAACACTATCACTGTTCTAGTCCCTAACACTGTCACTGGTATAGTCCTCAACACTATCACTGTTCTAGTCCCTAACACTATCACTGGTCTAGTCCTGAACACTATCACTGGTCTAGTCCTGAACACAATCACTGTTCTAGTCCCTAAAACTATCACTGGTCTAGTCCTGAACACTATCACTGATCTAGTCCTGAACACTATCACTGTTCTAGTCCCTAACACTATCACTGGTCTAGTCCCTAACACTGTCACTGGTATAGTCCTCAACACTATCACTGTTCTAGTCCCTAACACTATCACTGGTCTAGTCCTGAACACTATCACTGGTCTAGTCCTGAACACAATCACTGTTCTAGTCCCTAAAACTATCACTGGTCTAGTCCTGAACACTATCACTGATCTAGTCCTGAACACTATCACTGTTCTAGTCCCTAACACTATCACTGGTCTAGTCCTGAACACTATCACTGGTCTAGTCCTCAACACTATCACTGGTCTAGTCACTAACAATATCACTGGTCTAGTCCTGAAAACTATCACTGGTCTACTCCTCAACACTATCACTGGTCTAGTCTTGAACACTATCACTGATCTAGTCCTGAACACTATCACTGTTCTAGTCCTGAACACTATCACTGACTAGTCCTGAACACTATCACTGGTCTAGTCCTCAACACTATCACTGGTCTAGTCCTGAACACTATCACTGGTCTACTCCTCAACACGATCACTGGTCTAGTCCTCAGTACTATCACTTGTCTAGTCCTGAACACTATCACTGGTCTAGTCCTCAACACTATCACTGGTCTAGTCCTCAGTACTATCACTGGTCTACTCCTGAACACTATCACTGGTCTAGTCCTCAACACTATCACTGGTCTAGTCCTCAACACTATCACTGGTCTAGTCCTCAGTACTATCACTGATCTAGTCCTCAACACTATCACTGGTCTAGTCCTGAACACTATCACTGGTCTACTCCTCAACACTATCACTGGTCTAGTCCTCAGTATTATCACTTGTCTAGTCCTGAACACTATCACTGGTCTAGTCCTCAACACTATCACTGGTCTAGTCCTCAGTACTATCACTGGTCTACTCCTGAACACTATCACTGGTCTAGTCCTCAACACTATCACTGGTCTAGTCCTCAACACTATCACTGGTCTAGTCCTCAGTACTATCACTGATCTAGTCCTCAACACTATCGCTGGTCTAGTCCCTAATAATATCACCGGTCTAGTCCTCCCCCTCAGCACCTGCAGCTAAGACTGTCTGAGAGTGGTCTGAGTGGGGAGGGGAAAACGGAAAACTAGCTGTTATTGGCAGAGAGATTTGGAACTCTCTTTGTTATTGGTCTATTAACTAATTTGCTACATGGTAATGTCACCATGGAAAGCCGAACCTCCCTCAAATGCAAACCTGCTAATTAGAAGGTCCTATGTACAGTACATCATATTTTCAACTAGGAACAATCATGAAATAACACTGATCCATTTTTTTCACACTTTTACAGTGTTAGTTTCATCAGCTGTTGTACAATATTATATAAAACACAAGAAATACTGAATTTTGACTGCACAGAGCCTTTAATGGATCACTGCTGGTTTTACAGCAGTGGAGAGTAACTGCAGTATGTGACCTGAAAGGACAGCTTTCACTGCAGGATCTGAGTCACAGTGATCTGCCCTCGGGAAACTGAGAAATTAATAACACATTGTCAAGATCAGATTCCATTTAAGATCAGTTTTCTAGAACATAATATGTTTTAGAATTCAACAGCAACTTTAACTTGAAAGCAAATGACAAGCATCAAGATGAAGGGGTCTATTCAATCCGTATTGCTGAAGTTCAGCGTTAAGCGTGATTGGAATTTAAAGGCAATGTTCCTGTGTTAGCGGAGACTGCATTCACGGTAAACGCTGCATATGGGGTGGCAGGTAGCCTAGCGGTTAAGAGGTCGCTAGTTCGAATCCCTGAGCCGACTAGGTGAAAAATCTGTCGATGTGCCCTTTAGTAAGGCCCTTATTGCTCCTGTAAGTCCCTCTGGATAAGAGCATCTGCTAAGTGAAGTAAATGTAATATGTCAGCTCAATCAAAAATTATCTTGACATTTCTATCCGGCAATCTGTAACACTTCAACGATACAGCTTTTATTTCAGATGAAGGGCTCTATTCAATCCGTATTGCTGAAGTTCAGCGCTAAAGCCCAATTGAAATGTAAAGGCTTCAGCGATACAGATTGAATACAGCCCTAACTGTCACTTCACTCATGCTTGGACTCTTATGAAAGTTTCTCAAATCAGTTACTGAACATTTCTCTAACATTTTAGGGTTTGTTATATACCTTTCTATTTTATAATAAAACTATAATGTTTTTCATTTAATCAAAAAACGATTTCAAATGAAGAATATAACATTATATTTGGCCAGTATTCCTATGTGCTCATGATTTAAACCACAGTCTAAAAAAATTAAGTATTCAGCTTGCCCAATGGTCAGGAGGTTTTTGTACCAGCAGTAATAGGGATTGTATCACTGTGGTACACTTTTGGTAGCGGCACCAGACTAGATGTTGGAAGTAAGTTTCTTGATGTTTGTCTGATTCCATTTATTTTCTTAAACTCTTTAATCTCTATTAAAACATTTAGATTTGAGATAATTTACTTTTCAAAAATATTGTTATATATTGATTTTGAAAGAGCCTTCTTTCAACAGTTTATTTAATCAAAATGTTAAATTGCGGGCATTTTTTTGTATGTTTTATTTGTATGATTGCAGACTATATAACTCTTATTCTGGTATGATAACTATAATATTTGTTATTGTAGTCATCAGTGCATTGTGTTCATGATAGCCACAAAGGGTCTCTGTTATGTTTGTATCCAACCTCTTGGATTCTGCAAAATACTATACAAATATGAGTATTCTGATGAGAAACGATCCTAAAAAAATATATGTATGACAAAGTAATGCTAAAGTTAAACACGTCATACTTAAATGCTTTCTGCTTGTATACTTTATACTTTAAACTAATGTTTGTGTTTTCTTCACGTCTTTTAGCAATCTAATCTAAGTTTTAGAAGTCATTTCCAAAGTACTTTGTTTTGATGTAGTTGATGTATTCTGTTTGTTCCAGGTAACAGTTCCCCAACCCGTCCTGCCCCCCTCTAGTGAGGAGCTGTCCAGTACAACAACAGCCACACTGACGTGTCTGGCCAACAAGGGCTTCCCCTCAGACTGGACCATGAGCTGGAAAGTGGACGGGACCAGCAAGAAGCAGGTTCCCCTCTGGGAATCGAACCCACAACCCTGGCGTTGCAAACGCCATGCTCTATCAACAGAGCTACATCCCTGCTGGCCATTCCCTCCCCTACCCTGGACGACGCTGGGCCAATTGTGCGCCGCCCATGAGTCTCCCGGTCGCGGCCGGCTGCGACAGAGCCTGGATTCGAACCAGGATCTCTAGTGGCACAGTTAGCACTGCGATGCGGCGCCTTAGACCACTGCGCCACTCAGGAGACTACATCAAACATCAATAATACAGATAAACTTTGCTCCTTTTTCCCATTCTCCATATGGCTCAAGTGACGTGCATTAACTACTCCTGGAATTCTTTGCCTAAGATATTGATTATCAATGTCCAACGGGACACCAGAAATAACACCTTTTACCGGTGCCCTGCTCCGAAAACCAAAGCTGTTCACTTCATGCGTTGATATTTTCGCAAGCCACAATGCACATTCCTTTTGCTCTTTAGATACACACCATATCAACACCATACCACTCCTGGTTACTATGATATCAACACCATACCACTCCTGGTTACTATGATATCAACACCATACCACTCCTGGTTACTATGATATCAACACCATACCACTCCTGGTTACTATGATATCAACACCATACCACTCCTGGTTACTATGATATCAACACCACACCACTCCTGGTTACTTTGACTGCATCCACGTTTCCCAACGCCTTCTTCACCATCCTCGTGACTTCAAAAGGGTTTCCCAAACAACATCTTTATCCAAAAAACGTACTCCAACAAGGAACGATTCATCAGACTCATTTTCGACAACAACTGTAGCCCTTTTTGTTCCATTCTTGGACTTCACTATTGTCCACTAATTTTTCTCACTAACTGTACTCAACGCGTTTTCAGCTTCAAACGACACTTCTTCTTCCACCATCTCGATGTATGAGCAGCTGACCTTTAAAAAGTTTGAGAGCTGATTGTCCAGCCAATCATGGCCTTGATTGGTAAATGAGCCTCAGCTGGAATCAATTAAAGACTGGGAAGGTGCTGGAAGATAGCAGGGCGTGCCAGGAACGAGGTGTTGTACTAACGGTCAGGCGTTTAAGAAATATATCATTGATTTAGAGATTAAACCTGATGTGGCTTAGACCACATCTTGATTAGATTATTCCTGGTTATTGTTCAATCAGATCCGATAGATCAACTGGACAGGGTGGTATTTGTACTATGTTCATAAGAGAAGGTCTTGTATATCGTAATATACCTGTCCCATCTGAATATGAATTTGTGATGGTGGAAATATACATTGCAGGTAGTAATATTAAGTTGCACAATTTTTACAACTGTCTGTAGCGATGTTTTATGAAATATCAGGAGAAATGGGCTCTAGAGAGATATGGTGCGGCAACTTTAATGCACACAATAGTTTATGGGGAAGCACACATACTGATGCTGATGGTACTATTGTGGAAGATATGATGGAAACAAGAGCATATGTCTTAACGATGGATGTGGTACAAGAGTTTATGTTGTTAGAGGGGTTACATCCTGCCTGGACCTCGCTGGCTTCTAACTCTATTGCATCTATGTGTGAATGGAATGGATGATTCTACTGTTGGAAGTGGTAATTTCCCAATTTCGTGTACCATGAACTTTGATGTTACTACTCCAGAAAGGGTACCGTTCAGATGATGGTGCTTTCATAATGCAGACTGGGAAAATTTGGTGATCATTACTTAAATGTTGGACAGTTGTCTTTAGAGAGGCTGGTTGATGTATGTGCTTTTTCTGTGACATCACTGATTTTGAGTGCTACAAATGTGTATGTACCAGAGAGTGAAGTGGGGGAGAAAAGGAAGGTGTTTCCATGGTGGACTGAAGAGTGCACTGCGGCTATTAGAGAAAGAAATAGGGCTTACAGAGTGTTGCGTAGGTTCTATGACTCTTGAGAATCTAATTGATTTCCAAAGGAAGAGAGCTTTAGTACGTAGGATCATTAAGTCTGTCAAGAGAAATGCATGGAGGCAGTTCTGCTCTACAATAGGCAGGGGTACTGAGCTGGGGGATGTATGGTCTATGTTGAAGAAAATGACCGGAAGAAGCAAGTCCACTCGAATTCCAGTTTTGGTTGTGGGTCAAAAAATGATAAAGAAAAAGCTGACTTGTTGGGGAAGACATTTGCTAGTGTACATAGTGGGGTTACTTTGGATGAAGTATGAAAGCAACGTAGGTGTGAGATTTCAAATGCTCATGTTAATGTGTATAAGAAAGGGATACCGTTGACTCTTCTTTGGATGCTGATTTTACCATACATGACATGCGTTCAGCCTTAATAGGCTGTGGATATACAACCCCAGGTCATGATCAGTTGTGCTTTGTAATGTTTAAGCATATACCTGATGAGGTAATGCAGTGTATCTGTTTACTGCATGTCTTTGTAGACTTAGGGGCAGTTTGCCAGACACATTAAGCTTAGTCCTGGACTGAAAAGTAAACTCAATTGGATAATCTTCATTGAAAGAGCTTTTAGTCTAGGACAATGCTTCATCTGTGTCCAGGAAACCCCCTCCTAGTGTTTTGTTGCTCTTGGTGTGCTAAACTGTAGAGCATGAATGTAACATACATATATCTGATGAATTGTTTTGTCTATAAATGTTTTCAGAGTTATTTTTGCCTTTATCTTTATAGATTAAGTGTTTTGTTGTTGTCGGTTGTTCTCAGTACTGTAGCTAGTTGTTTATCCTGTGTATTACCTCCTCTCCTCTCCTCTCCTCTCCTCTCCTCTCCTCTCCTCTCCTCTCCTCTCCTCTCCTCTCCTCTCCTCTCCTCTCCTCTCCTCTCCTCTCCTCTCCTAATATATTCCATTATACAATAGTAGTAGTAGCTGACTCTCCTCTATCATCTCTCCTCTTCTCCAGCTCTTCCCTCTGTCAGGCCCACAGTGTCTCTGCTCCCTCCTGTCCTCTGAGTAACTCTCTGGGTGCTCGGCCAAACTGGCCTGCCTGCTGAGTGTCTACTCCCCCCAGGGGGAGATGGTGAGCTGGGAGGTGGACGGGGCGGAGGTCAAGGATAGGGTTCTGACCAACACAGAAGAAGAGAAGGGCGGCCACTTCAGCCGCAGTAGCACCCTGACCATGAGCAAGTCACGCTGGGAAGATGGAGAGGTGTACACCTGCACGACGACGACACCAGTGATTCAGCCGCCTTCAGGAAAAGTCAATATAGTGTCTAGAGACCGGAGAAGCAATTGTAGGGTTCTAGAGAATCCCCACATGATGCTAGTTCTGGAAACATTAGTGTTTTAGAGCTGAATGTTACAGTATAATAGTGAATAATATCAGTAGTGCTGTGTGCTAAATGAAGTATTTTGAGATTATGTTGTACATGTCTTCTTGCCTCTGAGTTCAAATAAAGCTTGCTTTGATTAGAAAATAATCCAATAATTGATTTAATCATCATTCCAGTGATCACTATCGCATGAATAGGCAGCAGACTTCATACTAATTTAGATCAATCAGCTTCTTTTATAATTTCAGCATTATAGCATATAGCTACTCTCATGTTTTCAAACAGAATTTAAAGGGCATCTGATCCAACAAATACTCTGCAATCATTTCTACAACTGAATGATCCTGTTATACTGTAGCACCAATACCAGTTATAATAATTAGTGATATTTGATAATAAACCTCTAAGATCTGCTCTCAGAACTCACACTACTAAACAGTTACTTTCCATAACATATATATTTATGATGTTTAATTCCTAATATGATTTTATTAAATTAGATATTTTTGCAATGGTTTTCAACAATGTGTGGTCTACACTTCTCCATTATATTTCCCCTGGTCTTCTCTACCTATCAATCCCCTGGGAACAGAGTGAACATCTGGTGACAGTGCTGCTCAATTCTGGGACAAGCAGAACCACCCAGCCCTGTCTATGCTGAATTAACATTACTTTTATTTTTACTTCAGTAGATCTTACTCTGCATATGGACTGGTAATGTGTTCCAAAACTTCTAATACATTTTTATATACACTTTCAGTTCATGACAATATAACAAGTTACAACCATGATGATGATGTTGATGACACTTTCTAACCATTTTCAAAGTTGACCTCCTCTACTGATCAGTGTTCCATGTCACTGTCTCTTCCCCCTCAGCACCTGCAGTAGGTCCCAGCTGTAGCAGTACAGTCACTGTGCAGTCTGACTGAGGGAGGTTTTTGTACGACTCTGTATCACTGTGTGAACACATATTTACTATTGATGTAGTGTTCACTCTGACAGTAGTAATCTCCTGCATCTTCAGCCTGGACTCCACTGATGGTCAGAGTGAAGTCACTATGAGTTCCACTACCACTGCATCTACAGTGGGGAGAAGAAGTATTTGATACACTGCCGATTTTGCAGGTTTTCCTACTTACAAAGCATGTAGAGGTCTGTAATTTTTATCATAGGTACACTTCAACTGTGAGAGACGGAATCTAAAACAAAAATCCAGAAAATCACATTGTATGATTTTTAAGTAATTAATTTGCATTTTATTGCATGACATAAGTATTTGATCACCTACCAACCAGTAAGAATTCCAGCTCTCACAGACCTGTTAGTTTTTCTTTAAGAAGCACTTTTGTTCTCTACTCATTACCTGTATTAACTGCACCTGTTTGAACTCGTTACGTGTATAAAATACATCTGTACACACACTCAATCAAACAGACTCCAACCTCTCCACAATGGCCAAGACCAGAGAGCTGTGTAAGGACATCAGGGATACAATTGTAGACCTGCACAAGGCTGGGATGGGCTACAGGACAATAGGCAAGCAGCTTCGTGAGAAGGCAACAACTGTTGGCGCAATTATTAGAAAATGGAAGAAGTTCAAGATGACGGTCAATCACCCTCGGTCTGGGGCTCCATGCAAGATATCACCTCGTGGGGCATCAATGATCATGAGGAAGGTGAGGGATCAGCCCAGAACTACACGGCAGGACCTGGTCAATGACCTGAAGAGAGCTGGGACCACAGTCTCAAAGAAAACCATTAGTAACACACTACGCCGTCATGGATTAAAATCCTGCAGCGCACGCAAGGTCCCCCTGCTCAAGCCAGCACATGTCCAGGCCCTTCTGAAGTTTGCCAATGACCATCTGGATGATCCAGAGGAGGAATGGGAGAAGGTCATGTGGTCTGATGAGACAAAAAGATAGCTTTTTGGTCTAAACTCCACTCGCCGTGTTTGGAGGAAGAAGAAGGATGAGTACAACCCCAAGAACACCATCCCAACCGTGAAGCATGGAGGTGGAAACATCATTCTTTGGGGATGCTTTTCTGCAAAGGGGACAGGCCGACTGCACCGTATTGAGGGGAGGATGGATGGGGCCATGTATCGCGAGATCTTGGCCAACAACCTCCTTCCCTCAGTAAGAGCATTGAAGATGGGTCGTGGCTGGGTCTTCCAGCATGACAACGACCCGAAACACACAGCCAGGGCAACTAAGGAGTGGCTCCGTAAGAAGCATCTCAAGGTCCTGGAGTGGCCTAGCCAGTCTCCAGACCTGAACCCAATAGAACATCTTTGGAGGGAGCTGAAAGTCCCTATTGCCCAGCGACAGCCCCGAAACCTGAAGGATCTGGAGAAGGTCTGTATGGAGGAGTGGGCCAAAATCCCTGCTGCAGTGTGTGCAAACCTGGTCAAGACCTACAGGAAACATATGATCTCTGTAATTGCAAACAAAGGTTTCTGTACCAAATATTAAGTTCTGCTTTTCTGATGTATCAAATACTTATGTCATGCAATAAAATGCAAATTAATTACTTAAAAATCATACAATGTGATTTTCTGGATTTTTGTTTTAGATTCCGTCTCTCACAGTTGAAGTGTACCTATGATAAAAATTACAGACCTCTACATGCTTTGTAAGTAGGAAAACCAGCAAAATCTGCAGTTTATAGAATACTTGTTCTCCCCACTGTATATGGAGTGTTTTAGTATGGTAAATAAGGAGTTCATGAGTTCCTCCAGGTTTCTGTTGATACCAGGCAAGACGGGCATCAGAGTAACCTACTTGATACACATTACTGCACGTTTTACAGTTCAGAGAGACTGTCTGTCCTAGGAGAAAAGTTTTCACTGCAGGAGTCTGAGTCACAGTGATCTGTCCTCTGGATTCTGAAAAATAGAATAAAACATTTATATGAAATGAATATCACATATATTAAGCAATTGTTCTGAATAAAATATTTACATTAATATACATTATACTTTTGTGTAGATTAAATAATTGTTCAACAACAAATTCTGAAAATGGTAACCTTGAAAGCAGAAAGCAAGTGTCCAGATGAAGATGGTGATAAAAGTCATGGTTGTTGTGGGTTCTGTTGTCATGAAGGACAGCTCTCAGTCATGAAGTGTTAAACTCACAGGGATATAAACACTCCCAGACCTCCGAAGCATGTGCTGTCTATGCAAAGTGTCCTATATGTAAATAGTCTTCTAGGACAGTCGGACTTTATTAATATATGTTGTGTGATGTGATGTAGAAACATGATACCTATGTAATCACTAATATCATTACTGATATAAGTGCTGAATGGGGACTGATATATTGCTTCCTCAAGCTCTTCCAAAAGTTATGTGCAATTCCATTGCATATTTACTCTAAACATATTCCATGTCCCTCCTTTTTTTCTAGTCCATCATCTTCTCCTTCACCAGATCTTCCAGAAGACTAGTAATAATCCCTCACTCCATATTAATTCATAATATGTTTCACTTTCTTCCTTTTCCCGTCCGACAGAATGTCAACCCCTCGTCCTCCTCTGCACTCGTTCAAAACAACTGGGAGTTGAAGGGATCTGTGTGAACAGAAGCATTTTAAAGGTTGAGGCCGATTGTCCAGCCAATCATGGCCTTGATTGGTTAACGAGCCTCATCTGGGCTCAATCAAATGCTGGGAAGGTTCTGGAAGGTTCCAGACAGGCGTGGCAGGAGAGAGGTTCAGCTTTGACAGAACCTTAGTTCGTTTAAGTGGCTTACAATAATTTTTTATCATCTCAAAGCAAAGTGTCTTATATGTCATTATAAACTGGGTGGTTCGAGCCTTGATGCTAATTGGTTGACACACGTGGTATTTGAGACCGTGTACCACAGGTATGACAAAACATTTATTTGTATTGCTCTATATACGTTGGTAACCAGTTTATAATAGCAATAAAGCTCCTCAAGGGTTTGTGATATATGGCCAATATACCACAGTTAAGGACTATGCCTAGTTACTCTGCGTTGCGTCGTGCATAAGTAGAGCCCTTAGCCGTGGTATATTGGCCATATACCACACCCAATCAGGCCTTTTGCTTGAATAGTCTTCCTGAAAATCTGACTTATTAATAAATATTGTGTGATGTGATGTAGAAACATGATAGCTATGTAATCACTGATATAAGTGATGAATGGGGACTGATATAATTATAGGCATCTACAAATGGAGCATATCGTTATTTATGTGTTATTAGACCAGACACTCTGTTTTCTGTCTCCCTCCAGTGGTCAGGGTTAGTAACTGCAGTCTGTGTGTGGACCGTGTGATGCCACTGAATGACAGCTCTACAGGGGAGATCTCCAGAGCTCTGACGTCTCCAGTCTCCTGCTTCACCTGCTGCTCTCTGGAACTACCACAGTGGTGTGAGGGGGGATGTATGAGTAATGTTTGGGGGCTTTATTGTATGAGTTTGAATCACGTTGATTAAATTCTAGCTATTCAAAACACAGGTCATCTTTAGGGGTTTTGATCATTGCACATCATCTCTATTCAGATTGGTTGATGGTTTTCCTTGAGTTACTCAACAGAGTCAACATGTAGTTAATGGTCAGGAGAAACATTTAGTGATCAGTTATGATCTAAGGTCTTCTAGACAAAGCTCTAGTTTGACTCTATTGTTGTTCAGCTCTACTACACACTGTGTCATTGTACTGGATCATCTCCTCCCCATCAGCACCTGCAGTAGGTCCCAGCTGTAGCAGTACAGTCACTGTGCAGTCTGACTGAGGGAGGTTTTTGTACGGCTCTGTATCACTGTGTGAACACATATTTACTATTGGGATAGTGGAAACTCTGACAGTAGTAATCTCCTGCATATTCAGCCTGGACTCCACTGATGGTCAGAGTGAAGTCACTCCCAGATCCACTGCCACTGAATCTAGATGGAGTCCCAGACTGAAGTGTTTTAGCATAGTAAATAAGGAGTTTATGAGCTCCTCCAGGTTTTTGTTGGTACCAGGCTAGACGGGGATTAGAGCCTCCTGCACCATTCACATCACTGCTGGTTTTACAGTTCAGAGAGACTGTCTGTCCTGGGAGAACAGCTTTCACTGCAGGGGTCTGAGTTACAGTGACCTGGCCTCTCGATTCTGAAACAGATGTCATGTAGAAATAGCATTCAATTGTTAATACATTTTTCCTTGTAGCATATTAAATTAAACTGTAATGAGGTTATATAGCCTAATATTGCAATTGTCCAAGTAATTTTCTGTAAAATATATTACCTTGGAGACAGAGGGCAAATATCCAGATGAAGATGGTGATAAAAGTCATGGTTATTGTGGGTTCTGTTGTCATGAAGGACAGCTCTCAGTCATGAAGTGTTCAACTCACAGGGCTATAAACACTCCCAGACCACTGAAGCATGTGCTGTCTATGCAGAGAATAATCACTATGCAAATAATCTTCTGGTCTTCTCCCCATCACCATTATTCAGTAAAGTGTCCTACATGTAAGTAGTCTTCCTGGACAGAGACTGATGTGATGTAGAAACATGAAAGCTATGTAATCACTGAAATGGTTTCTGATATACGTTCTGAATGGGGACTGATATATTGACTATAGACATCTAAATATGGAGCATATTGTTATTACTGTGTAATTACAATTATCAAAGGAACGAATTGCAAAAATCTCTGAAGCTGGAGACTCTTATCTCCCTCACTAACTTTAAGCATCAGTTGTCAGAGCACCTTCCCGATCACTGCACCTGTACACAGCCCATCTGTATTTAGCCTACCCAACTACCTCATCCCCATATTGTTATTTATTTTGCTCATTTGCAACCCTGTATCTCTATTTGCACATCATCTCTTGCACATCTATCATTCCAGTGTTAATACTAATTTTAATTATTTTGCACTATGGCCTATTTATTGCCTTACCTCCATAACTTGCTACATTTGCACACACTGTATATATATTTTCTGTTGTATTTTTGACTTTATGTTTTGTTTCACCCCATATGTAACTCTGTGTTGTTGTTTTTATTGCACTGCTTTGCTTTATCTTGGTCAGGTCGCAGTTGTAAATGAGAACTTGTTCTCAACTGACTTACCTGGTTAAATAAAGGTGAAATAAAAAATATAAAAAATATATATAAAAATTAGACCAGATAGTATCTGCTTTCTGTCTCCCTCCAGTGGTCAGAATTAGTAACTTCAGTCTCTGTGTGAACATTTTACATTACATTTTAGTCATTTAGCAGACGCTCTTATCCAGAGCGACTTACACTGTGTGATGCTGCTGATTGACTCTGGTCTAAAGGGGAGATCTTCAGATCTCTGATGTCTCCAGTCTCCTGCTGCTCTCTGGAACTACCACACTGATGTGAGGGAGGATGTATGGGTAATGTTTAGGGGCTTTATTGTATGTGTTTGAATCATGTTGATTAAATTCTAGCTATTCAAAACACAGGTCATCTTTAGGGGTTTTGATCATTGCACATCATCTCTATTCAGATTGGTTGATGGTTTTCCTTGAGTTACTCAACAGAGTCAACATGTAGTTAATGGTCAGGAGAAACATTTAGTGATCAGTTATGATCTAAGGTCTTCTAGACATAGCTCTAGTTTGACTCGATTGTTGTTCAGCTCTACTACACACTGTGTCATTGTACTGGATCATCTCCTCCCCTCAGCACCTGCAGTAGGTCCCAGCCAGGGGTGGCCTGTTCAATAGGGCGATATGGGCGACGCACTGCCAAACGGGAAAAGGAAGGGATTTTTTTTCTAATCAATTATATCACGGCAACAGTAGTTATCAGTGTTGTAATCTATACGTCTGATCTGCCACAGTGCCACACTGCCCCTAAATGTCGAATCAGGCTAAAGTCGTGCTTCAAATGGCTCCCCCCCCCCTTTTGGGGCGATTTCAGTCAGGTTGAAAATCGCCCAGAAGTCTGTCATAGACTCCCATGTAAAATCTATTTTTTTCAAATTTCAGAGCCTTCAATACAATCTCAATGGGTGTCTGTGGGCTAATCAATTATATCACGGCAACAGTAGTTATCAGTGTTGTAATCTATACGTCTGATCTGCCACAGTGCCACACTGCCCCTAAATGTCGAATCAGGCTAAAGTCGTGCTTCAAATGGCCCCCCCCCCCTTTTGGGGCGATTTCAGTCAGGTTTAAAATCGCCCAGAAGTCTGTCATAGACTCCCATGTAAAATCTATTTTTTCCAAATTTCAGAGCCTTCAATACAATCTCAATGGGTGTCTGTGGGCTTGCACTTACGCGCTTTCGTCATACGTTACGTAACCATGAACGTAACTGAGAAAAGAGCGGATTGTTTGAAAGAAGTTCCTTTTTGTCGGCGAACAAATGAAGATAAATTGGCAACGAAACAATTAGGACCTCCCAGACCAAATTTAATAATTCAACAGGTTTCTAC
Source organism: Coregonus lavaretus (assembly GCF_964263955.1). Lineage (NCBI taxonomy): Eukaryota > Metazoa > Chordata > Actinopteri > Salmoniformes > Salmonidae > Coregonus > Coregonus lavaretus. The sequence continues at coordinate 49,612,312 of NC_140000.1, forward strand.
TAAAGGCGGAAAGTCCTACACCCGAGGATTTTCCAAAAATTGGTACGAACGAAAAAAGACATTGCCACTCACTCAACTGGATGAGGGATACAGGCTAGCTGTCCGCCGCCACAACGATGAGGTTAGTGTTGATAATCACAAGTTTACTGGAGACCAAGTAGAGACTTTGGACAGGGTGGATATGGTATAATAAAGGCAGTTTATTCAGAGGTAAAGATATCTGGAATCGCGTTCACGGACCCGTTCGTCAAACTCTTAGGGAGCTATAAATTAAGCCCCATTACTTACCGTATCAGATAAGAGAAATTGCTGCAGCTACATATATTTTACATCCTGGCCCTACATAGTTCACTATTTGCATCACTTACCAAAATGTTACATGTGGTCATATATGCTTGGAAAGTGGAGATGCCATAGAACGTCAAAAAAGTAAACATTGCTGGAGACACATTGCCGTTTTGGAGAAGACATCGCGTTTGCTAGCGAAGAGATTTGTTGTGGCAAATGAACTTGGGCTGGGAATTGCCAGGAACCTCACGATAAGATATATGCATCAGCATTGCGAGTCTCATGATTCTATACGTATTGCGATTCGATACTGTGATTTTATTGCGCACATTATGTCTGTTGCAGAGGGATCAGAAAGCCATGAGAACGAGTTTTGATCAGTCATGGAAATAAAAGTGCTGAAAACAAATTGGCTCCCAATGTGAAAAGATTGAGAACAAGCTATGAAGGAACAATAATGGTGTTTTGGTGCAGGTACAGCCAACTAGCGCTAAAATATTGCGATATTGTCAATACAGTATATCGTAAAGTATCACTATGTAACTCGATTTCTTTCACCCCAATCCCTCAAATTAACGGTAAATAACTGAATTGTTTGCCCCACATTTAGCTAAGATGATTAGCTAGCCAGCTAAAATGTTTTATTTAGTTAGCAGTCGCATCTACAATAGTTTACTGTCAATAACATGTCTCCAAAAATGACGTGGTGTCTCCAATTGTGTTGACATTTTACAATTGCGATGCGCATCCATGAGTATCCACTTTCTGTAGCTCAGCTGGTAGAGCATGGTGCTTGTAACGCCAAGGTAGTGGGTTCGATCCCCGGGACCACCCATACACAAAAATGTATGCACGCATGACTGTAAGTCGCTTTGGATAAAAGCGTCTGCTAAATGGCATATTATTATTATTATTATTATTATTATCTGAAGAGAGCCCCGAAACATTGTGTGCAGACATTTTATGCAATAAATGAAGTAGGTTGAATCTAGTAGTTCTGATCTTCTGATTGGTCCTGATGAGTTGGGCGAGGTCCCCTCCAGGCTACTGTCACTGTTGCATTGGCTCTGAGTCGGGTTCTCTGTCTTCAAATGTTCAGCCTAAGAGAGGGGATTTGTGTGTGTGTGTGTGTGTGTGTGTGTGTTTAACAGTGATGATGTGTGTGTGTGTGTGTGTGTGTGTGTGTGTGTTTAACAGTGATGATGTGTGTGTGTGTGTGTGTCCTCAGAGCAAGAACTCGTGAGTTGGAAGAACTGAGAGGCCTATGGCGTGGGTGTTGTCCTTGGCCACCTGCTGACAAGGCTGACAAGATAGGACCCTTTTGTCCATTGTTATTGGATAGGAACAGAACTTATAACCAGCTCCTGACCTAAATAGATCTTAGCACAACATTTTACTCAACATATCATATTCCATATTCACTATAACAAATATATTTACTACGACATTAGCAAGAACCGCCACATCCTCAGCCGGCTAATCCAGTGTGTGAAGTTTTGCGGAGTGTTTGAGTTAGCTTTGCGAGGCAAAGATGAAACTGAGGGCTCCACCAACCCTGGTAAGCCAACACTTTTGAGATCAGTCAATAAATGCTTCTGGTATTGACTTATATGCTGCCCCTGTCTTCATGTTGTTGCTGGACATATCTTTTTTAAAATGTGTGTAGGTCACCTAAATCATCAGAAAAATTGCCCCTCCTGAGAATTTTTTCAGGAGCCGCCACTGGTCCCAGCTGTAGCAGTACAGTCACTGTGCAGTCTGACTGAGGGAGGTTTTTGTACGGCTCTGTATCACTGTGTGAACACATATTTACTATTGGGATAGTGGAAACTCTGACAGTAGTAATCTCCTGCATCTTCAGCCTGGACTCCACTGATGGTCAGAGTGAAGTCACTCCCAGATCCACTGCCACTGAATCTAGATGGAGTCCCAGACTGAAGAGTTTTAGCCCAGTATATTAGGAGTTTAGGAGCTCCTTCAGGTTTCTGTTGGTACCAGGCCAACCACTGTCCATTGCTGTCACTGTATACAGCACTGCTGGTCTTACAGCTGAGACTGACTGAGTGACCCACTGAAACAGTTTCCACTGCAGGAGTCTGAGTCACAGTGACCTGGCCTCTGGACTCTGAAACAGAGATGGCATGTAGAATTAGCATTAAATTGTTCATTCATATGTCCATATAGCATATTAACTTAAACTGTAATACGGTTATATAGCCTACAATTGCAATGGTTTGGTAAATTTTCAGTAAAATATATTACCTTGGAGACAGAGGGCAAGTGTCCAGATGAAGATGGTGATAAAAGTCATGGTTGTTGTGGGTTCTGTTGTCATGAAGGACAGCTCTCAGTCATGAAGTGTTAAACTCACAGGGCTATAAACACTCCCAGACCACTGAAGCATGTGCTGTCTATGCAAAGTGTCCTATATGTAAATAGTCTTCCTGGACAGTCAGACTGATGTGATGTAGAAACATGATAGTTACTTAATCACTGACATGGGTTTTGATATAAGTGCTGAATGGTGACTGATATATTGATTATAGACATCTACAAATGGAGCATATTGTTATTACTGTGTTATTAGACCAGATAGTATCTGCTTTCTGTCTCACTCCAGTGGTCAGAGTCAGTAACTGCAGTCCATGTGTGGACAGATGCTGATGCCTGACTGCTTTTAGCGGGAGATCTCCAGACCTCTGACTTCTCCAGTCTCCTGCTTCACGTGCTGCTCTCTGGAACTACCACAGTGGTGTGAGGGAGGATGTATGGGTAATGTTTAGGGGCTTTATTGTATGAGTTTGAATCATGTTGATTAAATTCTAGCTATTCAAAACACAGGTCATCTTTAGGGGTTTTGATCATTGCACATCATCTCTATTCAGATTGGTTGATGGTTTTCCTTGAGTTACTCAACAGAGTCAACATGTAGTTAATGGTCAGGAGAAACATTTAGTGATCAGTTATGATCTAAGGTCTTCTAGACATAGCTCTAGTTTGACTCTATTGTTGTTCAGCTCTACTACACACTGTGTCATTGTACTGGATCATCTCCTCCTCTCAGCACCTGCAGTAGGTCCCAGCTGTAGCAGTACAGTCACTGTGCAGTCTGACTGAGGGAGGTTTTTGTACGGCTCTGTATCACTGTGTGAACACATCTTTACTATTGGGATAGTGGAAACTCTGACAGTAGTAATCTCCTGCATATTCAGCCTGGACTCCACTGATGGTAAGAGTGAAGTTACTCCCAGATCCACTACCACTGAATCTAGATAGAGTCCCAGAGCTAAGAATACTTCCTTGATAAACAAGGAGTTTGGGAGTGTGTTCCCTGGAAGCATCATGCGTTTGGGGTTTTATCCAGGTTTCTTTTGGTACCAGGATAGACACTGATGGCCCGATGACTGACCATTGTAACAATCTCCATGCACATTACTGCTGGTTTTACAGTTCAGAGAGACTGGCTGTTCTGGGAGAACAGCTTTCACTGTAGGAGTCAGAGGCACAGTGACTTGTCCTCTGGAATAGTAATCAATAGTTCTGAATAGAAATATTAACATTAATATACATTATTGCTTTGTGTATATTTAACTAATTTTCAACAATATATTCTGAAAACGTTAACCTTGAAAGCAAAAAGCAAGTGTCCAGATGAGGATGGTGATAAAAGTCATGGTTGTTGTGGGTTCTGTTGTCATGAAGGACAGCTCTCAGTCATGAAGTGTTCAACTCACAGGGATATAAATACTCCCAGACCACTGAAGCATGTGCTGCCAATGCAGAGCATCATCACTATGCAAATAATCTTCTGGTCTTCTCCCCATCACCAATATTCAGTACATTTTGACCACTAAGGATCCATTTTTTTATTTTTATTTTTTTAATTTAACCTTTATTTAACCAGGAAGGGCTCATTGAGATTTAAAATCTCTTTTTCAAGAGCGTCCTGGCCAAGATAGGCAGCACCAAGTCATTACAAAAAATTACAGACAGACAACATGAAAAACTACAAGTAATCTAGTAAAAACCATTCATGAATTCACAAGAGTATAACAATATCAAAAACAGCAAATTAAAAACATTGACAGGTCAGGGAATCAGCCTCAAAATCCTTCATCAGAGATTTAAAAACACCAATCGGGACAAGTTCTTCCAGTTTAAAATTATTTTGTAAGGTGTTCCAAGACGATGGCGCAGAGTACATAAAAGACCTTTTACCAAATTCAGTTCGGACATTTGGAACAGTTAGCAGGATAAAGTCCAGTGAACGAAGAGAGTACCCACCACATTTCTGAACAATAAAAATGCCCAAATAAAAAGGTAGTAAACCCAAAATGGCTTTGTAAATAAAAGTATACCAGTGACTGAGCCTACGAGTGACTAGAGAAGGCCAGCCAACCCTGGTATACAAAGTACAGTGGTGCGTAAGGGTTTTGCAGTTTAAAATAAATCTCAAAGTACCATGATAAAGAGTGTCAATTGATCTCAAACACTGAGCGGAAGCATTCATATATAAAATATCCCCATAGTCTAGTAAAGGCATAAATGTAGCTGATACTAGCCTCCTTCTGGCTTCAAAAGAAAAACAGGCCTTATTCCTAAAATAAAATCCCAATTTCAGCTTCAATTTTTTTGTAAGTTGTTGAATATGCAATTTAAAAGAGAGGCCGTCATCAATTAGAATTCCAAGATATTTATATGAGGTTACAACCTCAATCTCCTTGCCCTGACAGGTAGTAACAGGTGAAAGGTTCAGAGGTCTATTTCTTGAATTAGAAAACACCATTAGTTTAGTTTTGTCAGTATTGAGGATAAACTTCAATTGACACAAGGTATGTTGAACAGTATAAAAAGCAGTTTGCAAGTTCTGGAAAGCTTTTGTAAGAGATGAGGCACAACAGTAAATAACAGTATCATCAGCATAAAAATGAAGTTGTGCATTTTGGACATTTTTGTCTAAATCATTAATATAAATAGTGAATAAGAGAGGACCAAGTACAGAGCCCTGGGGCACACCATTCAGGACAGACAATTTAACAGACATAAGCCCATCAAATTGAGTGCACTGGGTTCTATCAGACAGATAGTTAGCAAACCATGCAACTGCATGCTCCGAAAGACCTACACTCAACAATCTCTGCCTTAGTATAGCATGATCAACTGTATCAAAAGCCTTAGAGAGATCAATAAAAAGTGAGACACAGTGCTGTTTTTTGTCAAGGGCTTCAGTGATATCATTTAAAACCTTCATGGCTGCTGTAATTGTGCTATGCTTCTTCCTGAAGCCCGATTGATACATTGATAAAATAGAGTTAGTAAATAAAAACTCTTTTAGCTGTTCACTTACAAGGGTTTCAAGTATTTTCACCAGGGGTGACAGCTTTGAGATTGGCCTATAATTATTTAAAAGAGTTGGATCTCCCCCCTTTAAAAGTGGTAGGACAAATGCTGATTTCCAGATCTTTGGAATTTCATTACATTCCAGGGTTAGATTGAACAGATATGTAAGTGGTTCAGCTATGAAATCAGCTGCCAGATTTAAAAAGCAGGGATCCAAAAGATCAGAACCTGCAGGCTTTCTTTGATCTAAGGATTTCAGGGCTTTATGTACCACCTGCACTGAGAATGGCAGAAAACTAAAAGTTTGACCAGCTCTCACTGGTTCATCCACACAGGGTTGTACAGAGACAGAGGACACTGGTTCATCCACACAGGGTTGTACAGAGACAGAGGACACTGAATCAAACAGCCTACCAGATGATACAAAGTGCTCATTGAAACAATTCAGCATTTCAGTTTTGTCATATATAGCAACAGAGTCCTTCAAAACACATGACGGTAATTCATTAACATTACTGTTACCAGACATAGACTTAATAGCATTCCAAAACTTTCTAGGGTCGTTCAGGTTATCAGTGGTAACAGACATAAAATATTCAGACTTGGCCTTCCTGAGAAGAAAAGAACACTTGTTTCTTAACTGCCTAAAAATAAGCCAATCAGCATCAGAACAAGATTTCCTTGCTTTAGCCCAGGCTAGATTACGGTCGTGAATAATACAAGATAGCTCAGAAGAAAACCATGGATTATCCCGCCCTTTAACCCTGAACCTGCGGAATGGTGCATGTTTGTTTACTATTTGGAAAAAACCATCATGAAAGAATATCCAGGCAGTTTCCACATCAGGGATAAGCTCAATCTTGCTCCAGTCAAAATAAAACAAATCATGAAAGAAAGCCTGCACTTCAAATTTCTCTTACGAATAAAACGTGGATTTGTCTTTGGAACCTTAGTATTTCTAACAGCAACAACAGCACAATGGTCACTTAAATCATTACAAAAAACACCAACCGCAGAATATTTATGTGGAACATTTGTCAATATCAAATCAATCAGGGTAGATTTATCAGGGCATTTAAGATTTGGGCGAGTGGGTGAATTAATCAACTGGGTAAGATTCATAGAATTACAAAACATTTTTAAATCATCAGACACCGGCTTTAACCAACACCAGTTGAGATCACCAATCAAGATCATTTCACTGTAAAGAAGTTTAGACATAAGGTGCGTCAAAGAAGAAAATGCATTACCAAGAGCAGAGGGGGGTCTATAACAGCCAATCACAGTTATAGAGAGGCCCTTTGAAACCTCAATATTCAAAGCAAGAAATTCCAACTGTTTACAAATAGTTTCAGACTTTGCCACACTTACATGGAATTTAGATTTTACATATATAGCCACACCCCCACCTTTCTTAACCCGATCTGCACGATAAACATTGTAACCACTTATACAAATATCCTTATCAAAAATAGACTTGCTGAGCCAGGTTTCCGAAAACACAATTACATCAGCATCAGTTGATTTAGCCCAAATCCTAACCCCATCAATTTTTGACAACAGGCTGCGTACATTTAAATGAAAAATACCAAAACCAGATCTTGATTTAAAATCAGAGGGGGTTTGGAGACATTGCATATCAGGGCCAGGGTTAGGTTGCACGTTACCTGATATCAACAACAGAAGAATAACTAGGCACCTCTGTTTAATAACCTTGCACGGCTTCTCTTTTTTAAGAGACCTACTGCAAGCGAATTCTACAAGTGAGTTTCCAGACAATACAAAACAGTCATTTAAAACCATTAGACTTTGGTAGTGACACAAATTCGTACTGTTCACATCATGCCACAAATGCATCGGCACTTGGACGAGTGGACCGAGTGAAAAAGAGCGAGTTCCTGCAAACAAAATGTCTAATGGACGCGAGAGTACATTGTCAGATGTACTCACCCTGCGACAATGTTCGTTTTCTCCAGAGTTCAATAAAGTCAGTGCACAAAGCAATACCACGTACATTGTCATTTTCTCTGACCAAAAAACAAGAGGCCAACGAAGGTAAGTGGAGAGAGGGACAGCGTGTATGTGAGTCAATGTGAGTGTTTGCGCGTGTGAGTAGATTGGGTGTTGAGGGCGATAGAGAGAACGGGTTGAGCTGCCACTGACAGCCAGGCGAAGAGCAAGGAGCAGCTCGGACCAGACACTCCGCGGACTAACGAGGAACTCAGGCCAGCCAGAGATAGGGTTACTTTGGTAAACTTCAAGTAATGAAGTTCCGAGTTGAGGAGGACCCGTGATCTTTACACCAGCAAAAATAAAATAGTCCATCAGATTAGAACTGAGAGTCCATTACAATCTGATGATCTTACTCCCACAATTGTAACCTAATAGTCATAGGTCATAATCATGTACATAAATAAAGTACTAAAAAGGGTACAAATACAATGCTATTATTGGTTTAATGGCTATCACATATTATCACTATCAACGTTGTTTAGCAAGACAATACCATAATGAATACTGGAGAAAATATAAAGAAAAAACTCATATTAATGTAACTAAAGAACATATATAACTTTGTCTGTTGATTAGTGTTATAGTAATATGGTATGGTAACATATTGATATATATGGAAAAGAGGACTGCTAGTCAATTTCCACCTTCCAGTGACCATTGGCCATGTTTTGCCCCCTGCAGGAAGAGTAGTGTTAGTGCAGTGAGCTGTGTGGACTGAATACTGGACTACTTGACTACTGGACTATTGGACTATTGGACTGACACTGAGAAAAGAGGGGATCCACTGTGCAGGACTGCTACTCTGTTCCTGACTGAGTTCAGCTCCCTCCCTCCTCTCCTGTGTCTCTGATCAGACACACTGGGACTCTGTGGACCAGCATTACAATACATGAAACCCAGCATCTCCTCTGCATCTTAACATTTCATTTGATTGATTTATATTTTATTTAATTGAGAAGTCACATTGAGATTAAACATATTTCAAGAGAGCTCTGGCCAAGAGAGCAGCATCCATACAGTATACACATGAGACACAACACCAGGGAAAGTAACTGAACTGAATGACTACTGACCCGCACCACTCACTTCTGTCGACTCAATCGCCATTTCACTGCACACTACCCTCACCCACCTGGACAAGATTAATGCATGTTTGAGGATGCTGTTCATCGACTACAGCTCGGCCTTCTATACCATAGTGCTCTCTAAGCTCACCATAAACCTCACGGCCCTGGGACTGAACTCCTCCCAATGCAACTGGGTCCTGGACTTTCTGACAAGCTGCCCACAGGTGGTGAAGGCAGGCAAAATGACCTCCTCCACACTGATCCTCAACATGGGGACCCTACAACTATGTGGCCTCAGACAGTTCCAACTCCATCATCAAGTTGGCTGACGACACAACAGTATTACCAACAACGACGAGGCGGCCTACAGGGAGGAGGAAGGCACTCTACAGCGTGGTGCCAGGTAAACAACCTCTTCCTCAGGAAAGAAAAGGAGCCGATTCTGGACATCAGGAGGAACCAGGTCAAACACTTCAGGTTCCTCGGCGTACCCATTTCAGAGGAGCTGAAATGGTCAAAACACATGGACACCATTTTGAAGAAGGCTGAAGAAATTTGGCCTGCCCCCGAGGACCATCACAGTGTTCTACAGGAGCACCATCGAGAGCATACTGTCGTGCTGCATCATAGCCTGGTACGGCAACTCCGCCGCCGCTGACTGCAAGCCAATACAGAGGGTGGTACGCTCAGCCGAACACACCATTGGGTGCACACTGAATGCCTTCCAGGACACCTACAACACCAGATGTAGCAGGAAGGCCCAAAAAAAGAATCAGGGACCTCTGCCACCCAAGCCACAGCCTGTTCTCCCCACTTCCATCACTCAGATGTGGGCAGTACAGGAGTATCATGTCTAGAACTAACAGACTGGCCAACGGCTTCTACCCCCAGACCATCAGGCTGCTGAAATTTGTTTACATCAATATTAGTGAGCATTTCTCCTTCGCCAAGATAATCCATCCACCTGACAGGTGTGGCATATCAAGAAGCTGATTAAACAGCAGGGTCATTACACAGGTGCACCTTGTGCTGGGGACAATAAAAGGCCAGTCTAAAATGTGCAGTTTTGTCACACAACACAATGCCACAGATGTTTCAAGTTTTGAGGGAGTGTGCAATTGGCATACTGACTGCAGGAATGTCCACCAGAGCTGTTACCAGATTTTCTCGAACATAAGCCGCCGCCAACGTCAATTTAGAGAATTAGGCAGGGCGTCCAACCAGACTCACAACCGCAGACCATGTGTATGGCATCATGTGGGCGAGCGGTTTGCTGATGTCAACGATGAGAACAGAGTGCCCCATGGTGGCGGTGGGGTTATGGTATGGGCAGGCATAAGCTACAGACAACGAGCACAATTCCATTTTATCGATGGCAGTTTGAATGGACAGAGATACCGTGACGAGATCCTGAGGCCCATTGTGGTGCCATTTATCCGCCACCATTAACAGGTTTCAGCATGATAATGCACAGACCCATGTCGCAAACATCTGTACACAATTCCTGGAAGATGAAAATGTCCCAGTTCTTCCATGGCTTGCCTACTCACCAGACATGTCACCCATTGAGCATGTTTGGGATGCTCTGGATCAACGTGTACAACAGCGTGTTCCAGTTCCCGCCCATATCCAGCAACTTCAGAGAGCCATTGAAGAGGAGTGCGACAACATTCCACAGGCCACAATCAACAGCCTGATCAACTCTATGCGAAGGAGATGTGAAGCGATGCATGAGGCAAACGGTGGTCACACCACATACTGACTGGTTTTCTGATCCACGCCCCTACCTTTTTTGTAAGATATCTGTGACCAATAAATGCATATCTATATTCCCAGTCATGTGAAATCCATAGATTAGGGCCTAATGTATTTATTTAAACTGACTAATTTCCTTATATGAACTGTAACTCAGTAAAATCTTTGACATTGTTGCATGTTGCGTTTATATTTTTGCTCAGTATATAACATAACAATTAATGGAAGTTAAAACAGTGCAAAGTGCATATGAGAGTTTGAAAGAGCAGGTTTAAAAACATGTTTAGTCTGTGGTCAGCAGTCCTCCAATCTGGGATTTCATCAGAATTAAATGATCACATTTTAAATCCTTTTGCAAAGTGTTCTTAGATGAGTGCGCAGCAAAGCTAAAAGCACAGTAAATGCAGTCTGTGTGTGGACTGATGCTGCTGACTGACTCTGGTCTAAAGGGGAGATCTCCAGAGCTCTGACGTCTCCAGTCTCCTACTTCACCTGCTGCTCTCTGGAACTACCACAGTGGTGTGAGGGAGGATGTATGGGTAATGTTTGGGGGCTTTATTGTATGTGTTTGAATCATGTTGATTAAATTCTAGCTATTCAAAACACCGTTTTTTAGGGGTTTTGATCATTGCACATTATCTCTATTCAGATTGGTTGATGGTTTTCCTTGAGTTACTCAACAGAGTCAACATGTAGTTAATGGTCAGGAGAAACATTTAGTGATCAGTTATGATCTAAGGTCTTCTAGACATAGCTCTAGTTTGACTCTATTGTTGTTCAGCTCTACTACACACTGTGTCATTGTACTGGATCATCTCCTCCCCTCAGCACCTGCAGTAGGTCCCAGCTGTAGCAGTACAGTCACTGTGCAGTCTGACTGAGGGAGGTTTTTGTACGGCTCTGTATCACTGTGTGAACACATGTTTACTATTGGGATAGTGGAAACTCTGACAGTAGTAATCTCCTGCATCTTCAGCCTGGACTCCACTGATGGTCAGAGTGAAGTCACTATGAGATCCACTACCACTGAATCTAGATAGAGTCCCAGAGCTAAGAATACTTCCTTGATAAACAAGGAGTTTGGGAGTGTGTTCCCTGGAAGCATCATGAGTTTGGGGTTTTATCCAGGTTTCTTTTGGTACCAGGATAGACACTGATGGCCCGATGACTGACCATTGTAACAATCTCCATGCACATTACTGCTGGTTTTACAGTTCATAGAGACTGGCTGTTCTGGGAGAACAGCTTTCACTGCAGGAGTCAGAGGCACAGTGACTTGTCCTCTGGAATAGTAATCAATAGTTCTGAATAGAAATATTAACATTAATATACATTATTGCTTTGTTTACATTTAACAAATTTTCAACAATATATTCTGAAAACGTTAACCTTGAAAGCAAAAAGCCAGTGTCCAGATGAGGATGGTGATAACAGTCATGGTTGTTGTGGGTTCTGTTGTCATGAAGAACAGCTCTCAGTCATGAAGTGTTCAACTCACAGGGCTATAAACACTCCCAGAGCAGTGGGGCAGATACATTATGCAAATCAGTGTTTCAAATCTAGGTTCCCATCATTAGAATATATTTGTCCTGCATGAGTTTGCTTTTCTAATAATAGTAATTAGGTGGGTGCTTATATTTGTCCAATTCACACGTGTATTATACGGGAATTGGAAATGTTTTTGTGAATGGATATCCCAAATCCCCCTGAGACATCCTAGGAGAGCGGGGTCACAGCCAGCATCTGCCATTATAAACGGTAATAGGGATTGTATCACTGTGGTACACTTTTGGTAGCGGCACCAGACTAGATGTTGGAAGTAAGTAAAAAGCTCTCTTGATATTTCTTTCTAATTACACTTATTATGTACACTGCTCAAAAAAATAAAGGGAACACTAAAATAACACATCCTAGATCTGAATGAATGAAATAATCTTATGAAATACTTTTTTCTTTACATAGTTGAATGTGCTGACAACAAAATCACACAAAAATGATCAATGGAATTCAAATGTATCAACCCATGGAGTTCTGGATTTGGAGTCACCCTCAAAATTAAAAGTGGAAAACCACACGACAGGCTGATCCAACTTTGATGTAATGTCCTTAAAACAAGTCAAAATGAGGCTCAGTAGTGTGTGTGGCCTCCACATGCCTGTATGACCTCCCTACAACACCTGGGCATGCTCCTGATGAGGTGGTGGATGGTCTCCTGAGGGATCTCCTCCCAGACCTGGACTAAAGCATCCGCCAACTCCTGGACAGTCTGTGGTGCAACGTGGCATTGGTGGATGGAGCGAGACATGATGTCCCAGATGTGCTCAATTGGATTCAGGTCTGGGGAACGGGCGGGCCAGTCCATAGCATCAATGCCTTCCTCTTGCAGGAACTGCTGACACACTCCAGCCACATGAGGTCTAGTATTGTCTTGCATTAGGAGGAACCCAGGGCCAACCGCACCAGCATATGGTCTCACAAGGGGTCTGAGGATCTCATCTCGGTACCTAATGGCAGTCAGGCTACCTCTGGCGAGCACATGGAGGGCTGTGCGGCCCCCCAAAGAAATGCCACCCCACACCATGACTGACCCACCGCCAAACCGGTCATGCTGGAGGATGTTGCAGGCAGCAGAACGTTCTCCACGGCGTCTCCAGACTCTGTCACGTCTGTCACGTGCTCAGTGTGAACCTGCTTTCATCTGTGAAGAGCACAGGGCGCCAGTGGCGAATTTGCCAATCTTGGTGTTCTCTGGCAAATGCCAAACATCCTGCACGGTGTTAATAATATAAATATTAATATGCCATTTAGCAGACGCTTTTATCCAAAGCGACTTACAGTCATGCGTGCATACGTTTTTTTGTGTACGGGTGGTCCCGGGGATTGAACCCACTACCTTGGCGTTACAAGCGCCGTGCTCTACCAGCTGAGCTACAGAGGACCACGTGTTGGGCTGTAAGCACAACCCCCACCTGTGGACGTCGGGCCCTCATACCACCCTCATGGAGTCTGCTTCTGACCGTTTGAGCAGACACATGCACATTTGTGGCCTGCTGGAGGTCATTTTGCAGGGCTCTGTCAGTGCTCCTCCTGCTCCTCCTTGCGCAAAGGTGGAGGTAGCAGTCCTGCTGCTGTGTTGTTGCCCTCCTATGGCCTCCTCCACGTCTCCTGATGTACTGGCCTGTCTCCTGGTAGCACCTCCATGCTCTGGACACTACGCTGACAGACACAGCAAACCTTCTTGCCACAGCTCGCATTGATGTGCCATACTGGATGAGCTGCACTACCTGAGCCACTTGTGTGGGTTGGAGACTCCGTCTCATGCTACCACTAGAGTGAAAGCACCGCCAGCATTCAAAAGTGACCAAAACATCAGCCAGGAAGCATAGGAACTGAGAAGTGGTCTGTGGCCACCACCTGCAAAACCAGTCCTTTATTGGGGGTGTCTTGCTAATTGCCTATAATTTCCACCTGTTGTCTATTCCATTTGCACAACAGCATGTGAAATGTATTGTCAATCAGTGTTTCTTCCTAAGTGGACAGTTTGATTTCACAGAAGTGTGATTGACTTGGAGTTACATTGTGTTGTTTAAGTGTTCCCTTTATTTTTTTGAGCAGTGTATATGCATATGGGAACTTGCTAACCGGTGCCACTGATCCTCTACACGGGGGCCCCACAAGTGTGCGTACTCAGTCCCCTCCTGTACTCCCTGTATACCCACGACTGCGTGGTCTCACACATTTCCAACTCCATCATCAAGTTCACTGACGACACAACAGTAGTAGGCCTGATAACCAACAACGACGAGACAGGGAGAAGGTAGGCACTCTGATGGTGTGGTGTCAGGTAAACAACCACTACCTCAGGAAAACAAAGGAGCTGATTCTGGACTTCAGGAGAAATAAGGCTGGGCACGCCTCCATCCTTATCAACGAAGCCGCCGTGGAAACGGTAAAAAACTTCAGGTTCCTCGGCGTACACATCTCCGAGGAGCTGAAATGGTCAAAACACAGGACTCTGTGGTGAAGAAGGCACGACAGCGACTCTTTAACCTCAGGAGGCTGAAGAAATTCGGCCTGTCCCCGAGGGACATCACAGTGCTCTACAGGAGCACCATCGAGAGCATACTGTCATGCTGCATCATAGCCTGATACGGCAACTCCACCGTCAATGACTGCAAGGCACTACAGATTTGGTACACTCAGCCAAACATACCATTGGGTGCACATAGGGCTGTGGAGGTCATGACATTTTGTCAGCCGGTGATTGTCAAGTAAATAACTGCCGGTCTCATGGTAATTGACCGTTAATTAAAATAAACACGTTTAGCATCTCCTGGCCTCCACGCTTAGCCTACAAGTCACTGATGCAGACCTTTGGAACATCTAAATTTTAAAAAGTCGAATAAATCCATGTAATATAGCCTACACCTTCACGATAAATCCATTCTTTATTTTAGACAGGTCTAAAGAAACATGATATGAAGAAAATGTAGTCTATTTCAGAAGAACAGATTTGCATACTCTGAATTGCCCTTATTTTAGGCCCTGATTTGGCTATGCCATATGGCTGTGTACTACACTAGTTAATTTAGCTGACAAGATTTGCTTAGAACTCCGTGGCATTATTTTACATTATTTTATAGCATGAAGAATACAAATGAATATAGCTGAATAAAATAGGAAGGATATTTTCTCCAAACGATTTGAGGGAGTGCGCACATGCGGCTTATTCTGTGTTGAGCGGTTAACAAAGAAACAGGTACTTTAATTATCCTTACTTTAGAGTTACTAATGTAACTTTGGTTGTGATATAAACTTTGCGCTATATGTTCTGATTTATAATACATTCTAAGGCTGCATGATGCAACTCTAATGATGATTTGAACAAAGTTGAATGAAAGGCATGAGCTCTGCTTTGTTTTTTGTGCAGGCTATACATATTTCATCAGTCTCTAATTCACAATCTGACAAGCACTTGATAATGCCTAGAATTTCCTTCCGGAATCCCCGTTGTGTGGCCGTAATGCCCCCTTCAAAAATCCACTTCTTTGCGGCCAGTGGCCGTTGTGCCCTTGGGCTGAATATAATAATAATAATAATCTTCTCTCAGATGCATGCTCCGAAGCACTTCTCACTCACATGGCTCTACATCACGTGATCGGGTATTTCTCAAAGGCTACAAGTGAAGACAGACACATCAGCACGCAACTACACTCTTCCTTATCCAATTCCGAGGCGCATATTGAAGATATTGGAAGAACTGTCCACATTTACTTTTCATCAGCCAACAAGATAAGTAAGCATAACAAACAGCAAAAGCACTAGCCTATGTCAATATACTATCCCCCATAGTACAAAAGTTGACCTATTCTATTCTGTGCAAGAAATAAATATTCCAAACATAGTCTGGGACAGTTGTGGGATGCGATAGATCCCAAATTAATACAACCACTAGCATCCCCAAAAATATTTTAAGCAATGAGGCTGACACAACAAATCAGAACGTTTACCTTAAAATGTTGATAAACTATTTGGCTATTTCTTCACATTATAAGCGCAGCAAGGCGAACACGGCAGTAGGCTATAAGCGCAAATGTTCCATTAGATAGGAAAACACCATTCTCAAAAGTGACTGCAAATGCGATTATGCATGTAATGCTTTTATTATAAAGGTGCATTTCTATGTTAAAAATGATCTTCCCTAAACTTGAAACTCATGCGCTGTGTATGTATGCCAGTTAGGCTCTACACCCGTTGTAAAGCGGATTAATGTGCTTCATTTTAAGAAGTTATTTGGCCACTTGTTGTGATACAAACCTTTTCAAAACATATAAGCCTATGGGCTAGGCTACATGAGGTGTGCGACTATCATTTGAAAAAGTTGCAAAAAAATAAGGAATGCGCTGTTTCTTTCCTTAAGCTGGGCATCATTCACAAGTGATAATGTATCATTCACAAGTGTTAGGCTAATATTGTCACCCATCAGACTTGTCACCCATCTTGTCTTTACATTTACTAAATAATATACAGTATGTGTGAAATTTGTTTTGATTTAGAATGGACCATTATCATGCACCTGTCTCGAAACAGGGTCAGGGGACAAGAATACATCTCATCTATGCACTTAAATAGCGAATGGAGGAAGCTTTTCCCGTGGTTCATTTTCATGCTAGCCAGGTAGGCTATACTCCTGTTGTAAAGAGATGCAATGTGCTTAATATTAGGAAAGTTGATAAATAAATATAGTAGGCCTAGCCTATAAAAAGCTGATGGGATCCTCCTCTTTTTAATAGAGGCAATCACTCTGTTTTCTCACGCAATTGCATAGCCTATAGAAATGTTACTGCAACATGAGCTCATGGGCTCTCATGAAGTGTTTGATTAGATTTTCGATTAGATTTCCATTGATGTCAGTGATTAGAGGGGCAATAGAGTGCTGAGTACCAGGAGGTTAGCAAGTTTGGTAGGATACTAATGACCATCAGCAGCATCAAAGCTTGGAGAAGCCTAATTACCGTGACTAAACGGCCACGTTAAAATTGACTGACGTAATGACTGGCGTTAATACGGTCACCGTAACAGCCCTAGGTGCACACTGCCTGCCCTCCAGGACACCTACAACACCAGATGATGCAGGAAGGCCCAAAAAAATCATCTTGCAACACTTTGCAAAAGGACAAAAAATATAATTTAATTCTGATTGATGATTTTAAACCCAGATTGGAGGGCTGCTGATCACTGTCTGCACATGTTTTTAAACCTGCTATTTTATTGTGTTGAGAAAATTCTATAAAATACAGTTCTGTGATCTCAGACAGTATTGTCCATAACTCTGTAGGGTGAATAAAGTGTAAAATATAATGGCAGTGACCCTAAGATGTCCTCATAAACAAACGTACCAGTGAGTCTGTGTCACGATCGTTACAGGAAGACCTAAACGGTCAAATTGACCCCGCCCTTCTACTGTGATGGCCAATCAATCATTTTTTTTTCAACCTGTAAAATGTGTATTACGTAGGTATGATGCGTGCAAGGGAGTTGCGTGAATGAAGCATACACAACAAATGGGCATGACAGAGGGGGCAGATTGTGGGACAGAATAGGAACACAAAATTGAGGGGGCACAATATTCCAACTAAGTGGGCATTGCCCACTTTTGCACCCTCGTGGCGCCAGGGCTGGTTTCAGCGTTGTTTTCAAATCCATGGACAGCGTCCCTAGAGGATCTGGAACTGTCAATCAGCACTTGGGTAGTTTTGCTTTCTAGATGGCAGTCAATACGAATAGAACTAACGACCAGAGAATACCTAAAACGTCACTTGACAACCAGTGTTAGTGGATGTAGCATCACGTTTTGTAGAAAAATGTATGGTTTGGGAAATAATCTAGATTTTTTATGCTGGTAACACGTTGTATAAAAGCAATAACATCCTCGAGGCCATGTGTTATGTCACAAGCCATGTTCTTCGCCTCGTGGGTATGACGATATCACAGCCATGATAAAAAATGTCATAACACATGGCCTCATGCATTATTGCTGTGCTTCAAACTCTGCATGTGGACATTTGACTGGTAATAGCTCCCATTTGACCTATGTACCGCCATTGTCAACCAGACAAATGACAAATATCGTCCACACTCACATGACTCTATCTTTTTGACTGTACCTAAGGCTCTTACAGAGCTGTGTTTAAAAAAAAAAAGATGTTCCAGTTTTCTGGCCTTTCCAGGAGGTCCTCTCTTTGAAAGAGTAGTTGGGTAAAATCTATGGTGGACAATGAAGTGCGGGGCTGTCAATGTTTTGACCCTCAGATGTACTACCCCTCCGTAAAGAGTTCTTGCCTTCTCAATGTGTACATTTCTGTTGTTAAACTAGTGCTTTGTGTTTTATGTTGTAATTGTGTGTAAAGCTTTGCGTGCTGCTATTTTGGCCAGGTCTCTCTTGTAAAATAGATGTTTAATCTCAATGAGACTAACCTGGTTAAATAAAGGTAAAATGATGATGATGATGATGGGGAATATGTGATCTGAATGATGCTTTCTAAACATATTTAAAGTTCACCTCATCTAGTGACCAGTGTTCCATGTCACTGTCTCTTCCCCCTCAGCACCTGCAGTAGGTCCCAGCTGTAGCAGTACAGTCACTGTGCAGTCTGACTGAGGGAGGTTTTTGTTTACTATTGGGATAGTGTAAACTCTGACAGTAGTAATCTCCTGCATCTTCAGCCTGGACTCCACTGATGGTCAGAGTGGAATTAGTCCCAGATCCACTACCACTGAATCTAGATGGAGTCCCAGACTGAAGTGTTTTGGTATAGCAAATGAGGAGTTTAGGAGCTCCTCCAGGTTTCTGTTTATACCAGGCTACAAGCAGGAGGGGGACTACAAGCAGGAGGCTTGTGAAATCTACATCCTAAACTGACTCTGTCTCCATGGTGGAAAGCTTTCATTTCAGAAGTCTGGGTCACAGTGTATTATCCTCTGGATTCTGAAACATAGAAAAAAAAGTTATATGAAATGTTAACATTATTCCTTTGTGTAAATATATATTGTAACCTTGAAAGCAGAAAACAGGTGTCCAGATGAAGATGGTGATAAAAGTAATGGTTGTTGTCATATCTCGTATAACCAAATACTTCTCTGCAGCTGCCACCACAAAATCTATTCTCTGTGATTTATGTTCCATTTCTGCGGTACAGTTGATAACAATTGCTTTGAACGCTAAGAAGACAACCTTACTGAAGCATAACTCACTTCTTGCCCTATCCCTCTGTGCTGGCACAAATCTACTACTCACTGGGATCCTATCAGGATCCCTCACCCTTGACCCATCCTCCTCCACTTCCTTCACTGCCTCAGCATACGACACCCTCTGCACTATTCTGATCCCCCACCCTTGAACCATAAACATTGCACCTGAAACAGCGCAGTGGATTCTACACAAATGTTCTTACAGGATAACTAATATATCCTAACATGACTTTGTCTGGCTCAAGACTCAAAAGAGCTGACAATGACTCCTCTGTTTCACCACTCTCCCCACCGGACCTGCGTCGCACCAAACGGCGGGCATCACAAACACCAGACATTTTCAACTTAAATCTCTAAATCCACAATTAATGCTACCCCAGAAATCCCCCCTTTCAATGGTGCCCTGTTCCAAAGCAAGAAACAGATCTTGACCCAAGTTACGTGACACGGAGCGCCCTCTCCCTCTCATCCTGGTTAACTTCATTGATTTAACTACCTCCAAATCCTTTCTCACCCACCCTGAAACCACAAATAGATCTGCCAAAAGACAAGGGTCCACCTTCTCCAAAATGTCACTACTATTGGTCAAGATTCTTCATTATCATGTCTGACACCATTCTTCTTCAACACACATCTACCCACTACACTCGGCTCTTCTCCTTCTTCCTTGCTGTCCACAATCACATCTGTCCGTTCACCACGCTCTTGTCGCACCTTCATCAGCTACATTGCTTGCAGAGCACGCACTGAAGGCACTTCTCCAAAACCCAACTTCTGTTCCTTAGCCCATTTTACAAGTCTGACTATCTCGGACCTCTCCATGCTTCCTTCAACTTCTCACAACCTTTGTTCGTTGAAAAGGTTTGTGTGAGCAGCAGCATTGTCCAGCCAATCATGGTCTTAATTGGTTAAAAAGCCTCAGCTGGATTCAATTAAAGAATGGGAAGGTGCTGAAAAGGTGTGGCAGGAGAGACGTTTTGCCTTGACAGAACCACAGGACATTTTAGGGGGTTGTAATCATGTTATATAATCTCAATAAATATTGTTTAATATTTGCTTTAAATTCACTACCTGACTGAGGGACCTTACAGAAGCTGGGTTAATTATTCTGAAATGATGTGAGACATTGCTATTGCACATAGATGGAAACCGTTCAACTTATTGTGTGACATGTTACAAAAAAGTTTGTTTTCCATAGCAACAGGGGAGGAATATTTATGTAGTCTGGACCTATGGGTGTTGTCACTTAAGGAATGCTTTGATATGAGAGGGGATGAGTTGACATACTGTCAGCGTCACTGATATATTTAGCTCAGTGTTTTATATTTCTGCAGGATCATCCATGACGATACCAGTGATTTGGCCGCCTTCCGGAAAAGTCACTATAGTGTCTAGAAGCCATTGTCGGGGGCTAGAGAGTCCCCACATGGTGCTAGTGAAGGAAACATTCGTGTTTTAGAGCTGGATGTTAAAGTATAATAGTGAATAATATCAGTAGTGTTGTATGCTAAATGAACTATTTTGAGATAAAGTTGTTCATGTCTTCTTGCCTTTGAGTTCAAATAAAGATTGTTTTGAGAGTGCTACTCTAATCTGGGACAAGCAGAACCACCCAGCCTTGTCTATGTAAATCTCAGTTTCACTCCCACAGCTACCAGTCTAGCAGTTGAACAGTTTCACTGCCTGAAACACCCTGGACTGGGCCAGATGTGAGGGAGTAAACTGGTTTGAACCTTTATAGTGGATTCAGAGAGGGACACAAAATAGATATGCCATCATGTAATTAATAACAGATAAAATTGTATAAATATTATACTTTATGATAATACTTTATAGTGTATGTCTCTACATAAATGGGTCTAATATTCGAGCCCAGCATCATGTCTCATTCACAGATCTAACAGTCAGTAACCTGATCACCAAAACAGTTAATATAATGCTAGATGATCACATCAATATTTGGTTGTGAGTTTCATATGGGGATTTGATTTAGGGAGGCTGAAGCTGATGTAACACCACCTTTATTTATGTTTTACTTCTGTATATCTGACTCTGCATAGGGACAGGTATTGTGTGTTTTAAAACTTCATTTAACTTATAAAAGTGCACATTCCGACCATGACAACAATTATTCACAAGCATTATGATGATGATGATGATGGGGGACATGTGATCTGAATGATGCTTTCTAAACATATTCAAAGTTGACTTCACTAATCAGTGTTCCATGTCACTGTCTCTTCCCCCTCAGCACCTGCAGTAGGTCCCAGCTGTAGAAGTACAGTCACTGTGCAGTCTGACTGAGGGAGGTTTTTGTACGGCTCTGTATCACTGTGTGAACACATATTTACTATTGGGATAGTGGTAACTCTGACAGTAGTAATCTCCTGCATCTTCAGCCTGGACTCCACTGATGGTCAGAGTGAAGTCACTCCCAGATCCACTGCCACTGAATCTAGATGGAGTCCCAGACTGAAGTGTTTTAGCATAGTAAATAAGGAGTTTACGAGCTCCTCCAGGTTTCTGATGGTACCAGGACATACAGGTATAATCCCCAGGACATGCATTAGCTACATTTGCACTGGTTTTACAGTTTATAATAAATGTCTGTCCTGGGACAACAACTTTCACTGAGTCTGAGTCACAGTGACCTGTCCTCTGGATTCTGAAACAGAGACATTTAAGAATATTTTGGAATGTGTTTGTTTTATGTACATTTTCATGAATGTCAATCTGTCGAGGCAGAGGCAATTTAGATTTAATATTTTGATAAGTAAAACAATTTTAAGATCATGATATTCAATTGTCTTACCCTGAACTAAGAACATCAATATCCACAAGAAGCTCATGATCAAAGTCATTGTTGAAGTTCTGTTTTCAGAAGGACAGCTCTCTGTCATGAAGCGTTAACCTTACAGGGCTATAAAAACACTCCCAGACCACTGAAGCATGTGCTGCCAATGCAAAGTGTTCTATGTAAATTGTTTTCTTGGTAAGGACCCACATTCATAACAGATACATATATGTATATATTCTTAAATCCCATTCCTTACTAGTTTTGTGTGTATTGGTTATATGTTGTGAAATTGTTAGATATTACTTGTTAGATATTACTGCACTGTCGGAGCTAGAAGCACAAGCATTTCGCTACACCTGCTATAACATCTGGTAAACACGTGTATGTGACAAATAAAATTTGATTTGATTTGATTTATGTTATCAAATTATGTTATCATATTTTAAATGTAAATCAGTGATCCAAGATTAAACTGAATTATCTGCATTCTTCAATGGATTTACTAATAACCCAGGACTATCAGTCCCTATTGTATTATACTAGTACTTCAGTACTATCAGTCCCTATTGTATTATACTAGTACTTCAGTACTATCAGTCCCTATTGTATTATACTAGTACTTTAGGACTATCAGTCCCTATTGTATTATACTTGTACTTCAGTACTATCATTCCTATTGTATTATACTAGTACTTCAGTACTATCAGTCCCTATTGCATTATACGAGCACTTCAGTACTATCAGTCCCTATTGTATTATAATAGTACTTCAGTACTATCAGTCCCTATTGTATTATACTAGTTCATCAGGACTGTCATTCCCTATTGTATTATACTAGTACTTCAGTACTATCAGTCCCTATTGTATTATACTAGTACTTCAGTACTATCAGTCCCTATTGTATTATACTAGTTCTTCAGGACTGTCATTCCCTATTGTATTATACTAGTACTTCAGTACTATCAGTCCCTATTATATTATACTAGTACTTCAGTACTATCAGTCCCTGTTGTATTATACTAGTACTTCAGTACTATCAGTCCCTATTGTATTATCCTTGTACTTCAGTACTATCAGGCCCTATTGTATTATACTAGTACTTCAGTACTATCAGGGTGGTACTGAGAGTGCTCTGTGCATGAAGGTGCTCACTCTTGTGTGAAGGAGGTTTTTGTACGGCGACTTCACCAGAATGAATCACTGTGGTGGACTTTTGGAAGCGGAACAAAACTGGTGCTGAAAAGTAAGTCCTTTTTTCCCTTTCTCTCATAAAAGTAAACGTAATCATGCTATTAAACAACATTATGAGATGTTATCATCTTCTCCAGAGGAAAGACTTTTAGGCTATATCCTTTTAGAGATTTCTGTGGACAGATTGGTAGATTGGTAGAGGGTAGAGTCAACAAAGTGAGAAAATTGTTCACATACCACCATGTTTATGTGGTAATAAAACCATAAGTATTCTAACATGATTAAAAAATATATTTGGTATACAGTATTGCATGTCAGCTCATTGTTCTGTCGAGATGTAGCAGCTACTATTTCTACAATATAAGCAACACTTTGTATTGTATTCATAGTAGTTGTTAACACTGACATGGTTTAAAGGGGAACCTCATCTATAGATTTGATTAGTATTTTGAGGTCATTTTGGCTTTTGTCTCAGAGTAGATTTGACAAAATTGATATGGAGATTTCATGTCTGATTTTACATTGTGAATATGAAATAATACTGTATAGAAAACTATATGTGATATCTGTTTACTGCATGTCTTATAGATTCAGGGGCGGTTTCCCAGACACAGATCAAGGCTAGTCCAGGACTAAAAAGCAAGCTCAATGGAGAATCTACATTTAAATATATTTGTAGTCTATGACTACGCTTAATCTGTGTCCGGGAAACCACCTCTGTGTTTTGTTGCTCTTGGTAGGCTAAATTGTAGATTTTTTTTTTTGCATTGATCTTAAAGATTAAATGTTTTATTGTCCTCTCTACTGTAGCTAGATGTTTAACCTGTGTATAATGTCGATCTGAAATAGTTTTGTTCACTAATAACACAGTGTTACACAGTCCCCTCTCCTCCTAATCTTTTCCATTACAGAGTAGCAGGAGTAAATTACCCTCCCCTCTCCTAATGTTATAGAGTAGTAGTAGTAGTAGTAGTAGTAGTAGTAGTAGTAGTAGTAGTAGTAGTAGTAGTAGTAGTAGTAGTAGTAGCTGACCCTCTCCTCTCCTCTCCTCTCCTCTCCTCTCCTCTCCTCTCCTCTCCTCTCCTCTCCTCTCCTCTCCTCTCCTCTCCTCTCCTCTCCTCTCCTCTCCTCTCCTCTCCTCTCCTCTCCTAATATATTCCATTATAGAGTAGTAGTAGCTGACCCTCCTCTCTTCTCTCCTCCAGCTGGTCCCTCTGTCAGGCCCACAGTGTCTCTGCTCCCCCCGTCCTCTGAGCAGCTCTCCGGGGGCTCGGCCACATTGGCCTGCCTGCTGAGCGGCTACTCCCCCCAGGGGGCGATGGTGAGCTGGGAGGTGGACGGGGCAGAGGTGAAGGAGGGGGTCCTGACCACCACAGAAGAAGAGAAGGGTGGCCACTACAGCCGCAGCAGCACCTTGACCCTGAGCAAGGCACTCTGGGAAGAGGGAGAGGTGTACACCTGCAGGGTCGCCCACGACGACACCAGTGATTCAGCTGCCTTCCGGAAAAGTCACTGTAGTGTCTAGAAGCCATTGCAGGGGTCTAGAGAGTCCCCACGTGTTGTTAGTTCTGGAAACATTAGTGTTTTAGAGCTGAATGTTAAAGTATAATAGTGAAAAATATGAGTAGTGCTGTGTGCTAAATTAACTATTTTGAGATTAAGTTGTGCATGTCTTCTTGCCTCTGAGTTTAAATAAAGCTTGTTTTGATTGAAATATAACCCCAAGAGTTGATTTAATCATGATTCCAGTGATCACTATCTCATGAATAGGCAGCACATTTCATATTAATTTATATCAATCAGCTTCTTTCATAATTTAGCATTGTAGCATATAGCTCCTCTCATGTTTTCAAACAGAATTAAAAGGGCATCTGATACAACAAATACTCTGCAATCATTTCTACAACTGAATGATCCTGTTATACTGTAGCATCAATACCAGTGATAATAATTAGTGATATTTGATAATAATACCTCTAAGATCTGATCTCAGAACCCACACTTCTAAATTGTTACTCTCCATAAAATATGTATATTTTTAATGTTTAATTCCTAATATGATTTTATTAAATTAGATGTTGTAGCAATGGTTTTCAACAATGTGTAGTCTACACTTCATTACATTTCCTCAGATATTCTCTACCTCCAGCCCCCAGGGTACAGAGTGAACATCTGGTGACAGTGCTGCTCTATTCTGGGACAAGCAGAACCACCCATCCCTGTCTATGTAAATCTCAGTTTCACTCCCACAGCTACCAGTCTAGCAGTTGAACAGTTTCACTGCCTGAAATACCCTGGACTGGGCCAGATGTGAGGGAGTGACTGGTTTTAACCTCTATGGTGGATTCAGGAAGGGAGACATAACAGATATGCCATCATGTAATTAATTACAGAAAAAATGAGTATTATAGTTTATGTAGATAGTGTATATAGTGTAGATAGTGTAGTGTTGATAGTGTATGTAAATAGTGTAGATATTGTAGATGGTGAAGTGTAGATAATGTAGATAGTGTAGTGTAGATAGTGAAATGTAGATAGTGTATGTAGTGTACATTTTTCTCATGGTTGAGTCCAGCATCAGGTCTCATTCACAGGTCTAGCAGTCAGAAACCTACTCATGACAAAAAGTTAATATTTTGCTGTAGATTTATACATCCATTATAATTAGACATTTGGTTGTGAGGTCAATTTGGGAACTTGTTTTGGTGGGGCTGAAGTGATTGTAACTTTTAAGTAATGTTGAGGTCATAACACCTTTTGTTTGGCTTCTCATGTGGACTGGTAATAGCTCCCATTTGACCTGTGAACCTACGTCGTCCAGCAGACAAATGACAACTATCATCTACACATGACTGTGTCTTGTTGACTGTGCCTGAGGCCTGTACAGAGCTGGGTAAAAAATGTGTTCCAGTTCTCTGGCCCTTCCACTTGGAAGGAGCTTCAAAGGGACATGAAATTGCAGGAGCTCATCTCTTTGATTGACTACTGTAGCTAGGGTAAAAACCATGGTGGACATTTAAGTGGGGGGCTGTCAATGTTTTGACCCCTAGATGCAGCACATCTCCCCAAATAATTATTGCCTTCTCAATGTGTCAATGTATATTTTAAAACTGCTTTGTGTTTTATGTTGTAAATTGTGTGTAAAGCTTTGTGTGCTGCTATTTTGTCCAGGCCTCTCTTATAAAATAGATGTTTAATCTCAATGAGACTAGCCTGGAAAAATAAAGATACAAATAAATACATAAATATTTTGTTTCAAAATATCTAACTTTTTTAAGTGACATTTCAGGTCATGACAAATATAATGAGTTACAACCATGATAACGATGATGATGATGATGATGATGATGGGGAACATGATGATGCTTTCTAAACATATTCAAAGTTGACCTCCTTACTGACCAGTGTTCCATGTCACTGTCTCTTCCCCCTCAGCACCTGCAGTAGGTCCCAGCTGTAGCAGTACAGTCACTGTGCAGTCTGACTGAGGGAGGTTTTTGTACGACTCTCTATCACTGTGTGAACACCCAGACACTGTTGGGGTAGTGTAAACTCTGACAGTAGTAATCTCCTGCATCTTCAGCCTGGACTCCACTGATGGTCAGAGTGAAGTCAGTCCCAGATCCACTACCACTGAATCTAGATGGAGTCCCAGTGAACTTATTGTTAATTTGATTAATGAGGAGTTTAGGAGCTTCTCCAGGTCTCTGTAGGTACCAGTGCAGGTAATTGCTGTATATACCACTGCTGAGTTTACAGCCAATGTTGACTGTCTCTCCTGTGCCAACTGCTTTCACTGCAGGTGTCTGAGTCAGAGTGTACTGTCCTCTGGATTCTGAATATTAAATGGTGAGAGAAACAAACAGAACACTTTTTAATATCTGAAATATGTAATGAATACTTTATCCTGAGATAAGCATGATTACTTACTCAATTATCATTACTGAGATATAAATCATTCTTATACCTTGTATGTAGAAGACAAGTGTCCAGATGAAGATGGTGATAAAAGTCATGGTTGTTGTGGGTTCTGTTGTCATGAAGGACAGCTCTCAGTCATGAAGTGCTAAACTCACAGGGATATAAACACTCCCAGACCACTGAAGCATGTGCTGTCTATGCAAAGTGTCTAATCTATGCAAACAGGGGTGTATTCATTCCGCCGATTCTGTTGCAAAATGTTTCTTAAACAGGAGCAAACAGAACGAAACAGGGATGGACCTATCTACATTTTTCCAATTGAAACTCGTTTTGCTCTGTTTGCTTCCTTTTGTTTATTTTTTCCAACAGAAATACAGGACGTGACAGAGGCCTGGGCGTTGTTGTTCACTAATTTACTCCAAGTAGGGAAAGGATGGTGGGGTTGAAAAGTAATAAAGGGGAATATATATATAAAAAATAAAAATAAACATGGGGGATTGGAAGTGATGCAGACAATTACATTGATAGAAGATGCAATCTATCTGCAATATTAAGCTGATCCATCCCCCCCAAAAAACAGGAAAAAAAAAAAAAAAAAAAAAAAAAAATACAGGACGTGAGAACTACAACACCGATGTCCAAGCAAGGCACAAATTGGGATATCAAGAATAGTTAAATGGACAATAATAAAATAATACAAAAATAATAACATAACACCAAACAACAATAACAGACAACAACAACTTAAAGAAAAAGTTGAATAAAAAAGTATAATATTCACAGTTACACCACATTAGAAATTGACTTCAATTACATCCATTATGACCTCTAAAGTCCATTAAACTAAGCAATAAAGTATCAGTTTGGTTCTTAAACGGTAAAGGTTTCTATAATGAATACACCCCCCCTAAGGTGTATTCACTAGGAGCCTACCGGAACCAAACAGAAGCAAACAGTAGGAAACGGAAGAAAACGGGGAGGGACCTATCTGATTTTGTCCAATAGAAACTCACGTATTCGTTTCAAATCTTTTTCCAATGCAAAACGTTTTGCTACGGTGTACAACTAACATATAAACTCCAGACTTTCTTAGTCCCACAGAGACAGTGTATTTGAAGAGTGGAGTGGCTGATTGCCCAGCCAATCATAGCCTTGATTGGTAAACTAGCCTCAGCTGGGCTCAATTAAAGGCTGGGTTGGTGTTGGAAGGTTCTAGCAGGGCTTGACAGGAGAGAGGTTTTGTGTTGACTGCACCACAGGTCATTTCAGGGCAGTGTTTCCCAAACCTTTTCTTTAGCAGACACTCAGGAGCAAATAGGGTTAAGTGCCTTGCTCAAGGGCACATCGACAGATTTTTCACCTAGTCGGCTCGTGGATTAGAATCAGCAACCTTTCGGTTACTGGCACAACGCTCTTAACCACTAAGTTACCTGCCGACTCTTCAAGTCCCCCAGACAGTCCACTTATTTGATGTGTTCCAGAACTAGCACAGCTGATTCTAATGGTCACCTAATCAGCAAGCCCCTCATTAGGTAAATCAGCTGTACTAATTCTGGAATAAAATAATATGTGGACTTCCTCGGGTACTTAAGGAGAAGTTTGGGAAACACTGTTTTAGGGATTAGGAGTTATAATCATGTTATACCATCTCAATAAATATAGTAGATTTGTCTCTTGAAATTCACAACCTGACAGAGGGATCAGGTTTTATTCTGAAATGCTGTGAGACATTATATTATTGTTATATGCTTGCATTACTTACTTAATTATCATTACTTAGATATTCATAATTCGTATACCTTGTACATAGAAAGCAAGTGTCCAGATGAAGATGGTGAACTTTCAGGTCATGACAAATATAATGAGTTACAACCATGATAACGATGATGATGATGATGATGGGGAACATGATGATGCTTTCTAAACATATTCAAAGTTGACCTTCCATGTCACTGTCTCTTCCCCTCAGCACCTGCAGTAGGTCCCAGCTGTAGCAGTACAGTCACTGTGCAGTCTGACTGAGGGAGGTTTTTGAATGGCTCTGTATCACTGTGTGAACACAGCTTTACTATTGGGATAGTGGAAACTCTGACAGTAGTAATCTCCTGCATCTTCAGCCTGGACTCCACTGATGGTCAGAGTGAAGTCACTCCCAGATCCACTACCACTGAATCTAGATGGAGTCCCAGACTGAAGGGTTTTAGCCAAGTATATTAGGAGTTTAGGAGCTCCTCCAGATTTCTGTTGGTAACAGGCTAAAATGTTATTGTAGTAAACATTACTGCTGGTTATACAGTTCAGAGAGACTGTATGTACTGGGAGAAAAGCTTTAACTGCAGGAGTCTGAGTCACAACGTACTGTCCACTGGATTCTGATAAATTGACTGAAAAAATTTCTGTGAATGAAATAGTATAGTAATTCAAAGTACTGAATAGAAATATTAACTTTGATATACATTTAAATGGAGTAGATCTAATAATATTTTCAACAATAAATTCGGAAAATTGTAACCTTGAAAGCAGAAAGCAAGTGTCCAGATGAAGATGGTGATAAAAGTAATGGTTGTTGTGGGTTCTGTTGTCATGAAGGACAGCTCTCAGTCATGAAGTCTTAAACTCACAGGGCTACAATATAAACACTCTCAGAGCAGCGGCGAAGATGCATTATGCAAATGAATGTTTCAAATCTATTTCAGTTTAGTAGGCTCCCATCATTAGAATATATTTTGTCCTGCTTGAGCTGGCTTTTATAATAATAGTAATTAGGTGGGTGCTTATATTTGTCTTTATATTTGTCAAATAAAGTACAGATACCCTACAAAAACTACTTAAGAAGTACTTTAAAGTATTTTTACTGAAGTACTTTACACCCCTGCTTTGCTGAAGATCTTACTGAAGCTGTACTTGATGTAGTTACTTAGTTGATGTGTTCTGTTTGTTCCAGGTAACAGTGTCCCCACCCTCACCGTCCTGTCCCCCTCTAGTGAGGAGCTGTCCAGTACAACAACAGCCACACTGACGTGTCTGGCCAACAAGGGCTTCCCCTCAGACTGGACCATGAGCTGGAAAGTGGATGGGAACAGCAAGAAGCAGGAGGCCAGTCCCAGGGTCCTGGAGAAGGACGGCCTGTACAGCTGGAGCAGCATCCTGACTCTGACTGCCCAGGAGTGGACCAAGGCAGGAGAGGTGACCTGTGAAGCCCAGCAGAAATCCCAGACTACAGTCACCAAGACCCTGAGGAGGGCTGACTGTTCTGGGTAGGACCCCTCAGTCACACACCCCTGTAGAGAGAGGCTGCTGGTTCCTCTGCTTCCTCTGAGATCAGATGTTCTCTGTCTTATTGATCACTGACATGTAGACTAACAGAGGGCTTTGCTTGAGTTCATGTGTCAATCCTCTCTGTAGACTGAGGTTGTATCAGTGTTAGATTGGATGTGTTCTGCTTTATTACTATTAGATACTGTAGGAATGTTTGCGTTGATGCTTTGAAAAATAGATTAAAATAAAGATATACTTTTGGAACAAATATTTTAGTTGTCTCTTTCAATAATTAGACTGTAGTCTTAATTGTTGAATGACATAAAAATAAATAACTAAGCAATGACATTTAGGTCTGATCGTTTTAAAAGAAACTGTGAATCAGGCTTCATGAATATATGTTCTCACTTGAAACCACATCGTCATCAAACTGTAGTTCATACTAACACAAGATACTACAATGTTAACAGATTAACAGGAGAGGTCTAAATACTACAATGTTAACAGATTAACAGGAGAGGTCTAGATACTACAATGTTAACAGATTAAAAGGAGATGTCAAGATAATACAATGTTAACAGATTAACAGGAGAGGTCTAGATACTACAATGTTAAGAGATTAACATTAGAGGTCTAGATACTACAATGTTAACAGATTAACAGGAGAGATCTAGATACTACAATGTTAACAGATTAAAAGGAGAGGTCTAGATACTACAATGTTAAGAGATTAAAATTAGAGGTCTAGATACTACAATGTTAACAGATTAACAGGAGAGGTCTAGATACTACAATGTTAACAGATTAACAGGAGATGTCTAGATATTACAATGTTAACAGATTAACAGGAGAGGTCTAGATACTATAATGTTAATAGATTAACAGGAGAGGTCTAGATACTACAATGTTAACAGATTAAAAGGAGAGGTCTAGATACTACAATGTTAAGAGATTAACATTAGAGGTCTAGATACTACAATGTTAACAGATTAACAGGATAGGTCTAGATACTACAATGTTAACAGATTAAAAGGAGAGGTCTAGATACTACAATGTTAAGAGATTAACAGGAGAGATCTAGATACTACAATGTTAACAGATTAAAAGGAGAGGTCTAGATACTACAATGTTAAGAGATTAAAATTAGAGGTCTAGATACTACAATGTTAACAGATTAACAGGAGAGGTCTAGATACTACAATGTTAACAGATTAACAGGAGATGTCTAGATATTACAATGTTAACAGATTAACAGGAGAGGTCTAGATACTATAATGTTAATAGATTAACAGGAGAGGTCTAGATACTACAATGTTAACAGATTAAAAGGAGAGGTCTAGAT
Organism: Coregonus lavaretus; assembly: GCF_964263955.1. Taxonomy (NCBI): domain Eukaryota; kingdom Metazoa; phylum Chordata; class Actinopteri; order Salmoniformes; family Salmonidae; genus Coregonus; species Coregonus lavaretus. The sequence continues at coordinate 49,644,035 of NC_140000.1, forward strand.
ACTACAATGTTAAGAGATTAACATTAGAGGTCTAGATACTACAATGTTAACAGATTAACAGGATAGGTCTAGATACTACAATGTTAACAGATTAAAAGGAGAGGTCTAGATACTACAATGTTAAGAGATTAAAATTAGAGGTCTAGATACTACAATGTTAACAGATTAACAGGAGAGGTCTAGATACTACAATGTTAACATATTAACAGGAGATGTCTAGATATTACAATGTTAACAGATTAACAGGAGAGGTCTAGATTATACAATGTCAACAGATTAACAGGAGAGGTCTAGATACTACAATGTTAACAGATTAACAGGAGAGGTCTAGATATTACAATGTTAACAGATTAACAGGAGAGGTCTAGATACTACAATGTTAACAGATTAACATGAGAGGTCTATATACTACAATGTCAACAGATTAAAAGGAGAGGTCTAGATACTACAATGTTAACAGATTAAAAGGAGAGGTCTAGATACTACAATGTTAACAGATTAACAGGAGAGGTCTAGATACTACAATGTTAACAGATTAAAAGGAGAGGTCTAGATACTACAATGTTAAGAGATTAACATTAGAGGTCTTGATACTACAATGTTAACAGATTAACAGGCGAGGTCTAGATACTACAATGTTAACAGATTAAAAGGAGAGGTCTAGATACTACAATGTTAAGAGATTAAAATTTGAGGTCTAGATACTACAATGTTAGGAGATTAAAATTAGAGGTCTAGATACTACAATGTTAACAGATTAACAGGAGAGGTCTAGATTCTACAATGTCAACAGATTAACAGGAGAGGTCTAGATACTACAATGTTAACAGATTAACAGGAGAGGTCTAGATATTACAATGTTAACAGAATAACAGGAGAGGTCTAGATACTACAATGTTAACAGATTAACAGGAGAGTTCTAGATTCTACAATGTTAACAGGATATTTTTCACCTAGAACCAGCAACCTTTCGATTACTGGCACAACGCTCTTAACCACTAAGCTACCTGCCGCCCCATAGAGTATTCTCTACCTCCAACCCCCTGGGAACAGAGTGAACATCTTGTGACAGTGCTGCTCTATTCTGGGACAAACAGAACCACCCAGCCCTGTTTATGCAAATCTCAGTTTCACTCCCACCGCTACCAGTGTAGCAGTTGAACAGTTTCACTGCCTGAAACACCCTGGACTGGGCCAGATGTTAGGGAGTGAACTGGTTTTAACCTCTGTGGTGGATTCAGGGAGGGAGACATAACAGATATGCCATCATGTAATTCATGACATATAATATGTCTGTTTGAGCCCATCATCATGTCACATTCACAGGTCCAGCATCATGTCTCATTCACAGATGTAACAGTCAATAACCTGCTCACCAAAATAGTTAATATAATGCAAGATGATCACATCAATATTTGGTTGTGAGGTGCATTATGGGAATTGTATCTAGGGGGTTTGATGCTGATATAACATAACCTTCTTCTTCTTTACTTCTCTACATCTTATTTTGCATATTGGACTGGTATTGTGGGTATTTCAGAACTTCAAATAACTTTTGGAGGTGCACTACAATGATGATTGGGAACATGTGATCTGAATACTTTCTAAACATATTCAAAGTTGACTTCACTAACCAGTGTTCCTTGTCACTGTCTCTTGTATGACAGAACCTCAGGTTGTTTTAGTGGGTTATAATCATGTTAAATGATCTTAGTAAATATGGTTGAATTTTTGCTTGAAACGCACTACCTGACTGGGGGACCTTGCAGAGACTGGGATATTTATTCTGAAATCAAGTGAGACAATATTTCACATAGATGGAGTCCATTCAACTTATTGTCTGACATGTTAATAAAAGGTTAGTTTGCCATAGCAACAGGGAAGGCATATTTATGTGGTCTGACTGAACTAAAATATACGGATCTAAATATATCAGTGATGCTGACTATAATGTCAACTTTTCCACGCTCGTGTTAAATCATTCCTGAACTGACAACACCCACAGGTCCAGTGTTCCATGTCACTGTCTCTTCTCCCTCAGCACCTGCAGTAGGTCCCAGCTGTAGCAGTACAGTCACTGTGCAGTCTGACTGAGGGAGGTTTTTGTACGGCTCTGTATCACTGTGTGAACACATCTTTACTATTGGGATAGTGGAAACTCTGACAGTAGTAATCTCCTGCATCTTCAGCCTGGGCTGATGTGTTTTGGTATAGCAAATGAGGAGTTTAGGAGCTCCTCCAAGTTTCTTTTTATACCAGGCTACAAGCAGGAGGGGGACTACAAGCAGGAGGCTTGTGAAATCTACATCCTAAACTGACTCTGTCTCCATGGTGGAAAGCTTTCATTTCAGAAGTCTGAGTCACAGTGTATTGTCCTCTGGATTCTGAAACATAGAAAAATAAGTTATATGAAATGTTAACATTATTCCTTTGTGTAAATATATATTGTAACCTTGAAAGCAGAAAACAGGTGTCCAGATGAAGATGGTGATAAAAGTAATGGTTGTTGTCAAATCTCATATACCCAAATACTTCTCTGCAGCTGCCACCACAACATCCATTCTCTGTGATTTATGTTCAATTTCTGCGGTACAGTTGATAACCATTGCTCTGAATGCTAAGAAGACAACCTTACTGAAGCATAACTCACTTCTTGCCCTATCCCTCTGTGCTAGCACAAATCTACTACTCACTGGGATCCTATCAGGATCCCTCACCCTTGACCCATCCTCCTCCACTTCCTTCACTGCCTCAGCATACGACACCCTCTGCACTACTCAGACTCTGGCCACTTCAACCTGCCTCTCTCGCACCGGACACTTCCGATCTCCAGCAACATGAGCACCCCTACAGTTGACACACACACACAACTTTATCCACCGAAACTACACAATCCTCTGTCCCATGCCATCCCGCACACTTCCCACATCTTAGAATCTCCCTCCTACACACTGCTGCAACATGACCAAAAACATTGCACCTGAAACAGCGCAGTGGATTCTGCACAAATGCTCTAACAGGATAACTAATATATCCTAACATGACTTTGTCTGGCTCAAAACTCAAAAGGACTGACAATGACTCACCACTCTCCCCACCGGACCTGTGTCGCACCAAACGGCGGGCGTCACAAACACCAGACATTTTTAACTTCAATCGCTACATCCACACTTAATGCTACCCCAGAAATCCCCCCTTTCAATGGTGCCCTGTTCCAAAGCAAGAAACAGATCTTGACCCAAGTTACGTGACACGGAGCGCCCTCTCCCTCTCATCCTGGTTAACTTCATTGATTTAACTACCTCCAACTCCTTTCTCACCCACCCTGAAACCACAAATGGATCTGCCAAAAGAGGGTCCACCTTCTCCAAAATGTCACTACTATTGGTCAAGATTCTTCTTTATCATGTCTGACACCATTCTTCTTCAACACACATCTTCCCACTACACTCGGCTCTTCTCCTTCTTCCTTGCTGTCCACAATCACATCTGTCCGTTCACCACGCTCTTGTCGCACCTTCATCAGCTACATTGCTTGCAGAGCATGCACTGATGGCACTTCTCCAAAACCAACTTCTGTTCCTTAGCCCATTTTACAAGTCTGACTATCTCTGACCTCTCCATGCTTCCTTCACCTCTCACAACCTTCATTTGTAGAAGAGGTTTGTGTGAGCAGCAGCATTGTCCAGCCAATCATGGTCTTAATTGGTTAAAAAGCCTCAGCTGGGTTAAATTAAAGAATGGGAAGGTGCTGAAAAGGTGTGGCAGGAGAGACGTTTTGCCTTGACAGAACCACAGGACATTTTAGGGGGTTATAATCATGTTACATAATCTCAATAAATATTGTTTAATATTTGCTTTAATTTCACTACCTGACTGAGGGACCTTACAGAAGCTGGGTTATTTATTCTGAAATGATGTGAGACATTACTATTGCACATAGATGGAGTCCATTCAACTTATTGTGTGATATGTTACAAAAAAGTTTGTTTGCCATAGCAACAGGGGAGGAATATGTATGTAGTCTGGACCTATGGGTGTTGTCACTTAAGGAATGCTTTGACATGAGAGGGGATGAGTTGACATATTGTCAGCATCACTGATGTATGTGTCTCCTGACGGGAGAGGTTGTGTTTTCTCTAGCAGGAGAGGTAAGCTTGGCTTCGTTTATGGTGTTGAGTTAAGCTTAAACCATGTATTTAGTTTGTAGGTAGGTATTGTAGTTTGGTATTATAGGTAGCTTACTCCGGTAGTTATTGTAGGTTATTATTGTAGGTAATTATTGTAGGTAAGGATTTTATTCGGCGGAGCCCAGGCGAAGCATGAGGCTAGCTTACCCACTACCTGGACCAACAAAGCTAGCTAGCTAGAGGGTAGCTACCGGTAACTTTTAGCAACTGTGGGTAACTTTTAGCAACTGTGGTTAGCTGTTTCCAATGTTATTTCACGCTTAAGAGTACCTGTAATTGAGCCAGCTAGCTGCCACCTTCAGCTGTTTTTTCTAACCTCATTATCATTAACGTTAGGTGGTCGGTAGCTGCTGTACCTAATTTCGGCTACTGATTGCAGTCTGCCAGTTTGGCTTTATACATAGCTTGGGCTTTGTCGACTAAGGCTTAAACTATGTATTTAGATTGTAGTTAGGTACTATAGGTAGGCATCGTGGGCTGTATATTATTAAGTAGTATAGGTAGGCATCGTGGGCTGTTGCGGGTAGCTGTTGTGTGTAATTATTGTAGGTTACTTTTGTATTCGGCGGTGCCGGATGTAGCACGAAGCTAGCTAACTAACTCACCTCCTGGATTAGCTGGCGAGTAGCTATTAGCAACGGTAGCAACTAAAAACAATATCCTTTTAGCCAGCTACATTCGCTCACAGCGACGCCGTTTTTCAAACAAAGTCAACACAGTAGCCATTGCTAGCTAGCCAACACTACCAGCAGGTTACCCAGCTAGCCAACACTGTGCTAGCTACCCAACGTTTAATCATTGCTGCGTTATGAAAGGTAAGCTTGGCTTCTTATATGGTGTTGAGTTAAGCTTAAACCATGTATTTAGATTGTAGGTAGGTATTGTAGTTTGGTATTATAGGTAGCTTACTCCGGTGGTTATTGTAGGTTATTACTGTAGGTAATTATTGTAGGTAAGGATTTTATTCGGCGGAGCCCAGGCGAAGCACGAGGCTAGCTTACCCACTACCTGGACCAACAAAGCTAGCTAGCTAGAGGGTAGCTACCGGAAACTTTTAGCAACTGTGGGTAACTTTTAGCAACTGTGCTTAGCTGTTTCCAATGTTATTTCATGCTTGAGAGTACCTGTGATTGAGCCAGCTAGCTGCTACCATTCAGCTGTTTTTCTAACCTCATCCGAGGCATTAACGTTAGGTGGTTGGTAGCTGCTGTACTTAATTACAGCTACTGATAACAGTCTACTGTAGCTTACAACAATTCTAATTTCTAAAGTGGAAGTTGGGAGAGTTTTATTCGGGTGGTTCAGTGAAACAACTATAGTTTCTGAGGTGGAAGTTGGGAGAGTTATATATTTATTTATTTTTTGGTGAGGGAGGCCTGCTCTCTCCTTTCCCTGATGTTCAGTTCATTTCATCCCGATCTCCTCTGCATTATTGTAGCCATCTGTTGCAGCCTGTCAACTATGCCTCTGCCTATCCCTGTTCTCTCCTCTCCGCACAGGCTACACAAACGCCCCACAACGCGTGGCTGCTGCCTCTCTAACCTGGTGGTCCCTGCACGCACCCCACACCTGGAGTTCCAGGTCTCAGGCAGCCTCTGGAACTGCCGTTCTGCTGCCAACAAAGCTGACTTCATCCCAGCCTATGCTAATCTCCAGTCCCTCGACTTCCTGGCACTGACGGAAACATGGATTACCACTGAAAACACTGCTACTCCTACTGCTCTCTCCTCATCTGACCATGTGTTCTCGCATACCCCGAGAGCATCTGGTCAGAGGGGTGGTGGCACAGGAATCCTCATCTCTCCCAAGTGGACATTCTCAATTTTTCCCCTAACCCATCTGTCTATCTCCTCATTTGAATTCCATGCTGTCACAGTCACTAGCCCATTTAAGCTTAATATCCTTGTCATCTATCGCCCTCCAGGTTCCCTTGGAGAGTTCATCAATGAGCTTGACGCCTTGATAAGTTCCTTTCCTGAGGATGGCTCACCCCTCACAGTTTTGGGGGATTTCAACCTCCCTATGTCCACATTTGACTCATTTCTCTCTGCCTCCTTCTTTCCACTTCTCTCCTCTTTTGACCTCACCCTCTCACCGTCCCCCCCTACTCACAAGGCAGGCAATACGCTTGACCTCATCTTTACTAGATGCTGCTCTTCTACTAATCTCACTGCAACTCCCCTCCATGTCTCCGACCACTACTTTGTTTCCTTTTCTCTCTCGCTCTCCTCCCACACTACTCACTCTGCCCCTACACAGATGGTAATGCGCCGCCGCAACCTTCGCTCTCTCTCTCCCACTACTCTCTCCTCTTCCAACCTATCATCTCTTCCCTCTGCTCAAACCTTCTCCCTCCAATCTCCTGATTCTGCCTCCTCAACCCTCCTCTCCTCCCTTTCTGCATCCTTTGACTCTCTGTGTCCCCTATCCTCCCGGCCGGCTCGGTCCTCCCCTCCAGCTCCGTGGCTTGATGACTCATTGCGAGCTCACAGAACAGAGCTCCGGGCAGCGGAGCGGAAATGGAAGAAAACTAAACTCCCTGCCGACCTGGCATCTTTTCACTCCCTCCTCTCTACATTTTCTTCATCTGTTTCTGCTGCTAAGGCCACTTTCTACCACTCTAAATTCCAAGCATCTGCCTCTAACCCTAGGAAGCTCTTTGCCACATTTTCCTCCCTCCTGAATCCCCCCCCCCGCCCCCCCCTCCTCTCTCTCTGTGGATGACTTCGTCAACCACTTTGAAAAGAAGGTTGACGACATTCGATCCTCGTTTGTTAAGTCTAATGACACTGCTGGTCCTACTCACACTGCCCTACCCTATGCTTTGACTTCTTTCTCCCCTCTCTCTCCAGATAAAATCCTGCGACTTGTGACTGCAGGCCGCCCAACAACCTGCCCGCTTGACCCCATCCCCTCCTCTCTTCTCCAGACCATCTCCGGTGACCTTCTCCCCTACCTCACCTCGCTGATCAACTCATCCTTGACCGCTGGCCATGTCCCTTCCGTCTTCAAGAGAGCGAGAGTTGCTCCCCTTCTCAAGAAACCAACACTCGATCCCACTGATGTCAACAACTACAGACCAGTATCCCTTCTTTCTTTTCTTTCCAAAACTATTGAGCGTGCCGTCTTTAGCCAACTCTCTTGCTATCTCTCTCAGAATGACCTTCTTGATCCAAACCAGTCAGGTTTCAGGACTGGTCATTCAACTGAGACTGCTCTTCTCTGTGTCACGGAGGCTCTCCGCACTGCTAAAGCTAACTCTCTCTCCTCTGCTCTTGTCCTTCTAGACCTGTCTGCTGCCTTTGATACTGTGAACCATCAGATCCTCCTCTCCACCCTCTCCGAGCTGGGCATCTCCGGCGCGGCTCACTCCTGGATTGCGTCCTACCTGACCGGTCGCTCCTACCAAGTGGCGTGGCGAGAAGCTGTCTCCGCACCACGTGCTCTTAACACTGGTGTCCCCCAGGGCTCAGTTCTAGGCCCTCTCCTTTTCTCCCTATACACCAAGTCACTTGGCTCTGTCATATCCTCACACGGCCTCTCCTATCATTGCTACGCTGACGATACACAACTAATCTTCTCCTTTCCCCCTTCTGATAACCAGGTGGCGAATCGCATCTCTGCATGTCTGGCAGACATATCAGTATGGATGACGGATCACCACCTCAAGCTGAACCCTGGCAAGACGGAGCTGCTCTTCCTCCCGGGGAAGGACTGCCCGTTCCATGATCTCGCCATCACGGTTGACAACTCCGCTGTGTCCTCCTCCCAGAGTGCGAAGAGCCTAGGCGTGACCCTGGACAACACCCTGTCGTTCTCCGCCAACATCAAGGCGGTGACCCGCTCCTGCAGGTTCATGCTCTACAACATTCAGAGAGTACGACCCTGCCTTACACAGGAAGCGGCACAGGTCCTAATCCAGGCACTTGTCATCTCCCGTCTGGACTACTGCAACTCGCTGTTGGCTGGCCTCCCTGCCTGTGCCATTAAACCCCTACAACTCATCCAGAATGCCGCAGCCCGTCTGGTGTTCAACCTTCCCAAGTTCTCTCACGTCACCCCCCTCCTCCGCACACTCCACTGGCTTCCAGTTGAAGCTCGCATCCGCTACAAGACCATGGTGCTTGCCTATGGAGCAGTGAGGGGAACGGCACCTCTGTACCTTCGGGCTCTGATCAGTCCCTACACCCAAACGAGGGCATTGCGTTCATCCACCTCTGGCCTGCTGGCTCCCCTTCCTCTGCGGAAGCATAGTTCCCGCTCAGCCCAGTCAAAACTGTTCGCTGCTCTGGCACCCCAATGGTGGAACAAGCTCCCTCACGACGCCAGGACAGCGGAGTCACTCACCACCTTCCGGAGGCATTTGAAACCCCACCTCTTTAAGGAATACCTGGGATAGGATAAAGTAATCCTTCTACCCCCCCCCCCCCCCCCCCCCCCAAAAATTGTAAAGTGGTTATCCCACTGGCTATAGGGTGAACGCACCAATTGGTGAGTCGCTCTGGATAAGAGCGTCTGCTAAATGACGTAAATGTGCCCTTGAGCAAGGCACTTAACCCTAATTGCTCCTGTAAGTCGCTCTGGATAAGAGCGTCTGCTAAATGACTAAAATGTAATAATGTAAATGATATATTTAGCTCAGTGTTTTATATTTCTGCAGGATCGTCCATGACGATACCAGTGATTTGGCCGCCTTCCGGAGAAGTCACTGTAGTGTCTAGAAGCCATTGTAGGGGTCTAGAGAGTCCACACATGGTGCTAGTGAAGGAAACATGAGTGATTTACAGCTGAATGTTAGTATAATAGTGAATAATATCAGTAGTGTTGTGTGCTAAATGAACTATTTTGAGATTAAGTTGTGCATGCCTTCTTACCTCTGAGTTGAAATAAATATTGTTTTGACAGTGCTACTCTAATCTGGGACAAGCAGAACCACCCAGCCCTGTCTATATAAATCACAGTTTCACTCCCACAGCTACCAGTCTAGCAGTTGAACAGTTCCACTGCCTGAAATACCCTGGACTGGGCCAGGTGTGAGGGAGTGGACTGGTTTGAACCTTTATAGTGGATTCAGAGAGGGACACACAATAGATATGCCATCATGTAATTAATGACATATAAAATTGATATTATACTTTTTGATAATACTGTATAGTGTATGTCTCTACATAAATGTGTCTAATGTTCGAGCCCAGCATCATGTCTCATTCACAGATGTAACAGTCAGTAACCTGATCACCAAAACAGTTAATATAATGCTAGATGATCACATCAATATTTGGTTGTGAGGTACATATGGGGATTTGATTTAGGGAGGCTGAAGCTGATGTAACACCACCTTTATTTATTTTTTACTTCTGTATATCTGACTCTGCATAGGGACAGGTATTGTGTGTTTTAAAACTTCATTTAACTTTTATAAGTTGTAAGTTGACCTTACTGATCAGTGTTCCATGTCACTGTTTCTTCCCCCTCAGCACCTGCAGTAGGTCCCAGCTGTAGCAGTACAGTCACTGTGCAGTCTGACTGAGGGAGGTTTTTGTACGGCTCTGTATCATTGTGTGAACACATCTTTACTATTGGGATAGTGGAAACTCTGACAGTAGTAATCTCCTGCATCTTCAGCCTGGACTCCACTGATGGTCAGAGTGAAGTCACTCCCAGATCCACTGCCACTGAATCTAGATGGAGTCCCAGACTGAAGTGTTGTAGCATAGTAAATAAGGAGTTTAGGAGCTCCTCCAGGTTTCTGTTGATACCAGGCTAGATAGTTATTAGAATACACATTACTGCTGGTTTTACAGTTCAGAGAGACTGTCTGTCCTGGGAGAACAGCTTTAACTGCAGGAGTCTGAGTCACAGTGTACTGTCCTCTAGATTCTGAAAAATAGAATAAAAAGAATCATTGTACATCACCAGGAATGAATAACACATTCTTAACAACCTTCAGTTCACTCAAATTGTTTACTTTTCAGGATACAAACATGGAACTTAATTTTCTTTACCCTTGAAGCAGAAAGCAAGTGTCCAGATGAAGATGGTGGTAAAAGTCATGGTTGTTGTGGATTCTGTTGTCATGAAGGACAGCTCTCAGTCATGAAGTGTTAAACTCACAGGGATATAAACACTCTCAGACCACTGAAGCATGTGCTGTCTATGCAGAGCTTCATCACTATGCAAATAGTATTTTGGTCTTCTCCCCATCCACCATTATTCAGTAAACTTAGACCACTAAGTATCCATCAGATTAGACCTGAGAGTCCATTACAATCTGATGATCTTACTCCCACAATTGTAACCTAATAGTCATAATCCATGATAATATGTAAATAATTAAGTGAATAAAAAGGGTATGAATAGAATGAGTATTATTGTTTTAAAGGCTATCACATATGATCACTATCAATGTCGTTTAGCAAGACAATACCATAATGAATACTGGAGAAAATATAAAGAAAAAACACATATTAATGTAACTAAAGAACATATATAACTTTGTCTGTTGATTAGTGTTCATGGTAATGAGGGCGGCAGGTAGCCTAGCGGTTAAGAGCGTTGGGCTGGTAACCAAAAGGTTGCTGGTTTGAATCTCCGAGCAGACTAGGTGAAATAATATTTTCAATGTGCTCTTGAGCAAGGCATTTAACCCTAATTGCTCCAGGGTTGCCCTCTCTAATTGGCAGATCCATGGCTGTGAGTACCAGATGCAAAAAAACAAATGTCCAATTCACCTGTGTATCATACACACTTCTACATGTGTGAAATAAGACAAATGCAAGCACCCATCTAATTATTTAATATGATATAGTAAGATATTCATATCTATGGAAAAGAGGAATACCAGTCAGTTTCCACCCCCCCCCCCCCCCCCCCCCCCAAGTGATCATTGGTAATTGGTCGCCCACCGCAGGGAGAGTACTGTGTGCTGTGGACTGAATATTGGACTACTGGACTATTGGACTACTGGACTGACACTGAGAGAAGAGGGGTTCCACTATGCAGGACTGCTACTCTGTTCCTGACTGAGTTCAGCTCCTTCCTGTCCTGTTTCTCTGACCAGACACACTGGGACTCTGTAGACCATCATTACAATACATGAAACCCAGTATCTCCTCTACTTCTTAAGAATACAATGTCCAATGGGTCTGAAGTTATTTTAAAAAATGCCAAGGGGCATCAGGAAGTCTGTATTGGATGATTCCAGATTTGAAGCCTTTTGAAGATAAATGGGTTCATGGTTCTCCATGAAATAGTCAATAATAATGAGTAAAAATGCAGTCAAGAACCCATGGGATAGTGACTGAATATGATCTAAAAGATTGGAGTAGCTATTGTTGTTCAGCTCTAATACACACTGTGTCATTGTACTGGATCATCTCCTCCCCTCAGTACCTGCAGTAGGTCCCAGCTGTAGCAGTACATTCACTGTGCAGTCTGACTGAGGGAGGTTTTTGTACGGCTCTGTATCACTGTGTGAACACATCTTTACTATTGGGATAGTGGAAACTCTGACAGTAGTAATCTCCTGCATCTTCAGCCTGGACTCCACTGATGGTCAGAGTGAAGTCACTCCAAGTTCCACTACCACTGAATCTAGATGGAGTCCCAGACTGAAGAGTTTTAGCCCAGTATATTAGGAGTTTAGGAGCTCCTCCAGGTTTCTGTTGATACCAGGCTAGATAGTGTCCATAGATGTTACTGTATACAGCACTGCTGGTCTTACAGCTAAGACTGACTGTGTGACCCACTGAAACAGTTTCCACTGCAGGAGTCTGAGTCACAGTGACCTGGCCTCTGGACTCTGAAACAGAGATGGCATGTAGAATTAGCATTAAATTGTTCATTCATATGTCCATATAGCATATTAACTTAAACTGTAATAAGGTTATATAGCCTACTATTGCAATGGTTTGGTTAATTTTCAGTAAAATATATTACCTTGGAGACAGAGGGCAAGTGTCCAGATGAAGATGGTGATAAAAGTCATGGTTGTTGTGGGTTCTGTTGTCATGAAGGACAGCTCTCAGTCATGAAGTGTTCAACTCACAGGGATATAAACACTCCCAGAGCAGTGGGGCAGATACATTATGCAAATGAATGTTTCAAATCTATTTCAGTTTCCAAATAGGCTCCCATCATTAGAATGTGTTTTATCTTGCATATAAAATCAAACCGTAACTGTTTACTCTGATAACTGATGCATGGTAACCTTTATGTCACACCACCATTATATTTTTATTCTGATGATGATCAGATATAATGAACTGTCTGTTCACTCATGCTTGGTCTCTCATGTAAGTTCCTCTAATCAGTTAGTGAACACTTCTCTAAACTAAAGCTGGTAGGATTCCTCTGGTAGTGTTGTCTGTCCTCTGTTAAATCTGAGATCAACATCTTTAATAAAGGAATATACAACATGGATCACTATCACTACTGCTGCTGCTGTTGTCTTTCATATGGACAATATGGAGGAATACTAGCAACACTGGATCTAATGCTGGACTGTACCTACAGACTAGGAGAACACCTGATACACAGAAGAAGGAAATAAGACTCATATCTGGATTTAAGATACAATTCATATTTGTATTATCTAGAAACAGCTTATTTAAAGTGTTTGTTCTACCTGGAAGATGTTAAAGTGTATTTGTGTTGATTATGATTCAGTATGAGTGATCTTCACTGTAACAGCTGCAGCATCACAACACAGAGAGGTTTTTGTACCAGCAGTAATAGGGATTGTATCACTGTGGTTGACTTTTGGTAGTGGCACCAGACTTGATGTTGGAAGTAAGTAAACACAAAATTAACCATTTTCTTTACCTTTTGATGTAGTCTTTCAATTTCTCTATCAATTTAGCCTCGATATTGAGGATTTCTTTAAATACCTTTTTTTTTTTACATGATTTTGGGGGGAAATATACAATGGCCAGTTAGAATATGAATGTTATTACATCGAATCAACTTTGACCTGCCTTTAAACGATGAGAGTGATTAGTCTACGTTTTAGCTGAGTTGTATGAATAAACATACTGCACCTTTTAAGAAATGTACAATAAAGAGTAGGTTTTGCAAAATTTTTGGTAAAACAAAACAGAAAATACTTTATTTCAAATGAACAAGATAAAATGATCTTTGGCAAGTATTCATACCATAGTAAATTAAATGATTTAAAACAAAGTCTAAAGAAATTCAGCTTGTCAAATTTGCAGGAGGTTTTTGTACGAGCAGTAATAGGGATTGTATCACTGTGGTACACTTTTGGTAGCGGCACCAGACTTGATGTTGGAAGTAAGTAACAAGCTCTCTTTATATTTCTTTCTGATAGAACGTGGTATTTACATTCCTAAACTCTGTCTCTATTAAAATATTTCAATATTTTAGATGTTTTTAAAATTACATTTGAATAGTATTGGATATAGTAAGCATCATTGTTGCATTGTGTTCATGGTAGCCTTCACTGTTACTCTGAAGACAAAAGGTCTCAGTTTGAAACCGACTTCATGATCTAACATGTTTGATAAGTATTTAAAATTAATTTATGCTCAAATTCTGCAAATAGTATGAATATGAGTAGGCTATTCTGATCAGATCCATTCCTAAACAATATATGTATGACATGTGTAACTGACACAGTATGTATAGTAACTCTAGTTATTTAACCACTTTATACTTGTTAGGTTCACAAATCTGCTTTGTATCGTATTACTTTAGTGTTTTCTCCACATCTTTTAAACAATGTAACCTTTATTTTCATATTTAGAGGTCACATTAATTTGATGTGTCCTTTGCTGAAGATCATCTCTTACTGTAGCTGTACTTGATGTAGTTACTTAGTTGATGTGTTCTGTTTGTTCCAGGTAACAGTGTCCCTACCCTCACTGTACTGCCCCCCTCTAGTGAGGAGCTGTCCAGTACAACAACAGCCACACTGACGTGTCTGGCCAACAAGGGCTTCCCCTCAGACTGGACCATGCACTGGAAAGTGGACGGGACCAGCAAGAAGCAGGAGGCCAGTCCCGGGGTCCTGGAGAAAGACGGCCTGTACAGCTGGAGCAGCACCCTGACTCTCACTGCCCAGGAGTGGACCAAGGCAGGAGAGGTGACCTGTGAAGCCCAGCAGAAATCCCAGACTCCAGTCACCAAGACCCTGAGGAGGGCTGACTGTTCTGGGTAGGACCCCTCAGTCACACAGCCTTGTGGAGAGAGGCTGCTGGTTCTTCTGCTTTGACTCTGTTCTGAGATCAGATGTTCTCTGTCTTATTGATCACTGACATGTAGACTAACAGAGGGCTTTGCTTGAGTTCATGTGTCAATCCTCTCTGTAGACAGGTTGTATCAGTGTTAGATTTGATGTGTTCTGCTTCATTACTATTAGATACTGTAGGAATGTTTGCTTTAATGCTTTGATGAATAGATGAAAATAAAGATTTATCTTTCAATTATTAGACTTTAGTCTTAAATGTTGAATGATATTGAAATACATTCATAAAGCCGGATTCACAGTCTCTATGAAAACTATCGGACCTAAACCTCATTGCTTAGTTATTTATGTTCTAACCACAACGTCATCAACCAGTAGTTCATACTAACACAAGATACTACAATTTACACAGATTAACAGGAGAGGTTTAGCCACATGTAGTAGGTACTCTTTATTCATATTTCTTGGAAGATTTTGACCTGCTTGGCTTATAGACTTATAAAGACAGTAATCTAATGCTATTGAACATTTCATCGATATCTTCGATGATCACCAATGTGCTCACACCTGCATTAAGCTACATTTATTTAAAAAGTTGTCCACATAATAGTAGAAGTATCACATCTTCAAGATAGTCATATAGTCTTCTCTACCTCCAACCCTCTGGGGACAGAGTGAACGTCCGGTGACAGTACAGTTCTATTCTGGGACAAGCAGAACCACCAAGCCCTGTCTATGTAAATCTCAGTTTCACTCCCACAGCTACCAGTCTAGCAGTTCAACAGTTTCACTGCCTGAAACACCCTGGACTGGGCCAGATGTTAGGGAGTGAACTGGTTTTAACCTATATGGTTGATTCAGGGAGGGAGACATAACAGATCTGCCATCATGTAATTCATGACATATAATAGGTCTGTTTGAGCCCATCATCATGTCACATTCACAGGTCCAGCATCATGTCTCATTCACAGATGTAACAGTCAATAACCTGCTCACCAAAATAGTTAATATAATGCAAGATGATCACATCAATATTTGGTTGTGAGGTGCATTATGGGAATTGTATCTAGGGGGTTTGATGCTGATATAACATCACCTTCTTCTTCTTTACTTCTCTACATCTTATTTTGCATATTGGACTGGTATTGTGGGTATTTCAGAACTTCAAATAACTTTTGGAGGTGCACTACAATGATGATTGGGAACATGTGATCTGAATGATGCTTTCTAAACATATTCAAAGTTGACTTCACTAACCAGTGTTCCTTGTCACTGTCTCTTGTATGACAGAACCTCAGGTTGTTTTAGTGGGTTATAATCATGTTAAATGATCTTAGTAAATATGGTTGAATTTTTGCTTGAAACTCACTACCTGACTGGGGGACCTTGTAGAGACTGGGATATTTATTCTGAAATCATGTGAGACAATATTTCACATAGATGGAGTCCATTCAACTTATTGTCTGACATGTTAATAAAAGGTTAGTTTGCCATAGCAACAGGGAAGGCATATTTATGTGGTCTGACTGAACTAAAATATACGGATCTAAATATATCAGTGATGCTGACTATAATGTCAACTTTTCCACGCTCTAGTTAAATCATTCCTGAACTGACAACACCCACAGGTCCAGTGTTCCATGTCAATGTCTCTTCCCCCTCAGCACCTGCAGTAGGTCCCAGCTGTAGCAGTACAGTCACTGTGCAGTCTGACTGAGGGAGGTTTTTGTTTACTGTTGGGATAGTGGTAACTCTGACAGTAGTAATCTCCTGCATCTTCAGCCTGGACTCCACTGATGGTCAGAGTGGAATTAGTCCCAGATCCACTACCACTCAATCTAGATGGAGTCCCAGACTGAAGCGTTTTGGTATAGCAAATGAGGAGTTTAGGAGCTCCTCCAGGTTTCTGTTTATACCAGGCTACAAGCAGGAGGGCGACTACAAGCAGGAGGCTTGTGAAATCTTCATCCTAAACTGACTCTTTCTCCATGGTGGAAAGCTTTCATTTCAGAAGTCTGAGTCACAGTGTATTGTCCTCTGGATTCTGAAACATAGAAAAAAAAGTTATATGAAATGTTAACATTATTCCTTTGTGTAAAATATATTGTAACCTTGAAAGCAGAAAGCAGGTGTCCAGATGAAGATGGTGATAAAAGTAATGGTTGTTGTCAAATCTCGTATACCCAAATACTTCTCTGCAGCTGCCACCACAACATCCATTCTCTGTGATTTATGTTCCATTTCTGCGGTACAGTTGATAACCATTGCTCTGAATACTAAGAAGACAACATTACTGAAGCATAACTCACTTCTTGCCCTATCCCTCTGTGCTGGCACAAATCTACTACTCACTGGGATCCTATCAGGATCCCTCTCCCTTGACCCATCCTCCTCCACTTCCTTCACTGCCTCAGCTTAGGACACCCTACTTAGACTCAGCTGGCACTACTTAGACTCTGGCCACTTCAACCTGCCTCTCTCGCACCGGACACTTCCGATCTCCAGCAACATGAGCACCCCTACAGTTGACACACACACACAACTTTATCCACCGAAACTACACAATCCTCTGTCCCATGACATCCCGCACACTTCCCACATCTTAGAATCTCCCTCCTACACACTGCTGCAACATGACCATAAACATTGCACCTGAAACAGCGCAGTGGATTCTGCACAAATGCTCTAACAGGATAACTAATATATCCTAACATGACTTTGTCTGGCTCAAAACTCAAAAGGACTGACAATGACTCCTCTGTTTCACCACTCTCCCCACCGGACCTGTGTCACACCAAACGGCGGGCGTCACAAACACCAGACATTTTCAACTTCAATCGCTACATCCACACTTAATGCTACCCCAGAAATCACCCCTTTCAATGGTGCCCTGTTCCTAAGAGCAAAGCAAGAAACAGATCTTGACCCAAGTTACGTGACACGGAGCGCCCTCTCCCTCTCATCCTGGTTAACTTCACTGATTTAACTACCTCCAACTCCTTTCTCACCCACCCTGAAACCACAAATGGATCTGCCAAAAGACAAGGGTCCACCTTCTCCAAAATGTCACTACTATTGGTCCAGATTCTTCTTTATCATGTCTGACTCCATTCTTCCTCAACACACATCTTCCCACTACACTCGGCTCTTCTCCTTCTTCCTTGCTGTCCACAATCACATCTGTCCGTTCACCACGCTCTTGTCGCACCTTCATCAGCTACATTGCTTGCAGAGCACGCACTGATGGCACTTCTCCAAAACCCAACTTCTGTTCCTTAGCCCATTTTACAAGTCTGACTATCTCTGACCTCTCCATGCTTCCTTCACCTCTCACAACCTTCGTTCATAGAAGAGGTTTGTGTGAGCAGCAGCATTGTCCAGCCAATCATGGTCTGAATTGGTTAACAAGCCTCAGCTGGGTTCAATTAAAGAATGGGAAGGTGCTGAAAAGGTGTGGCAAGAGAGACGTTTTGCCTTGACAGAACCACAGGACATTTTAGGGGGTTATAATAATGTTACATAATCTCAATAAATATTGTTTAATATTTGCTTTAAATTCACTACCTGACTGAGGGACCTTACAGAAGCTGGGTTATTTATTCTGAAATGATGTGAGACATTACTATTGCACATAGATGGAGTCCATTCAACTTATTGTGTGATATGTTACAAAAAAGTTTGTTTGCCATAGCAACAGGGGAGGAATATGTATGTAGTCTGGACCTATGGGTGTTATCACTTAAGGAATGCTTTGACATGAGAGGGGATGAGTTGACATATTGTCAGCATCACTGATATATTTAGCTCAGTGTTTTATATTTCTGCAGGATCGTCCATGACGATACCAGTGATTTGGCCACCTTCCGGAAAAGTCACTGTAGTGTCTAGAAGCCATTGTAGGGGTCTAGAGAGTCCACACATGGTGCTAGTGAAGGAAACATTAGTGATTTACATCTGAACGTTAGTATAATAGTGAATAATATCAGTAGTGTTGTGTGCTAAATGAACTATTTTGAGATTAAGTTGTGCATGCCTTCTTACCTCTGAGTTGAAATAAAGATTGTTTTGAGAGTGCTACTCTAATCTGGGACAAGCAGAACCACCCAGCCCTGTCTATGTAAATCTCAGTTTCACTCCCACAGCTACCAGTCTAGCAGTTGAACAGTTCCACTGCCTGAAATACCCTGGACTGGGCCAGATGTGAGGGAGTGACTGGTTTGAACCTATATAGTGGATTCTGAGAGGGACACACAATAGATATGCCATCATGTAATTAATGACATATAAAATTTATATTATACTTTTTGCTAATACTGTATAGTGTATGTCTCTACATAAATGTGTCTAATGTTCGAGCCCAGCATCATGTCTTATTCACAGATGTAACAGTCAGTAACCTGATCACCAAAACAGTTAATATAATGCTAGATGATCACATCAATATTTGGTTGTGAGGTACATATGGGGATTTGATTTAGGGAGGCTGAAGCTGATGTAACACCACCTTTATTAATTTTTTACTTCTGTATATCTGACTCTGCATAGGGACAGGTATTGTGTGTTTTAAAACTTAATTTAACTTTTATAAGTTGTAAGTTGACCTTACTGATCAGTGTTCCATGTCACTGTCTCTTCCCCCTCAGCACCTGCAGTAGGTCCCAGCTGTAGCAGTACAGTCACTGTGCAGTCTGACTGAGGGAGGTTTTTGTACGGCTCTGTATCACTGTGTGAACACATGTTTACTATTGGGATAGTGGAAACTCTGACAATAGTAATCTCCTGTATCTTCAGCCTGGACTCCACTGATGGTCAGAGTGAAGTCACTCCCAGATCCACTGCCACTGAATCTAGATGGAGTCCCAGAGAAGAGGGTGCTTCCATAGTAGACTAGTGCTTTAGGAGTTTCTCCAGGTTTTTGTTGATACCAGGCTAAACATGGTTTACCTGAACCCCCACAGTCAGGATACACATTACTGCTGATTTTACAGTTCAGAGAGACTGTCTGTCCTGGGAGAACAGCTTTCACTGCAGGAGTCTGAGTCACAGTGATCTGTCCTCTGGATTCTGAAACAGAGAAAAAAAGAATAATTGTACATCACCAGGAATGAATAACACATTCTTAACAACCTTCAGTTCACTCAAATTGTTTACTTTTCAGGATACAAACATGGAACTTAATTTTCTTTACCCTTGAAGCAGAAAGCAAGTGTCCAGATGAATATGGTGATAAAGGTCATGGTTGTTGTGGGTTCTGTTGTCATGAAGGACAGCTCTCAGTCATGAAGTGTTCAACTCACAGGGATATAAACACTCACAGAGCAGTGGGGCAGATGCATTATGCAAATGAATGCTTCAAATCTATTTCAGTTTCCGAGTAGGCTCCCATCATTAGAATATATTTTGTCCTGCATGAACTTGTTTTTATAATAATAGTAATTAGGTGGGTGCTTATATTTGTACTATTTCTATTTTTAATAGATTATTATAATTTTTTTATATCCAAACTCCCCCTGAGACAACCTCGGAAAGTGGGGTCACGGCCAAGATTTGCCATTATCAACTGCGACCCTGGAGCAATTAGGGTTAAGTGCCTTGCTAAAGGGAACATCGACAGATGTTTCACCGTGTCGGCCTGGGGATTTGAACTAGCGATCTTTCGATAACTAGGCCAACGTCCTAACCGCTAGCTACCTGCTGCCCCTTTAATAACATCAAACAGCAACTGTTTACTCAGATAACTGATGCATGGTAACTTTTATGTCACACCACCATTGTATTTTTATTCTGATGATGATCAGATATAATGAACTGTCTGTTCACTCATGCTTGTTCTCTCATGTAAGTTCCTCTAATCAGTTAGTGAACACTTCTCTAAACTAAAGCTGGTAGGATTCCTCTGGTAGTGTTGTCTGTCCTCTGTGACTTTACCACCACTGTTAAATCTGAGATCAACATCTTTAATAAAGGAATATACAACATGGATCACTATCACTACTGCTGCTGCTGTTGTCTTTCATATGGACAATATGGAAGAATACTAGCAACACTGGGTCTAATGCTGGACTGTACCTACAGACTAAAAAATATATTTATTTTTTACTTTCTTAAACTCTTTCTATGAAAATATTGCGATTTAACATATTTTACTTTCTAATAAATATATATTTTTCTATTACTTTTGACGAAGCCTTCTTTCAAATAACATTTTATTTAACCAAAATGTTAAAATGTAGGTGTTTATTTATATGTCTGGTTTGATGGATTGCAGAGTATAATTATAGTATGATAACTATTTAATAATATTGAATATAGTTGTTGCATTGTGTATTACTGTTTGTGTGCGATTGTTGATCTTTAAATGTCAAATATTTTTGGTTAAATTGAGCTTTTTAATGAGCCTTCTTTCAAATAGATATTTATGGAATCAAAATAATAAATTGTAGGTTTATTTGTATGTCTGATTTGTATATTTCCTAATTCTGGTATAATAACTATTTAAAAGTATAGTATATAGTATTCATCACTGTTGAATTGTGTTCATGGTAGACTTTGCTGTTAGTGTGAAGACAAAGGGTCTCAGTTATGTTTGTAACCTACTTCATGATGGAACATGGGTGGTATGTGATGAAAATACTATGAATATGAGTAGGCTATTCTGATCAGATCCATTCCTGAACAATATCTGTATGACGTGTAACTGACACCATATGACTAGTAACTCTAGTTATTTAACCACTTTATACTTGTTAGGTTCATAAATGTGCTTTGTATCATGTTGCTTTAGTGTTTTCTCTACATCTTTTAAACAATGTAACTTATACATTCATATTTAGAGGGCATTTCCAATTCACTTGTGTACTTTGCTTAAGATCATTTCTTACTGTAGCTGTATTTGATGTAGTTACTTAGTTGATGAATTTTGTTTGTTCCAGGTAACAGTGCCCCCACCCTCACCGTCCTGCCCCCTTCTAGTGAGGAGCTATCCAGTACAACAACAGCCACACTGACGTGTCTGGCCAACAAGGGCTTCCCCTCAGACTGGACCATGAGCTGGAAAGTGGACGGGACCAGCAAGAATCAGGAGGCCAGTCCCGGGGTCCTGGAGAAGGACAGCCTGTACAGCTGGAGCTGGTTCCTCTGCTTTGACTGTTCTGAGATCAGATGTTCTCTGTATTATTAATCACTGACATGTAGCCTAACAGAGGGTTTTGCTTGAGTTCATGTTCCAATCCTCTCTGTAGACTGAGGTTGTATCAGTGCTAGATTTGATGTGTTCTGCTTTATTACTATTAGATACTGTAGGAATGTTTGCTTTGATGCTTTGATGAATAGATTGAAATAAAGATTTCCTTTTGGAACACATATTTTTCTTGCAGCTTTCAATAATTTGACTTTAGTCTTAAATGTTGTTGAATGATATAGAAATATATTCATAAAGCCTTGTTGACAGTTTGAAAACTATCCGACCTAAATGTCATTGCTTAGTTATTTATGTTCTCACTTGAAACCACATCGTCATCAACCAGTAGTACATACTAACACAATATTCTACAATATTAACAGATTAAAAGGAGAGGTAAATATACTACAATGTTAACAGATTAACAGGAGAGGTAAATATACTACAATGTTAACAGATTAACAGGAGAGGTCTAGATACTACAATGTTAACAGATTAACAGAAGAGGTCTGGATGCTATAATATTAACAGATTAACATGAGAGGTCTAGATACTACAATGTTAACAGATTAACAGGAGAGGTCTAGATTCTACAATGTTAACAGATTAACAGGAGAGGTCTGGATGCTACAATGTTAACAGATTAACAGGAGAGTTCTAGATACTACAATGTTAACAGATTAACAGGAGAGGTCTAGATACTACAATGTTAACAGATTAACAGGAGAGGTCTAGATACTACAATGTTAACAGATTAACAGGAGACGTCTGGAGACATTCAGTAGATGGAACTCCTTATTCATCTTTCTTGGACAGTGTTTTATCTGCTTGACTTATAGACTGATAAAGACAGTAAGCTAACGTCACTGAACATTTGATCGATGTATTTCACCAATGTGATCACACCTGTATTAAGCTACATTTGTTTGACAAGATCCACATAATATTACAAGTATCAAAGCTTCAAGATAGTCATATCGTCTTCTCTACCTCCAACCCCCTGGGAACAGAGTGAACATCTGGTGACAGTACTGCTCTATTCTGGGACAAGCAGAACCACCCAGCCCAGTCTATGTAAATCTCAGTTTCACTCCCATAGCTACCAGTCTAGCAGTTGAACAGTTTCACTGCCTGAAATACCCTGGACTGGGCCAGATGTGATGGAGTGACTGGTTTTAACCTCTATGGTGGATTCAGGGAGGGAGAAACAATAGATATTCCATCATGTAAATAATGACAGATAATATGGGTATTATAGGGTACCTGGGGGTAACTAGCCCCGCCTAAGAACAATGCCTAATTGCTGACACAAAAAAGCAAAGTTTGGGAAGAAATTGGTATGTGGATGAAGGTCATGCTTAGGAAAATAAACTATTAAGGGAAATAATAGCTACAGTTGACAATTTTTTTATTTTTTTTTTATTTTTTTTATTTAATTATTTTTTAGTTTTTTTTAAAATTATTATTATTTAGTTTTTTGGGGGGGGGGAATGGATCAGCTTAATATTGCAGATATATTGTATCTTCTATCAATGTAATTGTCTGCATCACTTCCAATCCCCCATGTTTTTTTTATATATATATATACTCCCCTTTATTACTTTTCAACCCCACCATCCTTTCCCTACTTGGAGTAAATTAGAGAACAACAATGCCCAGGCCTCTACTTCCGGTCTATACTTACTATCTACACCTTATGGACAGAGTTAATTTTACAATAATTCTATTATATATACAGTGGGGAGAACAAGTATTTGATACACTGCCGATTTTGCAGGTTTTCCTACTTACAAAGCATGTAGAGGTCTGTAATTTTTATCATAGGTACACTTCAACTGTGAGAGACGGAATCTAAAACAAAAATCCAGAAAATCACATTGTATGATTTTTAAGTAATTAATTTGCATTTTATTGCATGACATAAGTATTTGATCACCTACCAACCAGTAAGAATTCCGGCTCTCACAGACCTGTTAGTTTTTCTTTAAGAAGCCCTCCTGTTCTCCACTCATTACCTGTATTAACTGCACCTGTTTGAACTCGTTACCTGTATAAAAGACACCTGTCCACACACTCAATCACACAGACTCCAACCTCTCCACAATGGCCAAGACCAGAGAGCTGTGTAAGGCCATCAGGGATAAAATTGTAGACCTGCACAAGGCTGGGATGGGCTACAGGACAATAGGCAAGCAGCTTTGTGAGAAGGCAACAACTGTTGGCGCAATTATTAGAAAATGGAAGAAGTTCAAGATGACGGTTAATCACCCTCGGTCTGGGGCTCCATGCAAGATCTCACCTCGTGGGGCATCAATGATCATGAGGAAGGTGAGGGATCAGCCCAGAACTACACGGCAGGACCTGGTCAATGACCTGAAGAGAGCTGGGACCACAGTCTCAAAGAAAACCATTAGTAACACACTACGCCGTCATGGATTAAAATCCTGCAGCGCACGCAAGGTCCCCCTGCTCAAGCCAGCGCATGTCCAGGCCCGTCTGAAGTTTGCCAATGACCATCTGGATGACCCAGAGGAGGAATGGGAGAAGGTCATGTGGTCTGATGAGACAAAAATAGAGCTTTTTGGTCTAAACTCCACTCGCCGTGTTTGGAGGAAGAAGAAGGATGAGTACAACCCCAAGAACACCATCCCAACCGTGAAGCATGGAGGTGGAAACATCATTCTTTGGGGATGCTTTTCTGCAAAGGGGACAGGACGACTGCACCGTATTGAGGGGAGGATGGATGGGGCCATGTATCGCAAGATCTTGTCCAACAACCTCCTTCCCTCAGTAAGAGCATTGAAGATGGGTCGTGGCTGGGTCTTCCAGCATGACAACAACCCGAAACACACAGCCAGGGCAACTAAGGAGTGGCTCCGTAAGAAGCATCTCAAGGTCCTGGAGTGGCCTAGCCAGTCTCCAGACCTGAACCCAATAGAAAATCTTTGGAGGGAGCTGAAAGTCCGTATTGCCCAGCAACAGCCCCGAAACCTGAAGGATCTGGGGAAGGTCTGTATGGAGGAGTGGGCCAAAATCCCTGCTGCAGTGTGTGCAAACCTGGTCAAGACCTACAGGAAACGTATGATCTCTGTAATTGCAAACAAAGGTTTCTGTACCAAATATTAAGTTCTGTTTTTCTGATGTATCAAATACTTATGTCAAGCAATAAAATGCAAATTAATTACTTAAAAATCATACAATGTGATTTTCTGGATTTTTGTTTTAGTTTCCGTCTCTCACAGTTGAAGTGTACCTATGATAAAAATTACAGACCTCTACATGCTTCGTAAGTAGGAAAACCTGCAAAATCAGCAGTGTATCAAATACTTGTTCTCCTCACTGTATATATATATATATATATATATATACAGTGGGGAGAACAAGTATTTGATACACTGCCGATTTTGCAGGTTTTCCTACTTACAAAGCATGTAGAGGTCTGTAATTTTTATCATAGGTACACTTCAACTGTGAGAGACGGAATCTAACACAAAAATCCAGAAAATCACATTGTATGATTTTTAAGTAATTAATTTGCATTTTATTGCATGACATAAGTATTTGATCACCTACCAACCAGTAAGAATTCCGGCTCTCACAGACCTGTTAGTTTTTCTTTAAGAAGCCCTCCTGTTGTCCACTCATTACCTGTATTAACTGCACCTGTTTGAACTTGTTACCTGTATAAAAGACACCTGTCCACACACTCAATCAAACAGACTCCAACCTCTCCACAATGGCCAAGACCAGAGAGCTGTGTAAGGACATCAGGGATAACATTGTAGACCTGCACAAGGCTGGGATGGGCTACAGAACAATAGGCAAGCAGCTCTGTGAGAAGGGAACAACAGTTGGAGCAATTATTAGAAAATGGAAGAAGTTCAAGATGACGGTCAATCAACCTCGGTCTGGGGCTCCATGCAAGATCTCACCTCCTGGGGCATCAATGATCATGAGGAAGGTGAGGATTCAGCCCAGAACTACACGGCAGGACCTGGTCAATGACCTGAAGAGAGCTGGGACCACAGTCTCAAAGAAAACCATTAGTAACACACTACGCCGTCATGGATTAAAATCCTGCAGCGCACGCAAGGTCCCCCTGCTCAAGCCAGCGCATGTCCAGGCCCGTCTGAAGTTTGCCAATGACCATCTGGATGATCCAGAGGAGGAATGGGAGAAGGTCATGTGGTCTGAAGAGACAAAAATAGAGCTTTTTGATCTAAACTCCACTCGCCGTGTTTGGAGGAAGAAGAAGGATGAGTACAACCCCAACAACACCATCCCAACCGTGAAGCATGGAGGTGGAAACATCATTCTTTGGGGATACTTTTCTGCAAAGGGGACAGGACGACTGCACCGTATTGAGGGGAGGATGGATGGGGCCATGTATCACGAGATCTTGGCCAACAACCTCCTTCCCTCAGTAAGAGCATTGAAGATTGGTCGTGGCTGGGTCTTCCAGCATGACAACGACCCGAAACACACAGCCAGGGCAACTAAGGAGTGGCTCCGTAAGAAGCATCTCAAGGTCCTGGAGTGGCCTAGCCAGTCTCCAGACCTGAACCCAATAGAACATCTTTGGAGGGAGCTGAAAGTCCGTATTGCCCAGCGACAGCCCCGATACCTGAAGGATCTGGAGAAGGTCTGTATGGAGGAGTGGGCCAAAATCCCTACTGCAGTGTGTGCAAACCTGGTCAAGACCTACAGGAAACGTATGATCTCTGTAATTGCAAACAAAGGTTTCTGTACCAAATATTAAGTTCTGCTTTTCTGATGTATCAAATACTTTTGTCATGCAATAAAATGCAAATGAATTACTTAAAAATCATACAATGTGATTTTCTGGATTTTTGTGTTAGATTCCGTCTCTCACAGTTGAAGTGTACCTATGATAAAAATGACAGACCTCTAGATGCTTTGTAAGTAGGAAAACCTGCAAAATCGGCAGTGTATCAAATACTTGTTCTCCCCACTGTATATATATGTCTTTTTTTTTCTTCTTTTTTTTTTGCTCCTGAACTTCTTCTACTCTCAACCTCTGCGATCATTTTCATGATGTCCATCCGGTTTGCTTCTATATGCCATATCTTTCTAACTGTGCTCTTTCCCAAAAGCTCCCAACATACAACCTATATACTTATTATGGACACAGTATGCTTACATTATTAGCTATCTTTGTTATTATTTGTTGTTATTTGTTATTAGTCCCATCCTTCAACTCTATTCAATATTCAATACCTCCCATCTATCTCTTAACACCATCCATATAGGATTTCTATTTGCCATATATATTTCAACCGTACTGTGATGTTTTACAAAAGTTCTGAACCTTTCTATTCTCATTGCTTCTACAGATTGTGAATTAAAAATAAACATTTTTGCTAAAAGTATTATTATATTATTGATTGATTGACTATGACTTTTCAGATCACCCAGTAATGCTATCTGCAAGGTTAGCTCCAGGTAAATATTGCAATCCTTTAGCCATTCCTGGACCTGTGTCCAAAAACAAGCTACAAATGGACAGAACCAAAAAAATGATCTAATGATTCTGTCTCTTCACAGCAAAATTGAAAGATTCTAATTTTTGAATCCGGTGTCGTTTTGCGTGTCAGTTCATAAACACTATGCCATGGGATCGGTACGTCAAAGATCTCTTCCCAACTATTTTGCAATCTTTATGGGATGGCTGTCAATCCTTTGGTCCTTAAGTGAAACTGATATACTTTTTTATTTGTCACAGTTTTCCTTAACCAATTGTGTTCTTTAATGCAAGGCCGACACACAAGTTCCTTACTTTCTCCCCCTTCCACTTTCCTCTTCCACTTTTGCGGTAAGGCTGCAATTATTTGGTTGTAATTTTGGGTAGAGCAGACATTTCCATATGTTATTGTTAGCTGCATGTGCGTCATAACTCCACCAGTCTTACCGATGATATCATTTACGAAGATTATACCTTTTTTAAACATTCTGTCAAAAAATAAAGTTTTTTTGTCAATTAGTACATTTGAATTTAACCACAATATTTGTTGCATTATTTGTTCTGTCGTTTCTGGAGGATTAAATTGAAATTGCAACCAACTTTCTATGGCTTGTTTTAGAAATAGTGACATTTGGGAGATTATTTCCTTTTCAAATAACTGAAAGTGAGAGGTTGTAATCTGAATAAAGGGAAAAAGGCCTTTCTTGAACATTGGGTGAGACAATCTTACTAATTTGCTTGAGAACCAGTAAGGATTTAAGTATAACTTTTGTATGACTGAAGCTTTTAGTGATAGGTCTAATGCTTTAATATTTAATAATTTCTGTCCTCCGAATTCATATTCATTATATAAATATGCTCTTTTAATTTTGTCTGGCTTGCCGTTCCAAATAAAATTGAATATTTTTTTCTCATATAATTTCAAAAACTGTTCGCTAGGCGTAGGCAAGACCATAAGCAAATAGGTAAACTGGGATAATACTAAAGAGTTAATCAGGGTGATTTTTCCACAAATTGACAGGTATTTTCCTTTCCATGGAAGTAAGATCTTATCTATTTTTGCTAACTTTCTATTCAAATTTATTGAAGTGAGATCATTTATTTCCTTTGGGATATGTATTCCGAGTATATCCACATCACCATCAGACAATTTTATTGGTAAACTACGTAATGTAAAAATTGTATTTTTTAGTGATCCAATACGTAATATAGTACATTTGTCATAATTTGGTTGTAATCCAGAGAGGTTAGAAAATGTATCTAGATCCTCTATGAGGCTGTGGAGGGATTCTAGTTGTGGATTTAAAAGAAAACATGAATCATCAGCGTACAATGACACCTTTGTTTTTAAGCCCTGTATTTCTAATCCTCTGATATTATTATTGGATCTGATTTTAATAGCTAACATCTCGATGGCCACAATAAATAGATATGCCGATAGTGGACAACCTTGTTTCACTCCTCTTGACAGTTTAAAACTTTCTGAGAAATAGCCATTATTTACTATTTTACACCTAGGGTTACTATACATGATTTTGACCCATTTTATAAGAGATTCTCCAAAATTGAAATGCTCCAGGCATTTATATATAAACCCCAGTCGAATTTATCAAATGCCTTTTCGAAGTCTGCTATGAATAGCAGGCCTGGTTTCCCATATTTTCCATAGTGTTCTATTGTTTCCAATACTTGCCTTATATTATCTCCAATGTATCTTCCATGTATGAAACCTGTCTGATTAGAATGAATAATATCCGACAATACCTTTTTAATTCTGTGCACTATACATTTTTTGCTAGGATTTTTGCATCACAACACTGAAGTGTAAGGGGCCTCCAATTTTGTAAATGGACTGGATCTTTATATTTTCCACTTGTATCCTGTTTCAGTAATAATGAGATCAGACCTTCTTCTTGAGTGTCTGATAATCTACCATTTACATAGGTGTGGTTAAAACATGCTAATAACGGTCCTCTTAGTATATCAAAAAGGTTTGGTATACCTCGACTGGTATGCCATCCAACCCTGGAGTTTTCCCAGACTTAAAGTATTTAATTGCATCCAGAAGTTCCTCCTCTGTAATTTGACCTTCACATGAGTATTTCCGTGTGGCTGTTAATTTGACATTATCAATAGAAAAAAAATCTCTACTATTAGCTTCAGTTAGAGGAGATGGAGGCGACTGAAAAGAAAACGTATACTTAAAGTACTTTGTTTCTTCCTTCAAAATATCATTTGGTGAATTATGGGTGACTCCGTCAATTGTAACCAGTTTCATTAAGTTATTTTTGGTAGCATTCCTATGTTTACATTTACATTTACATTTTAGTCATTTAGCAGACGCTCTTATCCAGAGCGACTTACAGGAGCAATTAGGGTTAAGTGCCTTGCTCAAGGGCACATTAACGTCATTTAGCGGACGCTCTTAGCCAGAGCGACTCACAAATTGGTGCGTTCACCCTATAGCCAGTGGGATAACCACTTTACAATTGGGGGGGGGGGGGGGTAGAAGGATTCCTTAATCCTATCCCAGGTATTCCTTAAAGAGGTGGGGTGTCAAATGTCTCCGGAAGGTGGTGAGTGACTCCGCTGTCCTGGCGTCGTGAGGGAGCTTGTTCCACCATTGGGGTGCCGGTCATTGCTATGTTGAAGATTAAAAAAGAATTTTGTGCATTTTTCCCCATATTCCATCCAGTTTGCTTTATTTTTATAATATATTACACTTGATCTTTCTTGAATAAGTTTCTCCATTTCTTTTTGTTTTTCCTCTAATTTATTCTGAGCCTCTATGTTATAGTTTTTATTGCCATCTATCTGTTCTTTTAGACTTTCTATTTCCTTTCTTAGTATAAAATCTTTTGACCTAAATTGCTTTTGTTTGTGTTTCATACAATAAGGGGATTCGCTGTACCTATGTTATGTTGGAAAAAGTCAGTTATACATTCCTTTGTTCTAATTATAAATAAATTATCATCCAATAGGCTTTGATTAAATTTCCAATATCCTCGCCCACGTGGAAATTCAGTAAGAGTAATGTATATGCCTATTATATGATGGTCCGACCGCTATCTTTCCCCTATCAACACTTTTTTTTACTTTTAGTGCCAACGAGAATGAGATAAGAAAGAAGTCAAGACGACTAGCTTGATTCAGTCTCCGCCATGTATATCTCACTAGATCAGTATATTTAAGCCTCCATATACAGTGGGGAAAAAAGGTATTTAGTCAGCCACCAATTGTGCAAGTTCTCCCACTTAAAAAGATGAGAGAGGCCTCTAATTTTCATCACAGGTACACGTCAACTATGACAGACAAAATGAGAAAAAAAATCCAGAAAATCACATTGTAGGATTTTTTATGAATTTATTTGCAAATTATGGTGGAAAATAAGTATTTGGTCAATAACAAAAGTTTCTCAATACTTTGTTATATACCATTTGTTGGCAATGACACAGGTCAAACGTTTTCTGTAAGTCTTCACAAGGTTTTCACACACTGTTGCTGGTATTTTGGCCCATTCCTCCATGCAGATCTCCTCTAGAGCAGTAAAGTTTTGGGGCTGTCACTGGGCAACACGGACTTTCAACTCCCTCCAAAGATTTTCTATGGGGTTGAGATCTGGAGACTGGCTAGGCCACTCCAGGACCTTGAAATGCTTCTTACGAAGCCACTCCTTCGTTGCCCGGGCGGTGTGTTTGGGATCATTGTCATGCTGAAAGACCCAGCCACGTTTCATCTTCAATGCCCTTGCTGATGGAAGGAGGTTTTCACTCAAAATCTCATGATACATGGCCCCATTCATTCTTTCCTTTACACGGATCAATCGTCCTGGTCCCTTTGCAGAAAAACAGCCCCAAAGCATGATGTTTTCACCCCCATGCTTCACTGTAGGTATGGTGTTCTTTGGATGCAACTCAGCATTATTTGTCCTCCAAACACGACGAGTTGAGTTCTTACCAAAAAGTTCTATTTTGGTTTCATCTGACCATATGACATTCTCCCAATCCTCTTCTGGATCATCCAAATGCACTCTAGCAAAGTTCAGACGGGCCTGGACATGTACTGGCTTAAGCAGGGGGACACGTCTGGCACTGCAGGATTTAAGTCCCTGGCGGCGTAGTGTGTTACTGATGGTAGGCTTTGTTACTTTGGTCCCAGCTCTCTGCAGGTCATTCACTAGGTCCCCCCGTGTGGTTCTGGGATTTTTGCTCACCGTTCTTGTGATCATTTTGACCCCACGGGGTGAGATCTTGCGTGGAGCCCCAGATCGAGGGAGATTATCAGTGGTCTTGTATGTCTTCCATTTCCTAATAATTGCTCCCACATTTGATTTTGTCAAACCAAGCTGCTTACCTATTGCAGATTCAGTCTTCCCAGGCTGGTGCAGGTCTACAATTTTGTTTCTGGTGTCCTTTGACAGCTCTTTGGTCTTTGCCATAGTGGAGTTTGGAGTGTGACTGTTTGAGGTTGTGGACAGGTGTCTTTTATACTGATAACAAGTTCAAACAGGTGCCATTAATACAGGTAACGAGTGGAGGACAGAGGAGCCTCTTAAAGAAGAAGTTACAGGTCTGTGAGAGCCAGAAATCTTGCTTGTTTGTAGGTGACCAAATACTTATTTTCCACTTTACAGGCCTCTCTCATCTTTTTAAGTGGGAGAACTTGCACAATTGGTGGCTGACTAAAACTTATTTTCCCCACTGTATCAACGCACTACCAATACTACTTTTACAACTACTAGTCTTAGCACCTGTAACTCGTCATGGATGATTTTAAATGTAGTGTTTGATCCACTAATGTTTGAAGAATGGTGCCAACAAGAAAAGGAGGAGGAGGATATGAGAGAAATGAAACAAGAAGAAGAGCAAGTGGACCAGAAACCTGAGCCTAGTGTTAACGTTAGACATGCAGAAATCAGTAACATTAGTGCTGCTATAGACGACATAGAAAAGGAGAGAAATGAAGAAGCTAGCTACATCAAGACAGACCAACTGGGCAGTGAAGTGCTTTCTGGAATGGCTGTCAGAAAAGTGGGTAAACATCGATCTGGCAACTGTTTCAAAACAGGAGATGAGTAATATTCTGCAAGATATTTGAATAGATATTTTTTAAATAGCTATATAAATATATTGAGGTGAGAGCATTGTAAATGCTTTTGGCGGTTGACCTTCTTCTGTTTTGTGGGTGGCACTATGTGATGTTTTCGAGGGATGGGTCCTGGCCCCTCGGGAGCATAGGGATCCGGGGGGACAGGGGTGGTTTGCTGATCACTGGGATGACTGCCCAACTTGGGATGGGGAGGGGTTTTAGCGGGGGAATTAGTGGAGAACAATTGGAGGGTTATTTAGTAACATTGCAAATATCATGGTATAGCTATATGGACACTCAATCACTATGGTATTTTCTATTGGTAAATTTACAAACATATATAATGACAAAAAGATTTGAAACTTGTATCTCATTATGGTATGTAGTAAAATAAGTATAGCCAGTTATAATTGTAATGGCTTAGCAGATAATAACAAAAGAAGAACAATATTTACATGGCTCAAAGAGAAGGAAGGAATATAATATCTATTGTTTACAGGAAACCCATTCAACATATCTAGATGAAGTTGCGTGGAAAAGGGAATGGGGGGGGGGGGGGGGGGCGAAATATACTTCTCCCATGGGCTAAGAAACTCAAAAGGGGTGATGATATTAATTAACAGTAATTTCGATCCGAATGTGCAAATTGGCCAAACAGATACGCACATCTTTGAAAATATATATACAGTGGGGAAAAAATGTATTTAGTCAGCCACCAATTGTGCAAGTTCTCCCACTTAAAAAGATGAGAGAGGCCTGTAATTTTCATCATAGGTACACGTCAACTATGACAGACAAATTGAGAAAAAAAATTCCAGAAAATCACATTGTAGGATTTTTTATGAATTTATTTGCAAATTATGGTGGAAAATAAGCATTTGGTCACCTACAAACAAGCTACATTTCTGTCTCTCACAGACCTGTAACTTCTTCTTTAAGAGGCTCCTCTGTCCTCCACTCCTTACCTGTATTAATGGCACCTGTTTGAACTTGTTATCAGTATAAAAGACACCTGTCCACAACCTCAAACAGTCACACTCCAAACTCCACTATGGCCAAGACCAAAGTGCTGTCAAAGGACACCAGAAACAAAATTGTAGACCTGCACCAGGCTGGGAAGACTGAATCTGCAATAGGTAACCAGCTTGGTTTGAAGAAATCAACTGTGGGAGCAATTATTAGGAAATGGAAGACATACAAGACCACTGATAATCTCCCTCGATCTGGGGCTCCACGCAAGATCTCACCCCGTGGGGTCAAAATGATCACAAGAACGGTGAGCAAAAATCCCAGAACCACACGGGGGGACCTAGTGAATGACCTGCAGAGAGCTGGGACCAAAGTAACAAAGCCTACCATCAGTAACACACTACGCCGCCAGGGACTCAAATCCTGCAGTGCCAGACGTGTCCCCCTGCTTAAGCCAGTACATGTCCAGGCCCGTCTGAAGTTTGCTAGAGTGCATTTGGATGAACCAGAAGAGGATTGGGAGAATGTCATATGGTCAGATGAAACCAAAATATAACTTTTTGGTAAAAACTCAACTCGTAGTGTTTGGAGGACAAAGAATGCTGAGTTGCATCCAAAGAACACCATACCTACTGTGAAGCGTGGGGGTGGAAACATCATGCTTTGGGACCAGGACGACTGATCCGTGTAAAGGAAAGAATGAATGGGGCCATGTATCGTGAGATTTTGAGTGAAAACCTCCTTCCATCAGCAAGGGCATTAAAAATGAAACGTGGCTGGGTCTTTCAGCATGACAATGATCCCAAACACACCGCCCGGGCAACGAAGGAGTGGCTTCGTAAGAAGCATTTCAATGTCCTGGAGTGGCCTAGCCAGTTTCCAGATCTCAACCCCATAGAAAATCTTTGGAGGGAGTTGAAAGTCCGTGTTGCCCAGCGACAGCCCCAAAACATCACTGCTCTAGAGGAGATCTGCATGGAGGAATGGGCCAAAATACCACCAACAGTGTGTGAAAACCTTGTGAAGACTTACAGAAAACGTTTGACCTGTGTCATTGCCAACAAAGGGTATACAACAAAGTATTGAGAAACTTTTGTTATTGACCAAATACTTATTTTCCACCATAATTTGCAAATAAATTCATAAAAATTCATTAAATGTGATTTTCTGGATTTTTTTTTCTCAATTAGTTTGTCATAGTTGACGTGTACCTATGATGAAAATTACAGGCCTCTCTCATCTTTTTAAGTGGGAGAACTTGCACAATTGGTGGCTGACTAAATACTTTTTTCCCCCACTGTAATACATTATCGACCTTGCAAGCAATTCAAGACTCTATTATTATGGTGAGTTTTAAATAGCTCAATAGACCGTAAAGGAAATCACACTACAAACAATGACCCTCTTGCTCTTAAGGAAATCGTGAATGTCATGGATACATTAGAACTAGTAGATATATGGAGGCTTAAATATCCTGATTTAGTGAGATACAGTGAGGGAAAAAAGTATTTGATCCCCTGCTGATTTTGTACGTTTGCCCACTGACAAAGAAATGATCAGTCTATAATTTTAATGGTAGGTTTATTTGAACAGTGGGAGACAGAATAACAACAAAAAAATTCAGAAAAACGCATGTCAAAAATGTTATAAATTGATTTGCATTTTAATGAGGGAAATAATTATTTCACCCCCTCTCAATCAGAAAGATTTCTTGCTCCCAGGTGTCTTTTATACAGGTAACGAACTGAGATTAGGAGCACACTCTTAAAGGGAGTGCTCCTAATCTCAGCTTGTTACCTGTATAAAAGACACCTGTCCACAGAAGCAATCAATCAATCAGATTCCAAACTCTCCACCATGGCCAAGACCAAAGAGCTCTCCAAGGATGTCAGGGACAAGATTGTAGACCTACACAAGGCTGGAATGGGCTACAAGGCCATCACCAAGCAGCTTGGTGAGAAGGTGACAACAGTTGGTGCGATTATTCGCAAATGGAAGAAACACAAAAGACCTGTCAATCTCCCTCGGCCTGGGGCTCCATGCAAGATCTCACCTCGTGGAGTTGCAATGATCATGAGAACGGTGAAGAATCAGCCCAGAACTACACGGGAGGATCTTGTCAATGATCTCAAGGCAGATGGGACCATAGTCACCAAGAAAACAATTGGTAACACACTACGCCGTAAAGGACTGAAATCCTGCAGCGCCCGCAAGGTCCCCCTGCTCAAGAAAGCACATATACAGGGCCGTCTGAAGTTTGCCACTGAACATCTGAATGATTCAGAGGAGAACTGGGTGAAAGTGTTGTGGTCAGATGAGACCAAAATTGAGCTCTTTGGCATCAACTCAACTCTCCGTGTTTGGAGGAGGAGGAATGCTGCCTATGACCCCAAGAACACCATCCCCACCGTCAAACATGGAGGTGGAAACATTATGCTTTGGGGATGTTTTTCTGCCATGTACCGTACTGGGCCATGTACCGTCAAATCTTGGGTGAGAACCTCCTTCCCTCAGCCAGGGCATTGAAAATGGGTCGTGGAATGGTATTTCAGCATGACAATGACCCAAAACACATGGCCAAGGCAACAAAGGAGTGACTCAAGAAGAAGCACATTAAGGTCCTGGAGTGGCCTGGCCAGTCTCCAGACCTTAATCCCATAGAAAATCTGTGGAGGGAGCTGAAGGTTCGAGTTGCCAAACGTCAGCCTCGAAAAACCTTAATGACTTGTAGAAGATCTGCAAAGAGGAGTGGAACAGAATCCCTCCTGAGATGTGTGCAAACCTGGTGGCCAACTACAAGAAACGTCTGACCTCTGTGACTGCCAACAAGGGTTTTGCCACCAAGTACTAAGTCATGTTTTGCAGAGGGGTCAAATACTTATTTCCCTCATTTAAAATGCAAATCAATTTATAACATTTTTGACATGCGTTTTTCTGGATTTTTTTGTTGTTATTCTGTCTCTCACTGTTCAAATAAACCTACCATTAAAATTATAGACTGATCATGTCTTTGTCAGTGGGCAAACGTACAAAATCAGCAGGGGATCAAATACTTTTTTCCCTCGCTGTATACATGGCGGAGGCTCAATCAAGCTTTTCGTCTTGACATCTTTCTTATGTCATTCTCGTTGGCACCAAAAGTTTTAAAAGTGTTGATAGGTGACAGAATGCGGTCGGACCATCATATAATTGGCATATAAAATACTCTTACTGAATTTCCATGTGGGCGAGGATATTGGACATTTTTTCAAAGCCTATTGGATGATAACTTGTTTTTAACTAGGACAGAGGAATTTATAACTGATTTTTTCCGACATAACATAGGTACAGAAAATCCCCTTATTCTATGGGACACCTTTAAATGTGCCTTTAGAGGCCATGCAATTCAGTGCTCATCTTGAAAACAAAAGCAATTTAGGTCAAAAGAGTCCACACTAACAAAGGAAATAGAAGGTCTAACAGAACAGATACATAGCAATACAAACTTATTCAAGAAAGGTCATGTGTAATATATTATAAAAAATAAAGCAAACTGGATGGAATATGGGGAAAAATACACCAAATTCTTTTTTTAATCTTCAACATAGGAATGCTACCAAAAATAATTTATTGAAACTGGTTACAAATGATGGAGTCACCCATGATTCATGAAATTATATTTTGAAGGAGGAAACAAAGTACTTTAAGCATATGTTTTCATTTCAGTTGCCTCCATCTCCTCTAACTGAAGCAAATTGTAGAGATTTTTTTTCTATTGATAATGTACAATTAACAGCCATACAAAAAGATTCATGTGAAGGTGAAATTACAGAGGAGGAATTTCTGGATGCAATTAAATACTTTAAGTCCGGGAAAACTCCAGGGTTGGATGGCATACCAGTCGAGGTATACCAAACCTTTTTTGATATACTCAGAGGACTGTTATTAGCATGTTTTAACCATTCCTATGTAAATGGTAGATTATCAGACACTCAAGAAGAAGGTCTGATTTCATTATTACTGAAACAGGATACAAGTGGAAAACATAAAGATCCAGTCCATTAAAAAAATTGGCGGCCCCTTACACTTCAGTGTTGTGATGCAAAAATTCTAGCAAAATGTATAGCGCATAGAATTAAAAAGGTTGGAGATAATATAAGGCAAGTACTGGAAACAATAGAACACTTTGAAAAATCTGGGAAACCAGGCCTACTATTCATAGCAGACTTCGAAAAGGCATTTGATGAAGTACGACTGGGGTTTATATATAAATGCCTGGAGCATTTCAATTTTAGACAATCTCTTATAAATTGGGTTAAAATCATGTATAGTAACCCTAGGTGTAAAATAGTAAATAATGGCTATTTCTCAGAAATTTTTAAACTGTCATGAGGAGTGAAACAAGTTTGTCCACTATCGGCATATCTATTTATTATTGCCATCGAGATGTTAGCTATTAAAATCAGATCCAACAATAATATCAAGGAATTAGAAATCCAGGGCTTAAAAACAAAGGTGTCATTGTACGCTGATGATTAATGTTTTCTTTTAAATCCACAACTTGAATCCCTCCACAGCCTCATAGAGGATCTAGATACATTTTCTAACCTCTCTGGATTACAACCAAATAATGACAAATGTACTATATGTCTAAGGCACTGCATCACAGTACTAGCTGTGCCACTAGAGATCCTGGTTCGATTCCAGGCTCTGTCGTAGCCGGCCGCGACCGGGAGACCCATGGGGCGGTGCACAATTGGCCCAGTGTCGTCCAGGGTAGGGGAGGGAATGGCCGGCAGGGATGTAGCTCACTTGGTAGAGCATGGCGTTTGCAACGCCAGGGTTGTGGGTTCGATTCCCACGGGAGGCCAGTATGAAAAATAATGTATGCACTCAATAATGTAAGTCGCTCTGAATAAGAGCGTCTGCTAAATGATGTATATGTAATAAAAAAAGGTTTAATATCTTTGTTTAAAAAAGGTATAATATTCGTAAATGATATTACTGGTAGGAATGGTGGAGTTATGT
Organism: Coregonus lavaretus; assembly: GCF_964263955.1. NCBI lineage: Eukaryota > Metazoa > Chordata > Actinopteri > Salmoniformes > Salmonidae > Coregonus > Coregonus lavaretus. The sequence continues at coordinate 49,682,155 of NC_140000.1, forward strand.
CGCACATGCAGCTAACAAAATCATATGGAAATGTCTGCTCTACCCAAAATTACAATCAAATAATTGCAGCATTACCGCAAAAATGGAAGAGGAAAGTGGAAGGAGGAAAAAGTAAGGAACTTGTCTGTCGGGCTTGCATTAAAGAACATAATTGGTTAAAGACAATTGTGATAAATAAACAAGTTTACCAGTTTCATATAAGGACCAAAAGATTGACAGCCATCCCATATAGATTGCAAAATAGTTGGAAGAGATTTTTGGCGTACCGATTCCATGGCATAGTGTTTATGAACTGATACGCAAAACGACACCGGATTCAAAACTTACAATTTTTCAATTTAAATTATTATATAAAATTCTTGCTACCAATAGAATGTTTTTGTATGGGGGATACAATCTTCCCAGCTCTGCAGATTTGGCTGTGAAGAGACAGAATCTTTAGATCATTTGTTTTGGTACTGTGCATTTGTAGCTTGTTTCTGGACACAGGTCCAGGAATGGCTGAAGGATTGCAATATTTGCATGGAGCTGACCCTGCAGATAGCACTACTGGGTGATCTGAAAAGTCATAGTCAATTGATCAATAATATAATAATACTTTTAGCAAAAATGTTTATTTTCAATTCACAAACTGTAGAAACAATGAGAATAGAAAAGTTCATAACTTTTGTAAAACATCACAGTACAGTTGAAAAATATATGGCAAATAGAAATCCAATATGGATGGTGTTAAGAGATAGATGGGAAGTGTTGAATGGAGCTGAAGGATGGGACTAATAACAACAACTAATAACCACAAGATAACTGGTGTAAGACATGCTGTGTCCATAATAAGTATATAGGTTATATATTGAGAGCTTTTGCAAAAGACCACAGTTAGAAAGATATGGCATATAGAAGCATACCAGATGGACATCATGAAAATGATCGGAGGAAGTTCAGGAGTAAAAACAAACAAAATGTAATTATTGACTGTGTCCATAAAATGTATATAGTATGTATAAGGATGAAGGAGACGCCTAAGCATTGTTGTTCACTAGTTTACTCCAATTAGGGAAGGGATGGTGGGGTTGGAAAGTAATAAAGGGAAATATATATATTTTTAAAGGATATGTATGAATATATATGTATGTATATGTGTATATGTATGTATGTGTATATATGTGTGTGTATATATATATATATATATATGCAGAAAAAATGAGAAAAAAAACATATGTGGGATTGGAAGTGATGCAGACAATTACATTGATGGAAGTTACAATCTACAGTGGGGAGAACAAGTATTTGATACACTGACGATTTTGCAGGTTTTCCTACTTACAAAGCATGTAGAGGTCTGTAATTTTTATCATAGGTACACTTCAACTGTGAGAGATGGAATCTAAAACAAAAGTCCATAAAATCACATTGTATGATTTTTAAGTAATTAATTTGCATTTTATTGCATGACATAAGTATTTGATACATCAGAAAAGCAGAAATTAATATTTGGTACAGAAACCTTTGTTTGCAATTACAGAGATCATACGTTTCCTGTAGGTCTTGACCAGGTTTGCACACACTGCAGCAGGGATTTTGGCCCACTCCTCCATACAGACCTTCTCCAGATCCTTCAGGTTTCGGGGCTGTCGCTGGGCAATACGGACTTTCAGCTCCCTCCAAAGATTTTCTATTGGGTTCAAGTCTGGAGACTGGCTAGGCCACTCCAGGACCTTGAGATGCTTCTTACGGAGCTACTCCTTAGTTGCCCTGGCTGTGTGTTTCGGGTCGTTGTCATGCTGGAAGACCCAGCCACGACCCATCTTCAATGCTCTTACTGAGGGAAGGAGGTTGTTGGCCAAGATCTCGCGATCCATCCTCCCCTCAATACGGTGCAGTCGTCCTGTCCCCTTTGCAGAAAAGCATCCCCAAAGAATGATGTTTCCACCTCCATGCTTCACGGTTGGGATGGTGTTCTTGGGGTTGTACTCATCCTTCTTCTTCCTCCAAACACGGTGAGTGGAGTTTAGACCAAAAAGCTCTATTTTTGTCTCATCAGACCACACGACCTTCTCCCATTCCTCCTCTAGATCATCCAGATGGTCATTGGCAAACTTCAGATTGGCCTGGACATGCGCTGGCTTGAGCAGGGGGACCTTGCATGCGCTGCAGGATTTTAATCCATGACGGCGTAGTGTGTTACTAATGGTTTTCTTTGAGACTGTGATCCCAGCTCTCTTCAGGTCATTGACCAGGTCCTGCCGTGTAGTTCTGGGATGATCCCTCACCTTCCTCATGATCATTGTTGCCCCACGAGGTGAGATCTTGCATGGAGCCCCAGACCGAGGGTGATTGGCCGTCATCTTGAACTTCTTCCATTTTCTAATAATTGCGCCAACAGTTGTTGCCTTCTCACCAAGCTGCTTGCCTATTGTCCTGTAGTCCATCCCAGCCTTGTGCAGGTCTACAATTGTATCCCTGATGTCCTTACACAGCTCTCTGGTCTTGGCCATTGTGGAGAGGTTGGAGTCTGTTTGATTGAGTGTGTGGACAGGTGTCTTTTATACAGGTAATGAGTTCAAACAGGTGCAGTTAATACAGGTAATGAGTGGAGAACAGGAGGGCTTCTTAATGAAAAACTAACAGGTCTGTGAGAGCCGGAATTCTTACTGGTTGGTAGGTGATCAAATTCTTATGTCATGCAATAAAATGCAAATTAATTACTTAAAAATCATACAATGTGATTTTCTGGATTTTTGTTTTAGATTCCGTCTCTCACAGTTGAAGTGTACCTATGATAAAAATTACAGACCTCTACATGCTTTGTAAGTAGGAAAACCTGCAAAATCGGCAGTGTATCAAATACTCTAACCCTGTTGCAGGGGCTGAGTCACTGGCCTGCTGGTGCTCTTTCATGCCGTCCCTGGGAGGGGTGCGTCACTTGAGTGGGTTGAGTTACTGACGTGATCTTCCTGTCTGGGTTGGCGCCCACCCCCCCCTTGGTTTGTGCTGTGGTGGAGACCTCTGTGGGCTATACTCGGCCTTGTCTCAGGATTGTAAGTTGGTGGTTGGGGATATCCCTCTAGTGGTGCGGGGGCTGTGCTTTGGCGGAGTGGGTGGGGTTATATCCTTCCTGTTTGGCCCTGTCCGGGGGTTTCTTCGGATGGGGCCACAGTGTCTCCGGACCGCTCCTGTCTCAGCCTCCAGTATTTATGCTGCAGTAGTTTATGTGTCGGGGGGCTGGGGTTAGTTGGTTATACCTGGAGTACTTCTCCTGTCTTATCCAGTGTCCTGTGTGAATTTAAGTATGCTCTCTCTAATTCTCTCGTTCTCTCTTTCTCTCTGAGAACCTGAGCCCTAGGACCATACGTCAGGACTACCGGGCATGATGACACCCTGCTGCCCCCAGTCCGCCTGGCCTTGCTGCTATTCCAGTTTCAACTGTTCTGCCTGCGGCTACGAAACCCCTACCTGTCCCAGACCTGCTGTTTTCAACTCTAAATGATCGGCTATGAAAAGCCAACTGAGAGACCTGAGCCCTAGGACCATACGTCGGGACTACCGGCCGTGGTGACTCCTTGCTATCCCCAGTCCGCCTGGCCTTGCTGCTATTCCAGTTTAAACTGTTCTGCCTGCGGTTATGGAACCCCTACCTGTCCCAGACCTGCTGTTTTAAACTCTAATGATCGGCTATGAAAAGCCAACTGAGATTTATTCCTGATTATTATTTGACCATGCTTGTCACTTATGAACATTTTTGAACATCTTGGCATGGTTCTGTTATAATCTCCACCCGGCACAGCCAGAAGAGGACTGGCCACCCCTCATAGCCTGGTTCCTCTCTAGGTTTCTTCCTAGGTTTTGCCTTTCTAGGGAGTTTTTCCTAGCCACCGTGCTTCTACACCTGCATTACTAGCTGTTTGGGGTTTTAGGCTGGGTTTCTGTACAGCACTTCGAGATATTAGCTGATGTAAGAAGGGCTATATAAAATAAAATTGATTGATTGATTGACTTGTTCTCCCCACTGTGTATATAATAGAATTATTGTAAAATTAACTCTGTCCATAAGGTGTAGATAGTAAGTATAGACCGGAAGTAGAGGCCTGGGCATTGTTGTTCTCTAATTTACTCCAAGTAGGGAAAGGATGGTGGGGTTGAAAAGTAATAAAGGGGAGTATATATATATAAAAAAAAACATTTGACACGTTGAAAAACCTGCAAAATCGGCAGTGTATCAAATACTTGTTCTCCCCACTGTATCTGCAATATTAAATCTGATCTACCCCCTAAAAAAAATCATATATTACGTCTTTGTCATACGCTCTTACTCAGAGCGACTTACAGCTAAGTGAGTGCATACATTTTTCATACTGACCCCCCCTGGGAATCGAACCCACAACCCTGGCGTTTCAAGCGACATGCTCTACCAATTGAGCTACACGGGCCCTATCCTCCAGAGTATATTCTCTACACCACCTAATGAATAAGGTGTGGTTCTATTTGTACTGGAACGAAATCGCAAATTGAAGCTAGACTCATTTGTAATAAAAGAAGACAAAAGTGGTTCGAAATACGCAACACTGAGAACCACAAAAATCCAATGGAAAGAGACAGAGAGAATCATCGCGGCTGCATGTATGAGAACCTAGGGGAACAAGCTCTGCCCCGTAGAAATGTGCAAATTAGTATCATAAATAAATAGCTGTCGATGCTGTGACCATCCGCATTTTTTTAAAATTGTGGTTTCTATTCTGATCTGCTGTGTCAATGTCTTTGCTACAATGTTTCAGCCAGGCCCGGCGGCAGGATTAACTCGGCAACGGGGCATCAGAAATGACTACGGGTGCGCAACTATTTTCGCTTGCTGATAACACAGTATGGATAATAATCGATAGTACAATTACACACAATGTATTTGCAGCCACGCACGGATTTCTTGCCGCAAGAACACAGCCTACTGCACCACTTTACAAACATGGACAATTCATAACCGGCTCGAGAAATTGCAAGTTATGACAACGCTACACAGCTACATGCTTAATACCCATCAATCCAATGCAAAACAGTTGCTAATTACCGTAATAACACTTCCTCATGCCAATACAATGCATTTCCAATCGCGGAAAGCAAACAATAATGTACAATGCACTACCATGACTTATCGGTACAATGCAGCTTGGACGCAGCTACCAAGCTGTTTTCCCATAGGAATGCCATACTACGCTACGTATGATAACAGAGAACTTAGTAGTCCAGCAGTGGTTTCACCTTTTCCACATCCATAAAGGTTGCATTCTCTGGGTGCAAGGCACAAAGGGCCTCAACAAGTTGGCTGTTTCGTTGGTTAAATCTTGCTGACATTTCTCCCAGTACAGCATCCAGAGTGCTGAAAAACAGTATTTTTCACTCCATCTCATTGTCCTCTTCTAGCTGGCCCATTGTTGTTTCCACCACATATTCTTTCAGATTGCTACTCACTACTCTTTGCCGTTTGCTTGGAGTGGGGGTGTCCAATTGTGCTTGTATTTCTGCCATAACTCATCAAACTGCATCTGCCTTTCAGGAATATTCCAGTCACTCTCTGCTTTTGAACCACAAGCTACAAAATGCCCGTTTTGTCCCACAGTACAGGCGGGTTGGGTATTTCCCCAGACAAACCTGCGCTGGCTCCTCATCACCTAGGTCGTCAGGCACTAACGGAGGCGTCGGTGCTTGTAATATACTGGCGGTGTTGCTACTAGGTTCGGTCTTGGCGGCTGCAGGCCCCTCCTCGGGTTGGTTACCTCCTATGTCACCAGGCTGCAAGACGGTTGCGCAGGTGCCTTTGTTGCTGGCCTCGGCGGCCTTGGCCTCGGTGATTAGCGTCGGCCCAGCGGCCTTGACTTTGGCCTCTGTGGCAGGCTTCTCCTCCTCCCCGCCGCTTTGATCCGATGCTGACGTTGTGCCCTGGTGAAGCCACTTTCTAATATCCATCATACTATCAGCTAACTACCTAACTGTTAACATTAGCTAAATTCTATTCAGCTGCGTGGTGAAACCTTTTCATTTTTTTGTAGTATGTAACTTTGAAGGTAAACCTAAATGGTCAAATTGACCCCGCCCTTAAACTGTGAAGGCCAATCAATAATTTTTTGCAACCAGTAAAATGTGTATTACTTAGGTATGATGCGTGCAAGGGAGTTGCATGAATGAAGCATACACAACAAATGGGCATGACGGAGGGGGCAGATTGTGGGACAGAATAGGAACACTAAACTGAGGGGGCACAATATTCCAACTAATTGGGCATTGCCCCCTTTTGCACCCTCGTGGTGCCGGGGCTGGTTTCAGCGCTGTTTTCAAATCCATGGACAGCGCCCCTGTACAACGTTTCGATTTTCCTGTGCATAGACCAGACATGTGCTGTTTTCAGAACCATGGGACAGCGTCTCTAAAACCAAGGATCTGGAACTGTCAACCAGCGCTTGGGTAGTTTTGCTTTTTACATGGCAGTCAATACAAATAGAACTAACGACCAGAGAACGCCTAAAACGTCACTTGACAACCAGTGTCAGTGAATGTAGCATCACGTTTTTTAGAGAAATGTATGGTTTCGGAAATAATCTTGATTTTTAATGCTGGTAAAACGTTGTATAAAAGCAATAATATACTTGAGGCCATATGTTATGTCACAAGCCATGTTCTTCGCCTCGTGGCTGTGACGATATCACAGCCATGATAAAAAATTTCATAACACATGGCCTCATGCATTATTGCTGTGCTTCAAACTTTGCATGTGGACATTTGACTGGTAATAGCTCCCATTTGACCTGTGTACCGCCATTGTCAACCAGACAAATTACAAATATCGTCCACGCTCACATGACTCAAAAAATTGTTCCAGTTCTCTGGCCTTTCCAGGAGGTCCTCTCTTTGAATGAGTAGCTAGGGTAAAATCGCTGGTGGACAATGAAGTGCGGGGCTGTCAATGTTTTGACCCCCAGATGCACTACACCTCCGTGAAGAATTCTTACCTTCTCAATGTGTACATTTCTGTTTTTAAACTGTAGTGCTTTGTGTGTTATGTTGTAATTGTGTGTAAAGCTTTGCGTGCTGCTATTTTGGCCAGGTCTCTTTTGTAAAATAGATGTTTAATCTCAATGAGACTAACCTGGGAAAATAAAGGTAAAATTAAATTTATGAAATAAATAAATCATGTGTTTCAAAACATCTAACTTTATAAGTGAACTTTCAGGTCATGATATAACTAGTCACAACCTTGATAATGATGATGATGATGATGATGATGATGATGATGATGATGATGATGATGATGATGATGATGATGGGGAACATGTGATCTGAATGATGCTTTCTAAACATATTCAAAGTTGACTTCACTAACCAGTGTTCCATGTCACTATCTCTTCCCCCTCAGCACCTGCAGTAGGTCCCAGCTGTAGCAGTACAGTCACTGTGCAGTCTGACTGAGGGAGGTTTTTGTACGGCTCTGTATCACTGTGTGAACACATATTTACTATTGATGTAGTGTACACTCTGACAGTAGTAATCTCCTGTATCTTCAGCCTGAACTCCACTGATGGTCAGTGTGAAGTCACTCCCAGATCCACTGCCACTGAATCTAGAAGGAGTCCCAGAATGGAGTGTGTTCCCTGGGAGCATCATGAGTTTGGGATTTTCTCCAGGTTTCTGTTGGTACCAGGATAGACACAGATGGCCCCATGACTGACCATTGTAACAATCTCCATACACATCACTGCTGGTTTTACAGTTCAGAGAGACTGGCTGTCCTGGGAGAACAGCTTTCACTGCAGGAGTCTGAGTCACAGTGTACTGTCCTCTGGATTCTGAAACAGAGAAAACTAATATCACCATGCATTAATAACACTTTCTCAACAACCTTTTATTTCACTCAAATTATTTACTTTTCATTAAACAAACATGAAACTTAATTTTCTTTACCCTCGAAGCAGAGGGCAAGTGTCCAGATGAAGATGGTGATAAAAGTCATGGTTGTTGTGGGTTCTGTTGTCATGAAGGACAGCTCTCAGTCATGAAGTGTTCAACTCACAGGGATATAAACACTCCCAGACCACTGAAGCATGTTCTGTCTATGCAGAGCATCATCACTATGCAAATAAGCTTCTGGTCTTCTCCCCATCCACCATTATTCAGTAAATTTAGACCACTAAGTATCCATTAGATTAGAACTGAGAGTCCATTACAATCTGATGATCTTACTCCCACAATTGTAAACTAATAATCATAGTCCATGATAATATGTAAATAAATTAAGGGAATAATAAGGGAATAAATAGAACGACTATTATTGTTTTAAAGGCTATCACATATGATTACTATCAATGTTGTTTAGCAAGACAAAACCATAATGAATACTAGAGAAAATATTTGTAAATGTCATATACGTATCATGTAACTAACGAACATATAGAAATGTGTCTGTTGATTGGTGTTATGGTAATATGGTATGGTAACATATTGATACCTATGGAAAAGAGGAATACTAGTCAGTTTCCACCTCCCAGTGATCATTGGTCATGTGTCGCCCCCTGCAGGGAGAGTAATGTTAGTGCAGTGAGCTGTGTGGACTGAATACTGGACTACTGGACTACTGGACTACTGGACTGACACTGAGAAAAGAGGACTGCTAATCTCTTCCTGACTGAGTTCAGCTCCCTCCCTCCTCACCTGTGTCTCTGATCAGACACACTGGGACTCTGTAGAACAGCACTACAATACATGAAACCCAGCATCTCCTCTACATATTAAGATTTCATTTGATTGATTTATCCTTTATTTAACCTGAGAAGTCTCATTGAGATAAAACATATTTCAAGAGAGCTCTGGCCAACAGAGCAGCAGCCATACAGTATACACATGAGACACAACACCAGGGAAAGTAACTGAGCTGAATGACTACTGATCCACACCACTCACTTCTGTCATCATGAAGTGCTTTGAGAGGCTTGTTAAAGACCACATCATCTCCTCCTTCCCTGGCACACCCAACCTCCTCCAATTCACCTACCGCCCTGACAGATCCACGGACGACGCAATCTCTATTGCACTGCACACTACCCTCATCCACCTGGACAAGAGGAATGTGAGAATTCTGTTCATGAACTACAGCTCGGCCTTCAATTCCATAGTGCTCTATAAGATCACCACAAACCTCATGGCTCTGGGTCTGAACTCCTCCCTATGCAACTGGGTCCTAGATTTCCTGATTGGCTGCCCCCAGGTGGTGAAGTTAGGCAACACTTCCTTCTCGACACTGATCCTCAACACGGGGGCCCCACAAGGGTGCGTACTCAGTCCCCTCCTGTACTCCCTGTATACCCACGACTGCGTGGCCTCACACAGTTCCAACTCCATCATCAAGTTCAATGATGACACAACAGTAGTAGGCCTGATAACCAACAACGACGAGACAGCCTACAGGGAGAAGGTAGGCACTCCGATGGTGTGGTGCCAGTTAAACAACCTCTACCTCAGGAAAACAAAGGAGCTGATTCTGGACTTCAGGAGGAATCAAGCTGGGCACGCCTCCATCCTCATCAACGAAGCCGCCGTGGAGACGGTCAAAAACTTCAGGTTCCTCGGCGTACACATCTCAGAGGAAATTAAATGGTCAAAACACAGGACACCGTGGTGAAGAAGGCACGACAGCGACTCTTTAACATCAGGAGGCTGAAGAAATTTGGCCTGTCCCCGAGGGCCATCACAGTGTTCTACAGGAGCACCATCGAGAGCATACTGCCGTGTTGCATCATAGCCTAGTACGTCAACTCCACCACCGCTGACTGCAAGGCACTACAGAGGGTGGTACACTCAACCGAACACTCCATTGGGTGCACATAGGGCTGTGGTGGTCATGAAATTTTGTCAGTCAGTGATTGTCAAGCAAATAACTGCCGGTATCACGGTAATTGACCGTTAATTAACATAAACACGTTTAGCATCTCCTGGCTTCCACTCATAGCCTACAAGCCACTGATAGAGACCTTTGGAACATCTACATTTTAAAAAGTTGAATAAATCCATGTAATATAGCCTACGCCTTCACAAAAAATCCATCATTTATTTTAGACAGGTCTAAAGAAACATGATATGAAGGAAATATAGTCTATTTCAGAAGAACAAAATAGCATACTCTGAGTTGTCCTTATGTTAGGCCCTGATCTGGCTATGCCATATGGCTGTGGGCTACACTAGTTAATTTAGCAGACAAGATTTGCTTAGAATTCCATGGCATTATTTAACATTATTTTATGGTATGAAGAATACAAATGAATATAGCTGAATAAAATAGAAAGGATATTTTCTCTAAACGATTTGAGGTAGTGCGCAAATGCGGCTTATTCTGTGTTGAGCGGTTAACAAAGAAACAGGTACTCAGATATGCTTAATTTAGAGTTATTTATTTAACTTTAGTTGTGATACAAAAGTTGGGCTGTATGTTCTGATTTTTTATACATTCTAAGGCTGAATATAATAATTATAATTCCCTTCTCCCAGCTGCATGCTCCGAAGCACCTCTCACTCACATGGCTCTCCATCACATGATCGGGTATTTCTCACAGGCTACAAGTGAAGACAGACACATCAGGACGCAACTGCACTCTTCCTTATCCAATTCCGAGGCGCATTTTGAAGATATTGGAAGAACCTTCCACATTTACTTTCCATCAGCCAACAAGATGAGTAAGCATAACGAACAGCAAAAGCACTAGCCTATGTCAATCTACTATCCCCCACAGTACAAAAGTTGACCTATTCTATTCTGTGGGAGAAATAAATATTCCAAACATAGTCTGGGACAGTTGTGGGATGCGATAGATCCCAAATTAACACAACCATTAGCATCAAACATTTTTTTTAAGCAATGAGGCTGACACAACAAATCAGAACGTTTACCTTAAAATGTTGATAAACTATTTGGCTATTTCTTCACATTATAAGCACAGCAACGCGAACACGTCAGTAGGCTATAAGCGCAAATGTTACATTAGATAGGAAAACACCATTCTCAATAGTGACCGCAAATGCGATTCTGCATGTAATGCTTCTTTTATAAAGGTGCATTTTATGTTGAAAAGGATCTTCCCCAAACTTGAAACTCAAGCGCTGTGTATGTATGCCAGTTAGGCTCTATACCCGTTGTAAAGCGGATTAATGTGCTTCATTTTAATAAGTTATTTAGCCTCTTTAGTTATGATATAAACTTTATAAAAACATATAGGCCTATGGGCTAGGCTACATGAGGTGTTTGAAAAAGTTGCAAGAAAAAGAATGCGCTGTTTCTTTCCTTAAGCTGGTCATCATTCACAAGAGATAATATATAATTCACAAGTGATAGGCTAATATTGTCACCCATCAGACTTGTCACCCATCTTGTCTTTACATATACTAAATAATATACAGTAC